>NC_064640.1:998007469-998656787 GCF_023864345.2 Schistocerca serialis cubense | reverse complement strand
GCAAGTGAACCTAAAATTTCTTCGTACCCACTACCCTCTTGTTCTGATTTCATTCATGCCTGAGACGTAGGACTGTCCATATCCTCGTGCGGGTTGAATTGAAGCTGTTAAAGCAACAATCGGTGAACGAGTTCACGCGAAAATTCCATTTGTGTTTCCGCAGCAGATTTATCACGTACATAATTCCACAGCAAAAATATGTTCCCGCAGTGTCCCGTCATATGCGAAATGAAATATCGTCATACGACCTTGTTGGCCGGGAGACTCCACCCGGCGAATTTCCGCCTCTGAACGGGAAGTCTTTTGAGTTGACGCCACATTGGGTGACTTGCGTGTCAGTGACAATGAAATGATGAGGGGGACAACACAACACCCACTGCTCGAGCGGAGAAAATCACCGACCCGCTTCTGTTTCTTCTTCTTGTGATCAGAAGAACACAAGTCGTTGGCGTGCATTCCGTTTGTCGGAAACACCTCAAGAAAAATCGGCAGAATCCTGGGGAAACACAATGTGAAATGTGTATTCCGACCCCCTGCAAAAACCTTGACTCTACTGGGTTCAGTGAAACATGACCTAGGCCTTCGAAAACCAGGCGTTTTTCAAATTCCCTGTCAGTGCGGAAAATCATACATTGGGGAGACAGTCCCCACTGTAGAAGAGAGGTGCCGCGAACACAAGCGCCATACTGAATTACGCCAGGCCACTAAATCAGCCGTGGCTGACCATTGTATAAAGACTGGCCATACTATGGACTATGAAAAAACAAAAATACTCTGTCAATCCTCCTACTTCTGGGACTGCGTTACTACAGGACGATCTAATTAATAAAGACAGCGGCCTTCAACTTAGTCAGGCTTGGAACCCTGCACTCAGCCTGGAGAGAAAGATGCGGTCCCAGAGATCGAGGACCGCCCCCGACGGCGGCAGCAGGGAGACTGCAGACCCCAGTTCAGACCCAGGCGCCGCTTCCCCCACCACCTCCAGTAGCCGCACCGAAGACACCAGGAGAGGAACGGTGAAGGGGGTAACGGCTAGTATACATAGGGCGCCGAGAGGAACGGCACAGCATTCGTCAGGAACCACCTGAAGATGGCAGCGTGTACGTCTGCCGAAATATTGTGGAGAAATTACGACGCTACCCGGTCGGATACCCGAGAACTGTTCAAATTGGAAATACGCCGGGAAAACTTCAGATTGTATTAGTACTTGTTTTACGTCGCTACAAGGTCAGTAAGTGGTGCAGAAGGAAATATGGTAGCTAATGTATATGGACACAATTTTAGCTGTTCCAAGGACGGCTGTGAAAGGTGAAGGGTAAAAGTGACACATCTTAAAAACAAAAACAAAAAAAAAAGGAAAAGAAGTATGGTTGGGGGTGGTGGGGTTCATCTGGCTCCAGACAATAGCGGGCAGTAAGAACCCTGAATAGGGTGACAGATGAAGAAAGTAAAAGGCTTCGATGGCGAAATAAGGTTAGAATGTCAACGACAGAGAAGATGGGGGAATTTTCTTCATTGTGAACCTGAACTTCATTCAGCACGGTATTTACGGTGGAGAAACTGCGTTTTTATACAAAGTACGTGATGACAGAATCAGCTCCAGAGGAGCGACTGCAAAAGGTGTCCTCTAAATTTACCTTCTGGAGTTCGCTACGTCAGTTTTAATCCCACTACCGCTACTAAAGTACATCAGTTACCATTTCGGCTTAGGAGGCAGCTATAAAATGTACGAAATCAGTTATTTACATCAGGAGTTAAATAAACCCCGTTGACATAGGTCGATGTAGGCTGGCTGCCGGATTCTGTGGAGCCTGCGTCGTGTTAGAGGGGAGAGACCCCAATACCCCAGCAGCCACACCGAATCTAACATCAAAGACAACAAGAACAAAATGTTTCTTTCATTGGGAACCGTCAGAATACATACCATGATTAAAGTTGTGAAATGAAAACAAGTGACGGACTGTATGAAGTAATATGGAACTGGCAGTCTAGCACTGCAGGAAGTTATATTCAGACAGAAAGTAGGTCTACTTGGCTAGCGTTACTGAATATAAGCATGTAAACGAGAGGCTGTCGTACCTAATGGTGAAGAAAAGAAGCAGACCTGATTCTTGATAACGCGCATACGCTTTCGAAAGATAAAAGTGGAACGGAAACTGCAGGAATCGAACAGTCACAGAAAGCGCTGGATAAGGTAGCAGCAGAAGCAGATAAAAGGCGAGTAAAATTCTTGATAGTTGATTTCAGTGCACTGTTGTATTCAGAGAAGTGTGTCATAGGTGCTGTAGGGGAATACAGGGCTCGCAAGAGAACCAAGAAGAATGGAGGAGAACTTGTGAACTGCTGACAGCCCTCTCTTAATTAAGTAAACTGCTGACAGGGGTAAATTGGGGAAGAGTGAACTGCGGACAGCGGATTAGTCAGCCAGTTAGCGTTTATCGAGAGACACCACGAGGAGGTCGGCTAATTGTCTCCCACATTCTCCACCGAAATTATAACTGAAACATCAATCAACAAACACTGACAAACATCAAATTGTCAAAAATAAGTCGTCTGGTTTCTTCTTCTCCAGTTCTTGGGGCAAAAACTTGAAGCTAGCTCTTTTAGTAAAACCGAATCGATCAATGACTCCTTCTACATCTACATCTACATTTATACTCCGCAAGCCACCAAACGGTGTGTGGCGGAGGGCACTTTACGTGCCACTGTCATTACCTCCCTTTCCTGTTCCAGTCGCGTATGGTTCGCGGGAAGAACGACTGTCTGAAAGCCTCCGTGCGCGCTCTAATCTCTCTAATTTTACATTCGTGATCTCCTCGGGAGGTATAAGTAGGGGGAAGCAATATATTCGATACCTCATCCAGAAACGCACCCTCTCGAAACCTGGCGAGCAAGCTACACCGCGATGCAGAGCGCCTCTCTTGCAGAGTCTGCCACTTGAGTTTATTAAACATCTCCGTAACGCTATCACGGTTACCAAATAACCCTGTGACGAAACGCGCCGCTCTTCTTTGGATCTTCTCTATCTCCTCCGTCGGACCGATCTGGTACGGATCCCACACTGATGAGCAATACTCAAGTATAGGTCGAACGAGTGTTTTGTAAGCCACCTCCTTTGTTGATGGACTACATTTTCTAAGCACTCTCCCAATGAATCTCAACCTGGTACCCGCCTTACCAACAATTAATTTTATATGATCATTCCACTTCAAATCGTTCCGCACGCATACTCCCAGATATTTTACAGAAGTAACTGCTACCAGTGTTTGTTCCGCTATCATATAATCATACAATAAAGGATCCTTCTGTCTATGTATTCGCAATACATTACATTTGTCTATGTTAAGGGTCAGTTGCCACTCCCTGCACCAAGTGCCTATCCGCTGCAGATCTTCCTGCATTTCGCTACAATTTTCTAATGCTGCAACTTCTCTGTATACTACAGCATCATTCGCGAAAAGCCGCATGGAACTTCCGACACTATCTACTAGGTCATTTATATATATTGTGAAAAGCAATGGTCCCATAACACTCCCCTGTGGCACGCCAGAGGTTACTTTAACGTATGTAGACGTCTCTCCAAGGATAACAACATGCTGTGTTCTGTTTGCTAAAAACTCCTCAATCCAGCCACACAGCTGATCTGATATTCCGTAGGCTCTTACTTTGTTTATCAGGCGACAGTGCGGAACTGTATCGAACGCCTTCCGGAAGTCAAGAAAAATAGCATCTACCTGGGAGCCTGTATCTAATATTTTCTGGGTCTCATGAACAAATAAAGCGAGTTGGGTCTCACACGATCGCTGTTTCCGGAATCCATGTTGATTCCTACATAGTAGATTCTGGGTTTCCAAAAACGACATGATACTCGAGCAAAAAACATGTTCTAAAATTCTACAACAGATCGACGTCAGAGATATAGGTCTATAGTTTTGCGCATCTGCTCGACGACCCTTCTTGAAGACTGGGACTATCTGTGCTCTTTTCCAATCATTTGGAACCCTCCGTTCCTCTAGAGACTTGCGGTACACGGCTGTTAGAAGGCGGGCAAGTTCTTTCGCGTACTCTGTGTAGAATCGAATTGGTATCCCGTCAGGTCCAGTGGACTTTCCTCTATTGAGTGATTCCAGTTGCTTTTCTATTCCTTGGACACTTATTTCGATGTCAGCCATTTTTTCGTTTGTGCGAGGATTTAGAGAAGGAACTGCAGTGCGGTCTTCCTCTGTGAAACAGCTTTGGAAAAAGGTGTTTAGTATTTCAGCTTTACGCGTGTCATCCTCTGTTTCAATGCCATCATCATCCCGTAGTGCCTGGATATGCTGTTTCGAGCCACTTACTGATTTGACGTAAGACCAGAACTTCCTAGGATTTTCTGTCAAGTCGGTACATAGAATTTTACTTTCGAATTCACTGAACGCTTCACGCATAGCCCTCCTTACGCTAACTTTGACATCGTTTAGCTTCTGTTTGTCTGAGAGGTTTTGGCTGCGTTTAAACTTGGAGTGGAGCTCTCTTTGCTTTCGCAGTAGTTTCCTAACTTTTTTTTTGTACCACGGTGGGTTTTTCCCGTCCCTCACAGTTTTACTCTGCACGTACCTGTCTAAAACGCATTTTACGATTGCCTTGAACTTTTTCCATAAACACTCAACATTGTCAGTGTCGGAACAGAAATTTTCGTTTTGATCTGTTAGGTAGTCTGAAATCTGCCTTCTATTACTCTTGCTAAACAGATAAACCTTCCTCCCTTTTTTTATATTCCTATGAACTTCCATATTCAGGGATGCTGCAACGGCCTTATGATCACTGATTCCCTGTTCTGTACATACAGAGTCGAAAAGTTCGGGTCTGTTTGTTATCAGTAGGTCCAAGATGTTATCTCCACGAGTAGGTTCTCTGTTTAATTGCTCGAGGTAATTTTCGGATAGTGCACTCAGTATAATGTCACTCGATGCTCTGTCCCTACCACCCGTCCTAAACATCTGAGTGTCCCAGTCTATATCTGGTAAATTGAAATATCCACCTAAGACTATAACATGCTGAGAAAATTTATGTGAAATGTATTCCAAATTTTCTCTCAGTTGTTCTGCCACTAATGCTGCTGAGTCGGGAGGTCGGTAAAAGGAGCCAATTATTAACCTAGTTCGGTTGTTGAGTGTAACCTCCACCCATAATAATTCACAGGAACTATCCACTTCTACTTCACTACAGGATAAACTACTACTAACAGCGACGAACACTCCACCACCGGTTGCATGCAATCTATCCCTTCTAAACACCGTCTGTACCTTTGTAAAAATTTCGGCAGAATTTATCTCTGGCCTAAGCCAGCTTTCTGTACCTATAACGATTTCAGCTTCGGTGCTTTCTATCAGCGCTTGAAGTTCTGGTACTTTACCAACGCAGCTTCAACAGTTGACAATTACAATACCGATTGCTGCTTGGTCCCCGCATGTCCTGACTTTGCCCCGCACCCGTTGAGGCTGTTGCCCTTTCTGTACTTGCCCAAGGCCATCTAACCTAAAAAACCGCCCAGCCCACGTCACACAACCCCTGCTACCCGTGTAGCCGCTTGTTGCGTGTAGTGGACTCCTGACCTATCCAGCGGAACCTGAAACCCCACCACCCTATGGCGCAAGTCGAGGAATCTGCAGCCCACATGGTCGCAGAACCGTCTCAGCCTCTGATTCAGACCCTCCACTCGGCTCTGTACCAAAGGTCCGCAGTCAGTCCTGTTGACGATGCTGCAGATGGTAAGCTCTGCTTTCATCCCGCTAGCGAGACTGGCAGTCTTCACCAAATCAGATAGCCGCCGGAAGCCAGAGAGGATTTCCTCCGATCCATAGCGACACACATCATTGGTGCCGACATGAGCGACCACCTGCAGATGGGTGCACCCTGTACCCTTCATGGCATCCGGAAGGACCCTATCCTCAGTTCTGCCATCTGCATCCGTTAAAATGCTTCCTTCTCAACAGTTCCTTTTTGGTCGCTTGCGCTGTTCGCAATCATCATTCTCAGGTTTGTCTCTGGTTGCTCCTCAAGCAGAATCTCCGCAAAACGTTAGACAGAAGGCGGGGCAAAATAACGAGTTTCGATATTACCATTCTTCATCACCTCCTGACGTATCAACTTACTCGGCCTGCACAAAATATCTTCGGGTGCTTTTCTTTTCAATGAGTTCACTGTTGGGTTGTTAGTCTTTCGTGGCTATGATTAACACGGCTGCCTACACTGAATCGCCAAAGATACTGGTACACGTGCCTAATATCGTATAGGGCCGCCACGAGCCACAACACGACGTAGCGTAGACTCGACTAATGTCTGAAGAAGTGCTGGAGGGACAATTCGTCCATGAATATTGCAGGGCTGTCCATAAATCCGTAAGAGTACGAGGGAGTGGAAATCTCTTCGGGACAGCATGTTGCAATGCATCCCAGGTATGCTCAATAATGTTCATATCTGGGGAGTCTGGTGGTAAGTGGAAGTGTTTAAACTCAGAAGAGTGTTCCTGGAGCCACTCTTTCGCAATGCTGGACGTGTGGGGTGTCGCATTGTTCCTCTGGAATTCCCCAAGTACGTCGGAATGCACAATGGACATGAATGGATGCAGGTGATTAGACAGAATACTTACGTACATGTCACCTGTCAGAGCCGTATCTAGACGTATCAGGGGTCCCATATCACTTCAACTGCACGCGCCCAACACCATTAAAGAGCCTCCACCAGCTTCAATAGTCTACCACTGACATGCAAGGTCCATGGATTCACGAGGATGTCTCCATACATGGACACGTCCATCCGCTCGATATAATTGGAAACGAGACTCGTCCGACCAGGCGAGGCCTAAAGCTTTGTGTCGTGCAGTCATTAAGGGTACACGAGTGGGCCTTCGGCTCTTAAAACCCATACTGATGATGTTTCGTTGAATGGTTCGCACGTTGACACTTATTGATGGCCCAACATTGAAATCTGCAGCAATTTTCAGAAGGTTTGCACTTACGTCAGGTTGAACGATTCTCTTCAGTCGTCGTTGGTACCGTTCTTGTAGGAGTTCCATCGCACGTGCGCCGACTATAACACCACGTTCAAACTCACTTAAATCTTGATAAGCTGCCATTGTAGCAGCGGTAATCGAGCTTGCGCCAGACACTTGTTATCTTATACAGGCGTTGCCGGGCGCAGCGCCGTATTCTGGCTGTTTACATATCTCTGTATTTGAATACGCTTGTCTATACCAGTTTCTTTGGCGCTTCAGTGTATAACTTTGTAGGCTTCAAGCAGACATTACAAGCTATCTTAGTACAAGCACATCTCAGCGTACCATCCTTCAACTCCCTGTGAAGCGTAAACCTAAATCCGTCCACTACAAACAGCCGATGCGATCTTTTGCTGTCCATGAAATCTATGGTTGCTTCCTTGACTCTGTCAACAGAAAAAAGTGTGAAACATCTACATGAGTAGTTTACTTATAAGTTATTATATGTTTCTGTCATAGCATATTTTATTGTCAGCCATTTAGATATTATTAGTTGGATGTAAGTATCAATGTCAATGTTAGTATTTGCATTTTGACTCGCCTGCTATCCATACGATAATAGAGCTCCCAATAGACTCTCTCTTGGAGCTTTTCTTTTCTGGGCGAAACTGAAGTGCTACCAGCTTAGTAGCTGGAGTTCTGTGAGACATGTAGAAGGATAACAGTATCTTTAGTTATATCTTATGAGCCGTTATGACATGTAGGTTACTGGAGTTGAAACTGTTGAGGAACTTCAATGATGGCACAGGGAACCCTAATGCGGCGCCAGTGCTGAGGCGTAACAAAGCCTGTGTATTCTCAGTGTCTCGAGTGAGGACGCAAGAATTCGACCTTATCCAGCAATTTCTGTGTGGTCCATATGAGCAACTCTTAAACAGTCTGTTGGTTCAGCTCAGTGTGTGGATGCAGGACTCGTGCCAACCTTGGTGCCCCCAAGATGTGGCGCAAGCACCTGTTCTGAAGTTGTTGAATGGATCAGAAGGAAGGAAGGACATGTTCCCCACGAACAACAGCCATGCAAGATTGCTGGGAGGATTGTTGCTTGGAAAAGGTGAAGCTTCACGTGGACTTGTGTATAGGTGCTGGCAAGCACGGGGTATAGTTGTATGATGAGGTGAAGGATCTGCACCCATTTCTCCTGGACGTGTTGTTTAAAGAGAAGGTTGCTCTCCAGGATGACCCCCAAGTATTTGACATGGTCAGCCCATTCCAGTTCTCTATGGTGAAGGGTGAGCCTATCACGCAGGTCAGGACACTGGCGTGTAAACATAGCAGGGCGGGTTTTTGTAGCGTTAAGGGTGATGGCATTATCTGCAGCCCACCGTTCGGTAGCAATGAGCAGATGCTGAAGGCACCTAATAACTGCATTCACTCGGTGACTGCTCGCCAGTAGGGCGGTATCGTCAGCGAATTGGGCCAGTACCACCCAGGGCAGAGTTGGGAAATCATTCACATGGATGACAAGTAGCAATGGTGACAGTACTGATCACTTGCGGATGTCGTCCATGAAGTGTTTCAAGCTGAAGCGATGCCCTTCGATCTTAACTAGGAGTTGTCGATGCTGGAGGAAGCTGTCCGTGAGACAGAGGCAATAGGCCGAAATTGTTCCCAAGTTCTGAACGTTGACCAATAATTTGCCTTCCAGACACAAGCCTTCTCCAAGTCAATAAAAACAGCGGCAGCACAGTCTGATATATTAAGATTGTAGGCGATGTATTCCGCACTTGTGGAACTTGGAGTTCGGCAGACAGTTTCGGCTGTAAAGCAGCCTGATCGGATCCAATAATGGCACTGTCCAGAACTGATTGTTTCAGTCTGACAAGGATGAACTATTCTATAAGTTTTGATAACGTGGATAGTAAGTTGAGCGGCTGAGTCAGAACTCTGCCAGGTTTTGACAGCTGGACTGTGTTGGCGATCCTTCACTGAGATGGGAAATATTCCAGGAGCAGGCACCGGTTGAAAATATGGATAAGAAATACCAACGGCTTTCTTGGTAGGAACCGACAGATCAGGGTCTTGATTTCAGCAGGTGTTGTCAGCTCTGGCAGCATCATAACAGCTGTGTCCCTGGTTTCCTGTGCCAGTTGTCGCGTCCGTTCCACATCTTCATCACCACCATTACGAGCTATTGTACTTTGAGCCTCAAATGTTGTTGCGAAGATTTTGCCTTTGCTTCGAGGATCGCAACTCTAGCCTGCTGGGCCCTGCATGGCCAGTTTCAGAGATCATGGGAGGGATCGTACCAATCTCCATTCGTTCCTAGATTGCAGGGTGAGAGTGGCCATCTTGTCCTCCCAAATGTCTATCCAGTGTTCAATGGCTCAGACGTGAAGCTCCTGTTGTAGTCTCTTCATCTCCCTGTGGTCGATAGGGTTGTGGAACTACTGTCATCGCTGTAAGGCCCTGTTCTTGAGCGTCTTGAGGTTTTGAAATAGGGGACAGAAAGTCTCATAGTGCTGAAATTGGTTTTGGTATGAATTGACGCTTGTTGCAAAGCTCTGTTGATTTTTCCCGTTAGAGTTGACTTGGCTGCATCAGTCCTCTCAGTGGTGGAGTCGTCTACCATTGGGCAGACGTTGTTGTTGAGCCATGTGGCATACTAATCCCAGTTCATGTCCATAGGTGTGGGCAGTTGCACGTGGTCCGGGGAACATTGGGGTGATGGGTCCTGTTGTGTGGAACATGTGTCGGATCTTTGGGGCTGAAGGTAATTGCTCCCAGGCGCTCCTCAAGGGTGTGGGGTTGTTCTCCCTTGGGTTGTTTCGATGAGAGTTCCACCTGTAGTGTTTAGCATTTAGGTCTCCACCTAGGAGGATCCAATGGAAGTGGTCAAAAATTCTTGTGAAGTCTTATTCGTCGAATTGTCTCCATGGACTCAGGAAGGCTGCTATCGTTGTAACAACACTATGGATCGTATTAATGGTGATAGCCATCGTCTCCAAGGTGGTAAGTTGAGGAGACCACTAAATTCGGGATGGTGTTGTCGATGAATATGACCATACCCCTGCAGCCACCGGCACGATCAGTACCATAACTTATAACATTCCTGAGCTTGAAGGACTGCGTGTGGCGAAGGTGGTCCTCTGTCAAAAACAGAATATCCACGTTGTGGTGAAATCATCGAGTTCTGGTTTCTTGCGAAGTACTCCATTGGCACTGAAGGTACAAAACGTGAAATTTTTCACCTTTCAAGGTCTCCGAGCCGTTGTTGGGGCGAAGATCTTCATGGTGCCGTCAAAGAGGATGAGAAATTTTGATATTGCATCTGGTGCACTGCTGAACTTTCGAAACCTCTCCCTGAGGACTGAGAAAGATGTTCTTCTGGCAGAATGTGGACACGAATTCAGAGATGGTGGACAAAAGTCGAAGGCGGGCTGGTTTGAAGCCGCCCCTGGCGTTTGTCCATTCCAGTGGTTGGGTGGATGTCCTATGGAAGTTTACGGGACGGCCTTCAGTTGCAGTGGCAGGAAACCTTTTTGGGTGTCCGCCAGTAGTGCCAGTGAGGTTAGGATTTGTTACTGCTGGAAGGCTAGTGCCGCTTGGCCCTGTGGCACGTGATTTCCAGTGCCTGCTGAAACGTTGGACATGCCCTCCATGTAGTAGGATGCTCGTCTTGGCAGGTGACACATTTGGATTTCTGGGTGGCAGTATCACTGCATTCCTCAGATGGGTGACTGCCAGTACACTTGACGCAGTGGGATGGTAGAGGGTAGTAGTCTGCCATATGGAAGAACCACTGACTGCATCTGCACTGTGGCGGTCCTTCCTTCAGGCGACAAGCCTCGATTTTTACCTCGGTGTCCCATATGTGTCGCACATCGTAGATGGACTGACTGGTTGGACCTACTGGGAACCTAACACAATAGACTAGTTGAGGCACAAGTTTATTCGTCTTTTCGTCTATAGATTGGAACTGATGCATTGATACCTATGGAAATTCCAGCAATCTAAGTTCATTTTCAACAGCTTCTGCGGTGATCTCCGCTAGCATGTATTTAACCACGACTTTCAGTGACTTATCAACTGGTGGATGATGCATGAAGAATGGGATGTTCACTGTCCAGAAGAAGCGAAGTCGCAGTATTTGGTCTGCGATCGATTCAAAATGACATTTGATGGTGTCACTTTCTTACATGCCTTTGATTGGGCCATGGACGTGTGCCTCTAGTTTTGTATTCAGAGTGAGGTATTCGCTTGTATACTGAATTGTGATAGGTAGAATTTTTGTCTTTTGCAACCGAGCTTGCGAGTAGGTTGGGTGGTTGCTCCTGTAGTCGTCAGCTGTGCTGTGATGTCTATTTGTTACGACTGTCTGGAGAGGGTCGAATTCATTGGACATCGGAACTGGTAGTTGACGTTTGCTGATGTCATCGATGTTTTGGGAGATTCTCCTTTTGCGCCCATCCGCATCGATGTCAGTCGCTAGGAAGCGGTCCGTGTCGGAGTCGGAGGCGGGCTCACGTGTGTGGTCTTCGTCAGACTGTGTATCCATGTCGTTTCACATTAACTGGACGCACCTGCGGCGCAGTTCCTGGCTTGTCGTTTCGTGTCTTCTACGGCGATCGATTGGCTTGTGTCTCCAGGTTGAGATCCTATAGGAATCGTCGCAAGCACCGCCGGACGGCGATCAGTCGGCCCGTGCGAGGCCGCGTGCTCGCATCGATATGTTCGCCTTTGCATCGTGTTCTCGACTGTCTCGTGGAGCCCAATTGGTGGTCTCATTATACACTTGGTTTGTGGGTCTGTGGTGGCGCTTCCCGCAGAGGCGTCGTACTTCCGCGTCCAGCGACTGGACGGCGCTAGCCGCTGTGTCTTCCTCTGGCGGCCGCTACTGAACTCTTAATTGCCAACTTCTGTTGCTGAATCGATTGCCTCCTTTGTAGAATCGATGGGCGCTGATACCCCATATAGGACATGATGAAGTGGGAATGTCAAACACCTACGTGATTAGTGAGTAAATAAAAATAATTAAAAGTGAGTGGATCAACAGAACGACGTGTTTCTAGCACGTGAGTAAATGACTGCCCGCAGTTCACAAGTTTCGACAGCGAGAATCGAGGGGCGATTATTGGATTAGTCGGTAACCGATAAGTTGGCTGAGCCCCCAGTTCACTTAGCAACACAATGAGGTGGAATCCGAAGTATGCAGTTCACATGCAACCGAATGGAGAGAGGCTAGTAGGTCTGTACAGGAGACACAAAATAACAATCATCACCATCGATCTTGAAACGAAGACAAATCAGAAAACACTCTGGCAAGAAGAAATACAGCTACACCATGCAGTTTACCGAAACAATAACCACAGGGAGATTATCAGCACAAGAAGAGAGTAGGAAGGAACGAAGGTTCGGTGTAACGTCCCAGTGGTCGAGCGGTTCTAGGCGCTTGAGTCCGGAACCGCGCGACTGCTACGGTCGCAGGTTCGAATCCTGCCTCGGACATGGATGTGTGTGATGTCCTTAGGTTAGTTAGGTTTAAGTAGTTCTAAGTTCTAGGGGACTGATGACCTCAGATGTTAAGTCTCATAGCGCTCAGAGCCATTTTGTAACGTCCCAGCGACAGCGAGGTAATTAGAGACGGAGCATACGCTCGGAAAATCTCAAGCATAAGGAAGGCAATCGCCACTACTCTTTCAAAGGGACTATCGCGGCATTTGCGGGACGCGTGTTTGAACTGTCGACATCCCCAATTCGAGTCTAGACCGCTACAAGAGTCAGAAAAAAAAGCTGGAATTGATTGTGACCATTATCTCAAAGAAATTAAATCTACAGAAGCATTAACGCACATTATATTGACAAGAAATTTTTGTAGAGATTTAAGGTTGAACTTGAAACGAACCTTACAATTAAAACAAGTAGGAAAAAGTGAGATCATGATAAAAGTAGAATTGGAACAATTGGATAAAAGTAACAAAAGACGAAAACAGAGCCTGGAGATGCAGCTGAGTCTGGAACGAAAACATAGAGGGTGTAACTGACACGGAAGAAACAAGACGACCTGTAAGCTATGTGGCAGTGAGAAGAACAACCCCTAAAATAACAAGAAATTCCATCAGAAGCTAATGGAAGGAGGAGTTGTAAGAAGCGGAAGAGATATTCGAGACAAAACAATCACAAGCTCTCTCCGAGACGAAGAACAGAACGAACTGTTCACAAAGATTCCTTTGTGAAAGGGCATGGTTGTGAAATTCAGTTAGAAGTATGTATGGAATGGCAAGGCACATGAAGCAGCTGCCCCCTCCCCACCATCACTCTACCTCTCTGAAATTCCAACACAGCAATACAGCAGGGAGAACAACAGAAGTCACAGTGTGATATAATTATATACAAATTGCCACTCTTTCCGTTAATTCGATATCGACTGCAACCACTTTATCTATTCTAAATCGATTTGCTTCGAATGAAAGCTGCTTTTTTCATAATAACCTTAATTTTGCCTAATAAAAGTTGCTTCTCATGTAACATAACTCACTTTCAACCAGGAAAGTTTGTACGAAGTACAGTACAGGTTTACAGTTCTGTTTTACAATTTCCTTCTAAGTTATAACAAACTCTCACTTCTTCATACAATAATATTAAAGAGCTACCTAGTGAATTGTGTGTGAGAGTATCTGAAATGTATTTCACTGCTCTCTTCAAATATTCAAATATGTTTCATTTGTTTTAAATCCAGTAGCAGTAATCTCATAATAATGTAACCGCAGACACTAAACGTAAACATCATCCACCAGACCGTAATCAGAAATGCTCATCGTCAGGACATGAATAAGGCATCTAAATATTAACGAGCTTAGCACAGCGGTTACAGATCTTAAGGAGAGATAGAGTACACCCAGATGGAAAATCACATAGCAGTACATTGTCGGAAACACTGTCCAGGCGCTGTAATGACAACACAAAACATAAGAAAGTAAGGACACAGACAGAGTGTGAAAACATGTTAATTATGCTTAGTAAAGATAAACCAAGAAGTAAGAACAGAATCAGACACAACAAAGCCTTCCGTTTACAGTTGCAACACTCTAACCAGCAGCTGACCCAAGGGTAATCCACGGTCATGGTCCGAAATTAGCAATTCTTTGCTACTGTGGCAAAGTCCGTTCTACATTTTCGATTCCGGAGCGCCAGTTTATCTGGCAACGCTGCGTTAAATCAACAGGAGTAGTTGCAGAGTTGTGCCAGCATATCTGTCCTCCCATTGTGAGCTTTATGTATCTCACTTCTCCTGTAGCGTTGACCACGAGGAGCCGAAGTAAATGAGTGTATTCTGCACGACGTAACATTCAGTATTCCCTTCTTTCATTGCCACTCTTCATGTGCATCGATACCAAATAGGGATGTGAAAACTCTTGCGAGTGAGAGAATCACAATAATAGTCGTAACAAGATCAAGCAAATAATGAATGACGTTTATTGCAATGCAGAACGAGAATGGCTGTGAAAATAAAAATCTATAAAAATAGGTTGATCGTTGAATTGGCGCAATGCAAATATCTTCTTAGCATTTTGTTACTGAATTTAGTTCTGGATGTTTGCAGAGAAAAAGGAAAAGTCGGTACTTCTCGCTAGTGTAATATAATGTGAACCAGCAACTACCCTTTCCTTAGAACACGACTCAAGCAGGTCCCAAAGTAGCTACCAAGGCACTGCTGTATTCTGTTCCCTGACATTTCTCTGATGACGGTTGATGCAGATCGCTCCGATTATAAAATACAAAACGTATTGCAGGTTAGTTCCTAGGATCGTGAGATTAAATTTGCGATGTAGATGGCACATGAACGTGACGACTGTCCAGATTACTCATCGATATAAAAAGACAATATTTTGGGAAATGAACATGGTCCTTCGGCACCAGTCCTGAAAGAGAGTGAATGATCACAGGGGTGCCAAACCCTTTTCAAAACGTCTGCCTAGTACCAAAAACAGAAGCAATATGAAGAGCGCATCGGATAGATCAGAATGGCCTCACTACTATTCACAGCCTGTTTCTATCACCCCTAGTGGAGCTGCGCTGCCAGACGCCAACCCTAAAGCACATTACACAACTGAAATCTACGAATGAATTGTGTACTTATACTGATCAGCTTCAGTGAAATTTGTTATACACGACTAGAATATCAGATGTTATTATGGCTAATAGTCCAACACGTGAAACTCATATGGTGGATTCACAAAGAAGAATGTAATGTGAGACTACTGATGAAGAAAGGAACAATGGGAAAATGCACTGATGTGTATTTTCATACGTTTTTATCTTCATAGCTGCCATAGTTAATACATCAATAATAACCTCGTTTATTGCTTCAGTGACTATTACTGTCTTGTTTGACACCCAGTTGATGTAAACAACACAAATTCGGGTCCCAGACATTTAATTCTAGTCTCTTCGGCGACTTAGTCTTGTTTTGTTGTTGATGTAAATTGGTATTAGCGAAAAATACTACTGTCGCGAATTCTGAGAGGCTTCCAGAACCCATATGATACGGAGAGTCTCTTAGTTGTGACCTTTAGAATAGCACTTGCCGTGCTGGGTGGCCGAGCGGTCTGGGGCGACGTGTCACAGATTGGTTCAAATGGCTCTGAGCACTATGGGACTTAACCTCTGAGGTCATCAGTCCCCTAGAACTTAGAACTACTTAAACCTAACTAACTTAAGGACATCACGCACATCCATGCCCGAAGCAGGATTCGAACCTGCGACCGTAGTGGTCGCGCGGTTCCAGACTGTAGCGCCTAGAACCGCTCGGCCACCTCGTCCGGCTGTCACAGATTTAGCGGCCGCTTCTGCCGGCGGTTCGAATCCTCCCCAGGATATGGATGTTGTCCTTAGAATAAGTTTGTTTGATTTAGTGCAAGTAGTTTCTACGTCTAGGGACTGATGACCCTAGCAGTTTGGTCCCTTAGGCATTAGAACTTAAAAGAAGAGCACTAGCGGAAGGAATTGATAAGATCAAGCTTTTGCAGAAAAACTGGAACTAATGGAAAAAACAGCTATAGTTATGTGAATTGAGCACTTTACTGCAGCAGTGGCTTGTTCGCACAGTAGTAAATACCGCCCTTACCATAATCGTAGCTGACGTATACAGCTCGCAACGTGAAATATGAGAGTACGACCACCTTTTTCATGAAGCGATCATTCTGAACTGAAATACGTTCCGTAACTCAAAACCACTCCTTCTGTGATAATTATTCACAATTTTTGATCGAGATGACAAGAAAATATTAAATGGATGTAGTAGATACAACACAGTCCCACAGCCGGAAATGATTCTCATACCAACACAGTTGCCAAAAAAGGCGTACGACCTTGTGAGTCCTTGACTACGTTAGTGGCAAGAAGATTCAGTTTTCTTAGCAGGAATTCTTCAAGAACGGATGGGGATACAATGCAATCCGAATGACAGATATGGCGGTATGCCTACATGTCTAAAAAGAGCAGAAAACCTAATTTTAACTCTTTGAGTAATATTCCCACTTCTGTGACTCGTATCATGGTTAAAGCCCATGTATTACCACTGTTCATGCTTACCGACTATTACCTATATCATCTAATAACAGCAGGAACAGAGAGAAATACTTTCGGAGTAGACGCCTTGATATTTGAATTCATTTTTGGATGAAGCCGGTTTTCTTTTTCAATAAAGCTATTGTTTCTATTTCCAGACAACATTTCATATCCATCTTACATCTGCCGCAGCAAAAAAAAAAAAAAATTACATATGTTCAAATGTGTGTGAAATCTTATGGGACTTAAGATCATCAGTCCCTAAGCTTACACACTAATTAACCTAAATTACCCTAAGGACAAACACACACACCCATGCCCGATGGAGGACTCGAACCTCCGCCGGGACCAGCCGCACAGTCCATGACTGCAGTGCCGTAGACCGCTCGGCTAATCCTGCGCGAAATGTAGAGGGTGTACCAAATACTAACTTAGGGGGTTGGGTTGTTTTTGGGGGAGGAGACCAGACAGCGAGGTCATCAGTCCCATCGGACTAGGGAAGGACGGGAAAGGAAGTCGGCCGTGCCCTTTCAAAGGAACCATACCGGCATTTGCCTGGAGCGATTTAGGGAAATGACGGAAAACCTAAATCAGGATGGCCGTAGGATTGAACCGTCGTCCTCCCGAATGCGAGTCCAGACTAACTTAGGCCTACACCTATTAGTGTCTGTTCTAGCATCCAGCGGCCAGCGATCAGCGTCTGTTCACTAAATTGGTGTGTGTGCTACAAATATGTCTTGATTTCAACAATCAAGTCCTTAACATTCGTGGTCTCCAAGGAGATCACCACAACCACCCTCAACTTGAAAAAAATCATTATGGAACAACAGGAAAAATATCCACTATCCCAGGCCCTGGTAAATACAGGGTGTTACAAAAAGGTGCGGCCAAACTTTCAGGAAACATTCCTCACACACAAAGAAATAAAATATGTTATGTGGACATGTGTCCGGAAACGCTTACTTTCCATGTTAGAGCTCATTTTATTACATCTCTTCAAATCACATTAATCATAGAATGGAAACACACAGCAACAGAACGTACCAGCGTGACTTCAAACACTTTGTTACAGGAAATGTTCAAAAGGTCCTCCGTTAGCGAGGATACATGCATCCACCCTCCGTCACATGGAATCCCTGATGCGCTGATGCAGCCCTGGAGAATGGCGTATTGTATCACAGCCGTCCACAATACGAGCACGAAGAGTCTCTAGATTTGGTACCGGGGTTGCGTAGACAAGAGCTTTCAAATGCCCCCATAAATGAAGTCAAGATGGTTGAGGTCAGGAGAGCGTGGAGGCCATGGAATTGGTCCGCCTCTACCAATCCATCGGTCACCGAATCTGTTGTTGACAAGCGTAGGAACACTTCGACTGAAGTGTGCAGGAGCTCCATCGTGCATGAACTACATGTTGTGTCGTACTTGTAAAGGCACATGTTCTAGCAGCACAGGTAGAGTATCCCGTATGAAATCATGATAACGTGCTCCATTGAGCGTAGGTGAAAGAACATGGGGCCCAATCAAGACATCACCAACAATGCCTGCCCAAACGTTCAGAGAAAATCTGTGTTGTTGACGTGACTGCACAACTGCGTGCGGATTCTCGTCAGCCCACACATGTTGATTGTGAAAATTTACAATTTGATCACGTTGGAATGAAGCCTCAACCGTAAAGAGAACATTTGCACTGAAATGAGGATGGATTCATTGTTGGATGAACCATTCGCAGAAGTGTACCAATCAGCTGCTGGTAGTGCCTGCACACGCTGTACATGGTACGGAAACAACTGGTTCTCCCGTAGCACTCTCCATACAGTGACGTAGTCAACGTTACCTTGTACAGCAGCAACTTCTCTGACGCTGTCATTAGGGTTATCGTCAACTGCACGACGAATTGCCTCGTCCATTGCAGGTGTCCTCGTCGTTCTAGGTCTTCCGCAGTCGCGAGTCATAGACTGGAATGTTCCGTGCTCCCTAAGACGCCGATCAATTGCTTCGAACGTCTTCCTGTCGGGACACCTTCGTTCTGGAAATCTGTCTCGATACAAACGTACCGCGCCACGGCTATTGCCCCGTGCTAATCCGTACATCAAATGGGCATCTGCAAACTCCACATTTGTAAACATTTTCAGACAACATTTCATATCCATCTTACATCTGCCGCAGCAAAAAAAAAAAAAAAAAAAAAAAAAAAAAAAAAAAAAAAAAAAAAAAAAAAAAAACATGTTCAAATGTGTGTGAAATCTTATGGGACTTAACTGCTAAGGTCGTCAGTCCCTAAGCTTACACACTAATTAACCTAAATTACCCTAAGGACAAACACACACACCCATGCCCGAGGGAGGACTCGAACCTCCTCCGGGACCAGCCGCACAGTCTGACGCAGCAGTTATTTTGCTGTCCACATGGGAAACCACGCCTACGACTACCATCATCTCATTTCCTGACCTAATACCCTCTGCATAGCCTTACTAAATTTTACTGCTGCTCATTACCCTTTTATTAAAGGCTACACACCAAGGAAAGAGAAATAACACCTACATGTAATGTTTACCTTGATGCAATCTGGAAATAGTGCTAATAGAAGCGCTCAGAACCACTGAACGAGCCTTTCAATTTGCAGTACACTCCAGACCGAACGAAAGAAAATAATATCAAGAGGAGTAAGTTGACTATAGCGAGCGTGGGGATGGTTTGGTGTAGTGCCGTGAAGTTGGACCAGTTTCCGCCGAATTTGGTTCCTGATTGAACATAATGTGATCTTGATACAAAAGCATCAGTGTGCTCATATGGGAACTACTTCCAACGTGTAATTGATAGAATACATGGTCACGTTACGCAGCGTTTCGCTTGCGGCCATCACTAATTTTAATTTCAGCCCATTCCTTGATGACGCACTGAAATGTTTTCGAACTTTTCTCATTGTTTCCGGCCTCAAAGGTTTCCTAAAGCGTTATTTCGCGTGTTACTCACACAGTAAGTTAGACACCCATAATGCTCTGACTTGCTTTAGAGCATCAAATCATTTGAACAGTGATTCGAAAATACAAAAGACCACTTCTGAAGAAGGGTCTGCTGGCAACAGGTCCTGGAATACAACACTGTGGGTAGTAACAATGCCCGTGTTTTACGTCACAAGATTCAGAAGTGATTTACATATTTTTCGAAAAACTCATTTCATGAATGCTTTCGAGTCCGGTAGCGTATGGGAAGGTTCAAATGGCTCTGAACACTATGGGACTTAACATCTGAGGTCATCAGTCCCGTAACTAAGCTAAGGAGATCACACACATCCATGCCCGAGGCAGGATTCGAACCTGCGACCGTAGCGGTCGCGCGGTTCCAGACTGAAGCGCCTGGAACCGCTCGGCCACCCCGGCCAGCCGTATGGGAAGGGTGTTTTTGTGATGATAAAATGTCGGGTAACGCAGATTTCACTAGTTCCGTTGGATTTGAGAATGGGAATCAGTTTTTGGGTAGTCGAGTGATGTGATCATGGTCAAGACTGACTGCTATTTCTACATGACAGTGGCTGCCGCAGCGTTCCTGTTTCGTGAACACAAACACCACGTGACTGGGCACACTGCTCATGACGTCACATGCTGCGAGTGCCCGTGTCAAGAGGGCGCGGTGTTTTTTCATTTTACTCAAGTAACAATTCAAATGGTTTACATGAATATTATAAGTGGGGCAGAAACCTTAATTGACCTTTTACTGCTTATTTGTGGTCTGACTTAAATGAACAACAGCATCATTTAATATCTTGCCTAATGATTGTCGTTTCTTTCTTAATAGTGATTCTTCACAAAGTATTTTAACGAAGGTTATATTTTTGTGTGTCAGATAACTAAAAAAGATATTCTTTAATTTGGCAGTCTTTGTTTCTCCACTGAGTTGTATATCGTTCTCTTTATAAAACGCATGGTAACATCACAAGGGCGACAGTCGCAATGCAGTCGCAGTGGAATCGAGAGAGTGGGGTGCGTGTGGTTGCACTGATTGAGCATCGCAACTACTTGGCATCATAAGCTGGAAAAAAGTGTGGAGTACCGGCAAGAACAGCTAGACGCTGGTGGAAAGAATACCAGGTAAGGGGCTATATAGGGCGAAAAAGAGGAAGTGACCGGCCCCGTGTGTCTACTGCAGCAGATGATCAACGTGTTTTGGAGAATATACGTGATAATCCATTCCTCAGTTGCCGTGGTCTGAACGAGATATCTCAGTTTCCCGGCAGCGGAAAGACTGTTGCGAGGAGACTGAAAGACGCCGGATTATATTGTCGGAGAACTGCTACAAAACAGCCATTGACCGACTATCAGAGGATTGACCGCATGGCTTTTTCAGCAGAATATGTCGACTTTGACTGGAGTAGAGTAATCTTTTAGGATGAAAAAATATTTTCTTCCTGTAGCAACGCCCCTGTTCAGGTGAGACACGAAATTTTCTCCATAAAGTTATTAGTTCATGCTGTTAGTGATTTTACACTTGTAGTAGGCACAAAATAATAAATATAAACAGTTCCCTATAGCATGATTTTAGTAGTTCATCCCTCATCTGGTAAATAAATGTGACCCCTGAATTTGTGAATATTTGTATTAACACGCAAATGTTTTTTGCGTTAGATACACCGCCCACGAGGACAACGCTTCTAGCCAATGTATCTTAACGAAAGACAAAGATGTGGACGGTTCTCTGTAGCTGTATGGAGTTATATTTCGGCTCATGGGGCAGGTCCTCTCTGTAGAGTAGAGGGAATTCTCAACGGAGAGGCCTACATTAACATACTGAATTCATTATGAAGCCGAGTGCCGAAATGCTGTACCCAGACGGTGAAATATATTTTCTGCAGGTATGAATAGTGGACGTGTGGAACAACTTATAGTACTTCCGGTTTTTCCTACGATTTATCCATTGCTATGATTAGCTCTGCTTCTTATCGAAGCGACTGCTCTACTTTGTCAGTCGTATAATTTTGATTTCTCCACCTTGCTTTGATATTGATGGCCGTGGAGAAATATAGCTTTCCGGGAATCATCTTAGTTTCTTCCTTAGTACCTCTTCCGTAATTGTATGTGTAAGGAAGACGCCGTGTATAAATAACTGATATCTATAAATTTCATTTTCCTACTTACCTTTTCTCTTCTTAGGCTTCTCTCCACAGTTACTTCTTATGCGACTCTGCGATTCGTTTCTATCTCCTTCTACCTTGTTTTGCTCATTTTCCACTACATTCGGTATCCTGTTACCTATAGGCTGACCATACTTTATTTTTTCAGATCCAGTCTTTCACTTCCAAAGAAAAGAATACTCCACATCATCCATTTTCCAGTGTGTTTCTGTATTTATATCACTTGTATGTTTACTTGAAAGAATATTATTCGTAAACATAAATGGTTTGCCAGCGCTGTTCTTCGTTTTGCTTTTGTTAAGCATCTATTTCTCTCTCATTCTGGTACTGAGGTGGCTGAAGTGCTATACTTTTAATGCCATCGGTTTTTATTGCTGTGTACATATGTTTATTACTTCTTCTCATTGCCATTACCATTTGTTGTTGTTCTTACATTCCAGTGTTACTATTTTCTCGATTTTCGAATAATACCTGCAAAGTGTTATTCATTTTGTTTTTAAATCTGGAACTATTAGGAAATTGTTAACAAATGTGATGCAGCGTATCGTTTCGCAATTGAATTTAACTGTTATTGTGAACTGTTGCGTTGTTTGTTTTGCTTCTGTAATATATATATATATGGCCGGCCGTGGTGGCCGAGCGGTTCTAGGGGCTGCAGTCTGGAATCGCGTGACCGCTACGGTCGCAGGTTCGAATCCTGCCTCGGGCATGGATGTGTGTGATGTCCTTAGGTTAGTTAGGTTTAAGTAGTTCTAAGTTCTAGGGGACTGATGACCTCAGAAGTTAAGTCCCATAGTGCTCAGAGCCATTTGAACCATTATATATATATATATATATATATATATATATATATATATATATATATGGTGTTATGGAAAGTAGTATTTCACAGTGGTAAAGGTGAAGAAGTGCTCATTGCTCTTAAGATATTCATTTCAGATTCATTGCTCTTGTTTCTGTCCATCCTATCAGCTCTCGAAATATGGATTGCTTCCAGAATGAGATTTTCACTCTGCAGTGGAGGGAGCGCTGATATGAAACTTCCTGGCAAATTAAAACTGTGTGCTGGACCGAGACTCGAACTCGGGGCATTTGCCTTTCGCGATCAAGTGCTCTACCATCGTTTTTTTTTTTAATCTCACTTTGCTCTATATTGATCGTTGAATTTGTTCGTGGCGGACGTCCGATGACACCCGTTCAGGTTCTATGTTGATCCGTTCACTCAGTTTTTTTTATTACAGAGGGTAGCTAACCCTCTGACCGAGCACGCTGAGCTACCGTGCCGGTTACCATATGAGCTACCCAAGGACGACTAACGACTCGTCCACATAGCTTCAATTCTGCCAGGACCTCGTCTCCTACTTTCAAAACATCACAGAAGCTATTCTGCGAATCTTGCAGAACTAGCACTCCTGGAAGAAAGGATATTGCGGAGACATGGCTTAGCCACAGGAAGTTTCATATCAGCGCACACTCAGCTGCAGAGTGAAAATCTCATTCTGGAAACATCCCCCAGGGTGTAGTTAAGCCACGTCTCCGCAATATCCTTTCTTCCAGGAGTGCTAGCTCTGCGCCGGCCGAAGTGGCCGTGCGGTTAAAGGCGCTGCAGTCTGGAACCGCAACACCGCTACGGTCGCAGGTTCGAATCCTGCCTCGGGCATGGATGTTTGTGATGTCCTTAGGTTAGTTAGGTTTAACTAGTTCTAAGTTCTAGGGGACTAATGACCTCCGCAGTTGAGTCCCATAGTGCTCAGAGCCATTTTTTTTGCTAGCTCTGCAAGGTTCGCAGAAGAGCTTCTGTGAAGTTAAGAAAGAAGGAGACGAGGTCGTGGCAGAATTGAAGCTGTGGGGACGTGTCGTGAGTCGTACTTGAGTAGCTCAGATGATAGAGCACTTGCGCGCGAAAGGCAAAGGTCGCGAGTTCGAGTCTCGATCCGGCTCACAATTTTATGGAGAACTGTTTTTAATACCCTATATTCGAAGCAGATATGTAGACAAAGGACGTCCTCGCTTACGTACCAGACGTTATATTACTATTTTATTCCATTTGTATTGATTATTGGGCTGTAATGGATTCAAAAATTGGAACTAATCAACTCAATCCAGGCCAATTTTTTATAATAGTAAAATTAACCTTCCATTTCGAACCATTCCTAAATCAATGAAGGAAATCTTTCTTTATCGGTTCATTTCTTCTCTTTTAGCTAGCAGCACATACAAACCTGAAACTGATTTGGTTGTTCTTACTTTGTTCCCGAAAAGGCCTGCCCTAATAAACTGATGTAATTTCCTTTTATTAAAATTGTACGATATTCGTACGTTTCTTGGAGACATGCTGTACTTTTCACTGTTGACTGCCTTCGCTGATATTTCTTTTAAAGTTAAGCATAACATAAAATATACTTTACAGTACTTTACTAACATTACAATCATGATCTATAACAGACGGACGTAGTGGCCGAGATGTTCTAGGCGCTACAGTCTGGAACCGTGCGACCACTGCGGTCGCAGGTTCGAATCCTGCCTCGGGCATGGATGTGTGTGATGTCCTTAGGTTGGTTAGGTTTAAGTAGTTCTAAGTTCTAGGCGACTGATGACCTCAGAAGTTAAGTCCCATAGTGCTGAGAGCCAGCCATGATCTATAACATATCCCCCAAAGTATACACTCTTTTTCTCCAGGTCACTTCTCGTAACTTAGAATATAATTGCGCAGTAATGTCGACATGTAAAATTAAAATGTATTCAACGTTTTCGTAAGTGCATTTCCTCACCTCCTAGCATGGGTGAATGATAACATCTGTCAAACAGGAGAGGCGAGGACTGTATCACCTAATCCCAGGTCGTACGCGCTCGTTTCTGCCAGACATGGGAAGTGCGTGGTGACGGGGCTAGGAATCGGACGGTGAACGTACTGGTGACGTAATTTGAGGTTCCTGGTGTCTCAACCTAAAGCCATTCACTCTAGTTTCCTTTCTGTCAGTAAATATCGTCCTCGAAAAGTGGACAGCATGGTTCTCTCATCCTTTGAAATTGTGAGATAGCCGCATCAGCACGTTTCCAGGATAGTACACAGTTGTTCATGGGTTCATTTGTTTCTCGTATACCTTTTTCTTTATTCCTCCTTTATATTCAATTTTGATATCAGCTCGCAACTGCCCGCAATGCCTTGATTAAAAATTATATGACAAAGAAACAAATTGTTTTCATGTTTAATATTCCGTAGGTGCATGCAAATATATGCATTGGGTTACGATTTACAGATTTTACGATCTTAGTCATAACAGTCACGTTGCATACACGAGTTGTTCTTGAGCAATGAACATTACATAAACATACGTACTCGTAGTGGTATTTAGTTCTCACTAATATGAAGGGAAGACTTATTTCATTAACATTCCTGAAATCAGCTATTTATTTCAAGTGTAGGCGTTTACTCCGAGCGCGGGGCCGCGTAGACACGAGGTGTGAACAGCCGACGTCAGCGGCCACGGTCGCCTTCGGTAAATGCAACACATTGAGGGAACGAGCACGTGTAAAGTCCGTAGTGAATATCTCGCTATAAAACAGATTTGTTTCTTCTATATACCTTTGTCAGTGGAAAGATAGAAAGAAGAATTCTATAGTGAAGGATAGCAATCGTTTTGAATAAGCGAAGCAGATTAGCTTTACAACCATGCAACAGAGTCTAACAGTTCAACAGACTGCTGCACTGTATTGAACAACTTACACCCCACCTCATCATTATCAAAGCATAGGAGCGCGGTATATTCTGAAAGAAGGCCTACCTAAATGTTATAACTGGCGCCTTAAACTATATTACCATTCGCTCTGTATTCTGATCTCTGTCTGTAAGGTGTCAGGCAAATCCAACACCTTCCATGAAAACCCTGACATGATAAGCAAATCCAGTAGTATGTCACAGAGCTCCGAATAGATCGTGACATTAAATTAACCAAAGTAATACGAGAAACGAGTGAGCAAATGGTATACCACAGACTAACACAAGAATGCCTGCCGCCCAGGGTAGCTGAGCGGTTCTAGGCGCTACAGTCTGGAACCGCGCGACCGCTACGGTCGCAGGTTCGAATCCTGCCTCGGGCATGGATGTGTGTGATGTCCTTAGGTTAGTTAGGTTTAAGTAGTTCTAAGTTCTAGGTGACTGATGACCTCAGAAGTTAAGTCGTACAGTGCTCAGAGCCATTTGAACCATTTGAACAAGAATGCCTAAATGCATGTCATACCTTCCCACCGTGAGACAGACGCAGTTCCGAGGGGAGAAACGAGAACAGAAGCCGAGAGCAGAACCGTGTTAAGCTGGAAGGCCCTACGATAAGGGACGGACACCCACGTCGCCAGTTAACCGCTAGGACCATCCCCAGCCCATGTTAAAAGCTAGAGCCCTCCAGAAGAACAGTATAGATCTTACGATAACACTAAAAGGGCCACACCATCCGCAAGTTTTAGCGTGAGACTTTTTCGCGTCTCTGTTACGTCAGGACCACCCCCCAGCCCATGTTAAAAGATAGAGCCCTCCAGAAGAACAGTATAGATCTTACGATAACACTAAAAGGGCCACACCATCCGCAAGTTTTAGCGTGAGACTTTTTCGCGTCTCTGTTACGTCAGGACCACCCCCCAGCCCATGTTAAAAGATAGAGCCCTCCAGAAGAACAGTATAGATCTTACGATGACACTAAAAGGACCGCACCAGCTGCAAGTTTTAGCGTGAGACTTTTTCGCGTCTCTGTTACGTTGCAAACTTTAAAAACATTGCCCCACCACGAAAAGTATAACGTTTCTCATTGGATAGACAGAATCATTGTAGGCGGAGCTTAAGGTTAACATTGAGACCCTGATTGGTCAGTTGAAAACACAACCAGATAGTTTTTTTAAACCAACTTCGGTAAATTGCAGTAAGGAGAAGTTAGGAGAGAGTTGCTTCCGAGACGGAGAGGTGAGCGGAGCTGTGCTGCCTGCCGCCCCCTGACGAACACCGACAAGGTAATGAACGCATGCGATGAAGCATAACAGCCCATAAAGCTTCACTCAGAACTGCAGAAGTCTCATCTGTTACACCCCCTTTTTGCGTAATACTAGTGTCGATCGTCAATTAAAGCTCATGGTGTTCACATTTGCCACTTGAAGTAAAAATCTGAAACGCGATGATTTTTCTGTTATACAGTTACTGAGAAGCCACATCAGCCACTGTAATTTAAGACAAGTTAGATAAGTAATTATAGATAATTGAGGGTCACTGTAGACCATTTTGATAGTTTTATCTCTTGTGAAAATTAATTTAAACCTAAATTATAGATGTTATATGGCATAGGTCATCCTTCGATCCAATGTAGAACTTGGAAACCCACTCAGGGAATATTCGTTCACATTTTTGTTGAACGCAGTTGGTTTTTCCCATCCTGTATTAAAACATTTCCTTTTATCAATAGTGCAATTTATAAACAATGTTTTGTGAGTAGAATAAAATTTCCAGTGGTAAACTTAACTGCTTCTTCGATGTTATTTTACCAGCTAACTAAAAATAGAAAAGCCTTGAACCCCTTCCACTAAATTTAGTTAGTATTAAGATTCTTTTTCAGGGAGTGCAGTGGAGCTGACGCTGAAATCATTAAGTATTTGGTTATATCATCGCTAGTCTCACTGAACTCTTCTGAATTCTACATGTCATGTGTGGTCTGGCGTCTCCTTACCAGCAACAGGTCCCAGGTTCAAACTAGTCAATTCCCCAAAAAACACGCTCAGAGCGTCGTTGCGCGAAAGTGGTAGGGAGACACGATATAGAACAAACAGACACCACGCAGAATGTTAGACGTCCCAGCACCCTCCCCTTGTCAATGTAGATTTTCGTCAACAGCTATCAGCAAAGTATTTTGGAATGTAGAATCCTCCGAATAATTTATAAACCTGTAGCTTAGACTACACAGCCATTGCAGTTGTCGAATTTTTTCACAGTATGGAAAATAAGTATTCATAGTATTAGAAGTATTGAATTTCTAAGTTAATGGATAATCATTTCTTTACAATACCATTGCCCGATTCATAATAGCAGAGCCGTCCAGAACTGGTTCCAAGGTCAGCAGAGAATAAAACTTCTTCCTTTCGTGCCAAAATTACCAGACCTCAACCCCATTGAAAATATGTGGGCTGAGGTTATGAGGTCGTTACCACCTGGGTCAAGGAATTCAGAAACTCTGTGGGAAAATATAGAGAATACATGGTGGGAGATAAACGATCATCACAATCTCTCGAGGAATTTAGCCTTCGAGCAATTATAGAAGACGAGGGAGGATGGGTAGGGTACTGAAAGAAAAATAAAGGCCAAACCAGTTGCGAGGTCCTAAAGTGTTCCGGAAACCTACTAAAGCTAAATGGTCCCTGTATTCTCATTAAATGTGTCACTGCGTGATTCTTACACATAGCAACTCCTAATTAAATTTTTTACTCAAAGAAATAAATAAACAAATGTATGTGCAACGGATAAATGTTTTATTTTGTAGTACCAACCCCAAATTTGGTACACTGTTAATCACCCGACTGTGTTTAAAGAAAATGCGTAAGTAACCGGCATCGTAACTGAATCTGCATTATAACTCCTTCTCTGTTCTGTAAGCTATTTCTTTTCATTCTGTCTTACTTTCATCTCTCAAAACATAATAACAGTATTACCAGCAACATACAGGCTTAAATTTCCTAACATCTGATCTTGTAACAACACATACTAAGATATTTCTATTTCCTATGGTCTATTGCGAAAATAACCTTTTTCTCACCCACGGGAAGGAATGAAGGATAGCCCACAATGCTTGATTCATAAACTCACAGCAACACACTATCACTCTTATCACCATTGCGCAAAGCAATGATCGTATCTCCACGCGGACTAGTACTAGAAAAATTCTGTAACTTCTTCAATCACTGTCTGATCCCAAAAACACCTCTCACTTATTGACGTGCCTCGCTGTGAACTAAGTCTCGCGTGGTTGGAAAGTTCGCGCGGTCGCGATTCTGAAATTTACGTTCCCCTCATATTCATGCGCAGCACGTTATTGCAACTGAAAAAAAACCTCCACAAGTTACTTAGACTGATTTCCTAATTATATCTCGGCACCTTTAAATAATATACCATCCAAAACCTCCCCTCCAAAAGATATATAAATACACACACAGAACTTTTCACAATACTTATAGTTCGTGTATAGCGTGCATAGCATGGTTACACGAACTAATATTATGCTGTTTCCCCTTTATTTAATTCAGGAAAGCGATCTCACTGATTCCCACGTATCTTTCAAATCCCGTTGTTCTAAAAATTAGCTTCACCCGTAAATTTCTACTGACTCATTTCATAAGAGGTGACATCTTATACTTTCATATTAAATTAGAACCTTGCCTTTATCCATGAATTTCAGAAACTCGTCAAATTACAAATTGAAACACATGCAAGCTACAAATGGCTTCTTTGAAAACTAATTCTTTCAGATCAAAATTAAGAGCATTACTTTCTACCATAAATTCCTGTAAGCAGCTCGATTAGTTAAAGCCACAAGAAAATATTTTCCTGCACTTCCAGACCAGATTTTGAAACAAGCTAACTAAAATCATAAATTTAAATTGACCATTACTAAAAAGAATTATGGTAAATCAACACATCCCTACTTATAAACTAATGGTTCCTAGCTCTCAGTCATCCACTCTTCATCATTTCCTTCATCAGCCCCATGTGGTGAGTGCCAGGTCTTTACGCTATAACAGTTCGTCACATGCATCCTATTTGTGTCGCACCTGCTTTATGATTGAATTCTAATACTTTACTGTTCACCGAATGACTCAAACGAAATATCAAATTCCGTTAACTTTCAAGTTACTCTTCACGGTCGCGACACAGTATTCTCACATTCGCCTATCTTTTACCTGCCTATAAACAATTTGGTTCCCTCCAAAATATTATATTAAATTAAATCTACCCTGAAAGAGAAGGTTTCCACGTAAGGTGGAACATTAAAGCCTTAAATAACTCATTTCCTTTCCCTTTGCGGAGAGCATTTTGCTCCACCACTTCCTCAGCCCATCAGGCTGCCTCAGTCGTCCCCAGGCAAGTGCCTTTCTCTTACCACGCTACCGCTCTCTCCCTGCCTACGGCAAGGGTGGTGTGCATCCTGGCCAATTAAGGCTCCAGAATTTGAAGCATTTGAAACTCCTGGCTGTCTTCTCCCCAGCACACAATTAAATCTACCCGCGCTTTTCTACTCAATGAGCTTAACGTAAGAATACAGACAAACCTAGCCCCCGTCTCTCCAATGTCAGAGACAAACCATTATCTCAGAAAACTCCCTTTGTCGCTGCTTACCGATACGCCATTGGCTTCCCATGATTCCAATAATTTCGTTGCAATATTCACTCCCATTCTATCCACACTGCATACTACACTCCTGGAAATTGAAATAAGAACACCGTGAATTCATTGTCCCAGGAAGGGGAAACTATATTGACACATTCCTGGGGTCAGATACATCACATGATCACACTGACAGAACCACAGGCACATAGACACAGGCAACAGAGCATGCACAATGTCGGCACTAGTACAGTGTATATCCACCTTTCGCAGCAATGCAGGCTGCTATTCTCCCATGGAGACGATCGTAGAGATGCTGGATGTAGTCCTGTGGAACGGCTTGCCATGCCATTTCCACCTGGCGCCTCAGTTGGACCAGCGTTCGTGCTGGACGTGCAGACCGCGTGAGACGACGCTTCATCCAGTCCCAAAGATGCTCAATGGGGGACAGATCCGGAGATCTTGCTGGCCAGGGTAGTTGACTTACACCCTCTAGAGCACGTTGGGTGGCACGGGATACATGCGGACGTGCATTGTCCTGTTGGAACAGCAAGTTCCCTTGCCGGTCTAGGAATGGTAGAACGATGGGTTCGATGACGGTTTGGATGTACCGTGCACTATTCAGTGTCCCCTCGACGATCACCAGTGGTGTACGGCCAGTGTAGGAGATCGCTCCCCACACCATGATGCCGGGTGTTGGCCCTGTGTGCCTCGGTCGTATGCAGTCCTGATTGTGGCGCTCACCTGTACGGCGCCAAACACGCATACGACCATCATTGGCACCAAGGCAGAAGCGACTCTCATCGCTGAAGACGACACGTCTCCATTCGTCCCTCCATTCACGCCTGTCGCGACACCACTGGAGGCGGGCTGCACGATGTTGGGGCGTGAGCGGAAGACGGCCTAACGGTGTGCGGGACCGTAGCCCAGCTTCATGGAGACGGTTGCGAATGGTCCTTGCCGATACCCCAGGAGCAACAGTGTCCCTAATTTGCTGGGAAGTGGCGGTGCGGTCCCCTACGGCACTGCGTAGGATCCTACGGTCTTGGCGTGCATCCGTGCGTCGCTGCGGTCCGGTCCCAGGTCGACGGGCACGTGCACCTTCCGCCGACCACTGGCGACAACATCGATTTACTGTGGAGACCTCACGCCTCACGTGTTGAGCAATTCGGCGGTACGTCCACCCGGCCTCCCGCATGCCCACTATACGCCCTCGCTCAAAGTCCGTCAACTGCACATACGGTTCACGTCCACGCTGTCGCGGCATGCTACCAGTGTTAAAGACTGCGATGGAGCTCCGTATGCCACGGAAAACTGGCTGACACTGACGGCGGCGGTGCACAAATGCTGCGCAGCTAGCGCCATTCGACGGCCAACACCGCGGTTCCTGGTGTGTCCGCTGTGCCGTGCGTGTGATCATTGCTTGTACAGCCCTCTCGCAGTGTCCGGAGCAAGTATAGTGGGTCTGACACACCGGTGTCAATGTGTTCTTTTTTCCATTTCCAGGAGTGTATTTACCTTGCTCTCAACCCAATCGTCGACTATTTAGGATACGGTAACTGGGGAAAGTGAGTTTTCATACATTATACGAAAATAATAAACTCATCCAGTTGTTCTGATCAGTTTCCTTAACACAGCAGGTTGGTTCAATAAAAATTAACAGCTCAGATCGAGCGTCTGATAACAGATACCTGATACCTGACGTAGCAAGGTATTGTAGCAATTACATGTGGATAGTAATTCCCGTGTGAATATGCTAATATTTTTGTAGTGACATCGCCTTTGGGCAATCAGGAAGTAAATTCGGAGGAATATGGCCAAATTCAGGGCGCTGCGTTGACTGTGCCCACGCTCAGTATGGTGAGCCTGCTGCTTTCCCTGTTATTTTGCTTCTTTCGTTCTGAGGTGTACCACGAAATAAAGTTCTCATCCGCTAAACGATTTTCGCTACTAATCAAAAAGCTTCTTGAGTAACCCCGCAGTGAACATTACGTAAAGATGATACTTGTAGTTTTTGAAATATGGGCATATGTCTAAGGATGACGAACTGTATTCGGAATTAAACCAGATGATGCTGAAGGAATTAGGGTACGACATGCGACAGTGAGAGTGGTAACCATTGTTTGCTATGTGGGAAGCAAGAAACCCGAGGCCTTCAGTAGTAAAATGTATGTAAAATGCAATACCAAGAAATCCTTTTTGATGGAGTAAGGATGCTAATATCATATATATCTGAGGTTCAGCAATCTTTATCTGAAAGTATATGACAGGCTTCCTGCTATTACGAAATGTCGCTGGCTTTCAGTAGACATATAGATAACCCATGGCAGGGCTTTCCCGTCATCCGAATCACATAAATGGGAATAACAATCAGAGGGTTATGACTGAATTGTAGGCACATGGCCACACCACATATCTAAAATTTGGGGAGCAGAATCTCTCGCGATAGATTGGGTGTCTGGATCCTATCATGAAATATTCAGACTACGAAAACACGTTCTTATTGCTGTCAACATGGTCCATACTGCAACGTTGTAGGCATCCTTTGCAAACCCTGTTGGCATAACAATGATTTGCAGCTGTGGGACAGATTTATCCTGCTAAATTCGCCTGACATTTTCTTGTCATCTGTATGAAATATACTGAATATTTTGTAAGTACAAGGTCATTTCATGCAGAAGCTACCCCTTGTCTCATCCTTCACGTTGCGAGTTATCAGTTATCTACTACAGCCGCGATTATGGCAATGATAGAGTTTATGCAGGAATTCCTTGGCAGCATAGTTGTAAAGTAGTGACTTTATAAAATTGTAGTTGCCTCCGAAAGCAGTTCAAGGTTTGCTGCAAAAGATGTATCAATTCCTTTCGGTAAGTTTTAAATTAGGTGCTACCTGTCACATGTAAGTGGGTCCTAGCAAGCTCGCAGGGGTAGCCATGTTCGTAGACCTCACTAATCATAAGTCACATCAAAATTACTGACAAAATTACTGAATAGATTCGAAGCATCTGTAAGACTCACGAATTTGTACTTTTTTTAATCAACTCTGTCTGAAATAAGAGGGAAATACTACAGGAACAATGACCAAGTTTGTCTACCTGTGGTATATCTGGAGGTGAAAACGTACGAAAATGCACAACTGCACTTTTGCGAACTTCTGTTTTATTTTCGTATCAATAGTGTAGTGAACCCACCATTTGGTATCAATGCATTACATTAGCATCCATTATATATAATCATTTTGATAGTACACCATATATTATAGGTGAGTAGGACACAAGGTTGGACGTAGTTAATGTCCGTTTGACGTCAAGAATGTGTAACATTTTACTTTTTTTGAATAGGACAATGTTGCTCTCCAATCATTTTTGGATTAGTTACAATAAGCTTACGCTGCAGGAAAATTCGCTTGTATTTTTCTATATGTGGTCTGTTGTCGGTTTGAAGGCCTTCCATTACATCGGCAACTTAGTGCAGCTCCACCGAGTGCTGTCTGGAGTAGGGTGGAGATAGCAATGTGAAAGCTGCGAGCTGTCGAAGACGATCTTCATATTGTTGGTGCGATTGGGACTTCGTATATTCTTGACGACGTTTAGCACCAGTGTGGTCAGTCACCCAATTTCAAAATTCATGTTGAGTAATCCTGCTCAATTCCATAATATTGTCTTTTTATATTGATGAGTAATCTGGACAGTCGTCACGTTCATGTGCCATCTACATCGCAAATTTAATATTACGATCCTAGGAACTAACTTGCAATACGTTTTGTATTTAATAATCGGAGCTATCTGCAGTAACCGTCATCAGAGCAATGTCAGGGAACAGAATGCACCAGTGCCTTGGTAGCTACTTGGGGACCTGCTTGAGTCGTGTTCTAAGGAAAGGGTAGTTGCTGGTTCACATCATATTACACTAGCGAGAAGTACAGATTTTTCCTTTTTCTCTGCAAACACCCAGAACTAAATTCAGTAACAAAATGCTAAGAAGATATTTGCATTGTGCCAACTCAACGATCAACCTATTTTTATAGATTTTTATTTTCACAGCCATTCTCGTTCTGCATTGCAATAAACGTCATTCATTATTTGCTTGATCTCGTTACGATTATTATTGTCATTCTCTCACTCGCAAGAGTTTTCACATCCCTCTTCGGTATCGATGCACATGAAGAGTGGCTATGAAAGAAGGGAGTACTGAATGTTACGTCATGCAGAATACACTCATTTACTTCGGTTCCTCGTGATCAACGCTACATGAGAAGTGAGATACATAAAGTTGACAATAGGAGGACAGATACGCTGGCACAACTCTACAACTACTCCTGTTGATTTAACGCAGCGTTACCAAATAAACTTGTGCTGCGGAATCGAAAATGTAGTAAGGACTATGCCACAGTAGCAGAGAGCTGCTAATTTCGGACCATGACCGTGGATTACCCTTGGGTCAGCTGCTGGTTAGAGTGTTGCAACCGTAAATGGAAGGCTTTGTTTGATAGTCTTGTGCTGATGCTGTGTAAATATATTATGCCATTGGATAAAAAACGGTTTAGTTTTGAGACCTAACCATCAAGGTGGCGAGGCACAGTGGTCTGCTTCATGAATTCCAAGCAAAAAAATACAAAAACAACGCAGGAAGGGTTCAAACAAGTACTTTCATGCAGAGACATGCATTTGGAATCTGTTGATCAAACAAGAGGGTAACATTACGGAAACTATGATCAGGGTACTTAGTGTATAATAGAGCATACAGATTTCAAGGAGGAAATGTATGAAGACTTAGACTTCCTGGTTATCAATATGTGCGGCATATCTTTCGCGTTAACGCTTTACCTCTTCTCACATCTCAAATGAAATGAATGCCGTGAGGAATCGAATATTTGTTGATTGCGTCTCTTCTTGATTCCATCCCTACCAACATATTTCTTCATTCTCGTGGTAATCATGACATTCTCTATGTATGCTGCAAAAGATTGCACATGTATCATTCTGGATTAATGATAACTGAATGCCTCAAATGTATACACAGCCCACAAGACGGCGTCAGAAACTATCATGAGAGAACGCCGCATAAAAACCAAACGTGCGCGCGCGTCTTCCCTCTCAAGAACCGTATCGGACAATCACGACAAGCATTTCGGTAAAGAGCTGCCTCGTAAGAGAGCCGAGAATTGGCAGCGACGTAGCAAGTATTTGTCAACACTGTGATAGTGCATTTACTTCCGGGTGTAGCCCGGCATTACCTCGCTAAATTCACTTGACATTCATTTTCCACATCGAAGACTCATACGATATAATCCACTGTAAGACGAGACACTTAGAAAGTATATTTAATTTCTGGACTCCAAGAACGGCGTTCTTCACATAAGTAACACCTGTTTGTGTGTTTAATGTTGCGTTTTGAGGCTCAGGCAACATCGCAGTGACTACAGTCCGCCTGTTGCCGCCAGTGTGCCGTTAGCTCAGTGGTTCCCTTACGTGTTGCGATGCTGGTGCTATATGAGATTTCAGTCCAATTTCGGTAAAAGCCGCTGAAAACAACCTTTTATTTTCCATTTTAATTAATCGATTCGCAAACTACTAGTAAAAATTTCTTATACGGAATCTGAAGAATGCCTTTACACATCAATCTTCGCGCAATTTCGACATAGTAAACTGGGCACGGAGGGTGAGGTCATCAGAAGGCGGTTCGGCGGAGCTCCACGATTTGCAGCGGACGGGGAGACGATCCACGGCTGTCACACCTGACATGCTGCAGCGAGCTTCCACTTCTTTCGGCCGTTAAAGGATGCCATTCGTGGAAGACATTTTGAGGACGATGATGAAGTGATTCACACAATGAAGCACTGGCTCCACCACCAGGACAAGGATTGGTACCGATGGGACGTACACGCCCTTGTTTCGCGCTGGAGAAAGCCTACAGAACAGGATGGAGATTACTTGGGAAAATAGGGTGTGTAGATAAAACACCATTCTTTCGTGTGTGTAATTCCACGTTCAATAAAGAATTGTGAAGACAAAATGCGGTGCATTTCTTTCTGGGCAACTCTCTTAGTTGGAGATAGACGCATATGACATTCCATTTCGGAAATCGTTAGGCAAATTTAATATTCCTAAATCCACGGTGTCAGGAGTGTGTCCAATATACCGACACGAGGGGGCGGAGATCTCTTCTGAATAGCACATTGGAAGGCATCCCACATATGCTCAATAATGTTCATATCTGCGGAGTTTGATGGCCAGCGGAAGTATTTAAACTCAGAAGAGTGTTCCTGGAGCCATTCTGTAGCAATTCTCGACGTGTGGGGTGTCGCATTGTCCTGCTGGAATCGCCTAAGTCCGTCGGAATGCACAATGGACATGAATGGATGCAGGTGATCAGACAGGATGCTTACGTACATGTCACCTGTCAGAGTCGCATGTACACGTAACAGGGTCTCATATTACTCCAATAGCACACGCCCCATACCATTACAGAGCCTCCACCAGCTTGGAAAGTCCCCTGCTGACATACAGGGTCCATGGATTCATGAGGATGTTTCCATGCCTGTACACGATACAATCTGAAACGAGACTCGTCTGACCAGGCAACAGTCCAATGTCGGTGCTGACGGGCCCAGCCGTGAAGCTATGTGTTGTGCAGTCATCAAGAGTACACAAGTGGGCCTTCGGCTTCGAAAGCACATATCAGTGATGTTTGATTTAATGGTTTCCACGCTGACACTGGTTGATGGCCCAGCATCGAAATCTGCAGAAATTTGCGGAAGGGTTGGACATCTGTCACGTTGGACAATTCTCTTCGGTCGTACCTGGTCCCATTCTTGCCGAATCTTTTTCCGGCCGCAGTGATATCAGAGATTTGATGTTTTACCGAATTCCTGATATTCACGGTACACTTGTGAAATGGTTGTACGGGATAATCCCCACTCCATCGCTACCTCGGAGATGCTGTGTCCCACCACTCGTGCGCCAACTATAACACCAAGTTCGAACTCACATAAATCTTGATAACTTGCTATAGTAGCAGCAGTAACCAATCTAACAACTGCTCCAAACACTTTTTGTCTTATATAGGCATTGCCGAACACAACACCTTATTCTGCCTGTTTACATATCTCTGTATTTGAATATACATGCCTATACCAGTTTCTTTGGCACTTCAGTGTATAACAATGCAACACTTGCATGTTCCATATTGTAGTTGTGATTTGTCAGTAGGTACTTATATTTATTTGGCTGGCATAAGCTGTAGCCAATACACCAGACAGCAAAGGGGCTGCAAGAATGTCGATAATAGGCGCTGAATCAACGGTGCCCATCAGGAGACAGGCCAAAGACAGACTCGCAAGCAACGCGCTGACAACGCCCTCATGACCACCAGTATTTAGATCGCCGTCGCTGACCGGAGGACCTAGTGAGTCACTCACAGACGGTCACCCCAGTCCCAGACAAAGTTAGTCTTAGTCACAGTCAGCTGATCTACTATTATAGTTGGCGTCTGTCAGTTTACTTTACCAACTACGAGAGTGTAGTGTTATTAGTGGGACTCATACTCCACCTGCATTGAGGCTCACCTGGACTATTATGGAATAGCTTGTATCACAACAACTTGTCTTAAGATAAGTAGCTTCTTGTTCTTGTGAGTAAAGAACCCTGTTAATACATGTGTACAGTTGTGTTGTGGGAAGAGGATACTGGCCACCAAACAGCATCCTCTCCTTGCTTCACATGGTACAAGACTGCACTTGCGGCCGCGTCATAAGACTCTCATTAGCCGCCTCAGCAATTTCAAAGGAGAATCTCTTCCAACGAGGGGTTATCGAGTTTCAACGCCGCAGTGCTGACCTCAGGATTGGGAGCCAGCTGAACCACCATATCCCGGATCAGGGAGTCCACACATGAAGCCTTAAACTGCCGATTGGTGCACATAAAATCGCATCGACGGCTGAGACCGTGCAAGTCCGTGACCCAGGAATGATACGATCGACCAGGCTGAAACTCCAGCCGAGAGTCGACCACATGGTAGCGTTGGGAATAACAGTTCATCAGCAAAAGGCATATCTCCTGGAAAGAGAGAGCCACAGGATTGGACAACAGTGCCAACTTGCGGAGAAGAAAGAAGGTGTCCGGAGAGGCCCAAGACAAAAACAACGACCGCTGCAAGGAGTCGTCTGTGACTTGAAAAGCTGTGAAATGTTGTATCAGCCGATGTAAGTATGTTTCCCAGTCTTCTTTAGCGTCATTAAATGGAGGGAACGACGGCAGACGTGGGAAAGCATCGTACACCCAAGGACTCGGAAGCTGTTGTGGTAATGCGTCCCGGGCATCGACTTTGTCCGTTAGCAACTGCAGCAGCTGTTGTAAGATGACTAACTGGAGCTGCTGCTGCTGCATGAGCTGCTGCTGTTGCTCCAGAAGACAGACCAACTTCGCCTCCCTGCTAACAGGTACCGCCGTTTACCTCGTCGCCAAAATGTAACCGTGACCGGAATGGCCTTGGGGTTGCCGAGAACAAAAGCGCGAAGAGACTAAACAGGAGCGGCCCGTAAACAGACAAAATGAACGGGGGAAGACGGACACGAACAATGACGGACGACCGAGCAAGACCTAAGGAACAACAACATGCAAATAGCAACGGGGTCACAAGCGAAACCTCACGAATCCACAACGTCCACATGTACACGGAAACCAAATAACCACGCTGTCTGTAGCTGAGATGTCGATAGATTAAAGCGAATATCAGACTCCCTGCTGAGCGAGAGGCAGGCGCTTAAATACCTGACGGAGTATGTTGCTATTGTCCGCTGGGACCACGCGCTCCCCCGTGGCGCCTTCACAGTATATGCGGGCCAGGAGCGCGCGCAGCCACGCCTTACGGCTGCAGAGACCTCTAGTGGTAATCGAGGTCCATGCCGTGTGGCGCGGACTCGAAACCCGCGGCGCTCGGTACCAGAGCACAGGTCACACCAATGTTCAAGAAAGGAATTACGAGTAACCCATTGAATTACAGACACGTATCACTGGCCTCAATTTGCAGTAGGATTTTGGAGCATATACTGTACCCGAACATTATGAATCACCTTGAAGAAAATGACATATTGATACGTAACCAACATGGATTCAGAAAATATCGTTCCTGTGCAATGCAGCTAGATCTTTATTCCCATGAAGTAACGAGTGTTGTCTACAAAGGAGCTCAGATTGATTCCGTAGATTTCCAGAAGGCTTTTGATACCGTTCCTCACAGGCGACTATCGATCAAATTGCGTGCATATGGAGTATCGTCTCAGTTGTGTGACTGGATTCGTGATTACCTCTCAGAGAGGTCACAGTTCATAGTGATCGATGGTAAATCATCGAGCAGAAGTGAAGTGATATCTGGCGTTCCGCAAGGTAGTGGTTCAAATGGCTCTGAGCACTATGGGACTTAACATCTGTGGTCATCAGTCCCCTAGAACTTAGAACTACTTAAACCTAACTAACCTAAGGACAACACACTCATCCATGCCCGAGGCAGGATTCGAACCTGCGACCGTAGCAGTCGCGCGGTTCCGGACTGCGCGCCTAGAACCGCTAGACCACCGCGGCCGGCCGCAAGGTAGTGTCATAGGCTCTCTGCTGTTTCTGATTTACATAAATGATCTTGGTGATAATCTGAGTAGCCCCCTCAGATTGTTTACAGATGACGCTGTAATTTACCGTCTAGTAAAATCATCAGACGATCAACTCCAATTACAAAATGATCTAGAGAGAATTTCTGTATGGTGCGAAAATTGGCAATTGGTACTAAACAGAGAAAAGTGTGAGGTCATCCACATGGGTACTAAAAGAAATCCGATAAATTTTGGGTATAAGATAAATCGCACACATCTAAGGGCTGTCAATTCGACTACGTACCTAGGAATTACAATTACAAGTAAAGACCACATAGATAATATTGCGGGAAAGGCGAAACAAAGGCTGCGCTTTGTTGGCAGAACACTTAGAAGATGCGACATACCCACTACAGAGACAGCCTACATTACACTTGTCCTTCCTCTGCTGGAATATTGCTGCGCGGTGTGGGATCCTTACGAAGTAGGATTGACGGAGGACGTCGAAGAAGTGCAAAGAAGGGCAGCTCGTTTTGTGCTATCGCGCAACAGTGACACCCACCTACGTAGGGAGAAATGATCATCATAATAAAATAAGAGAAATCCGAATTCGAACGGAAAGATTTAGGTGTTCCTTTTTCCCACGCCCCATTCGAGAGTGGAATGGTAGAGAAGTAGTATGAAAATGGTTCGATGAACCCTCTGCCAGGCACTTTAGTGTGAATTGCAGAGTAACCATGTAGATGTAGATGTAGAGGCCAACTGCAATAATACCGTGGCTGAGTAATATGGCTAATCGCGCAGAGCACTAGCTTTCGATTCAGGCAGGTGAGGTGGATCCCGATCGCTCTGGCGCTGCAGATCAACAACAGATGGTCTGGTACAGCGGCCATCCTGGGAGTGGCTTTTAGACAGCTCTCCACACTCGTTTAGGCAAATTATGAGCTGTTCTGCCTCATAAAATAGAGTAATAAAAGGTACAAGAACACGATATCACACAGAACAGAGCTACACTACTCACGGGCAGATACCACACACGACTCTCCTTGGACCGATGAAAGCAGTTTGGTCCCCTAAGACCTTACCACTACCACACAACTCCTCTCCCTTAGGTTAACTGAAGACTGTGGCGACACGAAGATCATTCAACTACAAACAAGATATTAAAAAAAAGTGCCAGATAATGAAAATAGCGCTCGTGTACGACGACATAATCGCTAGTACCTAGACTTTCAGTGGAATATCATCTCATTCTAAAATTAGTATGATATTGCTAATTCGTAAGTATTCATAGACCATAGTATCTTACCTCGTTTGGTCAGTTAAGATCACAACCGCTCTACCTACAAGTTAGGTGCGCAGCATACCTATCGGGTGTCATCTCATTTCGATCGTTTTGTTCCCATACAATTTCAGAGTCTTACTAGATTCCCCTAAAACGAGAAGTGGTGAAACATCTAGAAACTGAGTGTGGATGTCTAAAGGGACGCGTAAGCTACGGAACATTTTTGTTCTACATAGTTGTCCTCTTATCTGTTAAAGTATTTATACCAAAATTGAAACAGTCGTTCTTCAATACATGTTTTATTAGAAAATTGTTGATTTGTAACGTGCACAGAGGGATGTTACAGTAAAATAAATTTTATCATACAGCGCTAGAAAACACAATTACCTCAAAAAAGGTAAAATTTAAAAATAATCGAAACAAAAACATATCAAACATCGCTTCAATACTTTGTCGAGCTTATACAGGGTGGTCCATTGATCGTGACCGGAAAAACTACAAAGAACGAAACTTGACTAGCATAAAGGGGAAAACCAGATGGCACTATGGTTGGCCCGCTAGATGGCACTGCCTTAGGTCAAACATATCAACTGTTTTTTTTAGTAGGAACCTCCATTTTTTATTACATATTCGTGTAGTACGTAAAGAAATATCAGTGTTTTAGTTGGACCACTTTTTTCGATTTGTGATAGATGGCGCTGTAATTGTCACAAACATATGGCTCACAATTTTAGACGAACAGTTGGTAACAGGTGGGTTTTTTAAATTACAATACAGAACGTAGGTATGTTTGAACATTTTATTTCGGTTGTTCCAATGTTATACATGTACCTTTGTGAACTTATCATTTCTGAGAACGCATGCTGTTACAGCGTGATTACCTGTAAATACCACTTTAATGCAATTAGTACTCAAAATGATGTCCGTCAACCTCAATGCATTTGGCAATACGTGTAACGACATTCCTCTCAACAGCGAGTAGTTCGCCTTCCGTGATGTTCACACACGCATTGATAATGCGCTGACGCATGTTGTCAGGTTTTGTCGGGGGATCACGATATCCTTCAACTTTCCCCCCAGAAAGAAATCCGGGGACGTCAGATCCAATGAACTTGCGGGCCATGGTATGGTGCTTCGGCGACCCACCCACCTGTCATGAAATACGCTATTCAATACCGCTTCAACCGCACTCGAGCTATGTGCCGGACATCCATCATGTTGGAAGTACATCGCCATTCTGTCATGCAGTGAAACATCTTGTAGTAACATCGGTAGAACGTTACGTAGGAAATAAGCATGCATTGCACCATTTACACTGCCATCGATAAAATTGGGGCCAATTATCCTTCCTCCCATAATGCCGCACCATACATTAACCCGCCAAGGTGGCTGATGTTGCACTTGTCGCAGCCATCGTGGAATTTCCGTTGCCAATGGTGCATGTTATGCCGGTTTACGTTACCGCTGTTGGTGAACGACGCTTCGTTGCTAAATAGAACGCGTGCAAGAAAATCTGTCATCGTCCCGTAATTTCTCTTGTGCCCTGTGTCAGAACTGTACACGACGTTCAAAGTCGTCGCCATGCAATTCCTGGTGCATAGAAATATGGTACAGTTGCAATCGATGTTGATGTAGCACTCTCAACACCGACGTTTTTCAGAATCCCGATTCTCGCGCAATTTGTCTGCTACTGATGTGCGGATTAGCCGCGACAGCAGCTAAAACACCTACTTGGGCATCATCATCTGTTGCAGGTCGTGGTAGCCGTTTCACATGTGGCTGAACACTTCCTGTTTCCTTAAATAACGTAACTATCCGGCCAACGGTCCGGGCACTTGGATGATGTCGTCCAGGATACCGAGCAGCATACATAGCACACGCCCGTTGGGCATTTTGTTCAAAATAGCCATACATCAACACAATATCAACCTTTTCCACATTTGGTAAAAGGTCCATTTTAACACGGGTAATGTATCACGAAGCAACTACCGTCCGCACGGGCGGAATGTTACGTGAAACCACGTACGTATATGTTTGTCACTGTTACAGCCCTATCTATCACAAAGCGAAAAAAGTCGTCCAACTAAAACATTGATATTTCTTTACGTACTACACGAGTATGTAATAAAATGGGGGTTCCTATTTTAAAAAACGCAGTTGATATCCGTTTGAACCATGGCAGCGCCATCTAGCGGGCGAACCATAGCGCCATCTGGTTTCCCCCTTCAAGCTAGACGAGTTTCGTTCTTGGTAGTTTTTTCGTTTGATGCTTATTTCGTGAGATATTTGGCCCAGTCACTATCAATGGACCACCCTGCATATAACAACTTTTCCTGTTACTTCTAAATAACTTTCGCACTCACCAATTATAACAGGACACACTTGTCTTTCATCATGGTGAAGAATATTTATCGAGTACAAAATAACAACAACAACCATAAAGATTTTTTTGTGTTTTTGCATGTAAACTTTACTTACCACAAAAGTAAATGTTTTGGTTACATAAAAGCGCAGAAGTTACTGGAGCAACTAATTTTTTTACTTATAAAATGCAGTTTATATTTTTTAAGGATATAAAATACACAATGGAATATACCACTGAACGATGAACAGTTCTAATCAGGTGAAAAAAAAGTCCCTCTTTCACATACTCATTTATGATTCTTTCGCTACCAACACTAGCGGTAATCCTGCCATTTACTACGTCATTTAGGTATTGTACCAAAAGGACCGAAATGTGCAGGGTGTTTCAAAAAGGATTTTACAACCTTGAAAATTCATATAATTTAATTCGTAGTAGCTACAGAGGTGACTGTAGAGTCAATTTGTAAGGAAGTACGTCAAGTTTTGTCTCGTATAGTTCGATAGTGCCGAATCCCACCGTAAGGAGCGCTAGCGGCAGTCGCGTTAAAGATGGCTGACTTCACTGGACCCGTGCGTGCTGTTATAGCTGTGTGTTTTGATTTGAAGAATCGAAGTCGGAAACAACAGTCCCGCTCAATTTCCGTTCCAAGTACGCTACAGATCCTCCTAGTAGGCCTATAGTTTATGAGTGGCATTAATGTTTTGTAGAAACAGTGTGCTGGGTAAGACATGGGAAATCATCAGGTCGTCCAGTCATATCTGACGACGTCGTTGAGCGAGTGAGACAACGTATTGTCAACAGCTCTACGAAATTGACCTGGCGTGCACCTCGCGAACTGCAAATGCCATGCCGGCCAGTGTGGCCGAGCGGACAGTCCGCCTTCTGCGCTGCAGCGGCTCGGACGTGCCTAGTGCACCGGCCGCGCCCCGTTTAACCCGAGCTTTGGTTACATCCGTGAGGCTTCGAATAGCGGTGTATTGATTACTACAGATCACGATGGCTCTTTCTTACCGGAAGGTGACTATCAAGTTCACGTTCGACGCACAATACGCAAGACCAAAAGCACACGAAATCGAACGTTACATGCGCGAAGTGGTAAAACTAGATGCCCGGGAGCTGATAGGAATTCACCCATCAATAGTGGCCAGCGTCGTATACGTAAAACTCACAGACGAGGCAGCGTGCGACAGACTTATCCGTCGATCCACCGAAGGTTACCGCTTTTGCCACGCCGACGGGAACTTGGGTGTGGTCTCTGTTGATCATGCCGGTCTCGGAGTGAGAACGGTTCGCGTATTAGCCGGCCGCGGTGGCCAAGCGGTTCTAGGCGCTGCAGTCCGGAACAGTGCGACTGCTACGGTCGCAGGTTCGAATCCTGCCTCGGGCATGGATGTGTGTGATGTCCTTACGTTTAAGTGGTTCTAAGTTCTAGGGGACTGATGACCTCACAAGGGAACCTCCCCATCGCACCCCCCCCAGATTTAGTTATAAGTTGGCACAGTGGATATGCCTTGAAAAACTGAACACAGATCAATTGAGAAAACAGGAAGAAGTTGTGTGGAACTGTGAAAAAATAAGCAAAATATACCAACTGAGTAGTCCATGGGCCATATAGGCAACATCATGGACCACATGAACTCAGAAGCGCCGTGGTCCCGTGGTAGCGTGAGCAGCTGCAAAACGAGAGGTACTTGGTTCAAATCTTCCATCGACTGAAAAGTTTAATTTTTTATTTTCAGTTTATGTGACAAACTCTTATGTTTTCATCACTTTTTTGGGAGTGATTATCACATCCACAAGAAAACCTAAATCGGGCATGGTAGAAGAATCTTTTTACTCATTCACCAAGTGTACAAGTTAGGTGGGTCGACAACATATTCCTGTCATGTGATGCACATGCCGTCACCAGTGTCGTATAGAATATATCAGATATGTTTTCCTGTGGAGGAATCGGTTGACCTATGACCTTACGATCAAATGTTTTCGGTTCCCATTGGAGAGGCACGTCCTTTCGTCTACTAATCGCACGGTTTTGCGATGCGGTCGCAAAACACAGACACTAAACTTACTACAGTGAACAGAGACGCCAATGAACGAACGGACAGATAATAACTATGCAAAAATAAAGAAAGTAAAATTTTCACTCCAGGGAAGACTCGAACCAAGGACCTCTCGTTCTGCAGCTGCTCACGCTACCACGGGACCACGGCGCGGCTGAGTTCGTGTGGTCCATGATGTTGCCTATGTGGCCCATGGACTACTCAGTTTGTATATTTTGCTTATTTTTTCACAGTTCCACACAACTTCTTCCTGTTTTCTCAACTGATCTGTATTCAGTTTATCAAGGCCTATCCACTGTGCCGACTTATAACTAAATCTGAGGGGGGTGCGATGGGGAGGTTCCCTTGTCAGATTTTAAGTCTCTTAGTGCGTATTCGAACTACCGTTCGAAGTTCCTGCAAACATGGTTATCGCAACAATTCGCCCTTACGGCACGGTCCTTAATCATGCTGCGGAGAAATGGACGAGCTTCGAGACGTATCCCGTACTCATCGCAGTGCGCCAAATAAGAATTTAACTCCAGAAACACATACCATCTTATGTGACAATAGGTGTCTGCCGAGCCATCATTATATACGATGGTCAACCGAAAACCTGTTCTGGCTGCGGGCAGGAACGCCATGTCCGAACTGACTGTCTTCAGCGTATCGCCCCCGATCCCACGTCACTGACGGCGCAAATGGCCTTGTCACACCACCAGCCAGCTGCGGAACCACGGTCCTACCACGCTCCAGTGGAACCCATCAACAGATATGGAAGCGGATCCGCAAGAGGATCGCACTGAACAGCATCCCTTGGCAGACGTGGAAGCTCCACCACGAAAACAGCGATTGAAGAAACGAAAGAAGAGACGGCTGTCCACAGAAGACGGGCAAGACGAACAAGGCAATGGGATCGATCCAGATTCGTTTCCACCACCAGGCCAGGACGTCACATCCGTCGGTGCCACAAACCGTGGAGAAGCTGCCAAATCAACGAGACGCGACGGATACAGATATGCAAAAGGATGAGGTCCCACCTGCAGATGAACTCCCGTCAATAGCGAGTGTCCTCACCAATGCATTAGGAGACTGGGGACAAGAAATGGAACAAACTGATGAGATGTAAGAGAATGACTTTCAATCGTTGGCTCCCACCAACAACGAGTCGGGAGGGAACCTTGCCCATGGCGGCCACTGAGGCCGTCTCGTGTGGTCCCGGTCTAGGAAGAACGCTCCGTCGACGGCCGATCAGTAGATGCGTAAAATCAAAGCAGTGCACAACCGATAAGATGTCACACGTCTACCGCACAGTTAACATCAATGGTATTAGCACCTCAGTAAAGATACAAATGCTGCAAGATATGCTGTTGGCAGCGGACGTCGACATAGTTTTTCTGCAGGAGGTACGAAACGATGCCCCAGTTACGGTTATGACGTCTATCGTTTAACAGGTTACGACATTAGCGGTGGCCCAGCCATACTGTTACGAGAAGGAATAGTGGCGGAAGATGTGGAATACTTACCATCGACCCGTGGTGTTGCTCTGACTGTAGGGGATGTACGTTTGGTGAATGTTTACGCACCGTCTGGTTCGACCAAGAGACACGAACGCACAACCTTTTACACAGAGGAAGTGTCGCCGCTATTTCGAGGACGCCAGGAGAATTATATTGTCTGTGGCCCGAGGACCAACGACCACACTTCGTTCCTTGCCCGGCGTTACAGACGCTGGTCCGGGATCTTGCACTGCATGACACCTGGGAAATGACGCACGGCGACAGGCGCGGATATACGTACTTCACAAGCCACTCAGCTAGTCGACTCGACAGGGTGTATGTGTCACGTGGGCAACGCAAGGCGACGATTGACGCCGAGGTGTGGCCTACGGCCTTTACAGACCACCAGGCTTACATCTGCACCATCGGTCTGCCACGACAGAAGATAAGGCGCAGTAGGGCCCCATGGAAGCCCAACGTTACCCACCTGCAGGATGGAAACTGTTTACGGGAGGTTGAAGTCACATGGCGACAATGTCAGTGGCGTCAACGTTCGTACGAGTCAACGCTTAAACGGTGGATCTGATGCGTGAAACCGGCTTTACGCAGAACGTTCACACGATATGGCCAAGATAAGTCACATTGACAACGAGCGACTTCCGAATTATATTTCACAGCCCTACGTGAGTTGGCGAAACAACCACCGTCTGCCGACCGTCAGCAGGCTTTCCAACGTATCAAAGCACAACTGCTGCGTCTAACAGCAGTGAAGATGGAAGGAGTTAAAGCACTTGCGAGGATGCTAGACGGGTTACGCAACGAACGGCCGTCGTTCCACTATATACTGAGAGAAAGAAGGCAGCGGCGACGCACACTTATACGGGATGTAGAATTGGCCGATGGATCGCAGGCCACGTTACAGAACGATATTGCACGTCCTTTTGCTCATCACTACCGCAGTTTCTATGCGGAGGACCTGCTGGACAGAGCACGACTGACAGACGTGCTTCGCGAAATGCCAGCGGACGAGCATCCCACTGAAGTGGGCGGCCTTATGGCTGTAATCGCCGTAGATGATCGGGACACTGCCCTAAAGTGTGGTGCGTTAAACAAATCTCCTGGACCGGATGGGCTTCCTCTTGAGTTCGTCCGCACCCTCGCTCCCCTGATGGGAGCGACGTGGGTACAGATGTACAATGTATTCTTAACACCTACCTTATGTGTCCCTACCGAGTTCACAGAGGGCATCATGATACCCGTTCCAAAAGCAAGTGGTGGTCGTAGACCACAAGACTACCGGCCTTTGACATTATTGAATGGAGACTACAAAATCTTGGCACCTATCCTCCGTGCTCGCCTTCAAGCGGCGATAAAGGCCAAAATACTTTTAGATCAAGGTGGGAAGAGCAATATACACACAGCGCTAGGGGCATACAGGGATGTCATTGCCTTGATGTCGGCATGTCGATTACGAGGAGCCCTCGTGGCTGTGGATTTCGATCACGCTTTCGACCGAGTGGACCATGTGTTCCTCCGAGGAGTGATGGAACGGATGAGAATCCCCCTCCAGTTCGTGGACACGATCGTGAGGTTGATTAATGGCGCAAACTCGAGAGTCTTGGTGAACGGTGTTAGCTCAGAAACTTTCAGGATCCAGCGCTCAGTGCGGCAAGATTGCCCCCTTTCGGCCATCTTATTTGCAGTCGCTCTTGAACCTGCACTACACGGCCTCTGACGACGACATGAGGGTGCCCAACTACGGGCTGCGTCCTTCCAATGCGGCGCATACGCTGACGACGTCGTTCTTTGGGTCAAGCCAGGAGACGAAATCCAGGCGGCGCTGGAATGGCTCCAGCAGTATGGATCGGTAGAGGGTAGTGTCATCAGTCCCGATGACCCGATGTATGGAAGTGGGCAGAGGCCTACCACCAGGGACAGCAGTGCCCATCACCAAGATCCCCACACTCAAGTGTTTGGGAGTGGTATTCCATGGAAACATACGACGTACAGCGGCGGATAATTATAGACGGCTACTGCGACAAATTCGCGCATTGGTACGTCAACATGCACTGCTCGCCTTAGATATGTTCCAGCGCGCACATTATGTCAACGTCTACTTGGCGCCGAAAATAAGGCACTTGGCACGTTGCCCACCACGATCGAGTCAAGACTACAGTCGGCCTTCGGACATTTCGTAAGTGCTGATCTTCTCTTCAAAATCCGCTACTATACCTTGACGCTGCCACTGAGAGGAGGAGGCATCGGACTCGTAAACGTGAAGAACAGGGCGCGTGAGCTATTTCTTAGTACGATGCAACGCTATTGGAAAACCGAGCACGTCACCTTAATGGGCACTGTGATCAACGAAGTGGCTCCCCATTCACTCTGTCCACCAGTCAATGTAGGCCACATCACGGCACCGCTCGCACACGTTTTGGACTTCTTCGTCGTTTACAGTTCAGGACAGCTTGTCGGAGACCAGGCTGCCCACAACGGAAGACATATATCGAAGCTTTCTTCAGAAACAACCTTGCAATGTGACCGAAAAGAAGTACCCGGCGATACAGTGGCAGAGAATATGGAGAGCGGTCAGTCTTCGCTCTCTCCCTACAAAGGTACGCGCATTGTGGTATGTAGTGGTGAATGGCAAATTCCCGAACCGTCAACGAATGCACTCTATTCATCTGGTCGACACGCCGATATGCCCCCAGTGCGCGGTCATCGACTCCGACGAGCATCGTTTGGTTTGTTGCACGGCAATGGACTGTTGGCTTCTAACGAGGAAAATGCTGTCCCTTTTACTGCGTACGGCGCACACGGCGATCAAAGCTGACGACCTACTGTTCCCGGCCAAAGTATACTTTCCCATCGCCAGGACAAACGCCGTAAACTGGATAAAAGGGATGGCGATATATTATCTGTATCGCACCGATGACAAGAACGTCATAGGCTTCTGGTACGTACTGCAAGAGCAACATGATATTTTGCGGCGACACGTGACATATAGAACATGTTTTTCAAATTACTTGGGTTTGTTATTCACGGACCCTCCGGCAAGTTGGCGTGTTCCGGGTATGAGAAGTGAAAAGAGGAGATAGCTCAACGCGCAGAAACTAACGTTCAAGCCTAATGTAATTCAGGGGACTATACACAGTTTTTAAGCTAACGAGAAGCCAACCTGGACACACGCCAACAGGGCCGTTGCAGGATCCTGTCCTTTTCTTTCTTTTCTAGTGAATTCTTTAAATCTAGACGGCGTTAGAATCCGTTTTTATTACATTAAGATGTGTTGAATGGCACCTTTAGTTTCTGTATAATGTGTTTTGCACATACGGAAAAAAATTTAAAAGAACAAAAAAGTGGGAAACGAATAAAAAAACTAAAAAAAAAAGCGGTTCTAGGGGCTTCAGTCTGGAACCGAGCGACCGCTACAGTCGCAGGTTCGAACCCTGCCTCGGGCGTGGATGTTATTGGTGTCCTTAGGTTAGTTAGGTTTAAGTAGTTCTAAATTCTAGGGGACTGATGACTTCAGATGTTAAGTCCCGTAGTGCTCAGAACCTTTTTTTTTTTTTTTTTTTTTTTTTTTTTGCAAATTCCATATATGGCTCTGAGCACTATGGGACTTAACTTCTGAGGTCATCAGTCCCCTAGAACTTAGAACTACTTGAACCTAACTAACCTAAGGACATCACACAAATCCATGCCCGAGGCAGGATTCGAACCTGCGACCGTAGCGGTCGCGAGGTTCCGGACTGAGCGCCTAGAGCCGCTAGAGCACCGCGGCCGGCTCACTTACGTGGTATGGTTAACACACATAACTGTATGATTTGTGGCAATGAAAATCCACATCAATCATTGCAACATGATCGTGACGTTTTTTGTGCATTGAGCAAGAACTAAGTGTACGGCCTCTTTTTTTCCATGAGAGAACCATCAATGGGATAGTGTAACTGGATATGTTACAACAATTTTTGATACCACAGATCGATGAGGATGACAAAGAACGACATGTTTACTTCATGCAAGATGGTGCACCATACCATTACCTGGCTGACGTCCGGGATTTTCTCAATGACCGCTTTCCAGGTCAATGGATTGTCCGTGATGCGCCAGTTCAGAAAATGGCCCTGAGCACTATGGGACTTAACTTCTGAGGTCATCAGTCCCCTAGAACTTAGAAGTAATTAAACCTAACTAACCTAAGGACATCACACACATCCATGCCCGAGGCAGGATTCGAACCTGCGACCGTAGCGGTCGCGCGGTTACAGAGTGAAGCGCCTAGAACCGCTCAGCCACATCGGCCGCCGATGCGCCAGTTGCATGGCCCCCACTTTCCCCAGACCTGAAACCACTCGATTTTTTTTATGGGGATTCATCAAGAATATCATGTTTGCACTTCCTGTGCCGGCTTCTCTACCTGAACTTAGAACAAGAATTTACGGCGTCACTGAGCAAGTTACACAATCAATGCTGCAGCGAGTTTGGGAAAAAATTGACTTCCGGTGGGACATGTGTAGGATAACCAACGGAAGCCACATACAACATGTTTAGTTTAAGGTAAAAAAACCTTGATTTCTTTCCCTGCAAAATACCACTAACCCCAGGTCTGAATCTTCTTTCAATAAATTTTTGTGCATTTTGAAAGTTGTAAAATCCTTTTTGAAACAGCCTTTAGTTTTCATAGAGCGCAATTCCACCCACAAAACTTTGAGGCAATATCAGTAACTGAAGGAAACGTACTTTAAATACGCAGCTTCTGCATCAGAATCTGCCAGAAATGCACCCTTACTGTCACCAGAAAGAGCCTATTTCTAGGAGTTGTCGAGTAAAGAAGTAAATAAGGCTAATGTGTTCGTCATCTGTGAGCAGCTGCAGACGCGTGACGCAGAGGTAGCGCCGGGGCGCCTCTGCCGTGGCGGGAGGTGTGCCCGCGATTGTTAGCTGGGCACGGCGCCGCCCCAGAAATAGCTGCGATAATTGTGTTGGCCAGCACCAAAATCTGCCTACCTCAAGCCATCCCAGCCCTTTTGTCCCGTCGCGCTACTGGCGCCCGTCTTGTTCTAGAAGCACCGCGATACTTTCACTAACGATGGCCAAGCTCTTACAACTCGATTCCACGTAAGCAACGGCAAAAGAAAATGCGCAAACTGATACCACTTGTGAAGATAACACTACAGGTTGACATAGCTACTTGTTTTTCCTTTTCACTGCATTTGCTTTTACTTGCTTCCTGCTTTATTTTCATCATACATTGAAAAGATTATTTCAGAATGAGTTTTGTAAATTTAATTATTGATGTTACATACTTTCTTATTTGTTAACATGTTTTTTGGATTCATTTTCTTTGGACAGAGTAATATGATTCCTGAGGGTATTTTCATTCTGTCGCTACAACTACAAGAAAATGCGTGTGTGTTTTTTTTCACCAGACACGTTTCGCTTTACTAAGGTTGAGCATCATCAGTGGTCTGTAATTAAGGAAAACAAACAACAAATAACACTGTCTCAATTGCAACCTCAAACCGCCCTCAGAATCAGAAACAGACTGCAACCAGATACATGTTAAACGGACCGAATAGGATCCCCCTAAACACTTGAGGCTACCAAAAAGAGCTGGCCATTATAAAACAAATAGCATTAGAAAAGGACACAAAGAAACAATGGTAGACCAACTAAACAGCAAAATAGAGACTCAAATAATGAAATAACTAACCAATCGACACGAATACATTCAACCTACACGACCACCAAATAATTGCATACAGTGACCTACCACAACAATTTGAAACACAAAATAGGTAACATATTCAAAAAACAACACATAAACATTGCTTACAAAACAAACAAAACGGAAATAAAAACCAGAAATACACCATTAATCTAGTATGTATCAGCTCAGTTGCAGAGATTGTGAAAATTATGCATTGGAATGACTGGCAGGACATTCGAAACAGGATATAAAGAACACATGAGAGCACTGAAATACGGTACAAACTTTTCAACATTTGCAGATCATCTACCACAGACCAAGCAATATCGAAAAAGATATGAACATCTTAAGAATGAGCAAAGACAGACACCTCCTCCCTTCCCAAGAAAATTTCCACATACACTAAGCATTAACACAAAATAAACAATTGCTCAATGAACAAATACCTATTGGAAACCAGACACCATATAAAATAATTGAAAAAATCACATGAAAACAAAAAGAACCTTTTCCATCCTTCACCCTCCACCGCTCACCCCCCACCCCCCTCCCGGCCCATACACACACACACTTTCATTTCACTTCTTTTCTTGCCTGCTCCTCACTTTTTCTCCAGCTCAGTCTCCATCGCACCACTGTACACTATGTCCACTCATCTTCGCTTCTCCCTCCCAGCTCGACGGAAAAAAGGCTAAAAACCACTCCATCATTATTCGTTCATTACTCTTACACAGTACATAAATACACAACAACATAATTAAATAGAATAACAAACATACAGTTAACTAAAAAGAGTGTAGGTCAAAGATAAACTAGTGGCACTGTTATGTTGGCAACACTACAAAAGACAATACACAGAAGTATAAAAATACACAGTAAATAGTGGTGCACGAAACAGTGTGCTGTGTAAAACGTAAGAAATGCATAGTTCTGCAGAGTAAAGGAAGATCCGACTACAAGTATTGAATGAAAAATGATATCAAAGACGAGCTAACAGGCGGCATTTCCTGATGTAGGCGGGAAGACAATCAGGAATCACCGTGAGTAAAATGGAACTAATGTTAACGAACTGCTTTTAGAGCTTAAAACAAATCAAATTGTAAATACATTTAATTACTGACCACTGATGATGCTTAACCTCTATCAATCCAAACGCGTCTGGTGAAAGAAGAAAAAAAAAAGACATTTTCTTGTAGTTGTAACGAAGGAACGAAAATACCCTCAGGAATTATAAAGCAACTGCGGACAATGTGTCCACACAAATGAAGAGTAACATGAAATTGCGATTTTGTATACAATTGTAAATAGATGTAATCAGAATTTTTGAAAGTGTTATGTGAAGCGAGGATTGTGAGCGATTTAGTGTACATGGTGGCAGCCAGTCAAGGAATATTTTAGGGAATTGGCCTAAACCTGGCAACTTCCGACCCTAGGCACGCCCTTGTACACCTAATTTCCTGTTTTGTCATTTGACGGCAGCCATGGATGCCCACTCTCAAGTCTTGGCCCCTCACACTGTCGTCATGAGGCATATGTAACAATCTCTCCCCTTCCCTGCCCGTATACATTGGTGTCAGAGGTGGGATTCGTTCCCACTGTTCGGTCCATAGGGCGGCCGTTTACTTTAGGTTCATGTTTGACGTTGCGTGGTCGGTCAATATTCACCGCTGCTATTCCGATACGAGCCGAGCCTGAATGCTGTGACGCCGCGTCAGACGCTGCGTCCGCACATACGGGGCAAAGTATACTGCCTGCCTCTCGCAGTGCGCCGCTTCTACACGTGCTCGCTGAGTCCACCGAGATGCGCTTATGCACAGCGTGCGCTCTGGCCCCATTTGACGGTCGCAGTCGGTCCATCTTCTCGGTCACCTCCCGCTACCTCTGAACCGTGCACCAAGCCGCGATGCGTCCTTGCTGTTGCCGTTGCTCGCTGAGTGCTGTTCACGGTCGGCCCGACTTCCCTTCCTTCCCGTGCCGCCGCCCGCCTGCCGCCGCCCAACCGCCGCCTCACGTTCGCCACAGATCAGCTCCCCGCTGCCACCTGCGTTTGGGTCCTGGTATTAACGCCCGGAGCGCGTACTTTCAGCGCCTTGCAGCCAGCCGCCCTGCCGCCCACGCCGCTGCTATCCGGGTACCGCGTGCGTACAGCCCTCGGCCGCCGCCCCGCCGCCACTGTCTCTGCTGCACTGTGAGTGTTGATATGCGCTGAGGCCATGCAGCCATTTATCCAGAGGAGAACTTAGAGATCAGTGAATAATAGCACAGATTTTGCGCCTTATCAGTTCTTGCCTTTTGTTTGGATGTGACTTTATTTACAAGAACGATTTGAACTTTAAATTTTTGTGAGTCTAATTACTATGAGGTATGCTGAATGCCTAGATAAGCCCCTCAGATGTATGTTAGTTGGCCGCCCGCGGTGGCTGAGCGGTTCTAGGCGCTTCAGTCTGGAACCACGCGACTGCTACGGTCGCAGGGTCGAATCCTGCCTCGGGCACGGATGTGTGTGATGTCCTTAGGTTAGTCAGGTTTAAGTAGTTCTAAGGTCTAGGGGACTGATGACCTCAGATGTTAAGTCCCATAGTGCTCAGAACCATTTGAACCATTTGTATGTTAGTTTCAAAATACAATTCCGTTGAACATGTGTACTTCCATAAATTTCTTATCCTTGTTTTAAACTATGTTGTCGTCGAGGCATATCATGCCTACTTGTTGAGATGAGAAGTTTTTTAAGGTACATTTTTGAGAGCTTTCAGCTCCAGGGATGTGCAGCTTGCTCAATGTTTTTGGCAACCATAGAGTCTCCCAGCTGTTTCGTATTCCTCCGCCCTGTGATGAAAGTAGGTTCCTTCTCCTTCGTCCACAGACGTGAGCGCTTTAAGGGCTCTGTAACGCCCTGTGCCATCTACCGCATCTGCAAGGTTTCCGAAATTGTTGGCGCACTAAGGAATGAACTTTTTCTACGTTCTCTTTCTTTTCTTTCTTGTCTCTCTGCATCCTCTTTCCCGACCATTTATTCTTTTTCTGCCCATGCCTTCTGATTTTCATAGGTGGTAGTTCCTTGATTGATTAACTCAATGCACAGAGAGGATAGATGACTTCCAGCTGTTATGCCCCAGAGGGCAGCGAAGTTTTGTTGATATGAAGATGTGTAATACGTTGTTTTACTAAGGTTATTTGTGAGCAGGCATGAGGTCCTGTGGTCATGTGGTTGAAGATAATCAAGTACAGGCAAGAGTTCCTGTGTGTGTTGTTGTGAGTGATGTTAAATGATCTGTTTTATGTTGTCACCCAATAGGTAAGTGCAGAACCGTTAGCCATGTTTCACTTTACCATGCAGCGAGTTTCCAGTTGAGACAATGTTCTTTGAGTCATCTAAATTGCGATCTATGTACCCAGTGAACACTTACTACAATCAGAGACCGAGAGGCGCAAACACGTGGCCTAGCACAGCTGTCGCCTTCCGATAAGCCACTCACGCCCCCAAACGCTACCACTTCTCACCCTCTCCTTTGTCTGGTCTATCATAAATTAAGTCTAATTATCATTTGATTTATAAGTCATTTATTTCATATTTTTTTGAATGACTGTATTCTGAGTGTATTATAGGGAGTACTAATATTAAGTGGTTGTAAGTAACTGTTCATAGTTTTAGGAGAAAGATGGCCCAAGTCCATACCTCTTTGTATAATGTGAAAAGTTAAGATATTTTTAAGAATTTGAGGTGTTTAAAGGTACCCTCTCTCAACTACTGTATAGGTCTTTTTGATTTGGTAAATTAAGCTACTTGCATTATTCTGTTTTAGTGCAGAATTTTGGTGTTGTACTGTATTTCACTTGTAGATCTCTTTTATTGACAAGGATTTTGTTTTGCCTTTCGAAAGAATGCGTCACGTTTACCCTACTAAAGTTTTTCTACAGTGATACTTTTTACAGGTGTACGTCATAGAACATTTCCTTTTGTTGTCAAACTTAGAATGTGGAGCCACTCCTTGCGGTGTCTATTCTATTTGTCTTTTGTTGCTCAATAGATTGTGATACTTCGTATTTTCATCTAACTTATGGAACTAATGCTCCACTGCTTTTCAGATGAGCTAAGTCTACTGTCATTTTAGAAGCATTTATTTCCCTGTTTTCTTTCAGGCTGCCTAAGATTAAAAAATGATTGCGAGTTTTTCATTCTCATGCCACCAAGTTATATAATGTACTCAACAGAGAAGAGTCGAATGCGCCCCTGAAGTTGAGGAGAAGTGCGCTACCCTCTCGTTGTAGAATGGTAAGCGAAACAGATTTTGTGATGGCACAAAAGTAATTAAGTTTCACCCAAGTAAGTGAAGAATTGAAGTTCGCACCGCATGTGCGTTTTGCACGTTTAAGAGTTCACCCACATGAACACAAGTTTCGTTATTGTTCATCCTACTTTTTACAAAGTAATTTAGTGATGAAGTGAAGATGTTACGAGCGAGCATGGAGATAGGCACTGCTACTATTTGGATACAGTGCTCCCCCGTGTGTTTAGGAATTGAGAGACACCCGTTTATTTATTCAAACAATCACACCCATGACGTGATAAGATTGAAGCACCCACTGAAATTGATGATTAGCCCCATGACGTGACGTCATCACTCAAGCGCAGTAATGCGTTATCTTGTTGGAAATATAGTTAGCAAGAGACTTCCACCCAAATGAATAAAAGTTTTCATTGTACAATGTCGCAGTAGTTCGCCCCTTCTTTTTTTGCAGCTCACCCCGTTACTTCATGGTTAACCCCCACGAGACGTGATCACCTCTGTGGAGACGGAGCACAGTTCCTCCCTCGCCCATGCATTGCACTAGATTACTACCATTGCTCTGAGTCGCTCGTCTATTCATTCTAACCTCAACCATTACTTTGTACCTCCCTCCTCCAGGGCCATGTGCCTTACACGATGCGGTTACTGCCCGCCGCAGAGTGCCCGGCTGGTCGGGTTATTTTTTCAGTTTTTGCTTTCATAAATTGATCGCCTACCTATCTCTTTCATCTATCCATCACTGACACATCACGACGTGGCTCGCCTTCGTCTGCACCCTGGTTGGTAGCCACTGCTACTCAGACATATTGCCTTCCCTAAGAGGGAGGAGGGAAGAAAAAACCCTGTGACTAGTGGATATGTCACTGCTGAATCAGCCTTATCCTGAAACCCGTTACCTGAACTTGTTCCCTATTATACCCAATTCCTTATTCTTTAACGTGAGCACCCTTCCGGTTTGTCATGGGTGGGCTGCTCGGGATAGATGGCCAATATGTCTAGCTACCCTGGCGTTGCGATCACAGGTGGCTGTCCACGAATCTATCCAGAAAAAACCGCGAATTCCACCTACACGTCGACTGCAGGCATTGATTAATGCTACTTCACATTTTTGCACTCGTGCTGATCAGGATGACGAGTAAGCCTCTTTTCATCATGACCATACACCCCTTCTTCCCTCACTACCCTGTTGCTACAAAGGTATACCCCTGCAGTTCTTTGGAATCGGCAGTTTAAATTGCCCAGTGACATAGTGCACACGAGTCTGTTACCCACCGACTATTCACCCGCCACTACAGCCTCAGGTAATTACTTACTACTTTTTCATCCACTGTAATATTTCGCTTTTGTAACGTAACCACCAGCTGAAGCTAACAAGATTAATTTGTGCGTACAGGTACTCAAGCCTTGCACTCTGTTCTACCACCTGTCACCACGACGCCCACCGTCTTCCTCTGTGTGTTAACACAATGACATATTATTTGGTACTCGCTCTTGTTGCTATTGTTGTCGGCCTTCCACCATTTCGGAATCATCCGTCCAGCTCAGGAGTTATGTTCGAATTGTTGAATAACATGTTGTATACCCTGCACCAGGTAGTAGTTTCTACCAACTTGGATTTAGCTGTACTTCAAAAAACGTTTGCTCCGAGATCACCTTAGCAAGCACACGTGTGCTGTGCCGAGTGCTGAATGTGCCACCCCCACCTCCCCTCCCCCCTCTCGCCATTCCTCACCCCTTGCGCATACGTCTCCACTCTTTACCCTCCCGCAAGATGTGCGTTACGCTGCAGATAATCCCCCCCCCCCCCCCCCATCCATCACCCAACTAGAGAGAAGCGCCATTTAAGTTTGTCGACGTCACATACATATCTCTCCCCACCCACCGGGCAAGCCATGTGCTCTTCTCCCGTCAGTCGGAAGTCTGTTTACAACCAGTGGGTGCGCCTCTGTCGCACAGGACCGCATTCTAGCTGTGAACCTTTTCGTATTTTATTATCTGATTATGAACTCAATGCATATTTTTATGTGAAGTTTTATGAATAGGACGAGAATAATGTTAAATGATGTATCCAAGTGAAGGTAGTGACAAGACATCAGATGCTCTGGCTACTTTATGCTACAATTTTTCCATTTGGAACTACTGAGTAATTTTGACCTAGGTGTAATATTTCGCTGTCTTCTTCTCTTACTGTGTGTTCGTATGTGTTCCAGTATGCCATGTTTGAAGGATGATTGCTCTGTTAAGTAATTTAAGATACTTTAAAGTGAGAAGGTAGTATTTTGGTATTGGGTATTCGTGCGTCTTGACGTGTAGCCTTTGTTATCCCCTGAATTCATCCATAATTCCAGTATTTTACAAGAAAACTTTTGTACCTTGTATTTGAACATGAGTTAATGTGGTTAGTGTTTCATGTGATTTATGGAACATCAACCCTTCATCTTGTTGACTTGCTGAAATGTGTTAATATTTTGTAGCCTGTGAAACTTTGTGCAACTATTACCCGTAGCTAATATGTGGAGGATATAGCATAATTTTACGTTTGTTATCACTATTTTTAAATGTACTTCACCCACTTCTTACCCAAGTCAGATGTTAAGAAATTCATTAAGCTGATTTATTACGTTTATTACCCAAATACTTTGATTATCCTAGAACTAAGTATTCTGTCATGTTGTTGATGCATTTTATTTTTGGTATTAGTTCCACTATCTAGCAATGAGATTAATATTTGCCAAATAATACAAACAACGCCTGTAAATCATTAAAAGATCGGTGCTGATTCAGTTAGGCCACCATCTACTCCCTATGACAATGAGTTTGTACTGCAGCTGCAGATTAAGAAAAGATTTTTTTCCTGAACCACACACAAAACCAAAATACTCGTAGTTTACTCCTCTTTTGTGAAGCGTTCTGGTATGATTTTAACCTCGTATGTTTTAAGATCTGATTATATGGATAGTGATGATTTCAACTATTACCGGAGATATTGCATTGTAATTCGAATAGTTAATATTTTACTGCTTCCTTAATTCACGAAATTTGATACACTTAAGTGCATATAAGTCCCCTCTCACTTACATACACCAAATGAAGTATTGTAACAGATCCCTCCCATAGTATTAGGCCCCTAATAGGGCAAAGCGTCTTTCCAGGGGGTGAGTGATGCCGTTTTGTAAAGAATGTCTGTCACCACTTCTCTGGAATGGGGAAGGAATGTACATGGTGGCAGCCAGTCAAAGAATATTTTAGGGAATTGGTTTAAAAAAATCATTTCAAAGGTCCAGTGAAATCCTTACAAGTTTTCTCCCAGAACAACTTACGCTGTGCCTACGTGACACGAGTTGCCTGTCTTTCAAAACCGAGGCAGTTCTGTCGCTGGAGTGTTCTGCGGTGCGGAACACGGTTGCCAGTCTATCTTGTAATCCAGACCTCGAGCAGAACAGGCATCTTTCTGGAAGGCAGAGCCTCTCGCTCTGCTTTTCACAACCGGGCACCAACATAAGTTAACATGAACCGCTTCCCCTTCCGTCGCCCATTTCAATTAATTGTTCGACTTTCTAGACTGGCCTAAACCTGGTAACTTCCGGTCCTAGGCGCGCCGCTTGTACACCTCTTTATTGCACCTAATTTCCTGTTTTGTCATTTAACGGCAGCCCTGGATGGCCACCGTCAAGCCCTGACCGGCCGACCCCCTGCACATGGTCGCCATGTAACAACCTTCTGCCCCCTGCCCTCCCCGTATACATGAGCGGTAGAATCATGTCGAGAGGCCGATAGAGAAAGCATCAGCAACGAGTGGAGAGCGAGAAGAAGACACTACCATACATTCTGTGTTCGTGGCCGTTGAGAACGTCAGTGTTTGTACAGTTCTACATGTATGATCTCGGTGTGTACCGCGAATAAAAACAAACGACTAAACACGTCACATTCATCATTTCCCGAACTGCGTTTTACTCACTAAGCATAGAAGTTTGATATGCAGACCGGTAAGCTGTGTGCACGCCGTGAAGACACTGTTTTCGATTTGTAGACAGCACAAACTGTTTAGTGCATACCACAGACAGAATGAAACAGAAAATATGGTAACACATTTTCGTGTCGTATATTGATACGAAGATCTTTCACTGTGAATGTACGATGTGCTGATTGCCGGGTGATTGAAGTGATTACGTAGACAACTGCGCACAGCACTTATTGTTCTATTTAAATACGAAAAGACTAATGATTTACAGTTCAATAGACTTGATTTACTTTGGTAATGTGGACGGATATACTGTGGAAAGTGCCGCACCACGACAGTAAACCACAAATCTGAAAACTATGGCTAAAGTGTCTAACAAAAATTATGACGTCAGAGTACGTCACACAGTAGTGGAAAAGAAGTATCTTTCATTCTCGTTGTTGCATGCAGATATGCAGATTGGAATTAATTCTGCAAATACTAACCGTACCTGTTACATTCACAACTGGCGCTCACGATCAAGGAGATCGCCGGCCGGTGTGGCCGAGCGGTTCCAGGCACTTCAGTCTGGAAGCGCGCGACCGCTCCGGTTGCAGATTCGAATCCTGCCTCGGGCATGGAGCTGTGTGATGTCCTTAGGTTAGTTAGGTTTAATTAGTTCTAAGTTCTAGGGGACTGATGACCCCACATGCTAAGTCCCATAGTGCTCAGAGGCATTTCAACCATTTTTGATCAAAGAGATCTGCAAGACGACACCAGTTATTGGATTACATGCTCAAGGGTCATGGACTAACGAGGCAATGTAGATGATTCGCCGGCAGCAGCAGCTATTGAAGGAACATTGACTAAGAGATATCGTAAACTAAATCGTTCAAGTAGTGATGTAAAAGATCATAATATAGAAACAATAACAACATTTCTTCGTTTTACGTAACTGTTAGTTGTCATATTGTAATACTATTCAGTTTTATTTTCAGTAACCTTCAGAACAGTAGTTAAAACTTGGTGTCATTCATTTAGTAATTTCCTTTCATAATCATAATAACTTTGCAAACATATTAATTTCCGACACAGTCATTTTTGCAAACAGTAGTTACTAACTCTTCAGGCTTTCCCGGCGATCTAATGACATCTTGGGTTGTCGGGTGTTCTGCCGGATATCAGCGTCGTACTTGCACGATATTTCGGTCACGTAGCTCGAGACCTTCATCAGGTGCGACCTGAGACTGCTCCTCGAGTGGACCTGGTCCAGTATTTATGCCTATGGCCTTCCCCCTCCACCAACGGCTGCAGGCGCTTCCTCTGTGGTCCGCGCCCATTCCCTGCGACCTGCTGGAGCGTTGCTGCTCCGTTTTCCGTCCGCTGCGGTTCTAGGTGTTCCCTCTGCGGTCCGCGCCCACCAAACCCGCTCCTGGGGGTTTCATCTACGGTCTGGGGTACCAGTCGTTCCCCCTGCGGTCCGCGCCCGCTCACCACGACCTGTTGGAGCGTTGCCGCTCCGTTTTTCGTCCGCTGCGGCTCTGGATGTTCCCTCTGCGGTCCGCGCCCACCAGTCCCAGTTCTGGGTGTTCCATCTTCGGTCTGGTGCTCCTGGCAGTCCGTCAGGGGCTCGTTTACCATCTCCATGTCTCTGGTTCTTCTGTTTGTGTAGTGTTGCAGCTGGCCCCGTTGCTCCTTTAACAATTCCAGAGCCGGATCCCAGGCTCTGCTTAGCTGGTACCCTGTGTCACGATTCACAAGATCGTCAGCCATTTTAATCTCAATCGATTCTCTTATAACACTGTCCCAAAATCTGGGTGTTTGTGCTAGAATCTTGGTATCCTCATACTTCATGGTATGATCTAGTTCTAGACAGTGTTCAGCAATGGCTGACTTAGTCACCTGTCTTAATCTAGTGTGCCTCTGATGTTCTTTGCACCTGATCTCCACAGTTCTTGTCGTCTGGCCAATGTAGGACATGCCACATTGACAAGGTATATTGTAAATCCCTGGTTTTCGTAACCCCAGGTCGTCTTTGACACTCCCCAGCAGTCCCCCGATCTTGTTGGATGGACAGAAAACACACTTGATATTGTGTTTACGCAGGATCCTACCGATTCTGGCAGAAATAGAGCCAGCATAGGGCAGATATGCCACCTTCTTTGCTTTATCTTGGTCTTCTTCAGGAACCTGTGGTATAGTGGCTGGTCGGAGTGCCCTCTCAATTTGTCTGTCCGTGTATCCATTCTTGGAGAAAACTGTTTTCAGACGTTCTATCTCTATGGGTAGATTCTCTTGGTCTGATAGGGCACGTGCTCTGTGGACCAAAGTCTTCAGAACCCCATTCTTCTGTGCAGGGTGGTGACAACTGCTGGCCTGCAGATATAAATCAGTGTGTGTTGGTTTTCGGTACACACTGTGGCCAATTGATCCATCTGCTTTCCTCTGTACTAGTACATCCAGAAATGGCAGCTGGCCATTCTTCTCCAGTTCCATGGTGAACTTGATATTAGGGTGGCATGAGTTAAGATGTTCAAGAAACTCATTGAGCCTGTCCATCCCATGTGGCCAGATCACGAAGGTGTCATCCACATACCTAAAGAAGCATGTGGGTTTAAATGTGGCTGTCTCCAATGCCCTCTCCTCAAAACTCTCCATAAACATGTTGGCAACCACAGGGGACAGTGGGCTGCCCATAGCTACACCTTCAGTTTGCTCGTAATATTGGTTTCTGTACAAGAAATACGTGGATGTCAGTGTATGACTGAACAGGTCCAACAGAGCACCATCAAATTTCTCTGCAATCAGTTCTAGTGAGTCCTTCAGTGGGACCCTGGTGAACAGCGATACCACATCAAAACTAACCATGACGTCCGAATCTGTGATGTGCAGTTGCTTGAGGCGTTGCAGGAAATCTCCTGAGTTGCGGATGTGGTGAATACATTTCCCCACATATGGAGCCAGGAGACCTTTGAAGTACTTGGCTGTTGTGTACGTAGGTGCCCCAATATTACTGACAATAGGACGTAGGGGCACGCCCTCCTTGTGTATTTTAGGCAGACCATACAGTCTAGGTGGCACTGGCGCTTTTTCCCGTAGTTGTCTGATGATCTTATCAGGCATCCCTGTTTCCTTCAAGAGAGCACTAGTCTTCTTGGCCACCTTGTCCGTGGGGTCACACTCCAGAATTCTGTATGCAGGGTCCTCCAGAAGTTGGCGTACTTTCTCATCATAATCCACCCGCTGCAAGATGACAGTGGAGTTCCCTTTGTCTGCTGGGAGTACCACAATGCTGTTGTCTTCCCGTAGTTTCTTGAGTGCAAGCCTCTCCTCGGTTGTGATGTTCGATTTCGGCGGCCTGGCCTTGGTGAGGGCCCTGCAGGTCTCTCGGCGGACTTCCTCTGCCACATTAGGTGGAAGTGTGGCTGCAACTTGCTCTACTGCACTGACGAAACCTGAAATGGGTACGTTTCTAGGGGTCGTAGCAAAGTTGAGACCCTTGCTGAGTACCTTTAAGGTTGTATCATCAAACTGTATGCCACTCAGATTCGTCACCGTTCGTGTCTCTTCCATCTGCTGTGCACAGCAGATGGAAGAGACACGAACGGTGGCGAATCTGAGTGTGCACAGCAGATGGAAGAGACACGAACGGTGACGAATCTGAGTGGCATACAGTTTGATGATACAACCTTAAAGGTACTCAGCAAGGGTCTCAACTTTGCTACGACCCCTAGAAACGTACCCATTTCAGGTTTCGTCAGTGTAGTAGAGCAAGTTGCAGCCACACTTCCACCTAATGTGGCAGAGGAAGTCCGCCGAGAGACCTGCAGGGCCCTCACCAAGGCCAGGCCGCCGAAATCGAACATCACAACCGAGGAGAGGCTTGCACTCAAGAAACTACGGGAAGACAACAGCATTGTGGTACTGCCAGCAGACAAAGGGAACTCCACTGTCATCTTGCAGCGGGTGGATTATGATGAGAAAGTACGCCAACTTCTGGAGGACCCTGCATACAGAATTCTGGAGTGTGACCCCACGGACAAGGTGGCCAAGAAGACTAGTGCTCTCTTGAAGGAAACAGGGATGCCTGATAAGATCATCAGACAACTACGGGAAAAAGCGCCAGTGCCACCTAGACTGTATGGTCTGCCTAAAGTACACAAGGAGGGCGTGCCCCTACGTCCTATTGTCAGTAATATTGGGGCACCTACGTACACAACAGCCAAGTACTTGAAAGGTCTCCTGGCTCCATATGTGGGGAAATGTATTCACCACATCCGCAACTCAGGAGATTTCCTGCAACGCCTCAAGCAACTGCACATCACAGATTCGGACGTCATGGTTAGTTTTGATGTGGTATCGCTGTTCACCAGGGTCCCACTGAAGGACTCACTAGAACTGATTGCAGAGAAATTTGATGGTGCTCTGTTGGACCTGTTCAGTCATACACTGACATCCACGTATTTCTTGTACAGAAACCAATATTACGAGCAAACTGAAGGTGTAGCTATGGGCAGCCCACTGTCCCCTGTGGTTGCCAACATGTTTATGGAGAGTTTTGAGGAGAGGGCATTGGAGACAGCCACATTTAAACCCACATGCTTCTTTAGGTATGTGGATGACACCTTCGTGATCTGGCCACATGGGATGGACAGGCTCAATGAGTTTCTTGAACATCTTAACTCATGCCACCCTAATATCAAGTTCACCATGGAACTGGAGAAGAATGGCCAGCTGCCATTTCTGGATGTACTAGTACAGAGGAAAGCAGATGGATCAATTGGCCACAGTGTGTACCGAAAACCAACACACACTGATTTATATCTGCAGGCCAGCAGTTGTCACCACCCTGCACAGAAGAATGGGGTTCTGAAGACTTTGGTCCACAGAGCACGTGCCCTATCAGACCAAGAGAATCTACCCATAGAGATAGAACGTCTGAAAACAGTTTTCTCCAAGAATGGATACACGGACAGACAAATTGAGAGGGCACTCCGACCAGCCACTATACCACAGGTTCCTGAAGAAGACCAAGATGAAGCAAAGAAGGTGGCATATCTGCCCTATGCTGGCTCTATTTCTGCCAGAATCGGTAGGATCCTGCGTAAACACAATATCAAGTGTGTTTTCTGTCCATCCAACAAGATCGGGGGACTGCTGGGGAGTGTCAAAGACGACCTGGGGTTACGAAAACCAGGGATTTACAATATACCTTGTCAATGTGGCATGTCCTACATTGGCCAGACGACAAGAACTGTGGAGATCAGGTGCAAAGAACATCAGAGGCACACTAGATTAAGACAGGTGACTAAGTCAGCCATTGCTGAACACTGTCTAGAACTAGATCATACCATGAAGTATGAGGATACCAAGATTCTAGCACAAACACCCAGATTTTGGGACAGTGTTATAAGAGAATCGATTGAGATTAAAATGGCTGACGATCTTGTGAATCGTGACACAGGGTACCAGCTAAGCAGAGCCTGGGATCCGGCTCTGGAATTGTTAAAGGAGCAACGGGGCCAGCTGCAACACTACACAAACAGAAGAACCAGAGACATGGAGATGGTAAACGAGCTCCTGACGGACTGCCAGGAGCACCAGACCGAAGATGGAACACCCAGAACTGGGACTGGTGGGCGCGGACCGCAGAGGGAACATCCAGAGCCGCAGCGGACGAAAAACGGAGCGGCAACGCTCCAACAGGTCGTGGTGAGCGGGCGCGGACCGCAGGGGGAACGACTGGTACCCCAGACCGTAGATGAAACCCCCAGGAGCGGGTTTGGTGGGCGCGGACCGCAGAGGGAACACCTAGAACCGCAGCGGACGGAAAACGGAGCAGCAACGCTCCAGCAGGTCGCAGGGAATGTGCGCGGACCACAGAGGAAGCGCCTGCAGCCGTTGGTGGAGGGGGAAGGCCATAGGCATAAATACTGGACCAGGTCCACTCGAGGAGCAGTCTCAGGTCGCACCTGATGAAGGTCTCGAGCTACGTGACCGAAATATCGTGCAAGTACGACGCTGATATCCGGCAGAACACCCGACAACCCAAGATGTCAGTAGTTACTAACATTAATGAGATAAGAGTTAAACAGTTTTCGTTGCTTTTCGTTTGCTATTAATTGCCACTTGTTGTTTATTTATGTAGTTTGTAAGTTTTTGCCTGAATCTGCATGTTTTGTTCTACATTTAATCTCGTAAGAATTATTGTGCTCTGCCGATTAATTATGCGTGCTGTGTGTTAACCGCCATTGCAATAATAGGGAGAAACACTTCGCGTGCGGGATAGCCGTGCTGTCTTGTGCGTCCTCCCTCGAGCATGGGTGTGTGTGTTGTCCTTAGCATAAGTTAGTTTAAGTTAGATTAAGTAACGCGTAAGCCTAGAGACCGATGATCTCAGCAGTTTGGTCCCATAGTCCTTACCACAAATTTCCACTTTGCGAGCCGTTCAGTTTGTTTAGGAGAATATTTTATCAGTGGTAATATGTTTGATTTGGGCTAATCGGTGATCATTCGTATTGTTATAGTTTTTGGGTAATTACTTGCATGTGTGAATGTAATATTCAGTCAAACTGAAAAAGTAGAGTATTTCTGCCTTCAGAGGACTTAAAATTTCCGTGCGCGGTAAATTTAGGGGAGATGGATCGGAGTATTGAGAGTTCGATTAGTTTAACACGGTCGACTCTAGCCCAGTCGAGGTTCGAGGAGGTGCTGTTTTTCTGGTACCGCGCCCAGCGGAATTTGAATCTTCGCCAGACGTAATGGACGTCGAAGACCCGTAGAGGTCTCTGTACCATCGCGCCGTAAGCTGTGGTGGCGAGCGCCTCCTGGCCCGCATTTAGGGTGAGGGCGCCACAGTGGAACGCGTGGTTGCAGCGGCCAATAGCGGCGTCCCCGATCGAGTACTTAAGCACCTGCCTGTCGCCCAGCTTGTCCCTTCCTATAAACTACGTCCGTCTGATCGGGTCCTTTCTTTTCCAACGTCCTATCTATGTCACCATCCATAACACGGATTCCTACACCTTTTTCCCCTCCACCGGTGTGCCCCAAGGTTCAATCCTCTCTCCTCTCCTGTACCTTTTGTATACGGCGGACATGCCGCCGCCTTCACTCCACATCCACTTTCTCCAGTACGCCGATGACACCGCCTTCCTTGCCCTCGCCCCCATCCTGCAGCACTCCCAGCACCTTCTCCAATCCCATCTTGACCGGTTCGCCAGTTGGTGCAACCAGTGGTTGCTCAAGGTCAATCCTTCCAAGACCCAGGCGATCATTGTAGGCAGAACCACCCGTTCCTTCCGTCTCCTTGACTTCTATGTCACCATCTATGATCATCCTATCGCCCTCACCCTCACCCTTAAGTCCCTTGGCGTTACCCTTGACCGGCGCCTCTCCTGGACGCCCATCTTCAGACAATCTAAGCCAAGGCACGCTCCCGTCTCCTCAAGCTCCTATCTGGCCTCACATGTGGTCTGGACCCCTCCAAAATCCTCCACATCTATAAATCCCTCATCTGCCCTATCCTCTGCTACGCTCACCCTGCCTGGATCTCCGCCCCTCCTACCTTTTACAAATCCCTTCAAATCCTCAAATGCCATGCTCTCCGCCTTGCCTATTACATCCATCTCCCCTCCCCCACGCGGATCCTGTACAACCTTATTCCATTCCCACACCTCCTCCTTTTCCTCGAACGGATACAGATCCTCTACACCTCCCGTAAACTAGATCCCCGTCACCCGCTTGTCTTTCCCATCATCTCCCACCCCCGTCTGCTGCCACACCTGTATTCCCATGTCCCACCTGCTCTCCATCTCTCCACTCTCCTTATCCTCTCCCAAGGTGGCTTCCACCAGCTCCCCCTGCCTGATGATGCCCTCATCCCCTCGATCTACCCCTCCTGCCAACTTTGATCCTCCTCTTCCACTTCCTGTGTTTTTTCCTCAGGGCACCCTCCCTCCCTTCTCTCCCTCCTCCCTTCCTCCCCCCTGTTCCGTCCAGGCTTCCCCTACCGCCGCCCCATACCTTCTTTCCTCCCCCCATCTCCTCTGCCCCTGGCATCTAAACTCTCCCTTCTCCTCCACCCTCTTCTCCTCTTTTGGCAGGTCTCTGGACTCGCACATGCCTCGTGAACATTAGCGCGCCGGAGGTCATCGCCATCAGTTTTGTGTGTGTGCTGTCGTGTTTATGCTTTAGTGTTTTTCGCCGCCCACGCTCCGTCGTTCACGTGTATCGTCACCATCATCTGTGTTCGTGCACAGTGCTGACGGTCTTTTGTTTTCTTCGCGTGTGAACGGCTTCGTGTTTTTTTTTATTTTATTTACTATGTCTACTGTTATTTTGATCAACATTATGTTCTTTTACTGATGTGTCTTCTTTGTTTATCTCTATTTGTACTAGCTGAGGCTGAAGAGCGGCGTAAACTTGCTGCTGCCAGCCCACCTTGTATAAGGTGCAAAGTTACAATGAAGCCGAAAAAAAAAAAAGCTCAGCCTGTCAGTCTAACCTTGAGTACGTCTCAGGACATATCGCCTCGCATTAGACAGCATATTGACTTTCGTGTTTTCTTTACGAGTGGACGTGGTTATCTAGCTTTGTTTTCGTAACTCTGTTGTCCGTTCTTGTTGTGTCGTAAGGTCCTTCGTTGGTCGTGTCCGTCCTCTCCCGTTGTGTTGTTCACGGGCCGATCCGCGGGTCCCGTCGCGTTTCCGTTACTACGACCCCGCGACCGTTCCGGTCGCCGTTACAACAGTTTTAGATGACACAGTTACATTTTGTGATGCCCTCTGATCCGCTATCCCCACAAACACCCATTATGAATACCGTTCTCCCCAGTAACGAAATACACATCATTGTCCTGGGTGGCTCTCACATCTTAATGTAGAGAAATATCCGATCCTTGGTATCACTGCAGAGTCGTAGAATGGTTTAAAATTCATCGATCATGCTGTGTTAAGGGTTACGTGTGGTGCTTGGGTGGTGTCTTCTATTGTGAAGCACTTAAAAACTATGCACACAACTTCGCCCTCAAACACCAGACAAACACAGGCAGAATCACAAACTGAAAAGCTCTCCTGTAGCGAATAATTTAACGTATATCGTTACTATTCGTTATTCCACCATGTTGAGTAGGCGGCCAAAGGACCTCTTTTAAGTGCTCATTGACAAACACTAGACGGTTAGTGGATTTTGCGAAATTATTTACAGTTTTTCTCATTCGCAGAAGATAAAGATATGTTTTTTCCCTTCATTGTTCAGATTTGCGTTACACTGTACTTTTACTGAAAGACATAGTTACAATATGCAAGAGAATGATATAACGAAGCAGTTTCAACAGAAGACACAACCATGCCGAGCGATGTATGAAATTCTCTTTCTCCTAGACTTTATACGCCTGAGTCAGGGAAGTTAAAAAATTAGAACTATGAATCTGCGTTCTTTCTGGCAGATAGATTTCACGATTCAGAGTTTTTATAAAACTAACAGCAGTAAGAGGCAACTTGCCCTGTGGATTAATAGCAACTTTGCCTCCATTCATATTAATACTGCCACAAATGCGAAACGAAAATCAATCGTCAATCTTATTGTAAACGGACTATGAAATTATTAGAGGGTGAATAGCAACTTTATTCCCTGTCGATCACAGTAAGTTAAAACTGTCTCTGGTGCAGAGTCGCTGAACAATTCTAATCATTAACTCGTACGACAATCGGAGCAATAAGTGGAACCTTATAAATAATAGTGTATTGTTGCCTTCGCTAGTGGCATGAAATTGATGCTTGTTGTCTCCCTGCGTGCTGTGCAGCTATGGTCAGCGAGTTAGTATTTATGTAGCAGCTTGAGCTTTTCACCTCAGAAGCGCCGCAGTCGGATAATTTTCTCTTTTGTGGGGGTCTGTTTGTATTTTTGCAGTTACTCCTCAGTGCTTTGTTTGCATTTTTGAGATCTTATTCTGTTTTTTACACAGTACGATATGGATAGGGACTGCGCTAGTTGTGAGTGGACACAAGGAGAATTGGCTGGTGTCTGTAAACAGCTGGAGGCTACATTGGTCACAGTAGACCGGCTCCTGGGTACTGCTCAAAGGTGTGGCAACATCAGTGCGCCAGTGACGAGAACTGGCGATATGCAACATCTGAGCGGTTCGTTTTCACTCAGGAGTGTGTGGTAGGCAATGATGGGTTTGCGTTCACTGGCTGGGTGCAACAAACTGCAAACAGCACACATGACAGCACAAATGACATGTGCTGTCTGGGTTTATTTATTTACACGTCTAGTTCCGTAGGACCAAATTGAGGAGCAAATCTCCAAGGCCATGGAATGTGTCAATAGATGAAATTACAACATAAAAGAATAACAGATAAAATAAAATGTTTATGAATTCAAAAATAGTGAAGTCATAAGTTTAAGTAAACGCAATCAACAATATTACCTAAGAGTCAGCTTAATTTTCCAAGAACTCCTCAGCAGAATAGTTGGAGTGATTCATGAGGAAACTCTTCAGTTTAGATTTGAAAGCGCGTGATTACTGCTAAAATGTTTGAATTCTTGTGGTGGCTTATTGAAAATGAATGCAATAATATACTGAACACCTTTCTGCACAAGAGTTAAGGAAGTGCGATCCAAATGCGTATTGGATTTCTGCCGAGTATTAACTGAGTGAAAGCTGCTAATTCTTTGGAATAAGCTGATATTGTTAACAAGAAGTAACAGTAATGAATGTATATATTGAGAGGGCAATGTCAAGATACCGAGACTAGCGAACAGGGGTCGACAAGAGGTTCGCGAACTTATACCACATCCTGCCCGAAATGCTCGTTTCTGAGCCAAAAATATCCTTTTAGAATGGGAAGAGTTACCCCAAAATATAATATCATACGACAGAAACGAATGAAAATAAGCAAAGCAGACTAATTTTCGTGTCGAACGATCACTTACTTCAGATACCGTTCGAATAGTAAAAATGGCAGCATTAAGTCTTTGAACAAGATCCTGAACGTGGGCTTTCTGTGGCTATGCTCAGTTCCTTTCGGCGAATGGCTGATTTGTTGAAGACAGCTAGCAATGCATGTGGGATGCAGGCAAAGCTGTCTTTAGGTTTTGAGCAGAGTTGAAGGTCTGAGCCAAAAGCTTAGATGACCCGGCGATGATATCGAATGCGAATTTCTCGACCTCTACTATCGGGTGGTGAATTGTAGGGTTCCCCTTAATAGGTGAGGCGTGCACTACACACAGGAAGCGGCTACTAGGGTAGCAGAGTACAGGTGGCATGCACATGGAGGTTTTTAGGTTAGAGGAACACCCACTTTGGATCAGAGACGAATTACCTGTCATAATGGATGTTACATCAGTCAAAACGTTCTCTGAGAACGTGTGTCCTCGCTGATCGAATATAGAAAAGGTTAATTTGATATCAGTAGGCTGCAGGAGCATCCGAGGAGAGGTCCCAAAAATAGTATCGCTTATCGAAGATTACGATGTTCAGGTAGCATTAGGAACAGAAATTTGGTCGAAACCAGAACTGAACAGCAGGCTGAAATATTTGTAATAAGGATAGGTTAGTCGCCAATGGTGGCGGCATATTTATTGCAGTGAGGAATTCGATAATATCTTGAGAGGTTATCACAAATTCCGTATGTGAATTAATCTGGAAGAAGTTAAGCATCAAAGGCCTGTCAAAAATGATAATCGGACGCTTTTATAGACCTCCTTGGTCGTGAGCTGTAGCGGTAGAGCGCTGCAGAGACAAATTGTAGAATATTATTAGTAATTTTGCTCGCCATGCCGATCTAGTAAGGGGTGCCTTCAGTCTGACAGGTCTAGAGTGGAATTCATGCTATCAAAACTGGTGCCAGAGAGTGGGATTCATATGACATTGTTCTGAATGTCTTATTCGAAAATTACTTCGAGCAGATAACTAAAAAGTCAACTCATGAAGGTAACATCTTACACCTCCAAGAAGCAAACAGGTCTGAACTTGTCGAATCAGTTAACGTAGAGGACGGTATCAGTGGTCATAAGGCTATGATAGCAAGTATGACCACAGGTTTTACAAGAAATGTTGAGAAGATAGGAAAATATTTTTGCTTAGCAAGACTGAAAGGATACAAATTAGAGAGCATCCTAGTATCCAGCATTAAATATTCATTGCTGAGGACGAATGTGTGGAGCACAAATGGAAAAAATTCAAAAGCCTTGCTCCGGATGCCTTACACAAATTTGTTCCGATCAAGGTCTTAAGGGGTGGGAAAGACTCATCGTGGTTTAACAGCCGTCTTGGAAAACTACTAAGAAAGCAAAAAGGGCTTCATCACAGATTCAAGAGAACTCAAAACCTATCTGATAGACACAGGCTGAACGAAGAGAAAATGGGCGTAAAGAGAGCAATGAGAAAAGCGTTCAATGACTTCGAAAGTAAAATTTTGGAAACAGATGTGAGTAAAAATCCTACGAAGTTTTAGTCATATGTAAAATCAGTAGGCGGTTCGAAATCGTCTGTTCATTTACTCAGTGACCATATTGGCACCGAAACGGAAGATAACAGAGAGAAGGCCATAATACTGAATTCGGTCTTCCAGAATTGTTTCACCGCGGAAGATCGCAACACGGTCCTTACTTTCAGTCATCGTACGAACGTCGAAATGGCAGATAACGAAATAACGGATCACGAAGTAGGAAAGCTACTACAGTCACTTAGCAGTGAAAAAGCATCAGGACCAGATGAGATACGTATAAGATTCTACAACGATTATGCGAAATAACTTGCTCCCCTTCTGCCAGCAGTTTACCGTAGATCGCTGGAGCAATGAAGGGTACCTAGAGCCTAGAGAAAAGCTGAGGTCATTCTCTTTTCCAAGAAGGTTCATAGGACAGATGCACGTAATATAAACCTATATCGTTGACGACAATCTGTTGAAGAATTATGGAGCATGTTTTTTGCTCAAGTATTATAAAGTTTTTAGAGAACGAAAATCTCCTCCCTAAAAAAAACAGAGATCTTTCGAAACTCAGCTCTCTCTGTTCCTGCATGAGAATCATAGCACTGTAGACGACGGCGCTCAGGAAGATGTCTTGTTCCTTGAAATCACGTTGGCATTTGACACCGTCCCGCACTGCCATCTAGGAAAAAAAATTCGTGTTAACGAGTATTGGGTCAGATTTGTGACTGAATACGAGACTTCCTTACAAATAGAACTCAACACGTCGCTCGTAACAGGAGAAAATCGACAGATGTAAAGATAATTCCCGGAGTACCCAAGGGAAGTGTGATAGAACCGTTACTGTTTGCAATGTTTATGTACGATCAAGTACAAAGCGTCGGAAGCTCTTTAAGACTATTCACAGATGATGCAGTTGTTTACAAGAAAGTAGCAACGCCAGAAGCAGCATCGATTTGCCGTATGACCTGCAGATGACTGATGAATGGCGCTGGCTCTGCAGTTGATCCTGCACGTAAATAAATATAACATATTGCACATACACAGGAACAGAATTCCACTACTGGACAGTTACACTATTGATAACAAATTGTTGGAAATTGTGTCTACCGCAAAATATCTAGGAGTAACTATCCAGAGTGACCGTAAGTGTAATGAGCGTGTAAGACAAATAGTAGGAAGAGCAGAAGCCTGAAATTCGTAGGAAGAATCTTAAGGAAATGTAACTTATCCATAAAAAAAGCTGCTTACAGGTTGCTAATTCGACCGATTCCTGATTATTGTTCATCACTACCCTTTCCAGGTAGGACATAAAAGAGACTGAGTAGTTCCAACGAAGTGAGGCGCGTTTCGCCACAAGATCGTTTTCCGCGCGAGAGCGTTACAGACATGCTCAATGAACTACGAGAGGGGCTTGTGCACCACAGAGAGGTTTACTATTGAAATCTCGAGAGAGCACTTTCGGGGAAGAGCCGGCCGAAGTGGCCGCGCGGTTCTGGCGCTGCAGTCTGGAACCGCGAGACCGCTACGGTCGCAGGTTCGAATCCTGCCTCGGGCATGGATGTGTGTGACGTCCTTAGGTTAGTTAGGTTTAACTAGTTCTAAGTTCTAGGGGACTAATGACCTCAGCAGTTGAGTCCCATAGTGCTCAGAGCCATTTGAACCATTTTTTCGGGGAAGAGTCGGATAACATATAACTTCCTCCCACATACACCTCATGAAATGACCGAGAAGTTACAGCTAATACTAACCGACAATTATCCTACCTGCGAGTGGAACAAGGGAGGAGGGATCAGTTAGTAGTACTAGAAGTACCCTCCGCCACACACCGTTAGATGGCTTGTGCAGTAAGATGTAGATGCAGATATAGTTCATTCCCAAATCCTCTATCGTCTGCCATCAACTGTAGAAGGACCAGGATTTGGACATCAAAGCCTCACCAAATAGTTCCGTACCAAAAATTATTCCCTGAATCAGCAAATCAATTGTGATCAAAAAATTTTGAGTCAAAATGAAACGTAGGTAACAGTTTTCTGGCAACGACTTTTGGCTCGAGTAGAAGGGAAACGCAGTAACACAGAGACTGCTACGGTGTTGGGCTGTGGGTTTAAAGCCCCTGCCTTTATGAGCAACGCCGTATTTGCGGAGGTAGCTCGTATTTTGACTAATTTATGTAGACGTAAAGGAAGCTTGGTAACTGTTTCAGTTTACAGCTATGCATGCCTCTCGGAGAAACAGAGACGCTCATATCACGCATGCAAACGTGAAAGGAAGAAACACAACTCAGAACATGCACCAGGAATACTGCCCGATATTACTGCTGTTGGCCTCCCGTGGCCATTATCGGAGACAGGTGGTGACGTTACAGTGAACAATTACAGTGGTGACTCAGGAAAGTCCATCGCACTGTGAATCATTTCAAGTGGTTCAGCGTTTTGTCTTGAAATATCACAGTAAAAACTCACGATAAACCAACCTAAGCGACCTGGTCGACTAATGTATCGAGAAAGATCAAGGGAAGACTTAGAGTATTGCCTTCCAAAATTTACAAAGTTGTGTTTATTCGCATATTCAACAAATTGTGCAGAATAAATAATTATTACATGTAAACAAAAATAGTCTTTCGTTGCAATAAAGAAGTAAAATAACGGCATTTCAGCATTATTCGAGCAATGTAAAAGGTTACTAAAAAAGGAAAAGTAAGGAAGGAAGATTGGCATCTGACGCGCCGTCAGCAACGATATCGGTAAAGATGGAGCACAATCTCGGATTATGGAAGGTCGGGGAGAAAAATTGACGCTCTTTCCAAAGGAACCATCGAAGCATTTGCCTGGAACAATTTAGGAAAATCACAGAGAACCAAAACCTGGGAGGTCGGACAGGGTTGGAACCGTCGTCCTTCCGAATGCGAATCCAGTGCGCCAAATTTTGCGACACCTCGCTCGGTGTTTTCCAAACAAATACTTTAATATCCCGATAACAGTGTACACTAAAATGAACTATACTATAAATGGTGATATATTTTATGCTAATAGAAAGCCAAGTGTCACGTTGAAAGAAATTCTTTCGCTCTATTCTTTTTTTTCAAATTTTATAAAATGTGAGCCTTCGTGATGTACACTGCCTGACAAAATGTGAAGGACTCAGAAAGGAAGGAGGAAACGAAGTTAAACTTCACGGTTTGAGAAGATACGTGATGCTATGCCAGTCATTACAAAATCGAGTCAAATTTACAAAGCACTTGGCAGTATTGGCCCACTTATGGGTATTATGCCGAACGTCTCTGACCTGGACGCACGCACTGATCCATTTGCGGAGGGTGCCATAAGGCCGTTGTATCGTCTCCTGAGGGATGCCGGTCCACTTCTGTGGCAACCAGACCTTCACATCCTGGATGCTGGCACTGGGACGGTAATGGCGTCCAAACTGTTTCCATCCAGTTCTGTCGCAAACAGACCTGGAGATCTGACCGGCCACGGGAATACCTAAACATCGCTCAGTCAGTTTATAGACATACCTGACATTTGTTTATGAACACTGTCCAGTAGAAAAACGGCACAACGATTCTATCACATTAGTGGTAAAACATGAGGTCGCACGATTTTCATAACGTACCTTTATGCTGCCAGAGTTCCCTCAGACACTACCAGCTGTGACCCGATGACGACCCACACCGTGACGCCAAGAGTAACGCTGTTGTGTCTCTCCAAAACTATGGAACAATGAGACCTGTCGCCAGATCACCGCCATATTCGCCGACAGTCATCCGGAGTAGTACAGAACCGCGATTTATCGCCGAACGCAATGCGATGCCATTCATTAGCACTCAATGCTTCCCCATCGCGACGCCCATTCCAAACGAAGCCGTTTGTGTTGTGGCAGCCTACGCACGTGACGGAAATTGCCTAGTCCGTCTGCTGCTAATCTCCGATCAATAGTGCTTATGTTGCAGCGAGTCCATTACTTGTGCCGGATGGCAGGAGCAGATGTGATGAGGCTACGATCTGCACAATCTGGCGAGCCTTCATTGTGGTGGTCAGATTGATGGACCGGATAATGAAATACAGCATTTAGAGCTATCGTCATATGAATGTGGAAGTTTGCTAATGTGAAACTATCTTAAAGGGTGGAGGATAGCGCATTTATATCATAGGTGTTACACATTATATGCTTGTGAAGATCTGATCATAATACTAATACAAATTACAAATAAACAGTTTGAAGTGATAAGCAAAAAATGCAAACAGTGGTAGTAATGGGATGGTTGTGATTGATGGTCAACAACGAAGGTAAGGCACTTGTCGCGCTGGAATGTTGGTTGGTTTGATAGAGAGGGGGGGGGGGGGGGAGGGGTGGAAGGGACCAAACTGCGACGTCATCGGTCCCTTGTTCCCGGTAAAATAATTACACAAGGAAAAGAAGAAAAGAAAGGAGACATACAGGAGAAAGTAAGAACCAGAAGAACGACAGAAGGACAACCAACACTATTATGAACAAAACAGGAAACGAAAACCACAGAGAGAAGCAAGAAGCAGGTAGAAGGGGTAAAAACAAGAGAGCACATGACCGTGGCTGGCCGACCATGAGAATAAAAAGGAAAAGTCAGCCACTCTACGACACATTAAAACATCCGCCCTAGAAGCATTAGAGTGGAGAACACAAGGGGGCGAAGGACATGCGCTAAAACTTATATAGAATGATAAAACCCACCATCGCTTATAAAACGTAAAACTAAATGAGCTGATGGGGCGTTGTCAGCTAAAATTAATGGCAGAAAGTCTGGTAACTGAAGAGTACGTCGCAGGGCAGTCAGAGGAGGACAGCTCACCAAGATATGGGCCACTGTCAGCCGAGCGCCGCACCAACACTGAGGTGGGTCATCACGGCACAGGAGGTAGCTGTGTGTCACCCAAGCGTGGCCAATGCCGAGCCGGCAGAGAACCACAGAATCCCTACGAAAGACCTGCACGGAGGACTGCCACACATTCATAGTCTCCTAAATGGCACGCAGTTTGTTGTGCATGCTCATGTTATGCCATTTCGTCTCCCAAAGCTGCAAAACCTTGCAGCGTAGTACTGAATGCAAGTCAGTTGCAAAGAAATCAGTCTCCATAAGCAGTTTCCGCATAGCCTGTTTAGCCAGCCTGTCGGCGAGTTCGTTGCCTGGGATTCCGAGGTGACCAGGGATCCAGACAAACACCACTGAACGACCGTTCGAAGGCGTAGATGGACTCCTGGATGGTCGCTACCAAAGGGTGATGAGGGTAGCACTGGTCGATAGCTTGTAGGCTGCTCAAGGAGTCAGTACACAGAAGAAACGACTCCTCAGGCCATGAACGAATGTGCTCGAGAGCACGAGATGTAGACACCAGCACGGAAGTGAAAACACTGCAGCCACTGGGCAAGGAAGGCTGTTCAATATGTCCTCTATGGGCATACGCGAAGCCGACGTGACCGTCAGCCATCGACCCGTCGGTGTAAACCACTTCGTGGCCTCGGTACATGTCAAGAATCGAGAGGAAGTGGCAGCAGCGTCTGAAAACTGGAAACCGTGGGCTAGAGCCCGTGACTGCGCCTTGTGGATGGTTACCTGTAGGTGCCACTCAGTAACACCAGTACTGGTGGAGCAGTACGAAACACAGAAGTCGTCTGCATACAGAAAAGGTGAGACGGATGGCCCTACAGCTGCTGCTAGACCATTAATGGCCACTAAAAATAGAGAGACACTCAATACAGAGACCTGCAGGACCCCATTCTCCTAGATATGTGGGAAACTATGGGAGGCACCAACTTGGACACGGAAGGTACGAAGCGACAGGAAATTTTGGATAAAAATTGGGAGCAGGCCTCGGAGACACCACTCATACAATGTGGCAAGGATATGATGTCGCCAAGTGGTGTCATACGCTTTCCATATATCAAAAAAAGGTGTTAGGTCTGGAAAAGGCTGTTTGGATGGCAGACTCGAGGGACACAAGATTATCAGTGGTAGAGCGACCCTTGCGGAAGCCGCTCTGACATGGAGCCAGTAGGCCACGTGACTCCAGGACCAAATCCAACCGCCAGCCGAGGTGGCCGAGCGGTTCTAGGCGCTACAGTCTGGAACCGCGCGACCGCTACAGTCGCAGGTTCGAATCCTGCCTTGGGCATGGATGTGTGTGGTGTCTTTAGGTTAGTTAGGTTTAAGTAGTTCTAAGTTCTAGGGGACTGATGACCTCAGAAGTTAAGTCCCATAGTGCTCAGAGCCATTTTTTTTAACCAAACCCAACTGCCGACACACCATACATTCCAGCAGATTACAAAGGACGTTGATGAGGCTGATGGGCTGATAGCTATCCACATAAAGTGGGTTTTTACTGGGTTTGAGCACCGGAATGATGGTGCTCTCCCGCCATTGGGATACAAAGACGCCATAACACCAGATCTGGTTGAAGGTGATGAGGAGATGTCGCTTGTAGTCAGACGAGAGATATTTGATCATCTGACTGTGGATCCGACCAGGCCCAGGAGCTGTGACAGGGCAATGTGCAAGGGCACTGATTAGCTCCCACTCTGTAAATGGGGAGTTATAGGATTCATTGTGGCTTGTAGTGAACGAGAGGACTTTCCCTTCCAGCCGCCGTTTGAGAGTGCGAAAGGCTGGGGGGTAATTCTCCGATGCAGAGGCTCAAGCATAGTGCTCAGCAAAGTGCTAGGCAATCGCGGTTGCTTCGGCAGATAACACGCCATTTATGTTAACACTGGGAACACCTGTTGGGGTGTGGTACCCGAAAGCACGTTTGATCTTTACCCAGACTTGGGAAGATGACATACATATGGCATCCAATGGTCAAGACATATATCTCCCAACAATCCTGCTTCCGTCGTTTGCTAAGTTGGCATGGAGCCGTTTAAAGGCTGTGAGGTGCTCCAGGGAAGGGTGCCGGTTATGCCGCTGTAGAGCTCGCCGACACTGCTTAGTTGCTTCAGCGACTTCCGGCGACCACCAAGGGACTGCCTTTCGCGGAGGGCACCCTTAAGAGCGAGGGATCGTGTTTTCTGCCACAGAAACGATTGTTGTAGTCACCTGCTCAACCATCACATCGATGTCACCGTGTGGGGGAGATTCAATGGTGATAGCAGAGGTGAAAGTTTCCCAGTCCGCCTTGTTTAAAGCCCATCTGGCCAGGCGTCCGTGGGCCTGACGCCAGGGTAGTGACAGGAAGATGGGGAAGGGTCACTACCACACAGGTCGTCATGTGCTCTCCAGTGGATAGATGGGAGAAGTTCTCGGCTGCAAACTGATAAATCAATTGCCGAGTAACTACCATGAGCCACACTGAAATGTGTAGTGGACCCAGTATTTAAGAGGCAGAGGTCGAACTGAGACACTGAAAAGTGTGGCGGCCACAGTATTTAAGAGGCAGTAAAGTTTCGACATCTCTGCCTCAGCCAGTAAGCACAGTGCCACCCCACAAGGGGTTATGGACGTTAAAATCTCCCAAAAGTAGGAAAGGTTTAGTGAGTTGAGCAGTCAGTGCAGTTAATACTTTCAGAGATACTGCAGTATCTAGCGGAAGATATACATTGCAGACAGTTATTTCCTGCGTTGTCATTATTCTGATAGTCACAGCTTCAAGAGGGGTTGGAAGGGGCACAGTTTCACTACAGACTGAGTTTAGGACATAAACGCAAACTCCACCTGACACTCGATTATAGTCACTACAGTTCCTGTAGTACCCCTTTTAGACGAGGAGGGCAAGGGTCCGCATTGCCAGGAATCAGGTGTCCTGGAGGGCAATGCAGAAAGCAGGTGTAAAGCTTAACAGTTGCTGTAGGTCAGCCAGGTGGTGGAAAAAACTGCTGCAGGTTCACTCGAGGATGACGTCATCGTGAGTTTGGGAAGGCATGGAACATTCATTGAGGCAGTTTACGTCTCAGGGTCACCTGGTGCCACCGACTTTTTGCCTGAGCAGTCTATATCCATTGTGTCTGAGAGTCCGGCGAGATCTAGGTCCTCAGTGGACGCCAGAATCTCCACCTTATTCACAGACGCAGAGCTTGTAGGTAGCAGTGGTGTGGGTGCCACTGCAATGCCCTTGGTCTTGGGGGCCTTCTTTTTGGATTTCTCTCACTTCTCCTTGGCTTTCCCTGGCTGGGAGAACTATACTGTTTCAGTCTCAGGGACTGAGGATGAGCGTGAAGCCCTACGACCAGCTGCTTTTGAGCTCTTCAGCCACTGGCAGGTGTCGTCTTTCCCACTAGCAGAAACCTGGGAAGGGAGTGACCCAAGGGACCGCTTCCTAGCGAGAGGAGCCAAGGACTTACACTTCTCTGGCTCAGAAGGTGTTGCTCCTGAACTAGATGGTGCGGGAGCAACAGGGAGGGAAGTGCCCCCCCCATCATCAAGGGGCAGGTGTAGTCTTCTGGGTCTGAGAGGCGACAGGAATGCAAGGAACTGGTGGGGCGACAACTGTTCTCGTAGCAGAGGCCTAAGAGGCGGTCATAGCCACAGGATGTAGGTGCTAAAATTTCCTGTTATCCTCAGTGTAGGTCAGTCGGTCCAGGGTCTTACAGTCTATGATTTTCCTCTCTTTCTGTAAAATCCTGCAGTTTGGCGAGCAAGGTGAATGATTCTCTCCACAGTTGACACAGATGGGAGGTGGGGCACATGGAGTATTGGTATGTGATTGACATCCACAATCTCGACATGTGATGCTGGATGTACAGTGAGAAGTCATATGGCCAAACTTCCAGCACTTAAAGGACCACATTGGGCGAGGGATATATGGCTTGACATCACAACGGTAGATCATCACCTTGACCTTCTCGAGCAATGTGTCACCCTCAAAGGCCAAGATGAAGGCACTGGCGGCAACCTGGTTATCCCTTGGACCCCGATGGACGCGCAGGACGAAATAAACACCTCGCCGCTCTAAACTGACGCACACCTCGCCGTTAGACTGCAAAAGAGAGTCCTTGTGGAATATAATACCCTGGACCATATTTAAGCTCTTATGGAGCGTAATGGTAACAGAAACATCCTCCAGCTTGTCACAAGCGAGTAATGCCCGTGACTGGGCAGAGGATGCTATCAAGACTGACCCAGAGCGCATTTAGGACAAGCCCTCCACCTTCTCAAACTTGTCCTCCAAATTATCCACAAAAAACTGAGGCTTCATGGACATGAAAGCTTCCCCATAAACTCTCGTACATATGAGGTGCTGGGGCGAATATGCTTCACTGTCATCCTTAGCCTGGCGTTTCTCCCGTGGTGTGACCAGGAAGGGGAATGATTTGGAGTCATATTTCTTAGTATTGAAGTTAGACTTTGTCTGATTAGAGACTGCTGGAGGCGGACCACAAGCAAGAGATAATGTACTACGCTTCATGGCGTGTCATCCGCCTTGATGCCACCCACCCTGACAAGGGGCCCTCCCAATGGGCGCCACCCAGTCACAGCAAGGGCCACCTGGCAGGATGGCCATTGCTGGGAACCCCAATGCCCCAGGAAGATGGACATCTGCTCCATGGCATACGTGGGGAGCTAACAGCGCAGGCATCAGCAGAGCGATCCCTGTGTTTTCAGGGGGCTACAACCAACAGGGTACATGGCGGCCCCACCACAACGGACTGGCTACCGTGCTGGATATGAGGTGCTAAGAAGTCCATGGTCGTCTTTGACGCAGAAAGCGACACTGCGTAGTGCATAGTGGATGACGCACACAGGAATTTGTCGTCGCCCAAGAGATGGAGAATGAGCGGGACTGCAATGCGTCGACGAGAAAGCGGGCTAAAGATCTCAATGCACGATGGACACTATGCACCATGTAAGGCGCCCTTCCCCAACTGGCGCGCTCTTCGCGAAAATTTAGAAACATGAATGTCAAACCCGACAGGGGAACATCACATAAAGGCCGAAATGTGTGAGACTCCTTTTAGTCGCCTCCTACGACAGGCAGGAATACCTCGAGCCTATTCTAACTTCCAGACCCACAGGAGGTGCGCTGGAATGTGCGGGTTCAGTACGGACTAGACATCAGTGCAGGTTGTTTACGAATAGTGCACACTTCGTATTTGAATTCAGAGGCCAAGGTCGACGGGCAATGAAAGATCTAACAGAGTTCCAAAGAGGGCAGTCTGTGGGGGCCCGATTAGCTGGAGCATCAGTAACCAAGACAGTCAACTTATTCAATGTTTCAACAGTCATGACAGCCTACACAAAAAATGGAAAGACGTTATCATGTAAACGTAATAGTGGGCGCAAATCGAAACTAAATGACAGTGATCGTCGTACGCTAACACGAATTGTGTCAGAAAAACAAAACTACGGCGGCCAAAGTGATGCAGGGCTCAGTAGCCATCTTCGAGACCCCGTATCTGTGGGCGCTGGCCGCCAAGAACTCCATAAATCGCATATTCATGGACGAGCTGCATTACCAAAACCATTAGCGACGATAGCCAACGCAAAGAAGCTTAAAAAATGGTGTCAGGAGCATAAATCATGGACGACTGACCAGTGGAAAATACGTCATGTGGTCCGATGAGTGAACGTTTTCGTTATTTCCAACATCGGGGCGAGTTTACGTCTGGAGAATGACAAAAGAATTATACAATCCTGATTGCTTGATTCCAGTGGTTAAGCATGAAGGTGGAAGTGTGATGGTGTAGGCAGCCATATCATGGTATTCTGCTGGTCTCATCATTACTCTCAAAGGCCGTGTCACAGCCAACGATCGTGTGAACATTTTAGGTCATCAGGTGCACTTCATTAATCCGATGTTGTTCCCCAACAATGATGCCATATTTTAGGACGATAATGCACCTATTCCACAACCATAACAGTACAGTCGTGGTATGAGGAGCATGCAACTGAACTGCAGCGTCTTCCCTTGTCAGCACAGTCCCCGGACTTTAACATAATCGAAACCTTGTATGCGGTATTGGAACGCAGACTCCGGAGCACATTTCCGCCTCCCTCGTCACTACAGGAGTCGGAAGAGGTTCTGATCGAAGAATAGCATAACATTCCATTGGAGACTCTACAATCATTATATGCCAATATTCGAAGAAGAATCGCAGCTGTGTTGCGGGCAAATGGGGGTCCAATCCTTTATTAATAAACCATTCCCAAGTAAGTACAAGTGTTCACATTATTTTGCCTATCCTTTGTACAAATATACGAGAAGTTATTCATTATCTATGCGCACCGCTCTCATAGTAGCAATGTGGACCATTCTTCAAAAAATTAGTTGAAGTCATGGAAGGAGCCTCAGCTCCCAGAATTAATATAATAATATGTGCAAACATGAATATTAACACAGGTGTTGAGAGTGAAATTAGTAATAACTTCCTAAACATTCTGAGCACTTCTGGTATGGCATAAATGGTAAACACAGCTACTAAGGTATGAAAACGTTCAGCACCATTGTTAAGCCATGCACTTACAGATACCGACTGTGATATTTGTGAAGCATTTATAAGACTTCTTGGCCCTCTAATCATTACTGACAGGTAATATAGCTAAAGACAAGCTTGATAAAATCCTCAAAATTGGAAGCATGCAACCGGCTCTAGTAGGGACGTAAAATATATACCTTTTGTACGGCATTGGCAAATCATAACTGGGATGAAGTGTACATGGGAAACAATGTAGATGCTAAGATTTCTAAATCCTGCACGTTGTGTATATTCACTTTTGCCGAGACATTTCGAAAAGTGGTCACTTCTACAGCAGCTGCTAAAGAAAAGTACGGGTTTTAGAAAGTCCTTCCAGACGCTGAAATCTCTCAGGTCTTTACAAGAGCACCACTGTAATCCACAGTTCCTAGATTACTATCGCAGGTATAAAAATGTATGGGAGGGAACTGCTTGCTGGAAGAAAAGTCATCCAGTGACAAAATATCATGCAGGCTGAACCACAACTCAACCGACCAAGTTTCGGAGGTTGTTCGGAGTAAACCGCAACACCAAAAAATAATTAATGTAGAATAATGAAATTTCGGGACTACATTTGTCTAGGTAATATACTTAAATAATTAACATTGCAAGCTCACAGGTTAAAGCTAGTGGCCGACCGAGGTGGCCGAGCGGTTCTGGGCGCTACAGTCTGGAACCGCGCGACCGCTACGGTCGCAGGTTCGAATCCTGCCTCGGGCATGGTTATGTGTGATGTCCTTAGGTTAGTTAGGTTTAAGTAGTTCTAAGTTACAGGGGACGGAGTGTTGCATACAAGCAAGCAAACGTGTATGCAATGTGCTGAACAATTGCCAGATGTCAGTTTGTGGGATGGAGTTCCATGCCTGTTGCAGTCGATTTGTGGATGACGCTGGAGTCGCTCTCCGATGATGTCCAGTATGTGCTCGACTGGAGACAGATCTGGTGATCTACATCGACATCTACATCTACATGATTACTCTGCATTTCACATTTAAGTGCTTGGCAGAGGGTTCATCGAACCACAATCATACTATCCCTCTACCATTCCACTCCCGAACAGCGCGCGGAAAAAACGAACACCTAAACCTTCCTGTTTGAGCTCTGATTTCTCTTATTTTATGTTGATCATTCCTACCTATGTAGGTTGGGCTCAACAAAATATTTTCGCATTCGGAAGAGAAAGTTGGTGACTGAAATTTCGTAAATAGATCTCGCCGCGACGAAAAATGTCTTTGCTTTAATGACTTCCATCCCAACTCACGTATCATATATGCCACACTCTCTCCCCTATTACGTGATAATACAAAACGAGCTGCCCTTTTTTGAACCCTTTCGATGTCCTCCGTCAATCCCACCTTGTAAGGATCCCACACTGCGCAGCAATATTCTGACAGAGGACGAACGAGTGTAGTGTAAGCTGTCTCCTTAGTGGACTTGTCGCATCTTCTAAGTGTTCTGCCAATGAAACGCAACCTTTGGCTCGCCTTCCCCACAATATTATCTATGTGGTCTTTTCAATTGAAGTTGTTCGTAATTTTGACACCCAGGTACTTAGTTGAATTGACAGCCTTGAGTAGGCCAAGGCAACTTGTCGACACTCCTTTTGCCCGGCGTAGTGAAGCAGCTCGACACGACGTGGACTCAACTACTCGTTGAAAATACCGTGCAGAATTACTTAGGTATGCTGCCTCAGTAGCCATCCACAATTGCGAAAGCGTTGCCGGTGCAGGTTTCTGTACACGGGCTGACCCCTCGATTATGTCTCGTAAATGATCGATGGGATTTATATCGGGCGATCTGGCCATATCATTCTCTCAAATTGTCCAGAATGTTCTTCAAACAAATCACGAAGAGTAGTGTCCCAGTGACAGGACGTATTGTCGCCCACATTAATTCCATCTTTGTTTGAGAACATTAAGTCCATGAATGGCTGTAAATGGTACCTAAGTAGCCGAACTAAAACATTTTCAGTCAATGATCGTTTCTGTTGGACCAGTCAATTACACGTAAACACCGCCCCACCGTTATGTAGCTATCACCTACTTGCACAGTGCCTTGTTCACAACTTGGGTCCATGCCTTCGTGTTGTCTGCGTCACACTCGATCCCTACCGTACCAACTGAAATCGTGACTCATCTGACCAGGCCACGGTTTCCAGTCATTTAGGTTCAACCGATATGGTAACGAACCCAGGGGAGTCCCTGCAAGCGGTGCCGTTGTGTTAACAAAGGCACTCGGTCGTCTACTGCCACAGTCCATTAACGCCAAATTTCGCAGCTTTGCCGTAAGAGATACGTTTGTAGTACGTCCCACATTGATTTCTGCGGTTATTTCACGCATTGTTGCTTGTCTTTTACCACTGACAACTCTACGCGAACGCCACTACTCTCGGTCGTTAAGCGAAGGCCGTCGGCCACTGCGTTGTCCGTGGTGAGAGGTAATGCTTCAAATTTGGTATTCTCGCCACAATCTTGACACTGTGAATCTCGTAATATTGAATTCCCTTACGATTTCCTAAATGGAATGTCCCATGCGTCTAGCTACAACTACCATTCCGCGTTCAGAGTCTGTTAATACCCGTCATGCGGCCACAATCACGTCGGAAACCTGTGTACAAATGACGAGTCCGCCAATGTACTGCCGTTTTATACCTTGTGTGTGCGATAATACCACCATCTGTGGTTGTTCATATTGCTATCCCATGACTTTTGTCTCCTCAGTGTAATATACATGGTGAACCAGTACTCCACGGATAAAACTTCGGGGTTGTTCAGGGGTACAAGGGACTCGGGGTAGCCGGTGGCTCATTACTGAAAAATTACATTTCGTTTCACATCTTGCCTTGATTCATCTTTTTGTTTTTATTGCACTGAAAGTATCTCAATAACACTGCGAATGTCGAATATTTACACTGTGTGTCTTGTTTGGAAACGCTTGTTCTATTCACTAATGGTACTTGTCTGCAACGGTAAAGCCCACTTTACAATTCGACCAAAGGATTATATTCATTACTGTCTCGGCTTTTTCTAGCTGAGTTAGCTGTTCGTACTGCTGTATGGATAGGTTTACTGATGGAGGGTTTGCCGAAATGTGTCTAATGTATGGCTTCACTGATTGCAGTGGAGGAGCGATACAACGGCACTATGCTGAAATGTTCTCCCATCGACGGCAACCTCGTTACACTATTTTTGCATGTGGCATGAGTTTGAGAGTTGCTCCATTTACCTGTGTTTTGTGTCGTCATATTGCATACTTTTTCAGTGTTGTGGAAGTATTTTCCCATAAATAAAGGTATCTGGGGCGACAAACTGTATATAAATAATAATTACGAGGACTATTCAAAAAGTGTCCGATATCATTTTTTATCGTCGAAATCAACAATAGTATCGACTCGCGCGCGCTCTCTGTATTTGTAGGCATACGTAGTGCGCATGTCTGATTTTTTCACGGCTGCGGAAACAACCAGTCGCTGGCTAGTCGTTGACAAGTGAACACATATAAGTGGCAGTCGTCGGATTTTGTGTTGAGGGCAAAATGAAAGAAAAATGGAACAACATTTAGGCATAAAGTTTTGTTCTAAGGCTGAAACAATCAGCAAGCTTCGGCAGCTGCTGGGGGACGAAGCAATGGGTACCACACAGATAAAGGAGTGGTACAACCGCATCAAAGGTAGATGCTCATTAGTGAAGAGTGAACCACATTGAGGTAGGCGCTCATCATCCGGAAATGAGGTTGTTATTGATCACGTAAGGACTCTGCTGATGCAGGAGACACTAGTCACTATTAGAGAACTTGTATATGAGGTTAAAATTAGTACTGGATCCATTCATTTCATTTTAACGGAAAATTTGGACCTCAAGATTATCTCAGAAAAGTTTGCGCCAAAGTCCTAGCAACAGAGCAGAAGCAACTTTGTACGGAGATCGCAGAGGACATGCTGGAAACTGTGAACAGTAATCCAAACTTTCTTAACGCATTAAGCGCTGCTGATGAGTCCTGGGTTTATGGGTGCGAACCAGAAAAAAAGTTCCAGTCATCGCAATGGAAGCATCCTGGCATGATTTATCACGAGTACGCCTCAGAAGGTACTAACGTCAGTAAGGAGTACTACCGAGAGGATCCGTATCGCCTCCGTGTTGCAGTGAGAGGCAAACGGCCGGACTTGGAGGCTGCGTGCAGTTGCCACCTTCACCATGATAACGCACTGGCTCATCATTCTCAATTAATTTGAGTTTTCTGGCCATACACATTACGGCTGTCGTTTGTCAGCCTCCCTGTTCCCTGATTTTGCACCGAGATTTCAGAACTGGGAAGACATTATGTAGAATTCGACGGAGCAGCTGCGCACCATACCAAAAGAGGCTTTTTATCGATACTTCCAGCAGTGACACTAGCATTCGGAGAGGTGTGTAAAAGCAGAATGAGACTACTTCGAAGGTGACTAATGTCAAACAATTTTCTCTGAATAAAGATTAATTTTATACGTAACAATCGGATACTTTTTGAACAGCCCTCGTACATCCTTACTCTGTAACGAGATACCGGAGACCATCGATCCCTTATAACAAAACACTCACAACAGCGCTGAATAACCTTCGAAATGTTGTCGGTGGAGTTCTGGTTCATCCTGTATAATGCAGAAAATAAAAGCAGTGTAGTGTGGAAAACAAGAAACTGGAAAAGGCAGACATAAGTATAATAACGCAGAAATCAAAGATTCATGGGAGGATAACAGAAAGAAATTTAAATAACTATTTCGCTGATATTGTGGAAAAAGTACAACAAAATCTTCCTGAAACATAACTACCACCCACAATGACTTACACAACAGGCACAATGATGTTGTTCCTCACAGCAGAGGTTGAAATCAGGAAGACAATACAGAAACTGAAAAATAAGAAGTCCGCAGATTTAGATGAGGTTCGAGTCTATGTTCAGAATGTGTGCGTAGAGAGCATACAAGTCCCATTAACAAACACAATAAATGAGTCTTTGTGTCAGATATTTTACCAGAAAATCTAATGTAAGCTCAAGTTGCGCCCTTACTACAGAAAGGCAATGCGGAGAGTGCTGAGAACTGCAGGCTAGTTTCAATGCTATCAGCATTGTCAAAAATAAGAGGATCATTCATGAAATACTAATGAGTCACATGAATAAATAGAACATTTTTTAACGAAGCATAGTTTGATTTCCGAAATAGGAGTAGTACAAAATCGGACATTAAAGTGATCGCAAAAGTGGCAGTTGAAACTTTTGACAAGGATGACAGTGTTACAGTCATATTCCTTAACTTGTCCAAAGTTTTTGACAATGCTAACCATAAAATGCTTCTAAACGATGTAGAAGCATTAGTTATAAGAGGATTATCAAACGAGTTGTTTCAGTTGTACATCGAAAACAAGGTGTGGAATGTAGGGATAGTTCACACATCTGCTGATGATAAATATTTAGTAAAACAGTCGTCAGACAAGACATATATAAACGAATCGATTATTATGAAAAGGTCATAAGTCCATAAAACATGATTTTGAGATATACGAAGAAAACTGTTTTATGCTTCAATGGTAGAAGATATGAAGTACTTTGATTTTTATAATCTCGTGTACCTGGAAACCATTAAATCTCCATCCTCAAATCATCAGTTTTTATGTTCATATTCTTCAAATTAATTTTTTTTATATTGGACTCATGATCGTTTTGACCCAAATTAAAATAAATAATAGTACAACTATAGAATTTTGAGAGGATTTGCTAATAAACACAAGTTACAAATAGTATTTTAACATAATCATCATTACAGATAAGCATTGTTGCAACATTTTCTGTAGGTTTCATACATTTTCGTCTTCTTCTGCTGTTGTAGACTAAGTGAATAAATCAACATAAAAGGTTTTGTTCTTTTCTGGGATTTACTGTTGCAGTTTTTTATATAGTTTATCTTAACTTTGTTTATAGGATATTTCTCTCCATGTGCTAAGGTTGTTGGGAGTCTAATATTTGCTAGGGGTTTTAGAAGTCTGAAAGAGTTTTGAGTCAGTCCATTAATGAATGATTGGGCGACTAATACCCCTGGGTTGTGGCTGTCATACTCAAACATACTGTACTGTGAAACACTGAAGTTGACTTTCATTGATCTGTCTTTTCCCATTGTTTGTAAACTCTGGGAATTGCGTTTAAAAAGATCTGGTCACCAGTCCTTATAGTTCTTAACAATGTTACCAACTGAAGATTGAAGAATACGTTCAATATATTCTTTCACGGTGTTTACTCTATCAGTTTGTCGTAACTTTCTACTTATACTCACAAACACCCTATCACAAGGTAGGAAAGAATGCCCCCTGATAGGAAAGTATTGAAAAATTTTTTCAAACATACCAAGCCCGACTAATGCCATTAAGAATTTGACTACTGTATTGTTACGGCTTTGTCCTGGGCAAGAGGGAAAATGTCCATCTCCTTAATATTTTTACCAAAGTAATGCTCTTCAAAGAAAGCAAGCAAGAAACTACAAATGTCATTAGCTCCCTTTTTGGCTATTCCTTCATGGAATACAAAGAAATGAGGTTTGCCAGTCCTAAGGTCATAAATACAGCCTAACGTAGGTAAGACACTTCCTGCACTGGAATGTAGGGAAGTGGTACGTTCTGCGTAAAATCCATAAATATGCCTTCGACATCGTCGTTTTGCTTGCACTTTTCCTGTACAGCTGTTATCTTTTTATTAAACTTTTTGGTTCTTCGAATATGAACCATTTGCCCAGCAACAATCACTCTTTTAGCTGAATCACAAAGGTAAGTGTTTCCTTAGTTTAGTTTTAAGTTCCTCACACTAAGCATAAACATCTTTTTGAGGTCTACCAAACCTGTAAATATAATTTTTGTTGAAAAACTTTAAATAAAATCCATATTTTACGTCCAAATCAGAGAACGTCTCTAGAAACAGCGAATGCATGATCTTCAGATTCTAACCGGCCTTCAAATACTCAATATCTCTGTTTGCATAGTGAGTAACTTTTACCTCTAATGATTCGGTATGTTCCTGTACTTTATCAATAACATCACCTTTTATAGCTCTGACTCTACTTCCCATGCTCTTACCCCTATTATCTATAGGAGATTTTCCTAAAACCAGCAGGTCCCCTAACCTTCGAATCCTCCTGTCACTCTTCAGGTCATGAATACTAATAAATGCAGTTTTACACACAAGTATTCTCTTTCCCTGAATTTGAACATGATATTTGAAGTTCCTCTCCCTGCTTTTTGGACTACCCTTCCCTAGGAGTCTGCGGGTAATTTCCTTAACTTCCATAAGACCTTGCCATCTTGTGCATCCCTGCTCCCGAATTCCTTGAACATTTACAGGATCTGGGCTCGAGCTAGTGATATCAAAACAGCGAAGCTTACAACTGCAATAGAAGAAAGCAATGTTTAGAATAAACGAGGGAAACGTAGGCTTTATGTTTTACTATACATATACAAAACATGTATTCAACATTTAGTTTTGAAATTCATAATTACTTGCGATTTTTCCCCGTTGCAGTTACAGGAATGTTTTGCCCTTTGTAGTTAATGTACGCTTCTCCTCGTAATCTAGCTTTCTTTTAATATGATGCGTTTGTATTTATCATAATGCCGTATGCCTTTCCTCTTGTTATGGCTGCTACCTTCTTCATTTGAGTCCGTGCTCTCTTTTCCGATTAGATTGCCACTACTAATGAAAGATTGGACAACAACCACACAAGATTTGTCTTACAATGTGGTGCCAACAATAAAATATGAAATCGGTATTGGTAAAATTTGAGTGTTGTTAATGTAGGGACATAAACAGTAGGCTACTTCCGGTGATATAAAAATATTACATAAAAGTAATGAGAAGATGTAGTATGAAAACGTCATGAATGCTGGACTCATGACATTTTTGTACCAACTAAATATTTTGGCAACTATTTTCTTGGCTTTAAAGGCAGAAACTCATGACGTTCTCAACACAGATACATGCGTCTACAGATGGAGAGTGCAAAAATACTGAAATCCGAATCTGTGAAAAATTGGACTCGTGACCTTTTCATAATAACTGATTCAAACGTAGGTTTTCGTAAGAGTAGTGTATTGGGCCCAACTCTAGTCTTAATTCATATCAATGAATTTCCAGACACTGTAAGACATGGAGAAAAAGTTCTTTCTGCTGATGCCAGAAACATCGTTGTTATTAATAAAACACCAAAACTCCTATTAGAGAAAGTAAATGTAGCCCTCAAGGATGTTTACCATTGGGAAGTATGAGACAGAGTTCTGTCACATTAAGGTTAGATGATAAGTGTATTGGCTGTCTAACAAACACTAAGTTTTAAGGGATGAATATCGATTGCCAGTTAACTTTGAAGAACACACAAAGATGCTGGAAAAAAGGGTGTCTTTAGCATGTTTTCCTCTTACGGTCTTGTTATCAGTTTGTAACACCGAACGTCTCCTGGTGAAGTACTATTGCTACGTCCATTCACTTCTTAAATATGTGTTTCTTTTCTGGGGAGAGATGGCACAAAACATGTATACAATTTTTAAACTACAGTTAAGGCCTGTAAGAATAGTAACTAGACGTAATAGTTGGTCTCATTCTAAAAAATGTTTCACAAACTGGGTAGCCTTACTGGGCCAAATGATTTTATTTGTCAGTCTGTTTTACATATCAGGGAAAACGTTACTAAGTATTTTGTTAATAGTTCTCTGGATTATCACAGAACAAAATCCAGTTTGTACTTACATGTACCCAGAAAAATCTCAACACAACATTTTCTATCAGGGAATAAATGTAGTAAATGGCCCGTGCAGATGAAAACGATTACAAAAATACATCTGTTTCAAAAGGGAGTTAAAAGGTACTTCATAAGTAATGCATACTATACAAGCAAATATCACTGAGAGGATTCAGAGTAGTGGTTAATTATAATGAAAGGGGATAACAACAGCACATTGTGAAATTACGGCACTGCCATGATTTTGCATTTGAAATGCGGCGCTGCAAAAGAATGCTGAAGATTTGATGGATAGGTCGCATACCTAATGAGGACGTACCAAATAGAATTGGAGAGACAAGAAATTTGTGCTACAACCTGACTAAAAGAAGCGATCGCTCGATAGAAGACTTTCTGAGACATAAAGAGATCACCAATTTAGTACTGGAAGGAAGATTGAGTTTAACATCCCGTCGACATCGAGGCCATTAGAGACGGAGCACAAGCTCAGGTTGTGTCAAGGATGTGGAAGGAAATCGGCCGTTCCCTTTCAAAGGAACCATCCCGGCATTTGCCTGGAGCGATTTATGGAAGTCACGGAAAACCCAAATCTGGATGGCCGGACGCGGGTTTGAACGGTCGTCCTCCCGAATGCGAGTCCAGTGTGCTAACCACTGCGCCCCCTTTCTCGGTCTGGAAGGAAGTGTGGGGGAAACAATCGCAGAGATGAATTCAGTAAGCAGATTCGGAAAGATGTATGTTGCAGTAGTTATTTGGAGATGAACAGATTTGCACAGGATAGTGTAGCAAGGAGTCTTCGGACTGAAGATAACAAGAACAAGAACAGGGATGTTCCAAGAAAGTCATGTGCCCGGATCTACAGTAGATGAGAGTAACATCTTGTCGTTCTCCTGAGTTCAGCATCCACACATCGTGGCGATATGCTGACAGATGATTGAGGGGATGGATTGAGGAAATAATGGCATCTTTACGGATCTGGAATCACCTATCCGAACGGACTGGTGTTAGTGCAAGCGTGTTCATGTTTCAAAAGTCAGCAACTGGCGTCCTTTGAGTGTTCAGCTGTGAACAGGAAAAAATGTGTTTATATCAGAGAGCATTGTACAATATGGACCAGCCGAATAAGGCAGTGCAGCTGTTACGATGAGGTTTTCCGCGATTTTCCTAAACCATTTCAAGCAAATGCCGGGATGGTTCATTTATCAAGGCCACGGCCGACCTTCTACCCTATCCTTATAACACATTCGTATATATTCTGCGTGCATGTGTATTTTGGAGCTATTTATTTTCATTGTATTGTAATGGTAATCCACAATCATTGTAAGATGATCGCTGGTTGAATAATAAAATAAAAAATAAACCTCGACTATTAGTGTACCTACCCTCATGTTCCAATGTCGTTCAACACTGGGCCACTGTCACGTTGGAATGACCCTCAAATCTTGATTTTGTACGATTCGACCAGCCGGCCAAATGGAGATTCAGAATGACTCATCTTTTAAATTCTGTCAGACGCTAGTAACGCTCTCTTACACAAGTACGCGGGATCTCAGTGCCCTTCAGAGTGATTACTCAAGATCTGATGCTTACATGCCCTACCACACCTTGTAATTCGAACAACACTAACACAGTCTGGTGGCCATTTTACCGATCACACAGAATTGCAACTCTAATAATTTACGTACCCCCCGATAGTGTGTGTATGTGGCCACCCGTCTGGAGGAAATTTATTGCAAAATTTTTGAATGGAAGTATTTTCTTTTGAGGTTGTTACTTGTTGGTAGATCACTCCTTCAGCTCACGCTCAGTCCGGGCCTGTACTGCTGGGCTAAGTATAGCTCCAGTGGCTGGAAATTGCTTGCGAAGCACACTAGCCAGTTAGCCTCTAACTTGTCACCAATAGGAAACGTGGAAGGATGTCACGTGAGACACCGGAGATTGCGGCCAGAGCGTGGATTCCAGAACTGGCTCCCTCTCTGTCTTCAGCCTCCGACCTCACACCTCCATAACTTCGTCGGAATGGCTCCTCCAAGACACTCACTGCCTGATTACCTTCCTTAATTACGTGCTTTGTATTCCATACCGTGAATTACACGTTATCTATTCAGCAAACCTTCCCGTTCTTACTTAAAAATATTTCATTTTAACAGCCCTATACCCTCTTTTCTATTCATAATTAAAATGTTAGCTTATTGTCTTTCGTTACGATATCCGGTTGCGCCTGTTGAGCTGTGTGATGGTGCTAGTGCCTTCGCTGTCTGTCGTATAGTATTCACTACTAAAAGCAGTGATATTGATACTTTGAACACTATTTTAGATAAACTGAACTCTCTTACTTATGTTATCCGCATTTGTACCAATCTGGATATTAATTGAGCTTTTGTACTTCTTCTGAAGCGTTTAGTGGGCGAACTAGGGGTCATTGCTCTAGGAACGAAGTACAAACTTCACTTCAGAATTATCTGCAATCGTCGTTCTGATAAATAAGGTTTCCATCTAAATCACAGTTGGTCAGGGACCAATACTTAGTAATCCGTAGACTTTTCCTCTAAAAATAAATAAATCTACGTACAAATATCGGTTATCGCGTCCTGGAGGGACACATTTTTAAAGGGAGTCTGTTTATTCAGCTTAAAACAGATGGTGAATTGATAATTATAGGAATGTAATTACAGCTTCTTGTGCCAGAATGTAAGGAACAAGATCTTAAATGACTTCTATTTGGAACATTACTTTTCGAGCATTGCAAAGATAAAATGAAGTTAATAGTTGTCATTAGACTATAGATACTTCAAAATATTTGGAACATTACTTTTCGAGCCTAGCAAAGATAAAATGAAGTTAGTAGTTGTCATTACACTATAGCTACTTTAAAATATTGAAACTTTTAGTGACTAAATGTAAACAAATGAAATTTAATCGAGTTCTGTAACAAAGCGGCCCATCAAAGTTGTGTGTTTCCACTTTGTTACTTTAATAATGTACTAAGCCATATCATTCACTGTTGTTAGTTTTCTACACAGCAAACTCTAATTTTAAGTTAGGATTTAGGCAGATTATTGACAGGTACTTGAAATGAGATGGTAAACTTACTAAAATTAGCTCTCAATATATTGGGTCAGAAGCACTTTTTATAACAGATGTTATTGATGCAAGTTTGCTTTCCTGCACATGTGTAAGAAAACAAATTGTTTGTAGCTTGCCGTGCCAGAAATAGTGCAGTTGAGCATACTATGCAAACATGCTTCCAGAAATTCCTCATGTGTCTTGTTAATTAAACAGACCAAACAATGTCATAATGTGCTGTTTAAGACATTCCAGACGTAGTAACTGCTTGATTGGTTTACGGGCGTTGCGTCAGATGTTGTGGAAGCTACACAATAAAAACTGCAAGAAAAAGGTACTAAATTTTGTGCCCTCTCCAAAGACCTTGCCTATCAATGATTTGATCAGTGCCGTTGAGCAAGGTGTCTTGAAACTTCCGAGTGAGACTGCTGAAGGAATAAGGCGAGGCTCACAGAGCCGTAACCAGGACCCCCGCACCGAAGCAGAACATCAACACTACAGAAAGGAAAGCTCTCTTTTCCTTAAGAGAAGACACAGATATAGTAATTTTACCTGCTGTTGCCTGCAACACTTTATTTCGGAAAGATGACGGATTTACTACAGGACCCAGTATCTCAGTCTCCAGAAGGATCCAATTGACGCAGTACAACGGAAGACACCGCGCTCCTCAAATCCAGCCAGTTTCCTGAACATCTCAAGAAGAGCTTAAGAGTACTAGCTCCAGTTCCACCACGACTTTATGGGCTGCCTAAAATCCACAAGGAAAGGGATCCTTTTCGCCCCATCGAGAGCAATATAGGAGCCCCAACATATTACCTGGCAAAACATCTGGCTTCTCTCAAACATGTGCTTACGTCGACTTACCTTTTAATTAACGAATAATATTTTGAGAAGGCTGACGGTGTTGCTATGGGTAGCCCTTTGTCTCCCATAGTAGCTAACATTTTTATGGAAGACATCGTGGAAAAGTCAGCGGTGTTGAAACCTAAATGTTTCTGGAGATATGTGGACGACACATTTTTATTTCGGCCACAAGGAGCCGCAACGCTTCCTGCATTTCTGGAACACCTCAACTCCCTCCATCCCAGCATTTGCTTCAACGTGGAAGTGGAGAAAAATGGAAACCTCCCGTTTCTTGATGTCTTGATCCGCAGAAAAGAAAATGGTTACAGTGCGTTTCGCAAGTCGACTAACACTGATCTATATCTACGAGCTACCATCACCTATCTCAACTCAGTGGCGTGTTGCGGACTCTCGTTCATAGAGCAATAATTATCTCAGATGCAGGGAGCTTATTAGCAGAGCTTAGGCATCTTTGAGCAAAATGGGTACTCTGATAGACAGATAAAAAACTAAAAAAAAAAAAACTCCTCCGAACAGGCCAAGAGGCTCAACGGCACCGACGGCCGCCGTGTCATCCTCAGCCCATAGGCGTCACTGAATGCGGATATGGAGGGGCATGTGGTCAGCACACCGCTATCCCAGCCGTATGTCACTTTCCGGCTCTGGAGCTGCTACTTCTCAATCAAGTTGCTCCTCAGTTTGCCTCACAATGGCCGAGTGCACCCCGCTTGCCAACAGCGCTCGGTCACCCATCCAAGTGCTAGCCTAGCCCGACAGCGCTTATGTTAGGTGATCTGACGGGAACCGGTGCTACCACTGTGGCAAGGCCGTTTTCTGATAGACAGATCCGTAACGTATTTAAACCTGCACGCACTAAAGCTCAAGAACAGCCAGAAGAAACAGAGAACTCAACGACTAGGGTTTTTCTACCGCATTTCGGTGGCGTGTCCTTTAAGATTGGCAGGCTGTTCAAAAAACATCAAATAAAATGTGTCTTCCGCCCTCCAGTGCGAGTGAAAACTATGCTGGGTTCTGTTAAAGACGGTCTAGGTCTAAGGAGACCAAGGATGTATAAAGTCCCGTGCCAGTGTGGGAAATTGCACACTGGCCACACGTGTCGCAATGTTAATTATAGATGTGCTCAACATAGCCGTCACACCAGACTGGCTCAGCCAGAAAAGTCTGCTGTGGCTGAACACTGTCTTGACACGGGAGACAGCATGAACTACGGAGAGGCAAAGATCCTTTCGCCGGCTTCCACGTACTGGGACTGCGTCATTAAAGAATCAGTCGAAATTCGTATAAGTACGACCTGATCAATAGCGACACGGGATTTCAACTCAGCAAGGCATGAGAACTAGCACTGGCGGTACTAAGGCATCGTCGGCCGCAGACGAATCCGAGCCAACACAGACGGAAAATCAAAGTCCGCACACTTAAACTAGGCGCCAATGCTCTGCCCGCGCGCGCTCTTCCCGCGTCTCGAATGAGAAGCCCGTGGCCCGTTTGTCTGGCAGGGGGCACTGGATGTCGCTGTGCTCTTTGATTCGTCTACGATGACGTTATAGCCTGAACCCTTGGCACTTGCGCTTTTTTAGCGATTCAGCGTATATTTTGGCGAGCCATTGCAGCAACACGTCAGTAAACACCGGAAAATGACTAGCAGCTGTCTCGTCGAAATATTGTGCAGCTTCCCACAACATTATCCGACGCGATGCCCGTGAACCAATGAAGCAATGCCATAACATCTGCCTCTGATGAGCATTCTTGAAGTAAGATGTTGTCGTTCATGCAACACTGTATTTTGGTGAGGAAATGTCTTGCACCCATGACTACAGTAAATATGAGAAGACCTGCATATATGGTTCTCGGGCGAGACGTCGGATGTCATAGTGAAAACTTCACAATATTTCATCAGCGCAACTGGCCGACATATTCAGGTGCGACGAATACACTGCTAAGGCAGGACCAGAGCCCCCTATTTATGCCAGTCTTATGCAGGAAGTGCGCATCCGTGTAGGCGCCAAATTCGATGGCCAATAGCGACGATATCAACCGATAGCTGGAAGGACAGCAACGCCACCTACAGGATGAAGAACCAAAGACTTCGGCGCACACGCGGAGGCTGCCGCCGCTGCTCTGCGCTGCCATCGGCCGCCCCAGCGACCTCTGTCGGAAGCTGCAAGCAAAAATGCGCGTCCGCCTAGGCGCGTGACTATCCTCCCGTTGTCAACAGGATATTTATGTTGTTGGCGAATCGTCATCCGTCGTATGACCAATAGTACTCCTCTCTGCTCGAAGCGACTTCAATATGGCACTTGCCCGCAAAAGGCAAAGGTCATGAGTTCGAGTCACGGTCCGGCACAAAGTATTAATCTGCCGGGAAGTTTCATATGAGCGCACACTCCGCTGCAGAGTGAAAATCTCATTCTGGAAACTTCCTCCAGGCTGTGGCTAAGCCTTGTCTTCGCAATATCCTTTCTTCCAGGAGTGCTAGTTCTGCAAGTTTCGCAGAAGAGCTTCTGTGAAGTTCGGAAGGTAGAAGACGAGGTACTGGCAGAATTGAAATTGTGAGGACGGGTCGTGAGTTGTGCTTGGGTAGTTCAGTCGGTAGAGCACTTGCCCGCAAAAGGGAAAGGTCCCGAGTTTGGTCAAGAAGTTGTCTGCTGTACAATAGTTGTGTCTGAACGGAATTTCGCCCCCATGTAACAAATTACAGTACAGTTATGTACAGTAGACTACAAGACAGACATAACAACATAATAGCAGAACTGAAAATAAATATGCAAGTATCTGAATTATTTCCTGTAAACGTACTTTCCCCGTAGACCACAGAGTGTATACCTTATCGTCACGCGTGTGCATCATACACCTTTACACAACAAAAGCTGTGTTCATAATGTGTACTACTGCCAAGCAGTTACTAAGTATCTGATGCTTGACTTCACTGGTATGCATATACTGTATGCTAAAGCAACAACAAATGAGGTGCTTGGGTGGAGGGGAGGGGGGGGGGGGAAGGGAGAGGTGTATCGGTGTTTACATGAGTCGTAAATCATAAACAAAACCCACATATCTACTGCAGCACCACATTGGGTACATAATGTGTTCAATCAAGGCAGTAAACAGCTCAGTTTCTTCACAACCGGTGTTTTATTTATCGTTTGCATATCCACATTTTACTGACAAAAGTGGTACAGTGTGATACAGTTTTGAGTAGCTCTTGGAGAGAGTAAGTTTATTCTTGAATAAAATTTACATGTTACATTTAAAAAATTTAAACTCTACCCCGTATCTCTTACATCTGTGGGGATACATAAAACGTATACCCTCAGTGAGAACTACCCAGTGATGATAACTCACCAGAAAAAAAAGTTATTTTGGGGGAGCACGATATGTGGGACACCGTGCATATCGATGGTAGGCAATGAAAACCTCATAACTTCGTTTTGTTAAATTTTGTAGGAGACGCGAAAACGGTTTCTTAACAAATAATATAAAGTGATAAAGAAGGTTGCTACACGTGGAAGGTGGCAAACCACTGAAAGGTGGCAAGCCACTCTCTCACTTTAAATACTCTGTCAGTCAAATTCATATTCATATTTTAAGTCATGTTCTCCATGTTCCCCAATACTACATTTGGTAAGTGCGGCTTATGACTCTTTCACATGAGGAAATTGTGTGCAGAATGTTCTTATAACTGCATTTGTAGCATGTAGAGAACTTGTACCCACAGGGCTGTAGTGGAGGCGACGGAGAAGAGGGAGATTGATGGATTGTGGGCCATAAATGTTGTGTCCAGCGTCCTGGCTGCGCGAATGATTCGGGGAAGCAGCGCTCTGTGGACTATACTTGCAGAGGTACCTCGGGCCGTGGTACTCCACTCTTCCCACTTAGGGTCGGAGCAGAAGGACGCCAGCTCAGAATATATTTTACCTGGGCCAGGCGACACTCCATTGCGATGGCGGCCAGATGGCGGAAAGTGGGAGGAAGAAGCCATTTAGTAGAGACTGCTGTAATCTGAGCTGTTGTGCAAACGGCAGGACGTTCAAAAAAACTATAAGCATTCTCGTATTAGAAGCTGAGACGATACGATCAAAGCAGCTGGTGCACATGTTTAGTGGAGGCAAGACAGTAACTCCCCTGACGCCAGGAAGTTGCCAGGTTATTTTAGCGAGTGGAAAAAAAGACATAAAGTTCACAGGTACGACTGTCTGGGAAGCTTAACAGCCTTCTTTTAGAATTTGGAAATGGTCGGCCTGGAAAGTTAGATCTCTTCGTAAATGAGGACTGTGGTCCCTTCTATGTAGATTTTTTTTTCTTGTAGTATGCAACTTGTGGTGGACTAAGAGCCAGTTCTAGTTTCCCATTGTACCGACAGTGGAACTGCATATTATCTCGGACATATCGTGCGTCACGAGGGTGAACTTAACTCGCCCTGAGTCGGCCGACTGATGTTCGACAATTCCAGCACGCACCGTCGTACCTGTGAGTCAGATTGATTGGCCAGACCACACTAAAACCTGCCGCAATTGCAGGTCTGATGACAAAGTTTCCGACGTTCTATTAATCAGAGCGCCAGTCCGCATAGTTCTGGGGGACGCGTCAGAACATCACAGCTGCCGCCGCTCTCCGCTCCTGGCCCGCAGTGAGACGTTTTCTGCTGCCTCCGGAATCAAGGTGAAAGGGTAAAGTATTTCTGCATCAGTGGAAGGTTGTTAAATGATACTCACAGCTCCATGTTCTCCTTGAACCATAATTTGTGGTGTACCTCGTCGTAGTTGATTCCGTTTGAATAGAATTTTGTCTCACAGAGGAGTCGTGTAAACGAAGTCTGATTGCGTTGTAAAAGGGATTAATTCAGGGGAGAACTTGTATAGTTTCAACCCCAATGAATGCTTTACAAATGAAGCACCATTTCTTTCCTGATTTATGCTTGTCATTTTTTTGGTAAGATTTTTCAGCTCTATTGTAGTTATAAAAGGATGTGTAAAAACTTGTCACTGTCTTTGTAAACTTAAATACACCACTGTTCACATTCACACTTCCCCAGTCATTCACTATTTTTGTTTTATTGTTGTGATACATGGATACGCCAGCAATTCAGATTGTAATGGTACTAAATTAGTTAATTTGACGATTAATTTGAGTTCTGTAAGTGACTGCAGACAAAGGCAACAAAAGTGCCATGAGTAAATTCACTAATTTCATATATAAAAATTAATGGTGTAAGTCACTATCTGAAGGCTGTTGAGAAGATAATACTTTTCTTTATGTAAAGACAATAACATTTAGCATCACTTGGACGTATATTTATGACAAGGCAAGCTACTTCTTGCACATGTGTAACTGTGTAGTATAAGCCTAGTTATTGACAGATTAGAGAAATCCATGCACTTTCAAATTTCCACACACTAATGAAGTTACGAGGGTTTCATTGCCTAATCTCTGAAACAAATAGTTAGCCGATGTATGTTTTAATGTTTATTAGAATATCGCGTAAAAATTTCACATAATTCGCTCAAGAACTCTTCGACATTTTGGAAACAACGTTTCATCTATATGTAGCCTGTACCCGTTCAAACGTTTGTTAGAGTAATGTACAAAAATTTGTAAAAATGTGCTGTAAATCAATCAAGAAATCTTCGAGATTTTTGCTAACAACGTTTCCACTTTATTAAAAAAAAAGTATGTAGCCTATGTCTGTCTGAAGTATTATTATGTCAACATGTAAAAATTTAAATTAAATCAGCTAAGAAATTTTGGATGTGTTTGCACCAATATGCTCTGACATATGGTGTAGCAAAACACCTTGCTCTGTGTTGAGCTCACTAGTTGGTTGGTGTGAGCATCACATTAAGAACTCGGAGGATTTCTAACTTCGATTAGGGATAATGTGTTTAATGGCACTGATATTCTAGTAAGTTTTGACGTGCTCTCTCTATCCACTCGCGTTCCTCTGATTCGTTACGGTTAAGTGAGGTTAGGTTTGGCGCTGAATTAACGAATCTATTTCGCTATGTGTTGACTTCCACATACTTTTTATTCAGTGACCAGTACTATGAGCAGACAGGTGGAGTTGTGATGGAAAGCCCGTTGTCACTTTTATGGGAATTTGTTTGTAGAAGAGGTCATGGAACGTGCCTTTGAGTCGTCAACTTTGAAACCTACGTTTTTTTTTCAGATATGCAGACGATCCTTTTGTTGCTTGGCCTCATGACAGTGAGAATTGGAACAAATTTTGAGGAGACCCTATAATATTAACACTCTCCCCTAAAAGTACTAATTGTTTTGTCGTGGGAAAAGCCATGCATAACACATCCGGCTAGTACTAAATTAGCAGTACACTGATAATGTTACTCCTGTGAAGGGACCGTGATCGTGCGTAATAGGAAGGTACCGGACTTTTTTGTTTCTCTAGATTCCTATTGAAGGGAAGGAGTAGCAGAACAAATGGGAATCGAATCAAGGTTCAGTTAGCAATAAAGTAAACTGCAATTATTCAAAAGGAAACGGTCGCCAGCCGAATTAGTCAAAGTTTTACCTTGTACTAGCATGGTAATATTAACCGTACAGTACACAATATAATTTCATATTTCATTTTCATGATTTTTTAAAAAGATATAATTTCATCCCAAGGGTTGTTCTAGTTGTGCTCTGTCTATGCCAGGGGCTTCTTTGTTTTTGGGATTTCGAATTCTTTCGCTACTTGAATCCGTTTTTGATGGTACGTAGCATCGTCCCGTGGCTCTTTCTTTCTTGATTCTGTGTTTATATCATGATTTGGTTACGAAAATGCGTCATCTGATGGCACATAACAATATTTCGTCACGTATTCCTCGACTTCCGCTAAGTCAACATATTCCTCATCCAAACTGTCTTCTATATCTGATCACTCTGGATCACTGTTCGGTTCTAAGAGAAACGCTTTTCTTAGACACATGTTAATTTCCTCGTCTGATCTTTTGTCGTGTCTTAAATAGTTGGGGTCACGGTTTTCTCTTAACATTATTAGTTCTTTTTCTTTCACAGCAGGCTCTTCGTCTGAGCTGTCATCTTCAACGGCTCTAATGACGTCTACTTTTACTTCGTATTTTGTGTAGTCATCGCGAACTTCAATAATTCGTAAGCAGTCGTACGAAACTACCTCTTCATGTCTACTGACAACAGTTTGCTCTGCTGGCGATTCGTTAGTCAGGAATGCTTCCTCAGCAACTCTGAGGATTTCATCTTCTCCTATTCTCCTCATTGCGACACTATTTCTTACTGTGAGTCTCAGTATTATTGGCAGCTTGAGTAATTTGCGCGGCGTTCTTTTCCTCGCAGTCTACCATCTCTTTACTAACTGCTGCTCGCGAACTTTGCGCGGCACTAAATATTTTTATTTCTTCCTGGCTGTCAGGCAACGTAATATTCTCAACGTCTCTTTTTTTCTTTCACTACTACCTAATCTTCTAGTCGAGCAGTTCTTTTTGAAATCCTCCCACTCGCACCGCTTTAGCCCTTGATACAGATCATCGATTTGTTCCTATCAATTTGCAGTCCCTGACAGCTCACTTTCGTAAATTTTATCGTCATTTAAACTGTTGCCCGCGCTCCCTTCCTCTCCTGCCAATATGTTTACGTATTCTGTTGCTACGGAGTCGTCATCTGACCCAGCGCGTTCATTGCATTCTACTGTGACGCTCTCATTCTGTCCTGCTGCCGTAGCTGCAGCTTCCGCACTGACAGCCGACTGATACGATTTAAAGGCTTTGCCACAAAGGATGCGGCGGGCAACGATCTCTACCCGCCGCCGCCCTGCGATACGTTTGTATGACGCAACACTGCATTAGCATCGTCAAACAAAAGGCGGTCTGTCGCAGAGAAACAGTTTCGACCGCGGCGGCAAGCTTTACTTTCGTACAAAATCACAAAAGTATCGTGCGATCTACATCAGTTCGTCCAGAGATTTTTTCAAAATGGGAGACGAAATTGAACGGTTGATGAAAACGTGAGAAATTACACGTATTTGTACAACCCTTCGCAACAGTTCTACAAAAATGTGGTGAAAAAAGCAGAAACATTGGCCGTGATTGCAGAAGATCTGAATGTTACTAGTAAGTACGAATATGTGTTTATTTCACAAAGTTATTTTATTATGTAGTTATTATTTATTATTAGGTACCCCCTACAAATATTACAAACAGTGCCTATTGAAATCATGTCCTACCGACAAAACAATCAGCAAAAGTTTCCCGTGCTTGAATTGCAGTATGGGTTGATCTCCGATTAACAGCGCTTGCACGGGCCATATGACTTCTTCACTTTGACCATTAGCTGAACATTCACTGTCATTCTTCATTATAATGAAGTTACGCAAACAGCAAGCTGCTTTAACAAGGCAATCTGCAGTTGACTCATCTGTATCTATGGCTCTCAATAATACACACCATTTCATAGCCAATATACCGAACGCGCTTCTAACGATACGGCGCTCTAAACAGAGTTGTGCATTAAAACAATTTCTATTCTGGGATCAGAGATCATTCCGGCTTTTGGACACGGTCTCATTAGGTACATCTGAAGTGCACGACCTTCGTCACCAAGGATAACGTGGAAAATGGGGATATGAGTGCCAGATTGCGGCTTTGGGCATAGAATTGTTACTCCAGCAATCTACTGTCGCTAGAATGCTGACTTCTCAATAGCAGTACTGTCGTTATGTCTGCCGTGGCTTGCTATATCAATATGTAGAGTGGGATCACCAACGGTAAAAGAACGAATGAAAAATGATTTTTGTAACAATAGTGATCAGAACCATTATTCTTGGGACATTGATACATGTTTCCCATCTATGTTTCCAACACAGTTCAGAAAACCCCATAGTGCTGAAAAACTTTCCTCAGATTTTTTCCACATCAGTGTCGCGGGAGGAGGCAAATAGACAACCTGCAACAAATGGTGATGCCCAAGTAGGTGTTTTAGCTGATGTCGCGGCTAATCCGCACATCAGTAGCAGACAAGTTGCACGAGAATCGGAAATCTCAAAAACGTAGGTGTTGAGAATGCTACATCAACATCGATTGCACCCGTACCATATTTCTATGCACCAGGAATTGCATGGCGACGACTTTGAACGTCGTGTACAGTTCTGCCACTGGGCATAAGAGAAATTACAGGACGATGACAGATTTTTTGCACGCGTTCTATTTAGCGACGAAGCGTCATTCACCAACAGCGGTAACGTAAACCGACATAATATACACTATTGGGAAACGGAAAGTCCACGATGGCTGCGACAAGTGGAACATCAGCGACCTCGGCGGATTAATGTATGGGGCGGCATTATGAAAGGAAGGATAATTGGCCCCTTTTTTTATCGATGGCAATCTAAATGGTGCAATGTATGCTCATTTCCTACGTAATGTTCTATCGATGTTACAATAAGATGTGTCACTGCATGACAGAATGGCGATGTACTTCCAACATGATGGATGTCCGGTACATAGCTCGCATGCGGCTGAAGCGGTATTGAATAGCATATTTCATGACAGGTGGATTGGTTGTTGAAGCACCATACCATGGCCTGCACGTTAATCGGATCTAATGTCCCAGGATTTCTTTCTGTGGGGAAAGTTGAAGGATATTTGTATCGTGGTCCACCGACAACGCCTGACAACATGGGTCAGCGCATTGTCAATGCATGTGCGAACATTGTGGAAGGCGAACTACTCGCTGTTGAGAGGAATGTCGTTACACGTATTGCCAAATGTATTGAGGTTGGCGGACATCATTTTGAGCATTTATTTCATTAATGTCGTATTTACAGGTAATCAAGCTGTAACAGCATGCGTTCTCAGGAATGATAAGTTCTCAAAGGTACATGTATCATACTGGAACAACCTAAATAAAATGTTCAAACGTACCCACGTTCTGTATTTTAATTTAAAAAACCTTCCTGTTACCAACTGTTAGTCTAAAATTGTGAGCCATATGTTTATGACTATTACAGCGCCATCTATCAAATAGCGAAAAAATGGTCCAACTATGTAAGGTGTCAGGCAAATCCAACACCTTCCATGAAAACCCTGGCATGATAAGCAAATCCAGTAGTATGTCACATAGCTCCGAATAAATCGTGAAATTAAATTAACCAAAGTGATACGAGTAACGAGTGAGCAAATGGAATACGACAGACTAACACAAGAATGCCAAAATGCATGTCATACCTTCCCACCGTGAGACAGACGCAGTTCCGAGGGGAGAAACGAGAACAGAAGCCGAGAGCAGAACCGTGTGGAGCTAGAAGGCCCTACGATAAGGGACGGACACCCACGTTGCCAGCTAACCGCTAGGACCACCCCCCAGCCCATGTTAAAAGCTAGAGCCCTCCAGAAGAACAGTATAGATCTTACGATAACACTAAAAGGGCCACCCCAGCCGCAAGTTTTAGCCTGAGACTTCTTCGCGTCTCTGTTACGTCAGGACCACCCCCCAGCCCATGTTAAAAGATAGAGCCCTCCAGAAGAACAGTATAGATCTTACGATAACACTAAAAGGACCACTCCAGCTGCAAGTTTTAGCGCGAGACTTTTGCGCGTCTCTGTTATGTTGCAAACTTTAAAAACATTGCCCCACCATGAAAAGTATAACGTTTCTCATTGGATAGACAGAATTTTTGTAGGCAGAGCTTAAGGTTAACATTGAGACCCTGACTGGTCAGAAGAAACACAGCCAGATAGTTTTTTTTTTTTAAACCAACTTCGGTAAATTGTAGTAAGGAGAAATTAGGAGGGAGTTGCTTCCGAGACGGCGATGGTGAGCGGAGCTGTGCTGCCCAGCGCCCCCTGACGAACAATGCTGACCGCGGTAGTCAATTAAAGCTCGTGGTGTTCACATTTGCCACTTGAAGTAAAAATCTGAAACGCGATGATTTTTCTGTTATACAGTTATTGACAAGCCACATCAGCCACTGTAATTTACGACAAGTTAGGTAAGTAATTAAAGCTAATTGAGGGTCACTGTAGACCATTTTAATAGTTTTCTCTCTTGTGAAACTTAATTTAAACCTAAATTATAGATGTTATATGGCATAGGTCATCCTTCGATCCATTGTAGAAATTGGAAACCCACTCAGGGAATATTCGTTCACATTTTTGTTGAACGCAGTTGGTTTTTACCATCCTGTATTAAAACATTTCCTTTTATCAATAGTGCAATTTATAAACAATATTTTGTTAGTAGAATAAAATTTCCAATGGTAAACTTAACTGCTTTTTCGACGTTATTGTACCAGCTAACTAAAAATAGGAAAGCCTTGAACCCCTTCCACTAAATTTAGTTAGTATTAAGATTCTTTTACAGGGAGTGCAGTGGAGCTGACGCTGAAATCATTAAGTATTTGGTTATATCATCGCTAGTCTCACTGAACTCTTCTGAACTCTACATGTCATGTGTGGTCTGGCGTCTCCTTACCAGCAACAGGTCCCAGGTTCAAACTAGTCAATTCCCTAAAAAACACGCTCAGAGCGTCGTTGCGCGAAAGTGGTAGGGAGACACGATATAGAACAAACAGACACCACGCAGAATGTTAGAACTAAAACATTCGTACTTCTTTACGTACTACACGAATATGTAATAAAAATGGGGGTTCCTACTTTAAAAAAAACGATGTTGATATCCGTTTGACCTAAGGCAGCGCCATCTAGCGGGCCAACCATAGCGCCATCTGGTTTCCCCTTCAAGGCAGACAAGTTTCGTTCTTTGTAGTTTTTTCGTTTGACGCTTATTTCGTGAGATATTTGGCCCGGTCACGATCAATGGACCACCCTGTATTCTGCACCATGAATTACACTTTCTCTATTTAGCAAATCTTCTCCTTATTGAAAACCACTCACTTTGATGCCCCGACCTATGTCCTGACCACTTCTATCCTGAACAAGTGTGTACACACATGAAGTTACATTGACATCCGACCAAGCTTCTGGATGGTTCAGTATTTGTCAGGCAATGTATTTAATACAGATTTGTCAGAAAAGTAATATATCATGCACTCCTTTTCCACATCCTGAAGGTCCAAAGTACGCCGACTGCCCACTGAGTCATTCTCTGATATGCGGCATCTTGCGAAGGTAGTATGGACGCTGTAAGATCCCCCACCCGCTTTTTATTAAGCGTCCAGAAGAGTCGTATTTTACTTTTGGGATACCGTAGAAGATGATGTAAGAGGTGTTCCGTATGAATGGCACTGCTTTTCCATCCGAGGCGTGCAGAGACTAAGATGGAACGACAGGGTGACGGACGAAAATATTACTCAAATCAGGATTTTTTTCTCCGTCCTGGAATGTATTACTTTTTTAATTGGTCACTTATCCATAAATAAAGTCCCCTACATAAAAAGAATTATACGTATGAAGTTAATTTATCCATATTCTTCGAGATCAATGCCTTTCATCTTGTTTGTTTACTTGCAGACATATTGAGAGGCATTGCTGGGTACGTCACGCCTGCTTTCATTCATTCTCATACTCCGGCCGCGTCAGCTGCCGGTCGCGGCACTCAGAGGCTATTAGTACCTCTCCAACTGTCCGGGCCATTTAAATGCTTTGCCGGCACCACAAAACGCCTGACTTTTGACTCCCTCGGAGCTCATTCAACTCCTGCTGCCTATTGTATTCGAACATGAAACTAAACACGTTATCTCAAAATTTTTAAAACTATTGTTTTTCGCAATATTCTTATATTCTCACTGTGCTACTATGTACAGTGAATTATGCGTCCTGTATCTGGGTCTTTCAAGTACATTTCATATTTTTGTTTACTAAAGAGTTGGTCTCGTCGGCAGCTCGTATTCAAACATGTCAGGGCGAGCAGGCTTGCGCTTAACTATTACGGTGTCTCTTAACATCAACTGCATTACATATACCACTTATTACTTTCGATTCAGGATGTGCCACGTCTACTAGATTTTGGCTATGTACCCTGCTCATAATACACTGGTGTGAAACTTCCCATAATTTGTCTTTAACCTTGTCCTCAATATTGAATGAGTTGTTGTCGTTTTATCTCAATCTTGCACATTTAGAAATTACGTCCTGTTTCTTTGAAAACAAATTTTGTAACCCTCCTTTTACAGTTTTGCATATTACTTTTATTCTGCCAATAGCATTATATACATTACCGCTTTTCCACATCATGGTTTTACTATTTGGAATTACATTCAGGCACTTTAAAATCAAATTCTTCACTGTTCTTTTTACGATTTTACTTTAACTCTCATTCACAGTTTACTAGATTTATTTCACTGAAGTTCTGATTACTATTTTCCTTTCCTGCATTAATTTCACATTTACTGGATTCGTATTGGAAACATTCACTGATCATCGCCGCGTAGTAACACCTAATTGCTTCTCTATAAAAAACATCAATAACTGAAAATTTAATTGGATTCTCCATACTACTTACCTCAACACTCCCTCTGCACTTTTCAAAACTGACGACTTCTTAATGGTGTACCAATAGATTCTTACCCATAATAAAACTGATACCTCGATCTGGTACGAACATGTCATTAATTCTCACTACTTTTTCTCTATGTCTCATTTTCACAGGTATCTACGACCTCGAAGGCCTGCACTGGTAACACTGGTACGTTCTCTCTATTATTCGGTAACATGATCCTGCTCCTACAGTGGCACATAACTTACTAGCTACCGCAATGATCGCTACTGTTTCAATACTACCGACTTCCACCCTCACGATAAATTAATAATGGTCTTTATTCTCATACCTTGACTCTTTGCTATTATCCATATTTTCTTCGACTTGACCACTTAATCAAAAACAAGTCCTCCGGTCCAGACTGTACACCAGTTAGGTTCCTTTCAAAGTATGCTGATACAATAGCTCCATACTTAACAATCATATACAACCGTTCGCTCGTCGAAAGATCCGCAACCAAGACTGAGAAGTTGCACAGGTCACACAAAGAAAGGTAGGAAGAGTAATCCACTAAATTACACACCTTTATCATTAACGTCGATATTCAAAAGGATTCTGGAACATATATTGTATTCGATCATTATGCATTACCTCGAAGAGAACGGTCTGTTGACACACTGTCAACACGGATTTAGAAAGCATCGTTCTTGTGAAATACAGATAGCTCTTTACCCACACAAAGTGTTGGGTGCTACTGACAAGGAATTTCACATTGACTCCGTATTTCTAGATTTCCGTACTTCTAGATTTCCACACAAGCGGCCTGTAATAAAATTGCGTGCTTATAGAGTATATTCTCAGTTACCTAACTGGATTCGTGATTCCCTGTCAGAGAGGTCACAGTTCGTGCTATTTGACGGAAAGTCACCGAGTAAAACAGAAGTGATTCCTGGCGTTCCTCAAGGTCGTGTTATAAGCCTTTTGTTGTTCCTTATCTACATAAACGATTTAGGAGGCATTCTGAGCAGCCGTCTTAGGTTTTTTGCAGATGATGATGTCGCTTATCGACTAGTAAATTCATCAGAAGATCAAAACAAATTGCAAAACTATTTAGAAAAGATATCTGCATGGTGCAAAAATTGCCAATTGACCCTAAATAACGAAAACTGTGAGGTCATCCACATGAGTGCTAAAAGGAATCTGTTAAACTTAAATTACACGATAAATCAGTCAAATGTATAGGCCGTAAATTCAGCCAAATATCTAGGAATTACAATTACGAACACCTTAAATTGGAAGGAGCACATAGTAATTATTGTGGGGAAGGCTAACCAAAGACTGCGTTTTATTGGCAGGACACTTAGAAAATGTACTAAATCTACTCAAGAGACTGCCTACACTACGTTTGTCCGTCATCTTTTAGAATAATGATGCGCGGTATGGGATCCTTACCAGATAGCATTGACGGAATACATCGAGAAAGTTCAAATAAGGTCAGAATGCTTTGTATTATCGCGAAATTGGGGAGAGTGTCACTGAAATGATACAGGATTTGGGATGGACATCACTCAAACAAAGGCATTTTTCGTTGCGGCGGAATCTTCTGACGAAATTTCAATCACCATCCTTCTCCTCCTAATGCGAAAATATTTTGTTGACGCCGACCTACATAGGGAGAAACAGCCATCATAATAAAATAAGGGAAATCAGAGCTCGCGGGGAAAGATATACGTGAGCGTTTTTTCCGCGCCCCGCACGCTGTACGAGATTCGAATTATAGAGAATTGTTATGAAGGTAGGCCGATGAACCCTCTGTCAGGCACTTAAATGTAATTTGCAGAGTACCCATGTAGACGTAGATGTAGGCATTATTATTACTTCTGTTATTATAAAATATTGAGCTCCAAAAAAGGTCCTCTCTGTCAAAATCGTGATTTTACCCACTGTCACAAACATGTAAATGAACGTCAATGTTTTCTCTGTCACAGTCGTTATTTTGTTTACTTCTCCGAAAACGTGAGCCCCTTCAGTTCCCACCTATTCCTTTATTGGAAAAACAGTTATCGTATCTTTCATTTTCATTTGTGGGAACATTTCTTATTACTGTTTCCGTTCCCACTATTCTTTGATTTCCACCTTATGCCTTGTTTTCTCCAGAAGTTATTCGGTCTAACAAACCTTTAGCTACTGCCCTCTGTTTCTCTATTACATCCCTTATTCCCTCATCCTCTTCTGTCAATCTTTTGTCAATCTCCCTGATACATTCCTCTAATTTATCAATGTATTTTTCGTTAGTTTCCTGAATGACTTTCATTGGCTGTTGGTTATTAGCAGTTTTCCCTATCTTCGCTTTTCACTCTTGGTTAGCGTTTCTAACAGTTACTTCAATTTTCTTCATTAGAACTACAAACATTTTTGTATATTATGTGTCCTTATTCTTATTAACTTCATCTCGTGTGGTCATAGAATTTCTAACAGCCACCTGGGTGTTTGCTTAGCCGTGATTTCTGCTGATTCTGAAGTCTTTAAAAACATTTCCTACTCCCGGTTTACTTCTGTTATCACCCATTTTAACTGCCGATCCTTCCTCAGACTTTGCAAGTGGAAACAGATCGCTATCTTCTAATAAATATGTTTCTTTTTGAAACAGGCTTTGCTTTGCACTTTCATTTAAGTTATCCATTTTAACAATTTGACTTACTTTACCGCTTCTAACAAGGGAACCTCCCCATCGCACCCCCCTCAGATTTAGTTATAAGTTGGCACAGTGGATAGGCCTTGAAAAACTGAGCACAGATCAATCGAGAAAACAGGAAGAAGTTGTATGGAACTATGAAAAAATAAGCAAAATATACAAACTGAGTAGTCCATGGGGAACATAGGCCATATAAGGATAATGTGAAATCAAGAGCGCCGTGGTCCCGTGGTTAGCGTGAGCAGCTGCGGAACGAGAGGTCCTCGGTTCAAGTCTTTGCTCGAGTGAGACGTTTAAATTTTTATTTTCAGACAATTATCAGAGTTCAGGAACTCATACATAATCAACTTCGCTCTCCAAAATTCCAGGACATGTTCAGATTTGCTTGGACATATGCAGGATTTGACGGTCTACACATGGAAAAATTTGAAAACGTTAAGAACATATGTTTTGACAGAGCACAGAGAAAACTGTGCTACTGTGAAACTGTTGCATTCTTTTGTTGCAGTTTATGTGACACACTCTTATGTTTTCATCACTTTTTTGGGAGTCATTATCACATCCACAAGAAAACCTAAATCGGGCAAGGTAGAAGAATCGTTTTACGCATTCGCCAAGTGTGCAAGTTAGGTGGGTCGACAACATATTCCTGTCATGTGACGCACATGCCGTCACCAGTGTCGTATAGAATATATCAGACGTGTTTTCCTGTGGAGGAATCGGTTGACCTATGACCTTGCGATCAAATGTTTTCGGTTCCCATTGAAGAAGCACGTCCTTTCGTCTACTAATCGCACGGTTTTGCGGTGCGGTCGCAAAACACAGGCACTAAACTTATTACAGTGAACAGAGACGTCAATGAACGAACGGCAGATCACAACTTTGCAGAAATGAAGTAAGTAAACTTCTCACTCGTGGGAAGACTTGAACCATGGACTTCTCGCTCCGCAGCTGCTCACGCTAACCACGGGACCACGGCGCTCCTGAGCTCACACTGTCCTTGATGTTGTCTATCTTGCGTATGGACTACTCAGTTTGTATATTTTGCTTATTTTTTCATAGTTCCACAGAACTTCTTCCTGTTTTTTCGATTGATCTGTGTTCAGTTTTTCAAGGCCTATCCACTGTGCCAAATTATTACTAAATCTGAGGGGGATGCGATGGGGAGGTTCCCTTGTAAGCAACATTATATTCACACTACACAATTTTCTAATACATTCCAAGTGAATCTTAACTTACTTTAATTAGGTTTCAGTGCTCTATGGTCAAAGTAACGCTCCGGTTTCTCGCCGTGCGCCGTACTTCACACCTACGCTCGTGCGCCTCCACCGCCATTCTCTCCCGTTGCGCTGAGCTTTGCTGCTTCCCGCGCGATCCCAACTGGCTACGATGTCTTCTGACGCGTGGCTGGCCCCGCAACGTCTTCTGCGGCTGTCTTCTCTCTTCTCTCATTCGATGTCTTCTCGACGATCGTTCGTTACGTTCGTAATCCTTGGACGCGATATGTATTTGTCACTACGCCAACTTCTTACGATTTGAGACGCACCTTTCGCTCTCCGTGACACGCACAGTTTTAATGTTGCTGCCCGCGATTCACAAATTTTACTGACTTTTTAACTTTATTGTTCGCGTCTCGCTTCCTTTTCCGTTGTACTTGCTGTCGAAACTGCACTTCCTAGCCTTAACACAAATTTGCAATAAATACTTCCTTTCGTCGTATTCAAATGCGATAAGATTTCTTCCCACCCAAAGAATTTCAATTGCATCTACCACTAAGTTATCCAAATGATATCATCATTCCCACGGAATCGATGACAATTGTCAGATCCCACACTCACCCCTCCCCTTTTCACTAAGCTTCCAGAAGCGTCTCATTTTGTTTAGGAAAACCGTAGAAAATAAGAGGCGTACAATACGACTTGCTTAGATTATCTTAGTGAGTCGTGATTTCTTATTACCTGTTCTGCCACAAATGTCTGGTAACTGATGGCCCTCGCGGAAGCAGTATCAGCGCCATCTCTGGAAAGCGCAGTAGGATATTTTCCTATGTTAAAAATGTGGTTGAAATTGTTCTTATTCAGAGTGCTTATAAGATTCAAATCGCATTTACGGTAAATATTCTCACAAAATATGTCTTATTTTTATGTAATTAAAGCTTAAAAATCATAAAATATCAAGACTTGATCACGTGATCGAAAACGCTCTCTTATTGGCTGACGCTCAGGTGACGTCACAGGCTAGGAGTAAGACGAAACTATACGTGTGTTACAGGAGTGTTAGCCGTAATTACTAGGTTTCTACGTACTTTTCCTGCAAATAATTTAGCTCTATAGGGATGGAAAGCGCATTTACAACTTTTAAGTAACAATAGAAGGTGTGACGTATAATTATATATATATATATATATATATATATATATATATATATATATATTCGTTGCCTATAGTGCCACGTCCTTCAGTGACACACACATTTTTATTTTTAAAGGGGATCACTTAAAACTATTTCCATGGGTTCGCCCCTCAAATTTCTCCCTCATATCACAAAATTGTTGTCTGATGTAGTACAAACTGAAAAAATAAATTCCTTTTAACGCACAGTTTCGTATATAATTTATTTTCAAAACCTTACACCTGTGTCATAGAACAAATCCTACATCGAGAATACTTTGCACAAGTTTAAGGGAAGAAATGCTTCCGATAATTATTATAGTATTTAAAGAACATAAAAATATGAACAGGCTGAAATGAACGAACAGTACATGAGACTATGTTAATCAAGTCAACTGTAAAAAGCTAAGGAGCATATTATTAGTAAAATGAGAAATATGCAAATGTGAAATGCCAAAAAGAGCACTTCTCAATTGGGAGTAAATCAAAACCATCAGAATGGCTGAAAGAGAGCACAATAACATGAGCCATAAACGAATAAGAGCTAAGCAACTAAGCAAATAAGAGAATAGGCAAAAATGAGATGCCAACAAAATAAGAGCTGGCCGAACTCCGTCGGCACTTATATACGGTTGCGCCCGTGGCGGCACCTCGCGGCCCGTACGCAACAAGCGCGCCTCCGATCGTAATGCACTCTTAGCGCTCGCAGCAGCGTCTAGCGGCCCGTACGAAAGTTGTGCGATTGCTGTCGCAGGTTGACCCTTAATCTAATATGTTACATGGCCCCCAATGTGGAAGGCGGTTAATTTATGAAATACCTGACACATTTTGTCAGTTTACTCCGATCGCAAAATTTCACTTGAAATTTTCAAATTACTATCCCTTTTTCTACCACCTTTACATTCAGTGGTTCACAAAACAATAATTGATTATCACGTATAATGATATAAATACAAAACATTTTAGTCATATTTAAAAAGTATGACGACGGTAATACAAAACATTTTATTATATATTCTTCTACATCTATTGAATAGAAGGTATTGTACAATATTTCAGTTGATGCTTTGGTGTAAATATTTAATTATTTTACAGGTTTTATTTAACTAAAAAAGCTGTAATGATTAACAGGCATTTACACTGTTTGAAAATTCATTGTATATACATTGTGACATCTACTGTACATGGAAACGTCTGGAAATCGTTTACGTGGATGAAATTTTTCTGTAGTGTACTTCATTAACTTCGAAGGTACTACTTTAAAAATGTGTATAGAAATATATAGCACACACACATATATCTATCCAACCTTTTGCATCGAGAAGTTATTTTTCAAGAAGAATATATGTCAGGTTGGCTCGAAAGACCCCAAATTATACGAGTCCTTTGAGTAATGATGTTCAACAGACATATATTTCAAATATGTAAGGTAACGTTTGTATGTCCTTATCCTTTCCAATTTACTGGTTACTTACATAATTTGAGTGTGGTGGAAGAAGTAGTCCAATAGCAACTAGAAATTTTGAATATTGCCCTTTTTGTTAAGGTCCTCAGGTCAAGCAATGGTTTATCACTCATTGTTGATAGGGTACATCTTTTACCTGTCCTATGACTAAGGTACTTTCTTTTATTTAGACATAAAAACATAAAAACAATTTTTGCATTTTATGTACATTATACATATTTCCTTGTTTCTTTGCCCTTTTTGGACTTATCACTACTCAGAATGTAAGTACTACCAATTATAGGCGCTACGAATTTGGTGCGACTGTTATCGTGTTGTTTTGCTTATCTTCACAAAACTATTAGCTATTGTCAACATCGTTCTTGTAGTCAAGTTTATATTCACACGACTCCGTTTTTTTTTTCCATCTTATATGTAGTCTCAAACGATATATATACAAAATAGTACATATTGATATCTATCAAAAGAAGAACAAAAAAGGAGAGAAAAGTATTCCTGAATGAATGCAAGTAACTTATCTTTCGTGAATTACTAGTTGAAAGGACTTGACTCTTCCGAGTCTTTTCTTGTATTGATGTGTATATAGAGAACCATAACTCTCGTAAGATTTTGTCTCATGCTATGTTTCCACTATTTGTGACCTAATTGTCCTGTTATATTAGGAACAATTTTACAGTTGGTCTTATGTTTATTTAGTATTTATTTTAAAGAAAAAAAATTATGTTGTTCCTTACACTACATTATCCTCATCCCTTTGCATTAGAAATATTTGTTTTATCAATATTTTACCGGAAGCATCTTTACAAAATTCTACTTGACACACTTAAATTTAATATAGAAAATGTGCTACCGCGATACTACATTATGTCGTTATAACTTCCTGTACTTTCACATATCACATAATATAATCAATTTTTGGTTGTTGTACGTCAAAAAATTTTTTTTCTTACGAGTGTAGGAAACATCTTTAGACAGTTAACGTGTTTAGCTGAAAATTTTGAATAAAACAGTGAAAAAGCAAATTTATTAGTAGCAACATACGATGTTCAGTCCAAGATGGTTATCTGTACAGTCATTCTGTTTTTTTTTTTTAAATCTATATACTTTTTAGTGTCTTGATGAGGATATAGTCCCTTTTGTTTAAGGATACCGGGATACACTAATAGATACACGCCGGGATGGGGTATATTCTCTACTAAAAAAGGTCCAGTATATAATTACTACTGGATGCTCCCCACTCATGTCAGGTGAGAATGACTGACCCCTTCTGTGTTTGATAATGTTTTCCTCCATAATGACATTTACATAAGGTGTCGTAGCCTCAGTTAATGAATATGATTCCTGATCCCGGGTTCCCTTAGAATTTACTTCGGTGGCTTGCCCCCGCTTTTGTGTACTAGCATTTACTACGTTCTCTCCACGTGTCGGCGTGGAAACATCACTCTTGACTACCTCTTTAATATCGTTAAGCTCATTACTAAATTTGTTTAATTGCTCATTTTGAAAAATTTGCCCTATCTTACGAGACATTTCGCCTACTTGTGCCGACACGGATTCCTGACTTTTATGTATGTCATCTACTCGTATATGTATGTCATCTACTCGTATCGATACGGCTTCCTGGTACTCGACATGATTCGTAATTGCTTTTGTATACTGGAAAGATTTTCAGCGACTTCTAATTCCTCATTCTCACTAGTCTCCAATTGTACTTCACCTACTTCCTTTAAATCCATGATTACGCACGTAAATTTCAAATCTTAGGCCAGTCGTCACACGAAATACGGATAAATATTCAGGGACGCATGTCCCTCACGCTTACGCGGCGGCCAGTTTTGATTACACTAGGCCGTGGTTCCACTTATCTACAGTACTACCCGCTAAGCTATATACCGTAGGAAAGGAAAATTGTTCACTATGTATCGGTTGCAAATTATTCACTGCACTTGGGTATTGTACAGGTAAATAAACCACTAGGACAAAATAAAGTATGTTGCTCACCAAATACCTCGTTTAACCAACTGAACCGTCGGTTTTGAAGAATCCATTTTAATTAAAATTGCTCATACACTCGTTTACATGAAAAAGAAAACAGACATAGATTAGCAGAATGCCAGTTTTTACCAGAAAAATAGAGATATACATATAACTCCTATTTTGATGAATAAATTGTGAACTTATTTTAGAAATAGGCTTAAGCGAAATCCCTCCGGTGCCTCCAGTGTGACGTATAATTATACACACACACACACACACACACACACACACACACACACACACACACACACACATATATATATATATTTTCGTTTCCTATAGTGTCACGTCCTTCAGTGTCACACAAATTTTTATTTTTAAAGGGGATCACTTAAGACTATTTCCATGGGTTCGCCCCTCAATTTCTCCCTCATATCACAAAATTGTCGTCTGATGTAGTACAAACTGAAAAAATAAATTCCTTTTAAAGCACAGTTTCGTATATAATTCATATTCAAAACCTTACACCTGTGTCATAGAACAAATCCTACATCGAGAATACTTTACACAAGTTTAAGGGAAGAAATGCTTCCGATAATTATTACAGTATTTAAAGAACATAAAAATATGAACTGGCTGAAATGAACAAACAGTACATGAGACTATGTTAATCAATACAACTGTAAAAAGCTAAGGAGCATATTATTAGTAAAATGAGAAATATGCAAAAGTAAAATGCCAAAAAGAGCACTTCTCAATTGGGAGTAAATCAAAACAATCAGAATAGCTGAAAGAGAGCACAATAACATGAGCCATAAACGAATAAGAGCTAAGCAACTAAGCAAATAAGAGAATAGGCAAAAATGAGATGCCAACAAAATGAGAGCTGGCCGAACTCTGTCGGCACTAATATACGGTTGCGCTCGTGGCGTACGCAACACGCGCGCCTGTGATCTCAATGCATTCTTAGCGCTCGCGGCTGCGTATAGCGGCCCGTACGAAAGTTGTGCGATTGCTGTCGCAGGTCGACCCTTAATCTATGATGTTACAAAGGGAACGCTGAGAATGGAAACCTTACGAAAATAGATGTGTTTATGCCCCATTCATACAGAGCGGCGATGTGTATAAGGATGGACATTCTGTTTCCTGCTCCCTGCAACATAGTTAAATCCGCTCAAAACTAAGGAATTTTAGAACTTTTGCAAACGAGTCCGTATCTTACATCTGGATTGTCAACTATTAGTCATGAAATACGACCCAACCCCCAAAGCACAGCATAACTGTTCTTGGCAGATCTTAGTGCTGACTTCCCCTCTACAAGAAACTCAGCAGAGTTGGGGCCAGAGGTACGGGCTCTGTGGCGCAATGGCTGGAGCATGTAACCTTAGAAGAAGGCTGGTTCGAATCCTGGAAGGGTCATCAATTTATAAAATTTCACACGAAATGTGAAAATACAGTTAGCAAGAACTCATTGTAATAGTTGTTTCGATGGTGGTATTATAGTATATAGCTTCACATTAATCTTAGTCTGAGAAATGGACAAGTGTAGATAAAAGCATCTACTTTGCTTGTAAACAATTACCTTTTTTGCTCCCGCAGTACAACGAGGTTTAGGACGACGCGGTTTTGTATGCTCAGAGATATAAGGCATGTGCAACATGCAGGTAACACAAACGCAAGGGGTGTGCTCTTTGTGAGTGTAAACTAACGTTAGTGTCTGAAGCAGACTTAACTTCATCTTATTTAACATGATGGAACTTCAAAGGCTTAAACATAAGGATCCTAGTTGGACAGTATGAAGATAAAAAAACGTTTTTTCTAATAAAGTAAAAAGTGTGTGGTCACATTAACTAGAAAATATCTTTTTGGATATGGCGTGTGTGTGTGTGTGTGTGTGTGTGTGTGTGTGTGTGTGTGTGTGTGAGAGAGAGAGAGAGAGAGAGAGAGAGAGAGAGAGAGAGAGAGAGAGAGAGCAGCTATTGCAAATGTAAGTGTATGTAAACGCCAAGGGAAACACAATAATATGTTTCTAATCGGTGCGGTAATGTTATTGTGGTTTGGTTTCCACATGAAAGTACTGTTGACCTGTTTAATAAATAAAATTGTGTTTAAACACAATAATATGTTTCTATTCGGTGAGGTGAAGTTCTGTAATTGTGATTTGGTTTTCATATGAAAGTACTGTCGATTTGTTTTATAAAGAAGTTAAAAGATTTGAACCAGGGACCTACTAATATCATCTTTTCATATTCGACAGTCCACTACCCTATCAACTGAGCTACCAATGGTGTGCAATGTAGCTGGTGTAACGATAATTTTTACAAAGAGTTTGATTTCATCGACTGATGCTATCCTTCTTTGTAACAATGGGAAACGTATCTCGGAGGTAAAATAATGTTAACTTCAGAGTCCAAGACATTTTTAATTAAGTAAGGGAACTTGGGCATTGACGTGGTGGCATTTTACTGGTACAGTGCAATCAACTTTTACTCACTATCTCATTCTCTGAAACACTCATAAGCAATTTTTCAAGAGTTGTTATGGTTGTATTTGTACCGTGTGGTACTACATACAATTTGTAATCCATTTTACGAAACGTAAATTAGAAAAGAAGACATCACTGTGAATTCGTTTTATTAGAGGAAGCTAACCAGTGACATCACAGGCATCACATGACTCGAACGGAGCATTTTAGCGGACTTTCAAAAGATTTGAAATTAATTTGCGTTTTTATAACTGATAATGAAATTCAAGAAGGAAAAAAGCATGTTTTGACCATAACATGGCATAATTAACCAGAAAACAGTGAAATGCCCTATTCTATATCCTGTAATCTTTAAGTGATGCCAGGAGGAAGCTATATTAGTTTAAATGGTGTTTTTGGATGCCCTTATGACGTGTTTATTTACGAAAACATCGTTATCTAACAGTATCGCATTAACGCAGCTTAGCCTGTTTCTACATGGGTTGCAGAAGGTGGTAGATATATTTTCCCCTGACTCCTGCTCAGTTGCGATTTAAATTGGAACGATCAAATTCGTAAAGCTGGAGAAATGGCAGGAGTTGCGTGGGGGCTAACTAAAACGAGGTTGGAATTTTACTGTAGCAGATCGGCTCGAGAAAGGTGAGTCGTTCCGAGATACGAGAGTGCCAGAAATATGATTCATTAGTGGCTGTAATAAAGGACTTCTCCATAGGATTCTACGCAGATAAGTGCTTGGATGCGAGGACTTGATTCAAAATCGGATACTGCATTTCTAGCGGATAGCGTAGCAGTAGAGATCTGAAAAGGTAGTGTACATTTCTTACTACATCATCCACTGTTTGTGATCCTTCTCAACCAAGCATCGCCTATAGCCTATAGCCTATCACGGAACCTCTGATATGGCATAGAGAGAGAATGCTTTACAAATGCTAGATAAATATCTAGCCGCAGTGGCTTGAGGGGATTGAAAATACCGGTTTCATAACACGTTCCTTAGCAGAATAATTTTCGAAATTGGGTGCATCTGGTTTATAAAGTATGCGTTGTGATCTGAGAAGTGTAAAGGAGATGACTCTGTTCAGTGGTAGGGATGGCTTGGATTTGATGTGGAATACTATGATAGCAAAGGGGAGAGTATGTCAAGTGATAAGAATGGTACAGATATTTCTATTTCCAGAGCCGTAAGCAGGCTGTATTTCGGATACTTCGCTCATTGTTGAATGTCATTCGGTTGTAAGTATAGCGATCAAATGTATGTGTTCGATTTGGTAGGATGATGCTGTCTATGTTGAGCCTGTGGTGGGAATGATTCAAGTTTCCCGCTAACAGTGGGAGGCCATCCAATTGGAGACGGCTGTTGCAGTGCGGGAATGTATTTGACTTAACCATGTAGTCGTCTAGACGACCGAATAGCGAACTAATACTTACTATGTGTTGGACAGCTTTCGTGATGAAGTGGGTATTTGACAAGATTGAATATGGACGTGTGTTTGTGCTGGGTCATTATTCCGTTATCATGTAAATTGTTCGGTAGAGTGCTTCTTCGCATTTGACTTATTTATTTAGTTGAGAGGAGGTCGACTGTGGTGTGTGCATCTAGCAGGTGGAAGACACGTTTGCCGGTTGTCTAGATACGAGAAAGACGTTTTTTGACTTTGTAAATTATAGGGCATGATTTGGAATCTGCTAAATCAAAGAAATCGGTATTGTGAGTGGAAATATCGGTTTAGACGTAAATGTGTTCGCATAAGTGATACGTTTCTAAGTCGAACGTGAAAAACTATATAGATTTTTGCTCATAAAACTGGACTTTGTCTATTTTCGTGAAAAATAGGACATTTATTGTGATCGGAAATGTTTTGATTTATTATGGGAGCGAAGTTGACGTTAAATAAATAATGATCGAACACTGAACGGTGGCTCTTGTCCACCCCTGCTCGAGCGTACTACGTGACGTAAAAACTAAGTCTGTGAACGCGAGGCGGTGTGCGGTTGTGACAGCAGTGCTTCGTAGCCATTAGGGTCAGTACACTTTTAGAGGAACAGGATACATTTGGAGGGAAAGCGGGGCTTTCGCGGTGAGGCATTTCGGCGAGGCAGGTGCCATGATACTGTTAGCGTAGTAGCTCGATCTCGTAGTTTGTGATTGCATATGGATGAGAAGGCAATCATTTAGGACGAGGATCTCCACTGGCTTAGGTTAGGGCGATTTTTTATTAGGCGTGTGCAGTGAACTCTGACGTCAAAAAGGGATAGATGGTATATGCTTGGAGCTAATAGGCTTTTTTAAACTCATCTCTGTCGAATAGCAGGATCTAGTGAGTTGAACGTTTTTCCCCTAGCTTGTAGGTGTAGGGTAGAGTCTGAGAGTTTCTGTCGCTGGTTTCGAGTGGTATAATTTTTTTCCCAAACGGGATAAGACTAGCTGTCGGTTTTTTGCGTAGTAATGCGGTTCTTGTGCAGTGCTATGCATATAGTTGTGTAATTAAAGCATGATAAGGTGAGTTGTATAGTTAGTTTTTGCGATTTTAAACCGTCCTTATGCAGCGCTATGCATACAGTTGTGTAGTTAGGACCGATCTTTGTGAACAGAGTTGATGGTTGTACTGGGTCTAATTGTTTAAATACTACTATCGATATCTCAGCCACTTTTGTAGTGAATTGTTATATTTTTGGAACTCTTTAGAGCTGGAGTACGTGTTTCATAGTCTTTCAATGCTTGGAAATGTTTTCTGGATAATATTAAGCTTATCGATTGAAGGAGATGTTAAGAACAACTGCGTGTTTCCTGTTTTGGGGATGTTCGGCATTTAAATAAATTTAAACAAATTTACAGACATTTAAAGAAATTTCAAGAAATTAATACAAATTTATAGAAATTATATTGGAATTGAATGAGCAGCCTCTATTGGGGGGGGGGGGGGGGGGGGGGGGGGTACACCATACCAACTCCTCTCAGCAAAATTTTCCAAGAGGATGGCTTACACAATTGATGGAGGTGCTGCTTGTAATTGTTTAAATAAAGACTTATGTCCAGTTCCTACGAAGAGGTGACTTAGGTTAGTGGATGTAGCCCGAGTGCCGTTTCTTTGCCGCCATTTTCATAGGTTAGTAGAGGTAGCCCAGTTGACCTATCTCCCCACCAAAATTCAAACTCCCGGGCAGTTCTTTGGACGATGTGACTTACATTAGTGGAGGTAGTCCATCCAAATGCCCTATCTTCCCGCCATCTTGAATGACGTCAATCGCGTCATCAGCTGACGTCACGTACTTGTGTCTGCCGCCATATTGGATAACGGTACTTTGGGGTGAGAGCGGCTCTTGGGGTGACCTGCTTTGGGGTAACAAAAAAAATGGTTCAAATGGCTCTGAGCACTATGGGACTTAACTTCTGAGGTCATCAGTCCCCTAGAGCTTAGAACTACTTAAACCTAAATAACCTAAGGACATCACACACATCCATGCCCGAGGCTGCTGAAGTCAGGGTGCCCTGTGGTTGGGATGAACTCGTCGCCGCTCGGCAGCCCAGTACGGCACGCCCACGGAGCCGCGTCGCCGTGAGGTCAGCTGCCGCCGCCTGCTGCACCGGCGGCTGGGGAGCCGTCAGTCGCGATGTCCGCGAGCTCCCGTCATGGACGGACCACGCGCCGTGCGGCCGGGTTGCTGTGGAGTCCAGGCGTCAGTCCCCGGGGGCGCCGGTCCTGCTGGAAGTTCTCGCTGTAGTTAGTCAGCCATGGTGCCGACCGAAATCGGGCAGACCCCCAGAGCTGAAGTTGACATCTGGCGGCGAACGGATGACTCCTGCGAGCTGGAACAGATTTCCGGTACCGTCACCTCATTCGGACACGGACCACGTCCGTCCTCAGATCCGAACTACTTCCTAATGGCTTCTGTCCGTTGCTGCCTGCGCTCCACTACTTATATCTAGCAAGAGGACGTTTTTCACCCTCGGTGGCAGCTTCTTGTTATTACCCCAGCAGTATATTGCAGTGTAACTTAGCGTGCTGGCCTCACTTCTCCTTACTCAGCACTCTCCAGGCTTCACTCGGCGCTCGGTCTGTGTGCGTCCTTGCGTCAGGCTGTTGGTAGACTGCTGCTGTCAGCATGTGCTTTAGTATATTTATTTGCAAAGTGTCAAATCTCAGAATGATCAGGTCAATATTTTTCCCGAACTACATCATTTTAAGAAAAAAATAAATCATGCTAAATAATAAAGCCAGAAACCCAAAAATTGGTCATAAAGTGCAGATGTATGTGACAACTGGTACAAGTCTCAACGTAGTTAAATAAATATTTTGCTCAGAATCCACGTCTTAAAGAAAAATTGGAGGCGCTAAATATTATTCTTAGAAATATGTAAATTTGTATAGAGCTTCAATTCAACATAAAAACAATAATTATATAACCCCAGTGCGCTACCTCTAATAGTTTTCGAGTAATTTGCAGAAAACTAAATTTGGAATCAAAACGTCCTTATTTGTAGTAGATTAAGTATCTGTTATATTAATGCTAGAAAGTTTTGGTTACAGCACGTGATGAAACCTATTAAATGATAGAGCTGTAAAATGTTTCAAGGCCTGGATGTAAATAATAAGAAATACAAGGCCTCTTAAGTGTGTAGTTCAGAGGTCAGGTTCTAGTGTCAGTTCTGTTTTGAAAGTTCTAGACGGCAAAGTTTAAATGTAGGCAAGCTAAAACTTTTCCTGTGATTTTAACCAACTTAACTACAAGCATGCAAAAATTACGAAGATTCTAAATTAGTACGCACAGTGTTATAAAATATTATTTGTCCGAGAAAGCGGCCGTTTAGAGGCTGCTACCGTAGGCATAGGGCGGATGACAGCAGGTGTGTGTTCCCTCGGCGATCTGCCGAGCCACGTAATATATACGGCCCGAGAGTCTAAGGGTGGCATCATTCCGAGCTGCGATGCCATCGCGAGCAGACCGTAGTGACGAAGTGAACAAGGGTGTGGCGGATCGCTGTCCGGCCGAGCTTGCTCGCTCAGCGGCCCCATCCGGCCCCCCGACTACGACGACCCGGCAAATGGACTAGGTTCACGAACTGGCTGACCATCTAGGAATGGGCAGGCGTTATGCGGAGGTGGCACACGCCACTGAAGCGAGTAGCGTGGGGGGGGGGGGGGGGGGCGGCAGTCGTTAGAGCTTGCTCTGGCGGAGGCCGCTTCCTGTCCGCTACCTACGACTGACCTGGACCTGGACATGGACACCGAGACTGGCCACGCTCCTACTGCGTCGGCAAGCCGTCATGCGGACCCGGCTTCGGCTGGCGAGGCGAGTGGTGCGGCGGGCACGTCCCACCCGCCACCTACGGCGAATCGGCGTACGAAGAGCGGCGCCAAGAGGACGAGACGGCGCGTTCTGACTACCAGCGATGGCCTGCCGTCGCTGACCGTAGCGCGTATCTTGGACGTGGGAGGGCCGCAAACGTCCTCACCCACCTCCACCGAGACTTCAGAAGCCGCTGCCGGACGACCTGTAGCCGCCACCAGCAACGGCGCCCCGAGCGACCGTAAAAATAGCGGCGCAACAGGTGCAACGGAGGCTGACAAACACCTCCAATTTCTGATAGGGCTCATCCCTGGAGCCCAAAAACCGGGAAACCACGAAGAAAACCCGGCCCTGGAGCCCACCTGCCGGAAACGTCGTGCCGAAGTATCGCACGACATTTCCGCAAAGCGCCCAGCCGCCGGCACCTCCAACAATGCACCACGAGTGCGCACCCAGCAAAAGCCGTCACGAAAGGGGACCAGGATCCCTTCTGACACCGACGAAGGCGGGTTTAGGAAGCCCACGAGGAAGCACACAGCCAGGGCAGTCGTGCTAGCAGCAGCAGCAGACGGAGCAATCACCGCCAACCGCTACAGCTGCCTCCCTGACGCAACAGCGGAGGCGACCGACGCGGAGCAGCAGAAGAGGGTGCCAGCTCCCCCACCGGTCGTCATCCAGTGGGAAGGCACCTTCAAAGACTTCGAGGCGAAGTTAAAACAGGTGGTGGAGGACTCCTTTACGACGCGCCCGGCGCCAAAGCCGACGCGCCCGGCGCCAAAGCCGGCGCGTTAACCGACGCATTCGCTGCCAATTTCACGCCGGTGTAGGACGTCGTGCACGAAGAACACGTCCGTTTGGTAGAACGGCGCCTTCCTGTGTACCTGGCGCACAGAGACGGGGACGACGTTATCGCGGAAGTGACGGAAGATGAGGTCGCGCAACAGATCGCTCGCCCGCAGACAAGGAAGGCAGGAGGGTGCGACAACATCAGCAGCGAGCTGCCGAAGATGCTGCCGCCGAGCGCCGTGCGGCAACTTACGAAGATCTTCAGCTCCGCGCTCGGGACTTGCAGCTTCCCATCTGCGTGGAAACATGCGGAAGTTGTAGCTGTCCCCGAGCCCGGAAAAGACCTGCGGCTGCCGCAAAACCACAGGCCCGTCAGCCTGTTACCTGCAGTTTCGAAGGTCTTCGAGAGGCTGTATGTCAGGAGGCTGTGGCGACACGTCGGGGAGGAAGACCTGCTCCCTGACGAACAGTTCGGCTTCAGGAGGGTCCACTCCACGCAGCAGCAACTGCTTCGACCGGTAGAGCGGGCGATGGGGGCGCTGGAGCGTCGCGAGTATCTTGGGGCGGTACTCCTGGACGTTACCAGAGCCTTCGACAGCGTGTGGCACGACAGCCTCGTGTATAAACTACTTAGACAAGGCCTACCGGTGTCGCACGCCCGCCTGCTCAAATCCTACCTGACTGGGCGCACCTTACACGTGCCCGCCGACGACGGGACGTCGACAGCACGCCCCATAGCAGCCGGAGTACCGCAAGGGTCCGTCATCGGCCCCTCGCTCTACTCACTGTACACCGCCGACGTTCCGAGAAGGCAGGGCGTGCACGTTGCGCTCTACGCGGACGATACGGCGCTCTACGGCAGAAGCATCGACGCCAGGCTGAGGCGTCACCGCCTGCAACCGGCTTGCGACGTCCTCGGGGCTTGGGCCACCAAATGGCGGCTCAAGTTCAACGCAGCCGAAAGTCAGGCGGTGATCTTCACCAGAAAGAAGATTCTTGACGACCTCCAGCCACTCAGCATCGTGGGAGGCCCCATCCCACGGTCGAACACCGGAGGCTACCTAGGCGTCACTCTGAACCGGCGCCTGACGTGCAAGGCGCACATGGGGGAAGTAAGGGGTAAAGCGCTTGGCAAATTGCGCTTGTTGTACCCCTTACTCAACCCAGCGACGACCCTGCCCACACAGTGTGGCATAACTCTGTACCTGACACTCGTCAGGCCGACTCGTCCATCGCCAAGCTGCAGTCGGTCCAGAACGAGGCGCTTAGGTTAGCGCTTCACCTGCCACGAGACTTCAGTACCGGAGAACTCCACAGAGTAGCAGGCGTCCCGCTGCTGAAGCACCGATTCCGGCAGGCGGCGCATCGTTTTTACGCGGCCGCCCGGCTGTCGGAGAACGAGCTTATACGCAACTTGGGAAACCAAGTGCACTGGCGCCCGATCACAAGGTGGCCAGACCTGTTGCTGGAGTGAAGGCACGCCTCAACACGAGCCAGATGCAGTAAAAGGAAGAAACGCAACCTTGAGGAAGATTCCGAAGAGAGAACTACTACAAACTCACCCAGGCAGAAGTAGGAAAGGCGTGATCCGCTCACCCTACTACACACCGGAGTACGATGCTCCGTGCATTTGCGTAGCGTAGCGTAGTAGTAGAGGTAGCTTCACTTCCCACCCAGCCACCGTACGATCCGCGTCAGTCAAACACCGGTGTGCGCTCTGCCCCGGATGACGTCAGAGACAGGCTGTTACTAAATTATACTTATTTTCAATAATAATAGAAAGTGAATTGACGAGGAATTTACACTGTCGTGGATCGCTTAGATTTTGCAGAAGTAAATCTTAATGTGCCACCCGTGATGTTAAACAAATCTGCGTGGCATGTGGTGAGAATTATTTTCCACTTTTGTGGCGAACATTTCGATTATCAGAAGTCAGGGTGAAAGACAATTTAATAGGAATTACCGCAGAGGCCGCCTTTGAACTGCTCATAGTGCTGTTTAGGATAGAGAGATTTATTGTCAGTATTAACATAATGAATATTATCATGTAGAGCATGTGAAACTTTACCAGATATATCTATCAATTTGAACTCAAAATCACCATGTATAATCATAGTCCTGATTCCGCTGAGCAAATGGAGAATAGAAATGTTTCTTTCAGTGGGGCGGACAAGAATGTGGACTTGTGGACTGGAAACTATGGTCGGTATGTTCTCCATCGCTTTCTGTCTGACCACAGAAATAGTTTCCAGGCTCTTGTAAAAGACACCGAACAATATTCCAAAATTTACCGCAATTCAACAATATTATAATATTGCAAATATTTCCTCATATTACTTATGACTGATTAAATGATATATATTATACTATTATTATTATTATTATTGTTCCAATGGCTCTGAGCACTATGGGACTCAACTGCTGAGGTCATTAGTCCCCTAGAACTTAGAACTAGTTAAACCTAACTAACCTAAGGACATCACACACATCCATGCCCGAGGCAGGATTCGAACCTGCGACCGTAGCGATCTCGCGGTTCCAGACTGCAGCGCCAGAACCGTGCGGCCACTTCGGCCGGCTATTGTTGGTATTATTAACCTGCCGCCCCATAATACTGATGGAAGAAATTGCAAAACCAAAAAATAATTAATTTAGAGTAATGAAATTTGTCTAGGTAACATATTTAAGCGGTTAGGGGTCAGCGGAATGAATGCTACAGGTCGTCTGGCTCCTTGATGCGACCGATTTATAACAGCTCGTTGTGTCGCTGTACTGTTCAAATTACTGCTGCAGACGCAGTACGATGCGCCACAGCGATACGCCGAAGACAATAGTCTTCCTCTCGGTAGTGGCACGTAGCCGTCCGGAGACTGGTCTTACATTCTCGTGACCATTGCTGCCAGCAACCATGTACAATAGCTACCTTCCTCCCGCGTGTTTTATGCAGCATCGCAGAAGAAACATCCAGTTTCTTGTAGCCCTAGTGTTGTGTGATGTCCTTAGGTTAGTTACGTTTAAGTAGTTCTAGGTTCTAGGGGACTGATGACCATGGATGTTAAGTCCCATAATGCTCAGAGCCATTGTAACCCTATTACACGACCTCAATCAAAGACAGTGAGTTATTAATAATGGCATCTTTGTCACCTTAAATACATTCTTAACTATCATCAACTCACCACGTCCAGTCTCAAAGTTAAATAACGCTCAAGACCGTTAGAGCGTTTATTTAAAACAAACGCGATTTTCATCTTCATAGTGGCGCTACTAGCGCCACTCTACTGCGACTGGCGCAAAAAGTCAATAGGTGTCATCTTTCAGATGTAGAAACGGCCCTAAAAACATTCGACTGTGTCGCACAGCTCCTGCTCGGTTTGATTTTTTGCCCAGCGGTGTATCTGTAGTGGAAAAAGGGAGCTATTATTAGTACATATTTATTAAACAAAATCACTTGCTTTGCGCCAGAATGTCTGTGGTTTCCGTACATATCATGAGCTGGCGTAACTGTTTCTCACAGCGCTTCACTCCACCATCTACCGGAAACGCCAGATGTTCCAGCAACTACTTCAGCCAGCGTGGGAACTGATATCTTACTCTAAATATACACGGGTGTACTGCCGGTCTACAGTGTCCAATGGGCACAATATTTCGGCGATCATACATGTCGCGATCATCAGGTGAACTGACGGACTGAGCTCCTGTGAACGTGCCGGCACGGAGATCCGTACGCTATGGCTGCTCAGAGGGAACTGGGTTCGGTCGCGGCGGTGGCCGATTTAAATACCCTCCGCCCGCGGCGCGCTCCCTCCGCTGTCCGCGCCCCGCGCCACGGTCGCGCGGTGGAACAGATTGCGACGGCGTCTGAGATGACGTCGGTGTGATGGCTCTGTCCGCCGTGGTCGTCACAACTATACGTTTGCTCGATTTACTCTTGATTAACCCAATCGCTGGTTCCCAAGCCTTGCTAAGATTATAGCCATAGCGTACGGATCTCCGTGCCGGCACGTTCACAGGAGCTCAGTCCGTCAGTTCACCTGATGATGGCGACATGTATGATCGCCGAAATGTTGTGCCCGTTGGACACTGTAGACGGGCAGTACACCCGTGGATATTTTGATTATCAAATACGCCGGGAGAAACTCAAGAATCACATCATACACCTTTACGGGGAGGATATATACCGCAGCATGAAGAAATTTGAAAAGTTGCGCCACCGTAGATGTCGTTTGCTAAGTACTCTTGCCTTTCTAAAGAGATGTCGTTCCGAGAATGTTGTTCTAAATTTTGCTAAGTTTATGCATCATATCGATTCTGCAGCAGCTAAGAGAATCAAGAAACGAACCAGCCTCGCATTGGTACGTGAGAGAGTGAAATTCACCCGCCGAAGCCTTGAGTTTATCTCACAGGAATTACTCAAACTACATTTGCAACTGGCTAGTAATTTCACTTCTTTTTTTCTGGGATTGGATTGTGGTGTCACCTGGGTTGCAGCTGATTCCGTCCATAAGAAGGCAACGGGACGTCAAACAGCTAAATTCTCACGTCTCCTTGACAAACCATCTCTGCAGATTCCGTGCAAGACTGTCATCAATTTGAGTGGCATGGTGTTGAGTGACGATGCGGTCTCGGTTTTGCAGAAATGTCTCAACTTCGCTCCCACCCCCAAGTTCACTCCGGTCGCAGAAATTGTTAGTGCTGTTGAACTAGTTGCAGCTTCCGCCTGAATCAGCTGAGGAAATACGTCGTGAAACTTGTCGTGCGTTGACGAAATCCAAGCCGATGAAGTCAAATATCACCAGTAAAGAGAGGGCGGCCATTCGTGATCTGAGGGAGCGCTCTGAAATTGTTGTCTTACCGACTGACAAAGGCAATGCTACAGTTGTTGTCTCCCATAAGGACTACACTGATAAGATGCAGAGCCTGCTAAATGACGATTCTTACCGGAAGATCAGCGTTGACCCTACAAAGTAGGTGGAGAACAAGACGAGGTCGCTTCTCAAGGACGCAGATTTACCGGAGGGTGACGCTAAGAAATTGTTATCGCAAGGTCCGGTACCGCCTACACTATATGGACTCCCGAAGGTTCACAAATGGGGGGTACCATTACGAACCATTGTCAGCAACATCAGGGCACCTACATATTTGTTGGCCAAATACCTGACGGGGTTAATTAAGTCCTTATGTGGGTAAATGCCCTCATCACATCCGTAATTCCTTGGATTTTGTTAAACGCCTTGATAGCTTCAAGTTGGATGAGTCAGATATCATGGTGAGTTTTGACGTCGTTTCCTTGTTTACGAGGGTACTCCTGCGAGAGTCACTAGAATTGATTAGTCAGAAGTTTGACGAGAAGACCACTGAACTTTTTAGGCATGTCTTGACTTCCACGTATTTTCTTTTTAATAGAGAATACTACGAACAAACGGAGGGAGTCGCCATGGATAGCCCACTCTCACCGGTGGTAGCGAATTTGTACATGGAGAACTTCGAGGAGGAAGCCCTGTTGTCATCCGAATGGAAACCTACTTGCCTTTTCCGTTACGTGGACGACACGTTCGTTATCTGGCCACATGGTATGGATAAACTCCTTGACTTCCTTACACATCTAAACTCCATACACCCCAACATCAAATTCACTATGGAGACTGAAACAGAAGGTAAATTACCTTTCCTTGACGTCTTGTTCAAGAGAAGGGCTGACGGCACCCTAGGTCATGGGGTGTATCGGAAGACAACGCACACTGATCTGTATTTTCACGCAGACAGCTGCCACCACCCCTCACAGAGGAATGGGGTACTTAAAACTCTAGTACATAGGGCGCGCACTATCTCTGACGCAGAGAGTCTACCCCAGGAATTGGAACATATGAGAACTGTATTTCGAAGAAATCGGTACTCAGAGTGGCAGATTCAATGTTCTCTCCGCCCAACCACTACAGCACAACCTGTGGAGATGGATGAAATCACGAGGGAGGAGGTAGGCACTGCGTTTATTCCATTACAGGGGCACCCTCGGGGAAATACGCCCACATTTTGAAGAAACACCGGGTCAGAACTGTGTTTTGTCCTCCGAATAAAACTCGTGCACTGGCGGGGAGCGCCGAAGATGACCTCGGTTTGAGGAAGGCACACTCGACTGATGTATCCGAGCAAGTCGGCAGTCGCTGAACATTGTTTGTCGGAAAATCACGATATGGAGTATGAACGCACGAGGATTCTGGTACAGACGTCGAGATACTGGGACAGCGTTGTTAGAGAGGCCATCGAAATTCGCGCCAATGACGACCTCAAAAACCGTGACTGTGGCTATAATCTTAGCAAGGTTTGGGAACCAGCGATTGGGTTAATCAAGAGTAAATCGAGCAAACGTATAGTTGTGACGACCACGGCGGACAGAGCCATCACACCGACGTCATCTCAGACGCCGTCGCAATCTGTTCCACCGCGCGACCGTGGCGCGGGGCACGGACAGCGGAGGGAGTGCGTCGCGGGCAGAGGGTATTTAAATCGGCCACCGCCGCGACCGAACCCAGTTCCCTCTGAGTAGCCATAGCGTACGGATCTCCGTGCCGCCACGTTCACAGGAGCTCAGTCCGTCAGTTCACCCGATGATGGCGACATGTATGATCGCCGAAATATTGTGCCCGTTGGACACTGTAGACCGGCAGTACACCCGTAGATATTTTGATTATCAAATACGCCGGGAGAATCTCAAGAATGATATCTTACTGCCTGCTATGCATTCCGCTGTGTCGCCTGAGCTTATTGAATACTACTGATATCTATAGACGCAGCATAAAAGTTAATCTTGGAAATAAGACGTAATCGAAAATACGGGATGTCTTACAAGAGAGATGTCGTCAGCACACCTCTTTCCCGGCTGTTTTTACTATTATACAGACCTATGAGCCGCTGCTTCTCAGTCAGTTAGTTCCTCAGTTGACAATACGACGGTGACAGTTCGTAGTACCAATCGTCCCACCAAGGAAAATTCCTTGGTTATATCAGGATTCGAACCTGTGACCTCTACATGCCAGCCAACCATGTACTGTAACAAATCAGGGCGGTAATGAATGTAAGTGAGTAGCCTTGGCTTGTGTGTGTGTGTTATCGTAAATACAGGCCTGGGAATGTGTACTGATACCTAAATGTACTACTGAGCTCAAAGCCACATCACTTCCAAGAAACTGAAAATAATCCTGTGTGTGAGAAAACCGATTTCATTCATCAGCAAATAAATAGGAGAACCAATAATGTCACGCTTAGTAGAATTAGTCAGTGCGGATTGTTTGAAAGAATACGTAACTGTCTAGTAAAACCTGTATAAGAATGTATCCCGAAATACAAGAAAATTTCTGCACTGACATATGGCCTTGGTAAAATAACCTGACGCAACAAAACAATGACGTATTATGGATCTCACCAACAACATGAAGTACTGACAGGAACCGCAAGACTCCGCAACACCTCAAAAATACATACTTAAAACTAACAACAGTTGGTGCAGGGAAATTGGGTTCAATACGGTACTGGCCTCCCCCCATGAACCATTGACCTTGCTGTTGGTGGGGAAGCTTGTGTGCCTCAGCGATACAGATAGCCGTCCCGTAGGTGCAACCACAACGGAGGGGTATCTGTTGAGAGGCCAGACAAACGTATGGTTCCTGAAGAGGGGCAGCAGCCTTTTCAGTAGTTGGAGGGGCAACAGTCTGGATGATTGACTGATCTGGCCTTGTAACATTAACCAAAACGGCCTTGCTGTGCTGGTACAGCGAGCGGCTGAAACCAAGGGGAAACTACGTCCGTAATTTTTCCCGAGGGCATGCAGCTCTACTGTATGGGTAAATGATGATGGCGTCCTCTTGGGTAAAATATTCCGGAGGTAAAATTGTCCCCCATTCGGATCTCCGGGCGGGGACTACTCAGGAGGACGTCGTTATCAGGAGAAAGAAAACTGGCGTTCTACGGATCGGAGCGTGGAATGTCAGATCCCTTAATCGGGCAGGTAGATTAGAAAATTTAATAATGGAAATGGATAGGTTAAAGTTAGATATAGTCGGAATTAGCGAAGTCCGGTGGCAGGAGGAACAAGATTTTTGGTCAGGTGAATACAGGGTTATAAATACAAAATCAAATAGGGGTAATGCAGGAGTAGGTTTAATAATGAATAAAAAAATAGCAGTTCGGGTAAGCTACTACAAACAACATAGTGAACGCATTATTGTGGGCAAGATAGACACGAAACCCACACCTACAACAGTAGTACAAGTCTATATGCCAACTAGCTCTGCAGATGACGAAGAAATTGATGAAATGTATGATGAGATAAAAGAAATTATTCAGGTAGTGAAGAGAGACGAAAATTTAATAGTCATGGGTGACTGGAATTCGAGAGTAGGAAAAGGGAGAGAAGGAAACATAGTAGGTGAATATGGATTGGGGCTAAGAAATGAAAGAGGAAGCCGCCTGGTAGAATTTTGCGCAGAGCATAACTTAATCATAGCTAAAACTTGGTTCAAGAATCATGAAAGAAGGTTGTATACATGGAAGAACCCTGGAGATACTAGAAGATATCAGATAGATTATATAATGATAAGACAGAGATTTGGGAACCAGGTTTTAAATTGTAAGAAATTTCCAGGGGCAGATGTGGACTCTGACCACAATTTATTGGTTATGAACTGTAGATTAAAACTGAAGAAACTGCAAAAAGGTGGGAATTTGAGGAGATGGGATCTGGATAAACTGAAAGAACCAGAGGTTGTACAGAGTTTCAGGAAGAGCATAAAGGAATAACTGACAAGAATGGGGGAAAGAAATACAGTAGAAGAAGAATGGATAGCTTTGAGGGATGAAGTGATGAAGACAGCAGAGGATCAAGTAGGTAAAAAGACGAGGGCTAGTAGAAATCCTTGGGTGACAGAAGAAATACTGAATTTAATTGATGAAAGGAGAAAATATAAAAATGCAGTAAATGAAGCAGGCAAAAAGGAATACAAACGTCTCAAAATGGAGATCGACAGGAAGCGCAAAATGGCTAAGCAGGTATGGCTAGAGGACAAATGTAAGGATGTAGATGCTTATCTCACTAGGGGTAAGATAGATACTGCCTACAGGAAAATTAAAGAGACGTTTGGAGAAAAGAGAACCACTTGTATGAATATCAAGGGCGCAGATGGAAACCCAGTTCTAAGCAAAGAAGGGAAAGCAGAAAGGTGGAAGGAGTATATAGAGGGACTATACAAGGGCGATGTTCTTGAGGACAGTATTATGGAAATGGAAGAGGATGTAGATGAAGATGATATGGGAGATATGATACTGCGTGAAGAATTTGATAGAGCACTGAAAGACCTAGGTCGAATCAAGGCCCCGGGAGTAGACAACATTCCATTAGAACTACTGACAGCCTTGGGAGAGCCAGTCCTGACAAAACTCTACCATCTGCTGAGCAAAATGTATGAGACAGGCGAAATACCCTCAGACTTCAAGAAGAATATAATAATTCCAATCCCAAAGAAAGCAGGCGTTGACAGATGTGAAAATTACCGAGCTGTCAGTTTAATAAGTCACTGATGCAAAATACTAACACGAATTCTGTACAGACAAATGGAAAAAGTGGTAGAAGGTGACCTCGGGGAAGATCAGTTTGGATTCCGGAGAAGTATTGAAACACGTGAGGCAATACTGACCCTACGACTTACCTTAGAAGCTAGATTAAGAAAAGGCAAACCTACGTTTCTAGCATTTGTAGACTTGGAGAAAGCTTTTGACAATGTTGACTGGAATAATCTCTTTCAAATTCTGAAGGTGGCGGGGGTAAAATACAGGGAGCGAAAGGCTATTTACAATTTGTACAGAAATCAGATGGCAGTTATGAGTCGAGGGCCATGAAAGGGAAGCAGTGGTTGGGAAGGGAGTGAGACAGGGTTGTAGCCTCTCCCCAATGTTATTCAATCTGTATACTGACCAAGCAGTAAAGGAAACAAAAGAAAAATTCGGAGTAGGTATTAAAACCCGTGGAGAAGAAATAAAAACTTTAAGGTTCGCCGATGACATTGTAGTTCTGTCAGAGACAGCAAAGGACTTGGAAGAGCAGTTGAACAGAATGGACAGTGTCTTGAAAGGATATAAGATGAACATCAACAAAAGCAAAACGAGGATAATGGAATGTAGTCGAATTAAGTCAGGAGATGCTGAGATAATTAGATAAGGAAATGAGACACTTAAAGTAGTAAAGGAGTTTTGCTATTTGGGGAGCAAAGTAACTGATGATGGTCGAAGTAGATAGGATATAATATATAGACTGACAATGGCAAGGAAAGCGTTTCTGAAGAAGAGAAATTTGTTGACATCGAGTATAGATTTAAATGTCAGGAAGTCGTTTCTGAAAGTATTTGTATGGAGTGTAGCCATGTATGGAAGTGAAACATGGACGATAAATAGTTTGGACAAGAAGAGAATAGAAGCCTTTGAAATGTGGTGCTACAGAAGAATGCTGAAGATTAGATGGGTAGATCACGTAACTAATGATGAAGTATTGAATAGAATTGGGGAGAAGAGCAGTTTGTGGCACAACTTGACAAGAAGAAGCGATCGGTTGGTAGGACATGTTTTGAGGCATCAAGGGATCACCAATTTAGTACAGGAGGGCAGCGTGGAGGGTAAAGATCGTAGAGGGAGACCAAGAGATGAATACAATAAGCAGATTCGGAATGATGTAGGCTGCAGTACGTATTTTGAGATGAAGAAGCTTGCACAGGATAGAGTAGCATGGAGAGCTGCATGAAACCAGTCTCAGGACTGAAGACCACAACAACAACGGTACTGGCAGCAACAGCAACACAGCAGGATTCCGCAACAGCTAAAAAAATATGTGCTTGAAACTAACTACAGTTGATGCGAGGAAATTGGGACCATAATCTTGACACAGAATGTCAATGAAACAGATAACTCAACCTTTAGGTATCGAAATTTGATTTAGGAAGGAACTTATCAAAGAACACAATTATAGATTCTAACATGAAAATTCATTTCCTCTAATAACTTCCACGGTACAGTAAATTAACTCAGAAGATCAATGAATAGAATAATTATAAAAAACTTGACTGTGACGAGGTGAAGTGTACCAAGAATAAAAGCCTTCGGAAATAAAAATAAATTTTTACCTCATCAAATAATACCTTGTTCTTCATTTGAGAACCTTTTTTATGTCCGTATGCTATCCAACCATTGTTCTGAGTCGTCATTCCTCCTTGTTGTCCGTCCCCGGTAGATGAATGGTCAGCGTGACGGATTATCAATCCTCTGGGCCTGAGTTGGATTCCCGGCTGGGTCGGGGAATTTTCTCCACCCAGGGACTGGGTGTTGTGCTGTCCTCATCATCATCCTATCATCCTCATTAACTGCAGATCGCCAAAGTGGCGTCAAATTGAAAGACCAGCGTCCGGCGAACTGTCTGCCCGACGGGTGGTCCTAGCCATACGATTAAGTAAATAAATCAATAAAATTCCTCCTCTTAATAAATATGCAACGCACATGCATCCAAAAGTGGGTCCACGCATTACACTGTACACTCAACGAAACCTGCCTGCTACACACCACAGCTTTCCATTACTGACTGTCACAGATTCTACGACTGCACAGTGTTGCCATCGCAGACACAGATTCTGTTGCCTAACAACTGTTTCTCTGACCACAGCTCTTCAAATATATCATTTTCCCTTACAAATATTAAAACATCGAATAAAATCATCAGAAAATAGCTATCTTACATCACCCTTAGTCCCGTGAAGAATAAAATTCATATTTTTATAACTTGCCTTGGAAGTTGAAAAATGAAAAATATTTGAAAGCAGTTCTTAAATTCCTAAAAATAAAATTTGCTATCACTATGTGCTCAGGGTACTACATTTTTGTGTGCGGATGCACAACCATGTAGTGAAAAATACTTGCAGATTCAAAGCTTAATTAGTAAGCAGTCGAAGAACAAACACATCAATTCTGAACACAGAACCTTTTAAATTTTATATCACACCTTCCATTAACGCAGTGCCATACTTGGCTAAAGTCCTGCCTGTTCAATGTTTACAACATAACGTGTCCTTTATTTAATAGATCGTCTACATGCAGTAAATTATCTGAAGAATAACTGTCTATTGCAGGTGCACCTAAGAAGTCCACATGTAGCATCTATAACGGAAAAAATTAAGTCACTGTGCAAACGTTTAGTGCAGGCAGTACTCCAATTCATGATACAGGAACACAGTTGAAGCAGAAGTATGTCAACTGTAGAATAATCTTGAGTACTGGTAATACAGTAGTATGTAGTTCAGGCATTTTCATCTCGTATACTCATAAGTACAGGTAGATATTCCACTGTAATTGCACCAAAGATATTTCAGTCCTTGTACATCCATTGATAGTCAACACAGCAGCAGGCGTACCACAGGTGCAGAAGAGGGAGTACTGCGTGATGGGGCCAGATAAGTCTGCGTGATGTGGCAGGATAAGACCCCTCAATGACCGAAGGGATAACTAGCCACTCAGAACTAGGCACTCAGAATAGCACAGTGCCGTAGATCATACTCACTTCTGCAATACACTGTTTATGGCACAAGTTCGGTCTGACAGTTACTAAATTCCAAAGTACAGTTCTCATTTCTAGACTAATAACAAAGAGCAAATTGTATAAGTCTAATCAACTGATCGCCAAATTGACTGTAGCTGATGGCACATAGTAGTGCAGAGCTTGTAACAACATAGTTTGGTATTGCCCGATAATCATAATATGTTGGTAAATTTGTAGTGGTATACATCACCCTGGAACTTAAAAATTACTAAAGATAAACAGAATAAGAAATGAATATGTATGTACAGATTATATTAAAATTTACATATACATGAAGAAGAAAACCAGTGAAATCAAGTACATGTGTACATTAATATTTGCATATAAATGAAGAAGAAAGAAAAAAAATCAATGGAGTCCAAGACACGTGGACAAAAAACTGCTCATACATCATAATCCATAGAAACATGAAATTGTTAACATAAGAAACTGTACACAGAAGCTGGCAAAACATAAGCACACATTTAAATGAAAATGTTCATAATTATCATCCTCTTAGTATGTTGAATCATAAGTGTACATTTTCCACAGGAAAACAGAAGTATGTACAAACAATAGAGTGTGTTTTAAGTATCACAGAACTAAATTATGCAATCTGTATTCAGACTTAAATTCTGGAAAAAATAGTGTAACATAACAGGTAAATTGTTAGTGACAGGACACGTGGGAGTGGGAAAGGAAAAATTTTATGTCAGACATCCATTAGCAAAAGTCAAATATTTTATGTCAAATATCGAAGTCTTTGAAGCATCAAAGTTCTGTCTATGAGATCTCAAACAAACAGTACTTCAAATGCATTGTCCAGGGACCCATATATTCATCAAAATTTCATCATACTTTCAAATATCTGTTTTATAGACTCATAGTAGGTGAATATGGATTGGGGGACAGAAATGGAAGAGGAAGCCGCCTGGTCGAATTTTGCACAGAGCACAACATAATCATAACTAACACTTGGTTTAAGAATCATGAAAGAAGGTTGTATACATGGAAGAACCCTGGAGGTACTAAAAGGTATCAGATAGATTATATAATGGTAAGACAGAGATTTAGGAACCAGGTTTTAAATTGTAAGACATTTCCAGGGGCAGATGTGGACTCTGACCACAATCTATTGGTTATGACCTGTAGATTAAAACTGAAGAAACTGCAAAAAGGTGGGAGTTTAAGGAGATGGGACCTGGATAAACTAAAAGAACCAGAGGTTGTACAGAGATTCAGGGAGAGCATAAGGGAGCAATTGACAGGAATGGGGGAAATAAATACAGTAGAAGAAGAATGGGTAGCTTTGAGGGATGAAGTAGTGAAGGCAGCAGAGGATCGAGTAGGTAAAAAGACGAGGGCTAGTAGAAATCCTTGGGTAACAGAAGAAATATTGAATTTAATTGATGAAAGGAGAAAATATAAAAATGCAGTAAGTGAAACAGGCAAAAAGGAATACAAACGCCTCAAAAATGAGATCGACAGGAAGTGCAAAATGGCTAAGCAGGGATGGCTAGAGGACAAATGTAAGGATGTAGAGGCCTATCTCACTAGGGGTAAGATAGATACCGCCTACAGGAAAATTAAAGAGACCTTTGGAGATAAGAGAACGACTTGTATGAATATCAAGAGCTCAGATGGAAACCCAGTTCTAAGCAAAGAAGGGAAAGCAGAAAGGTGGAAGGAGTATATAGAGGGTCTGTACAAGGGCGATGTACTTGAGGACAATATTATGGAAATGGAAGAGGATGTAGATGAAGATGAAATGGGAGATATGATACTGCGTGAAGAGTTTGACAGAGCACTGAAAGACCTGAGTCGAAACAAGGCCCCCGGAGTAGACAATATTCCATTGGAACTACTGACGGCCGTGGGAGAGCCAGTCCTGACAAAACTCTACCATCTGGTGAGCAAGGTGTATGAAACAGGCGAAATACCCTCAGACTTCAAGAAGATTATAATAATTCCAATCCCAAAGAAAGCAGGTGTTGACAGATGTGAAAATTACCGAACTATCAGCTTAATAAGTCACAGCTGCAAAATACTAACACGAATTCTTTACAGACGAATGGAAAAACTAGTAGAAGCCAACCTCGGGGAAGATCAGTTTGGATTCCGTAGAAACACTGGAACACGTGAGGCAATACTGACCTTACGACTTATCTTAGAAGAAAGATTAAGGAAAGGCAAACCTACGTTTCTAGCATTTGTAGACTTAGAGAAAGCTTTTGACAATGTTGACTGGAATACTCTCTCTCAAATTCTAAAGGTGGCAGGGGTAAAATACAGGGAGCGAAAGGCTATTTACAATTTGTACAGAAACCAGATGGCAGTTATAAGAGTCGAGGGACATGAAAGGGAAGCAGTGGTTGGGAAGGGAGTAAGACAGGGTTGTAGCCTCTCCCCGATGTTGTTCAATCTGTATATTGAGCAAGCAGTAAAGGAAACAAAAGAAAAATTCGGAGTAGGTATTAAAATTCATGGAGAAGAAATAAAAACTTTGAGGTTCGCCGATGACATTGTAATTTTGTCAGAGACAGCAAAGGACTTGGAAGAGCAGTTGAATGGAATGGACAGTGTCTTGAAAGGAGGATATAAGATGAACATCAACAAAAGCAAATCAAGGATAATGGAATGTAGTCTAATTAAGTCGGGTGATGCTGAGGGAATTAGATTAGGAAATGAGGCACTTAAAGTAGTAAAGGAGTTTTGCTATTTGGGGAGCAAAATAACTGATGATGGTCGAAGTAGAGAGGATATAAAATGTAGGATGGCAATGGCAAGAAAAGCGTTTCTGAAGAAGAGAAATTTGTTAACATCCAGTATTGATTTAAGTGTCAGGAAGTCATTTCTGAAAGTATTCGTATGGAGTGTAGCCCTGTATGGAAGTGAAACATGGACGATAAATAGTTTGGACAAGAAGAGAATAGAAGCTTTCGAAATGTGGTGCTACAGAAGAATGCTGAAGATTAGATGGGTAGATCACATAACTAATGGGGAAGTATTGAATAGGATTGGGGAGAAGAGAAGTTTGTGGCACAACTTGACCAGAAGAAGGGATCGGTTGGTAGGACATGTTCTGAGGCATCAAGGGATCACCAATTTAGTATTGGAGGGCAGCGTGGAGGGTAAAAATCGTAGAGGGAGACCAAGAGATGACTACGCTAAGCAGATTCAGAAGGATGTAGGTTGCAGTAGGTACTGGGAGATGAAAAAGCTTGCACAGGATAGAGTAGCATGGAGAGCTGCATCAAACCAGTCTCAGGACTGAGGACCACAACAACAAACAACAGACTCATAGACCACTTTTTCATCATGTATTACACATAAACTCTGTGTTTTCATTTATAAATAATAAACTTCTATTTCATCACCTAATGTTTATAAGCCTCTGTGTCATCCTACCAGCATGCTGGCATTTCATATGTCATCTTCAACCACTTCACAAGAATATAACACACCCATTTCCTTTCTCTCTTAACGTAAATTCATTTCTTCTAGCCTGTACCAAAATTCATTTCCCTTCCTATACCAAAAATATACTGTAGTATCTGTTACTTCATATATCTTTATGTTTTCTTAATTTATCATAATGTCATACCAAGGTATACCTTTATCTCTGACATCCTCTTCCTCATGCACTTAAAGCTAAGATTTATGTGCTGCTTAATCTAGGTCATTGGGTACCCACATTCTCTCATTTATTCATACAAGAAAAGAAAACAAATTCTACTTGATACCAAACTCTACAGTAAATAAAGCAGAGAAAACTCAAACTACAGTGTGTCAAACTCATACAGATATGCATTGCCACTATACATAAAACATAAACTTTTTCACAAATAAACATATTCATATTATTTACAATACACATAGTAACGAACAAGAACACACATTGTCAAGCAAAGAAATCTGAAAAGGTTGAAAGAAAAGGTAAGAAAACTGGCTCATTATGTTTTCTTTCTAAAACTGTATTTTCATATAAAACTACCTTTTATTTCTGTATTGTGTGCTCTGTGATGCTAGCCATCATCATTATACTGTATTTTCTTTCCTCCCCATTTTTAGCCCATAAAGTGCTGTTATCATAGAGAACTGTCTTTTAAGGTCTGCAGGATGAGAAATGGTGATTAATAGCATGAGCTACATCACACTACAGAATCACAGTTGGATCATATACATTATTTGCAGAATAAATTCAATGTCTACAACAAAATACAGGAAAGCATATGTTTCATACCAAACTAAATTGTTCAGAAAAGAAAACTGTCAGCAAATTCTTCAAATCAGATACACTGAGATAAATATTGCTCTATAAAGACCAAATGCCATTCATATCTGTACTTGTAAGAACCATATGTGGAAATGTGTGCACAGTAAAACATACATTTTCTCTAACAAACCAAAGAATTCATCAAACATTCACATACTTGTCTCCTGTTCTCTCACCAAACGTAGTCAGACTAATGTAATGTTATCACAGTAGTATGCAAGCCAGGAGCAGAGTATCACTCCTCCTTACCTCGTTAACAGTATGAGCGCAAATATAACCTCATATAGTTCCATAAAACTCTTCAAGCACGACAGGTTACTACTAAATATATAAAATCCATTAAGTATACCCTATAAATATCAGCACTTCATCTCATCTCATTCAATACATCATAGTTTCTCTGTTCTGTTCACACGCAGGTAGACAATGTGAAGACTACATCACTGAAAACATCTAGCTGTTCGTTCACTGTATATCCTTCAGCCATATTCTACAAAACTAACAGTTCCACAGGATTTCATCGCTTGACATTATATTTCCCACTTACCTTAATATGTTTACAATACATATCATAAAAAAGATTCACTGTACAGATTGAACTTCAGGAATATTTATCATGTTTCACAAATGTACCAAAATGTCACTGAAGTAAACCCAAAAATGAAAGGTGTATGTCTCATGTTTAACTTCCCAGTGCAGTATAATCAAACAAGAGTAAATAAAAAATAAAAATAAATAAATTAAATTTTGTTGTCATTCAACTGATTACAGCCATAGACAACGTCAGGATTACAAAAACATGAATAAAGCATCTTACATTAAGAGCATTACAGAAATTATGGTACATTCTCCAACAGTTACTTCTATGTCATCAAATTATCACATTCATAAAATTCATTAACTGAGTAAAAAGGATTAATCAATAACCATCTGTCATGACATCAATAAACCGAAAACTATTCAACAAAATATTTAACATGTGAAATGTGATACAAACCTCCCAATTTTTTAGTGCATAAAATTCCTACCTCTATTGCATTTTCATGTGGGATTCTTTTGATCATATATGGTCCTTTATGCAAGGGAAGTATTTTTTTCCATAATGAATTTCTTTTGCTGGAGATGTGATATGCTCTAATTAGTGCCTTCTGTCCTATTTCAGACTTTCTTACTACTGAGTTTTGCCACTGTTGCTGATTGTGTTGGTTTTATTGACCCGACCTCCAATTACAGTCTGAACGGTTTTGGTTTTACCAGGAATTACTTTTGTTTGAATGACTACATTGCTGATTTCATACATGTCTGTGAACGTTATATTGTTTGTCATTATACTTACTAGCGTTACTGTACCGATCTTTGTTTCGATCAAAATGCTGATGGTCATGACTCTGAAAATGTCGACGATTTTGGTAGCTGTTTTGATGCCAGGTATTCTTGTTATATGGATGTCGTTTGTGTCTGCAATTTCTTTTGTTTTGAAGCGTACTGTATGACCCGCTGTTTCTGCCATGGTTACGAGAATGCACGTTGTCATAATTGTCAAACTTTCCTGTTGCTTCTTTGCGAGTCAATTTGCTGTCAGAGTCAATCTCTAATTCTTGTAATAATTGACAAATTCCTCAATGTTGTCTTTACATCTGCTCGGAGTGATAATTTGGCGTAAATGTGCTGCAAATTTTATCAAACAAATTCCGAACAGTTCATGGTTGGGGGGGGGGGGGGGGAGTACTGTGTAGTACTGGAAAAATATAATTGTTCGAAGTTTTGCATCACGATTATGCCGTGTTTAATGCGGTCCTGTTTTTCTGGTCACTAGTACGTTGCGAGAAAAGCGTTGTAAAAATCTTGCTCGGAATGACATTCGCTAATGTGTGCTCGCATTCTTACAGCAGGTTTATTTTCAACAAAACTGCACGTGAATTCTAACGTGTGTTTTAAAGGCCAACTGGGTGGAATAGCATAATAAAACTGGTTCAGCCACGCTTAGGGATGTATTTCGTCATTATAATTATGGAATGTTATAAATTTTCATACTGATGAGAAGTGTTTATAGTGAAAACTTTCCATGCGTCTTGGCCCGCCGAAATTCTGATTCCGCCAAGCGTTATGCTCAGTATGTTGCTGTGGCGTGTTGTTTGACATAAATTGCTGTTCGCCAAGACGCCGGAGATGGTGATAGTTTTGTGGGTTCTCTGTTGCTGGACGGAGGAGGTTCCTGCTCACGATCATTTCCGTTCAGTCTCTTTTAGATACTTCTGAGTTGTGCTCGAAGCCTCCTGTAGTGTTCCTTCTGCTGTTCGTTAGTCTTACCTTGTTTTTCTTTGAAGTGTTTCAGTGAATGGTATTCTGACGTTTCCGAAAAATGCACTGGTGTATTATGAACTGTATCATTGTCAGAGTCGGTGGATAATGTTACCATTTTATTATTAATCTCTCCTATTTACTCTGTTATTTCAATAAACCGCTCAGTGTGAGTATGCGTCAAGGTCTGCAAACTTTCTACTGCGGCAGTTAGCGTCTCGACCTGTTCCTGTAGCTGTGTGAATCCTTTTTGTACTTGTATTATCATTTCATTAGGTACAACGCTTGTGATTTTGCGCCGCGCGGGATTAGCCGAGCGGTCTTGGGCGTTGCAGTCATGGACTGTGCGGCTGTTTCCGACGGAGGTTCGAGTCCTTCTCCGGGCATGGGTGTGTGTGTTTGTCCTTAGGATAATTTAGGTTAAGTAGTGTGTAAGCTTACAGACTGATGACCTTAGCAGTTAAGTCCCATAAGATTTCACACACATTTGAACATTTTGTGATTTTGCCGAGAATTTCATTGTATTCGCTCTGTTGCCTGTTTTTAATCTGCGCGACTTCCGTCTCTAATATTTGCACGCGATCGATTAGAGGCTGTAATTCAGTTTTGAGTTCGTTTTTTTATTTTTCCCGACAATGTTTCTAACTCCTCTTGGGATCGTTTCAACCGTTCATCTATGTCAAACTATGTGTTAGTTTCTTCCCTAATTTCGTCTAATTTGTCAAATATTCTCTCGAACTGTGAGAACATCCTCTGAAACATCGCCATCATATCCGGATTACCATCTACATTTACTAAATTTGTGTCAGGATTTGTACCCGTGATGGCTTCTGTAACACATCCAGATTCCATGTTGCTAACGATATTAGCACTGGACCGATTCGACCACTGTTTGTTACGTCAGAAAACCAATTTACATCACGTGTGGTAGTACTTTCACGTTAATCCATTCTACCGTTCTTATCTGAATCACAAGTCATGACAGAAACTGGAGATTGCTCAATGATGTCAACTGTCATAGCGTCACTTTGTTGCGCAAGCACATTCGGTGAAGTTTTGCTGCGCTTCGTGTTTCTGGTGTCCATTGTTGAGGTTTAAAGACTGCCAGGCAGTACTGTTGCTAAAGAAATATATCTAAAAAAAATTGGCTGTTACTACATGTATCGGAGAATGAAACTGAATCTCAACAATGAATTGGCTTTTAATTACGAAACTAAAACCGAAAAGAAATTGTACCCGAAACCGTAGTTATGCAAACACAAAAACATATTTAAGGAAGCAAAAACTTCCTACTTTCATCAACAAAAATAAGTTTCTCTATGTAATAGAAACACGTATTATACAAACTGAATACACATTAAGTAAATCACAAGCTCAAAAGTAATTACGCAAATGGTTAAACACTGTGCTAACTAGTAGCTGTTGCTGTTTGCTGCTGCCAAAAAGAAAGAATTAATATTCTGATCGCTTCAAAGAAAATAAATGAGCGTATCCTACACAGTATGTCGCCAAGTGTAAGTGATTAGCCTTTTTCTTGTGTGTGAGTTATCGTAAATACAAACCTGGGAATGTGAACTGATAACCTAAATGTGCTACTGAGCTGAAGCCCACACCAGTTACATGAAAATGAAAAGAATCCAGTGCGTGTGAAAACGGATTTCATTCATCAGCAAATAAATAATCAGACCAATTACTTCACGCTCAGTAGACTTGGTCAGTGCGAACTGTTTAAAAAAATACGTAACTGTGTAAAAAAAAATCTCTCTTGTCGAGCTGTATAAGAATGTGAACTGAAGCAGAATGAACGTTGTAATTGATTAGCCTTTTTCTTGTGTGTGTGTTATCGTAAATACAAACCTGGGAATGTGAACTGATAACCTAAATGTGCTACTGAGCTCAAAGCCGCATCACTTACATGAAATTGAAAAGAATCCTGTGTGTGTGTGTGTGAAAACCGATTTCATTCATCAGCAAATCAATAAGGAAACCAACAATTTCATGCTCAGTAGACTTGGTCAGTGCGTACTGACTGAGAAACTACATAACTGTATATATATATATATATATATATATATATATATATATATATATATATAAAACTTTAATGTCTACCCGTATAAGAATGTAACCTGAAACATACGAAAATTAGGTTACCTTCCATTCAGAAAGCTGTTGCACTCAGCGACTGTTATCTTGACTTGTAAATTATAGATTGCAGCGATGAGTCATCCTTTTTAAATTTTACTGCGCAGATCTAGATTTCGGCTTGAAGCTATCCATTCTCAATGCACTATTATTTTCGTTCAATGCATGTAGTGCCTGTTGGTCAGGCTTCATCCACAGTTCATTGAATACTACTGTTTGCTGAAGGCACTACATGCTATAATAGTGCATTGAGAATGGCTGGCTTCTAGCCGAAATCTAGATCTGCACAATAAAATTTAAAAAGGACGACTGATCGCTGCAATCTATAATTTACAAAACACACGAAAATTTCTGCACTTACATTTGGCCCTGCTAAAATAAAGAAACTGACACAACCTACATTGCGCAAAGGAAACGAAACAATCACGTATTACCAATCTCACCTGCAAAACTAAGTACTGGCAGAAAGAATTAAGTACTGGTAGAAACAGCAACACAGCAAGACTCCGCAACAGCTAAAGAAATATTGCTAAAAACTCACTACAGTTGGTCCACGAAAATTGGGTTCATAATTTTGACACAGAATGCCAATGAAACAGATGACTCAACCTTTAAGTACTGAAATTTCAGTTAGGAAGGAACTTATCAAAGAACACAATTATAGACTCTAATATAAAAATTCATTAAATCTAATAACTTCCATGGTACAATAAATTTACTCAGAAGATTAATCAGTAGAATAATTATAAAAAAACTTAGCTGTGACGAGGGTAAAGTGAACCAACAATACAAGTCTACAAAAACAAAAATAAACTTTTAACCTCATCAAATATTACGTTTTTCTTTATTTCAAAACCTTTTATATGTCCGTATGGTATCCAACTATTGTGCTGAGTCATCATTCCTCCTCATAATAAATCTGCAACTCATATAGTTCCAATAATGCATTACACTGTACATTCCACGAACACTGCCTGCTGCACACCGCAGCTTTTCACTACAAAGTTTCTACGACTCCATAGTGCTGCAACCGCATTTTCCTTTACAAATATTGATACGTCCAATAACTTAATCAAAAATAGGCGCCTTACAATATATTCTGTGCGATTACTAAGATTCCTGGAACAATAAAATTAAATTAAAATATTTGAATTTCAGTTTTGGTACCATACCAACTTGTGTGATGATAGCGGTTCTACATCATGAGTAGGTCATATGATAGGACACGAGGAGTGTAGAAGAGGTGCTGGAGGTGGGGCATGTCATGATGGTTTGGTAGATGGGAGCAACTACCACGAAAAAAAGCGCCGAGTAAGTTTTTGCAGTTTATAAGAGACCTGAAAGGCACGTGGGAGCGTCATGCCGTCGGTCGTTAAGTGAAGGCAGTCGGCCACTGAGTTGTCCGTGATGAGAGGTAATGTAAGAAATTTTGTACTCTCGGCACACTCTTGACACTGTGGGTCTTGAAATAACGAGCTATGATTTATAAGTAAATTTAGCCATTGTAACAATCAATTGAGACCATATACTTGAGCTGAGAGAGTTCAAACAATCAAGTCAGCTCATTAAATTTTATTGTACTGTCGCGTAAAGAATGATTTGGTAACTGTTGAACCATATTAATTAGCGAAGCCTTACATACGAACGGCGAGTGGCACTATGTGTTTCTCTTATTGATGGAAGATACTGTTTCATTAGATATTCCGAACATTTCACTCCCAATGTGACTCACTACACCTTACAATCCTGGCAGTATCTCCCACATAGTGAAGTTTGTGGTTCCTATATCTATCCGTTCGTGATTTATTTAATCGTGCTCTGCTTTCCAACAGACGACTCCATCATACCCCCCGCCCCCCCCCCCCCCCCCAACCTTGCTGTAGAAGCCGAAATTGTGCTGTAACTACACAGTTAACTCTTTCATAATCGCGCGAACAACGCACCCCACCAAAGGCCATCAAAGGCACCTGCAATAGCCAGCCTTATTGTTGCAGTATTCCGAAGAATTTCGTTTTGTAATGCTGCCACTATTTTTGGCGATTCTGTGGAAACACAACAGTGCAGCATTTACGGAAGTCATAGGTTGCCGGCGAGCGTAGGATATCGAAATGTCGGTTACAGTTAGATGGCTGTTTGCACATTGGGGGAAAGACCAAGCCCGAGAGGTACGAACCTGCCAGGGCAGAGGTAAGACAGGGGTCATACAGAAAGAGACGAGCTGTTTTTCCACTGATGGGCCACGGAAATGCTCTTAGGAACGTGACTAGAAGCGGCGCATCGGCGCAACAAATGAGAGACTACCTTATATAAGCAGCTGTGACGGCTCTTAGCAGACATATTCATAGCCTGGCAGCCCTACGACGACTAGGGAGTTACACCAGACACCGCCTCACCATGTGTCAGCAAGCTGCCACCATGAGCCCGGTAATCTGCCACTGTCACACCATCTTCAGCACCAACGCTCCTTTTGCGACATGACGCCTCTTCACAGATGTGCCACTCCCAGGATCACTCCAACATTCTCTCGATCTCTGTCCAGGGGCAGCAGGTCTTGACCGGGTCAGTACAGCAACTTTCCATTCTACGCTGATATAGGGCGACAGTTTTTGAACTATATTGAAAAGAAAAACGTAAATTAGTTACAAGCTACGGCGTGCACGCTCTTTATTCAACAAGTAAACGTCACTACATATATTCGGATTAAGGTTATGACATGTACGATATGCCTGCCACCATTGGCGATTACGTGGCGCAGACAAGTAGCGAAATTCTGCATGACTCGCTGAAGTGTCGCAACATCGATGCTGTCGATGACCTCCTGAATGTCTGTTTTAAGCTCAGAAATTGTTTTTGGGTTATTGCTGTACATCTTGTCTTTAATATAGCCCCACAAAAAGGAGTCGCATGTGTTCAGATCCGGAGAATATGGCGGCCAATTGAGGCCCGTGCCAGTAGCCTCTGGGAACAACAGGGCCAGAAAGCGGTCTCCAAGGTGGTCCTCCGGACGTCAAACACTCTACTGCTTCGATGGGGTCGACCTCCGTCTTGCATGAGCCATATCTTGTCGATAGCAAGGTGACTTTGGATAATGGGGATGAAATCATCTTCCAAAACATTCACGTACCGTCCGGTAGTGAAACTGACATCAAGGAATATCGCACCGATTATTCCGTGACTGGACAATGGACACCCCACAGTCACCCAGTGAGGGTTAAGAAACTTCTCGATACTGAAATGTGGATTCTCAGTCGCCCAAATGCGCCAACTTTGCTCATTAACGAACCCATCCAAATGAAAGTGGGCTTCGCAGCTAAATCAAACCATACTAATTCTCATAATGCCCGGTGGCCAACTGAGCAGTTTGAGCATCCTAACGCAAACCGTTCAGAAGTTATGATGATTTTATTTCAAGTAGTTTCGTAATTGTCATGTGCGCCGTGGCTTCTCCTGTAGCCACTCATAGAGGTGGAACTTCCCACTGGGAGACCGGCATCTTCTGCAAGTGTTCCGGTTGTCCTGCGAACAACGGAGCACACCTAACTGTTCCATTGCTGCTAGCTAGCCACAAGCATTAGCGTTCTGGGGCACATACATCGGTACCCAGCAGCTGGTCACCAACCGTGACTCTGCAAGTAGTGCCAGAGGGTGGTGGCCACCACACTGCGGCACCAGACAGTAGCTGCATGGATTTTAATACAGTGATTGAGCTGATAGTGTTGGTTTACTAAGCTGCTATCAGGCTGCGTTCTCACCACGAGCCACTGCCGTCACCCAGTCCTGTGCAGGAATGACCTGTCCCCTCCAGGTCGCCTTCATTTGGTGACAAAACAGGGGTTCAGGATGCCTAAAACTGCCATCCGTGGGCGAAGAGGATGTCGCGATTACTGCAGGGTTGCAGTTTCTCAGGTAACTGTAAGATCACATCTAGGGAACTTTCAACTATTTATAAGAAATCTAGATGCGTTATTGAGCCACCTTTCAGAGAAGAACAGTAGCTAATTATTTGTGGAGATATCACTGAAGATTTCTTAAAAGATATGAACAGGAAAATGAACGGGAATAGTTATTTTAGTGTTTCAATCTAATTTCTGCAATCAGCTTTCCAACTCGTGTGCAGCATAATGGTAGGACCCTGATTGGTAACATTTTTATAGACAACGCTCAGTCTAAAGCGATTAATATGTACCCAACTGTTAATTCATTATCTGATCATGATGCTCAATTAATACTCGTATAAATAATCAATATAGCACCTTACAGCCATGAGGCATGTTCATACACAGCAGTAAGCCTTGTTGACGAGAACAGGATACAGTGTGTTAAGAGTAAGTTAAAAGAGGTGATATGGGATGAGGTGCATATAGAAAGAAATGTTAGTGTCAGATTAAAGAGGTCATGAAAGGTGATGATGGATATTTATATAATGACCAGCGTAACTCAAGACCCAATATTACTTCCAATCTACAAAAAATACTGTAATATTTTAAGGGATGTCATTAAAATGTCGGGAAATATGCACAGCCTGACAGTAATTAATTATGCAGGTAGTAAGATGAAAACTATATGAAATTTCATCAAATAAGATGTAGGACAAATAAACTAAATAAACAGACAAACTAAATGACAATGTTGCGACCGTAATTCACAAGCTGCCAGTACTTTTAAGAATCACTTTATAAATGTAGCAGCAAAAATGGGGTTAAATGGTTCAACTGAAGGAGCAAAAGGAACATTAGAATGTTATTCCACAAATCTTTAAGCAGTTAGGAGCAGCATCATCGTACTTCACTAAAATTAATGGAATTATGAAAATTCTAAGAAACAAAAGCTCAATTGGTGTTGATGGAATTTCAAACAGAATTCTGAAAAGTTATCGTAACTTAAATAAATTATGTTTCAGTGATACATGTAATGTGTCACTGGCACAGGTATCTTTTCCAGACGGATTGAAATATGCAATTTGAAAGGCGGCAAGTCCTTTGGACTTCCTTCATTGCATTTTATTTATTTAGTCAGGTGTGCACATATAATTAGAACATTTTCATTAGATTAGGAAGCCTCTGTGAAGAGTAATGCTTATTAACGAGGACTGGCAGTGGTTGTCATACGGAATTCAGTGAAAGCTAGTTGCGTGAAGGAATGATAGGTGTGGAGTGACGTTATATTGGAGGGTCACAGCTGCTGCTGGACCGCTTTATTGGTGCCAGTTCGGAGGAAGAGGAGGGCAGGGGAGCCGGTGTATTGTTCTAGACATGCGAAGCACGGGCCTTTGCTTCCACACAATGAAAGGCAAGGAGGAGCTCGTGGCCTGAGCATCAGGGGTCCACTAACCACAGGCACGGAGAGCTCATAGCGGGCTCACAGAGCGTAGAAGGAAATAGAGCGGTATTCGGGCCACGTGGGGTGTGCTAAGCTTCCCCTTCCCTCTGGGTACCCGCAACCACTGACGTCATGTTCGCTCCTTGCAAAATATGCCGCTCGGTACACGGAGAGCGAAATTCCATGGCGTCCGATTTTCCTTTAAAATTAGTTTTACGTAGATGAAGCAAAGCTACATGTGTTTCAGTAGTTAGTTCTTTAATAAAACCCTCAGTTTTCGAGCAAAAAAAAAAAAAAAATAAAATAAAAAACCGATGTTTCGGGAATCGCGCATGTTCTCCGCTATGCAATTTTTCTCATTCGATTTTGAGGATACTATTACGCAAAATAATAATAATAATAATAATAATAGTAATAATATTTTTCCATGTCTTATTGCCACACATTTCAGCTTGATGAACTCGTTTCATTTTAATTACGGCCCATAGTTACTGCGATATTTCAAAGTAACGCAGTGCATATTTCGAAAAGTTTGCAGTGAAAAATATACACACATCAAAAAACGTTTTGCATTAGTTTTCCGAGAGTTCCGGAACCTGTACAGAAAACTGCAATAGAGATCAACATAAACATCATTTCCGCCCTTTTAATTGCTCATGAAAACCACACATTGCATCTTGTACCACCATACAGCGAGATCTCCAGAGGTGGTGGTCCAGGTTGCTGTACACACCGGTACCTCTAATACCCAGTAGCACATCCTCTTGCATTGATGCATGTCTGTATTTGTCGTGGCATACTATCCACAAGTTCATCAAGGCACTGTCGGTCCGGATTGTCCCACTCCTCAACGGCGATTCGGCGTAGATCCCTTAGAGTGGTTGGTGGGTCACGTCGTCCATAAACAGAACTTTCTACATCTACATCTACATCCATACTCCGCAAGCCACCTGACGGTGTGTGACGGAGAGTACCTTGAGTACCTCTATCGGTTCTCCCTTCTATTCCAGTCTCGTATTGTTCGTGGAAAGAAGGATTGTCGGTATGCCTCTGTGTGGGCTCTAATCTCTCTGATTTTATCCTCATGGTCTCTTCGCGAGATATACGTAGGAGGGAGCAATATACTTCTTGACTCTTCGGTGAAGGTATGTTCTCGAACCTTTAACAAAAGCCCGTACCGAGCTACTGAGCTTCTCCTGCAGAGTCTTCCACTGGAGTTTATCTATCAACTCCGTAACGCTTTCGCGATTACTAAATGATCCTGTAACGAAGCGCGCTGCTCTCCGTTGGATCTTCTCTATCTCTTTCTTCTATCAACCCTATCTGGTACGGATCCCATACTGCTGAGCAGTATTCAAGCAGCGGGCGAACAAGCGTACTGTAACCTACTTCCTTTGTTTTCGGATTGCATTTCCTTAGGATTCTTCCAATGAATCTCAGTCTGGCATCTGTTGTACCGACGATCAAATTTATATGATCATTCCATTTTAAATCACTCCTAATGCGTACTCCCAGATAATTTATGACATTAACTGCTTCCAGTTCAAATGGATCTGAGCACTATGCGACTGAACTTCTGAGGTCATCAGTCGCCTAGAACTTAGAACTAATTAAACCTAACTAACCTAAGGACATCACACACATCCATGCCCGAGGCAGGATTCGAACCTGCGACCGTAGCGGTCGCTCGGCTCCAGACTGTAGAGCCTAGAACCGCACGGCCACTCCGGCCGGCCTGCCTCTAGTTGCTGACCTGCTATATTGTAGCTAAATGATAAGGGATCTTTCTTTCTATGTGTTCGCAGCACTTTACACTTGTCTACATTGAGATTCAGTTGCCATTCCCTGGACCATGCGTCAATTCGTTGCAGATCCTCTTGCATTTCAGTACAATTTTCCATTCTTACAACCTCTCGATATACTACAGCATCATCCGCAAAAAGCCTCAGTCAACTTCCGATGTCATCCACAAGGTCATTTATGTATATTGTGAATAGCAACGGACCTACGACACACCTGAAATCACTCTTACTTCGGAAGACTTCTCTTCATTGAGAATGACATGCTGCGTTCTGTTATCTAGGAACTCTTCAATCCAATCACACAATTGGTCTGATAGTCCATATGCTCTTACTTTGTTCATTAAACGACTGTGGGGAACTGTATCGAACGACTTGCGGAAGTCAGGAAACACGGCATCTACTTGGGAACCCGTGTCTATGGCCCTCTGAGTCTCGTGGACGAATAGCGCGAGCTGGGTTTCACACGACCGTCTTTTTCGAAACCCATGCTGATTCCTACAGAGTAGATTTCTAGTCTCCAGAAAAGTCATTATACTCGAACATAATACGTGTTCCAAAATTCTACAACTGTTCGACGTTAGAGATATAGGTCTATAGTTCTGCACATCTGTTCGACGTCCCTTCTTAAAAACGGGGATGACCTGTGCCCTTTTCCAACCCTTTGGAACGCTACGCTCTTCTAGAGACCTACGGTACACCGCTGCAAGAAGGGGGGCAAGTTCCTTCGCGTACTCTGTGTACAATCGAACTGGTATCCCATCAGGTCCAGCGGCCTTTCCTCTTTTGACCGATTTTAATTGTTTCTCTATCCCTCTGTCGTCTATTTCGGTATCTACCATTTTGTCATCCGTGCGACAATCTAGAGAAGGAACTACAGTGCAGTCTTCCTCTGTGAAACAGCTTTGGAAAAAGACATTTAGTATTTCGGCCTTTAGTCTGCAAGGCTTTGGCTATGTTTATGTTTGCTGTGAAGTTCCCTTTGCTACCGCAGCAGTTTTCTAACTCGATTGTTGTACCACGGCGGCTCTTTTCCATCTCTTACGATCTTGCTTGGCACATACTCATCTAACGCATATTGTACGATGGTTTTGAACTTTGTCCACTGATCCTCAAGACTATCTGTACTTGAGACAAAACTTTTGTGTTGAGCCGTCAGGTACTCTGAAATCTGCTTTTTGTCACTTTTGCTAAACAGAAAAATCTTCCTACCTTTTTTAATATTTCTATTTACGGCTGAAATCATAGATGCAGTAACCGCTTTATGATCGCTGATTCCCTGTTCTGCGTTAACTGTTTCAAACAGTTCGGGTCTGTTTGTCACCAGAAGGTATAATATGTTATCGCCACGACTCGGTTCTCTGTTTACCTGCTCAAGGTAGTTTTCAGATAAAGCACTTAAAAAAAATTACACTGTGTAAGTAGGCTGTTTAGGTTTTTTTATTGGTAACGCCACGTAGCGCTCTGTATGAAAATCACTGGCTGTGCTGTGTGCAGTGTGTGGCTGGTTTGCACTGTTGTTTGCTATTGTAGTGTTGGGCAGTTGGCTGTTAACAGTGCGTAGCGTTGCGCAGTTGGAGGTGAGCCGTCAGCAGTGGTCGATGTGGGGAGAGAAATGGCGGAGTTTTGAGTGCGGATGATCTGGACGTGTGTCCATCAGAGACAGTAAATTTGTAAGACTGGATGTCATGAACTGCTATATATTATGACTTTTGAACACTATTAAGGTAAATACATTGTTTGTTCTCTATCAAAATCTTTCATTTGATAACTATGCCTATCAGTAGTTAGTACCTTCAGTAGTTTGAATCTTTTATTTAACTGGCAGTAGTGGCGCTCGCTGTATTGCAGTAGTTCGAGTAACGAAGATTTTTGTGAGGTAAGTGATTTGTGAAAGGTATAGGTTAATGTTAGTCAGGGACATTCTTTTGTAGGGATTATTGAAAGTCAGATTGCGTTGCGCTAAAAATATTGTGTGTCAGTTTAAGCACAGTCATTTATAATTTTTCTAACGGGACGTTTCATATGTCGACCCTTAGCCGAGGATACCTCACTGGAATCTTCTGATTTTTTCTTGTAGTTTCTGTAATTAGCGTAGCTATTGTTCATTGCTAGCGCGTAATTATAGAGAGAATTTCCTTTATAGTTCTACTTTTTCATTGTTGTACAGTAAAACAGTTGTGGCATGCATGTAGATTTGCACCAAGTATTTCGCAGCTGCGCTTGCAATAAACAACATATATTTTCAATGCTATGTTAATGTGTTTTATTATTTTGCTCTTCAAATTGTGCTTTTCTGTGTTGTTGTGTGAAATATTGTGACAATACTGGCGTGTGAAAAACGTAATACTAGGCTCCAAAGAAAACTGAGAAATGACAGTGAAGACGAAAGCAGTGTGTTACCGCCACCGTGTAATGAATTTGTGGTGTCACCGCCAGACACCACACTTGCTAGGTGGTAGCCTTTAAATCGGCCGCGGTCCGTTAGTATACGTCGGACCCGCGTGTCGCCACTATCAGTGATTGCAGACCGAGCGCCGCCACACGGCAGGTCTAGAGAGACTTCCTAGCACTCGGCCCTGTTGTACAGTCGACTTTGCTAGCGATGGTTCACTGACAAAATACGCTCTCATTTTCCGAGACGATAGTTAGTATAGCCTTCAGATACGTCATTTGCTACGACCTAGCAAGGCGCCATTACCAGTTACTATTGATGCTGTAAAACATGTACTGTCAAGAGCGATGTTCACCAATTATGGATTAAAGTTAAGTATTCCAGCAGCTACGTACGTTTTTTGTTAGTCTCATTTCCTTGACCTCTTCGAGACCTCACACCATCCTGCGTGAGCAAAAACGCGTGCCTTTCGGCTTCCTCTCATAGTGGGTTGGCTGTCTTGCCAATCCACAACATTTGGCGAGAGGCCAATTCGCGTTCGTAACTATACTGCCCTGATTTACTTGTGTAATGGCTTCGCCACAATCTCCATTCTTCGAATTTTATCGCTTACAGAACCAGCAGACGCAGGCCTTACTGGATGCCCTTGGACAGCTCGTCCAGGGTCAACGTGCAATGCAAAACGATGCGGCGGCTGCCGCTCCACCGCTACCGCAGCCACAACACGCTGTTGCACCAACTTTTCGACATTTTGATGCTGCACTGGAAAGCTGGACGGAGTGGTCACACCAATTTGGATTCCATCTCGCCGCTTACAGAATTCAAGGTAACGAGCGGCAGCCTTACTTATTATCTTCCATCACAGTGACCACGTACCATGTGATAGTCAAATTATTTCCCCGACGCGACGTAGCAGCTCTGTCCTACGAAGAAATTTTGTCTGAATTAGATGCATATTTCAAAGAATCAGTCAATGTAGTTGCGAAAAGGTATACCTTCTTTTGTACAAAACGTACGGCCAGTCAAACTAATCGGGAGTGGGTTGCAAGCTTGCAAGGCCTTACTAGGAATTGTGCTTTTGAGTGTCAATGTGGACTCCCTTATTCAGATACTACGGTAAGTGATGCAGTTGCACAGAACGTTTCTGATGTTCGTATAAGGGAACAAATTTTGAAACTAGTCAATCCCTCCCTTGAACAAGTGATGGACATATTGGATCGGCAGGACACACTTGACTTTGCTCAGGAATCATTTGAAACTTCGCCACCTGTGTGTCAGGTTAACCGGCCCGCCGGGCGAGCTGCACGGAACAGTAAACAGCCCTCGCGCCCGTCTGCAGCTGCCACCAGGCTCTCAGCCACGTGTGCCGCGCAGGCAAGCAAATGCAGTGCTAAAATCATGCCCGCGGTGTGCTACTAGAAATTCGCGTGAGATTTGCCCATCACGCCAGGTTATTTGCTTTTTCTGTAATAAAAAAGCACATGTTCAGTGTGTTTGCCAGAAAAAGCTCAGATCGGACACTCACAACCATTCCAGGCCCTTTGCTTCACGCCGGAATTGGAATCGAACCAAGGATACTCAGGCTCGTGACACTTCGCCCATGGACATTCATGTAGTTCATTCCACTCCGCCCAGTGCCACTCTCTCTAACAGTGACTGTGTTGGTCCCACAAATAGTGTGCATCGACATCGCCGGAAATCCCATCAAGTCGCAAGTGATTCTGTACCAGTGTCAGTTCACGTTGCACGAGACAGTCGCTCTTGTATCGGCAGGACAATAAACATTTTGTAGACTTGGACATTAACGGCAGAGTGATACCCTTCCAGCTCAATACCGGAGCTGCAGTTTCACTGATCAATCAAGACACGTACAAACAGCTGGGCACACCTCCGTTGCGTACCGCAAATGTTAAGCTAACTACATATTCAGGTCACGGGCTCCCTGTGTTAGGGCAGTGCAGCCTTATTGCAACATACAAGGGACAAACAATGTGGTGTCACCACCAGACACTACACTTGCTAGGTGGTAGCCTTTAAATTGGCCGCAGTCCGTTAGTATACGTCGGACCCGTGTGTCGCCACTGTCAGTGATTGCAGACCGAGCGCCGCCACACGGCAGGTCTAGAGAGACTTCCTAGCACTCGCCCCAGTTGTACAACCGACTTTGCTAGCGATGCTATACTGACAAACTACGCTCTCATTTGCCGAGACGATAGTTAGCATAGCCAACAGCTACGTCATTTGCTACGACCTAGCAAGGCGCCATTACCAGTTTATAATGAGATTGTTATTGACGTATCAACAAGAGCGATGTTCTCCAATTAAGGATTAAAGTTAAGTATTCCAGTAACTACGTTCTTTATTTATTAGACTCAACTCCTTTAATTGTTCCAGACCTCACGCCAGCCTGCGTGCACTTAAACGCGTGCCTTTCGGCTTCCTCTCATAGTGACTTGGCTGTCTTGCCAAGTCACAACAAATAAAACTTGTGTCATTGTACATCCTTCGTTCTTCTTCTGCAGTGAACTTCTTTGGTTTCGATTTATTTCAGTTGTTTAACTTCTTGTCTATAGTCAATCAGGTCCTATCAGTGAACCAGACTATGCCTTCAGACAGTGTTTCTCGTCTATGTGAAGAATTTGCAGACATTTTTGCACTGGGCCTTGGTTGTGCTAAGAACTATAAAGTACATTTGGAACTGAAAGTAAACGCGCAACCGAAATTTTTCAGAGCGCGCAATGTTCCCCACGCATTGCGTGATGAGGTCGCAAAAACATTACACGATTTGGAATCACAAGGTGTAATTGAACGTGTGCAGGCTTCTCTCTGAGCATCACCCTTAGTAATTTTGCCAAAACCTTCCAGAAAATTGAGACTTTGTGTGGACTTCAAGGCAACAGTGAATCCACAACTAGTGATTGCAACTTTTCCTTTACCCCGCTCGGAAGATCTTTTTGACAAACTGTGCCCGGGTAAATATTTTTCGAAGTTGGACCTAGCAGATGCGTACTTGCAAATACCGGTGGACGGAGAATCCCAGCGCGTTTTAGTGGTTAAAACGCATCTTGCTTTGTATCGATTCAAACGACTGCCATTAGGGTGTGCATCTGCCCCTGCATTGTTTCAGCAATATCTGTAAACTGTTTGTGCGTCGGTCCCCACTGCAGCAAACTATCTGGACGATATTGTGATCTCCGGAAAGACAGAAGAAGAACATTTAGCCAATCTCCGAACATTATTTCAGGTCTTGCGACAAAATGGTCTTCGTTTGCGGAGGGACAAATGTGTGTTTTTTGCTCGTGACTTACCTTATTTGGGACATGTACTCAATGCCCAAGGCATACATCCTAGTCCCGAGCACCTCCGTGCCATACAAGACTTGCCTTCGCCGCAGAATTTGAAGCAGCTACAGAGTGTGCTGGGAAAAAATAATTATTATTACCGTTATATACAACACGCCCCTTCCATTTCAGCTCCGCTTCATCGCTTACGCTGTAAAGGTGTTCCGTTCGTCTGGACGACGGAATGCGAACGCGCCTTTCGCCAGTTGAAATCGGCGTTGATTTCCAATACTTGCCTTACGCCATTCGATCCCCAGAAGCCCCTTTTGTTGATGGTGGATGCATCGGATTTCGGGACCAGTGCGGTGCTTGCGCACAAAGATGGTTCGCACGATCGCCCTATTGCCTTTGCGTCCAAATTGCTCTGGTCTGCGCAACGAAATTATTCACAGATAGAGAAAGAAGCATTGGCTCTCGTATTTGGTGTTACAAAGTTTCATGATTTCTTGTATGGTCGTCACTTTACCGTCATTACAGACCACAAACCTTTGACATCGCTTTTTCATCCGACCAAGCCTGTACCTCCACGTACAGCGCCGAAATTCATTCGCTGGTCTATTTTGCTCTCGCAGTTCCGCTACGATATCTTGTATCGGTCCACTGCTAAGCACGGAAACGCCGATGCGTTGTCCCATTTGCCTGTTGCTGAGGATAAAGCATTCGACTCCTCCGAACTTGCTTGCATGTTCAGTGATTCGGAAACCGATGATGTGGTCGAATCGTTTCCGATTGACTTTCGTCGTGTAGCTACAGCCACGGCTGCTGACCCTGTCCTTGCTACCGTTCTGCGTTTTGTTGCTACGCAATGGCCCTTGTCAAAGTCACGGATCGAGGATCCGTTGGTTCGTCGATTTTTTGCTCACAAGGAGACTTTTTGTTCGACGTGGTGTTTTGCTGTTGCGTTCAGATAATGATCAGTCCAGGGTCGTGGTCGCACGTTCGTTACAGTCCTCTGTCTTACAGCTTCTCCACCAAGGACATTGGGGGATAGTGAGAACGAAACAACTTGCTCGTCAGCACTGTAGTTGGTTCAGAATCGATGCCGCAATTAAGAATATGTGCTCTTCTTGCATGGTGTGTGCCGAACAACAATCAGAACCACTGCGGAAATTCTTTGCATGGCCAAAAGGCACTTCCCCTTGGCAACGCTTACACATCGATTTTGCTGGTCCATTCTGGAATGCTCGATGGTTGGTTGTGGTAGATTCATTCAGTAATTTTCCTTTTGTTGTCCAGATGTCTTCCACGACGTCATCTGCCACCATCCAAGCGTTATCTGCTATCTTTTGCATTGAAGGTCTTCCACAGACTATTGTTTCCGACAATGGCCCACAATTCATGTCTGCAGAATTTCAGTCATTCTGCAAGGCCAATGGTATTCAACATCTGACATCCGCGCCATTTTCGCCTCTGTCAAATGGTGCCACTGAACGATTGGTCCGGACTTACAAGTCACAGATGTTGAAGTTAAAAGAGTCGCATTCTCGGGAGGACGCGTTATTGCTCTCTTTGTCCTCGTATCGCTCTCAGCCCCGAGATGGTCGCTCGTCGGCTGAGTTGCTCCACGGTCGTCCTCATCGAACCTTGATGTCTTTGCTACATCGGCCGCATCAGGTTCCTGTGCAGTGGCAGACACCTGCTTTTGCCCCAGGCGACGTTGTCTACTACCGCCACTATCGAGGTTCACGGCGTTGGCTTGCAGGGCGCATTCTTCACTGCATCGGCCGCGCTATGTATCTGGTTTTGGGGGCTTCTGGTGAGGTGCGCCGGCATCTCAACCAGCTGCGCCTCTGTCGTCGCATGGGATCTGCCGCTCGCCGTCTGCTTTCAGCGACGGTGCCGTCCGGTCAGCGCCCTGGGGACCCATCTACTGGCTCGCCTCAGCCCCAGATGTTACCGACGCTGCCTTTCATTTTGCCTTATGGCGACGCGCCGTTGCCGCCGCCGCCGCCTGTTCTCCCGCCGGCGACGCCCGCAGTGGACGCGTCGCTGCATCCGCCGGGCGCCTCCCTGGGTCGCGCGCCGCCGATCGCTTCCCGTGACCAGTTGTCCTCCGACATGGAACTCTTGCCTGCTCCGGACGATATGTCGTCTTCGCCAGTCGGGTGCCCCGGCCCGATGGAGGTCGACCCTTCGGCCCCTCCTGACTCTCTACGGGCGCATACACCGCATGTTGGCGTGCACCCTGGAGCAGGTTTTCAGGCGTTTCCTAGCTCCCCTCGGACCGAATGGCAGGGTGCGGGTGGCACAGCCTCGACTGTTGTTAGGCTCCCCACCTCGTCGCATACGTCAACATGGGGTCCTCCCCACGGCGGGCGGAAGCCTTATGCCACCTCCGTTCGCCGATTTGCGGGGGAGGAATGTTGTTTCACCGCCAGACACCACACTTGCTAGGTGGTAGCCTTTAAATCGGCCGCGGTCCGTTAGTATACATCGGACCCGCGTGTCGCCACTATCAGTGATTGCAGACCGAGCGCCGCCACACGGCAGGTCTAGAGAGACTTCCTAGCACTCGCGCCAGTTGTACAGCCGACTTCGCTAGCGATGGTTCACTGACAAAATACGCTCTCATTTGCCGAGACGATAGTTAGCATAGCCTTCAATACGTCCTTTGCTACGACCTAGCAAGGCGCCATTACCAGCTACTATTGATGCTGTAAAACATGTACCGTCAAGAGCGATGTTCACCAATTATGGATTAAAGTTAAGTATTCCAGCAGCTACGTACGTTTTTTGTTAGTCTCATTTCCTTGACCTGTTCGAGACCTCACGCCAGCCTGCGTGAGCAAAAACGCGTACCTTTCGGCTTCCTCTCATAGTGGGTTGGTTGTCTTGCCAATCCACAACAAAATTAACTAATGTTCAAACCAGTAATTTGGTAATTGTGCATACGGAAATGTAGGGGGCTGCATATAATGGTGTAGACAGTGAAACAATTAGTGAACAGGGAAGCATTATCGATCGATCGGTCGGCAACAACAGGAATCCGAAATGAGAGGACACAATCTCTCAAATACTGTAGATGCAGGTTTTGGGCCCTCACCGTTTTCTCATATAAGTCAAGGCACATTTTCAGCTTGTCAAAATGTGAATCTTGCCGGTGCAAATTCACTGCCGAAAAGCACTGAGGAACGTGTTTCAGACAGCAGTGAATTGTTATTGCAATTAATACAACAAATGGGACAAAAACTTGAAAAGTTAGACACAATGGAACAAAATCTTCAAAAGTCAGACACAATGGAACAAAATCTTCAAAAGGCCGGCCGCGGTGGTCTAGTGGTTCTAGGCACGCAGTCCGGAACCGCGGGACTGCTATGGTCGCAGGTTCGAATCCTGCCTCGGCATGTATGTGTGTGATGTCCTTAGGTTCGTTAGGTTTAAGTAGTTCTAAGTTCTAGGGGACTGATGACCACAGAAGTTAAGTCCCATAGTGCTCAGAGCCATTTTTGATAATCTTCAAAAGTTAGACACGATGGAATAAAATCAGAGACAAACACAGCTACAGCTTCAAAAGTTAGACACCAGACTTGAACAAACACGTGAAGTTTTAACTACTGAGTTACATAACATCGAATCGAAATGTCAAAAAGTCTGTAATGAGGTAAAAACACAAATTTGTGAGCATTATCAACCTATTTTTTCGCGGCATGAAAATGCATTACAGAATAACGAAGCAGCCATAAAAGAACTGCAAACTATTGTTCATGAAAATCACGAGACCTTGCGGGCTAAAATTGACTCAGTTGCATCTACCGATTCGGTTACGCTACTAGCGAAAACTCAGCAAAACTTAAAGGACACAGTAGATACTCTGAAAATTGGTTCAGAAAGACACATTGAGGAAATTAGTTCATTATCAGAGAAAGTAGTCGAACTTTCGGATCAGCTCAATAATTTATCTACGAAGGTAGATGATAATCTGAATGACACAAGACCGGTAGTTTTTAATAATAGAGAAGAGTACGAACAAATTAGGAAATTCAAACAAAATCAGAATCAAATTAATACGCAACACCAAAGAGAAATACGGGAAGTACAAGTTCAGTTGACACAGGTTATACAAGAATGACATATTTCAGAGGACACTTGCGCTCCAATACGGGAAGAGGGACATAGAAATACAGAACAGCCACAAAATAATAACACAGGGCACTTCGGAAATTATGAAAGAAATTGGCAAGGTACAGCGAATTTTGAGATGGAACCGCAGAAACGTCGTAACAGTGACCGACATGCGACTCGCCGACATGATGATTTTGACTATAAGCTGTTTATTACTACACGTAAGTTCAAAACACTCAAGAATTCCGGCAACGACATTCATCCACAAGCGTGGCTTCATAAATTCTCTCATTGTTTTCCTCCTAACTTGTCATTAGAGCACGGATTAGAATTTATGTGTGGCTATTTAGATAATGAACCAGCTGTAAGAATGCAATCGGTCATTCATGATTGTCACAGTGAAGGAGAATTTTATCATGCCTTCCTCTCAGCATATTGGTCTCAAGCTACACAAGACCGAGTAAAACATAGCATCATAATGATGAAACATTTCGAACAATCTGAATTTTCCCGTCTTGTGAAATATTTTGAAGACATGTTGCACAAGAATCAGTATCTATCAAACCCATACAGCCCCTCAGAACACATTCGCATTTGCTTAATCAAATTACCTGAACATTTACGACATATTATTTTGGCAGGACGTGGCGAAGACGACATTGAAGCTTTTCAGGGGCTGTTACAAGAATTGGAAATTGAAACTGACAATCGCGGAACGCGAAAACAGAAACACAACAATTACAGGTCACATCCGTCACAATTCTGCGACGAAAGAAATAATAACTGGACACAACAAGGCTATTCTTACAACGTAAATCGTGAACGAAACTGACACCACCCATATGACAACCGTTGGCAGAGTAGTAATAATTACAGGGAAAGATCTCTCTGCGGTAATGACTATCACAGAGACAATCAGAGAAGCAGACACTATGGGAACCAAAATGCTTATTATCAAGGGAGACAAAATAACGTCAGACGCAACGGTCCACCGCGCAGTTACGATTCCGGGAGAAATTCTCCACCTCATGATCGACAAAAAAGAAACAAAGTAAACTATCGACAAAACGACAGACCTGAATTCCATCAGAACTGTCGGGATTCAAACATGGCAGGGCCCTCTCGACAAAGTGAATTTGTAAAAGTTAGATCTCCAAATCCCAATAACGACGCGCGCCAACAAAGAGACAATAGGCGATGACTCACACCGCTGGCAGCCACAAAACGGACTTATGAAGCTGACGACGTAGCTACCAAAGGCTAGTAATTACGTAAAAATGGAAGACATTAGGGACATTTTACTCCAGGAACACGACGTAAAACATAACAACATTACATATCCTGTGATTCACATTACAGTAAATGACGTAAAATTTACGGCAGTACTTGAATCTGGCAGTCCCATTTCAGTAATTAGTGAGACAGCCTTTAGCAAATGCAACAAATCGAACGATTGCCCCACACTTCCGTTACGAAAGATTAAATTACAAGGTGCAATCGTTGGAAAAAGTGTAGATGTACGCCAACAAACCAACTTAGAATTCCTTTGTCAAAGCCACAGCTTCTCTATGAACTTTCTTATTGTTCCATTATTGTCGACGGAAATTATATTGGGAGTAGACTTTTTGAATGAATACAAAGCAATCTTAAACTTTCACGATGCTGAAATAAGATTAGAGAAAGAAGGTAAGTCAATAGCTTTGCAATTTGAAGATGGGCTCTCAAACCATGACGAGGAAATTAATCGGCTTTACCTTCTGTTAGGCAACAGTTCGGGATTTTCTACGGAACTAGACACTAACAATCACTCTGCAAGTACTGACAGGGATGATATCGACGGCATATTTGAAACTAAGGAGTTAATTCAGAATAAAATTCAAACAATTGAGAATTGTAATGACACTGATAGGCAGATCCTTTTTGAGATTTTACAAGCACATTCCACAGTTTTTACTCACAAAACAGGAACAATCAAGGGATTTCAATACCAATTTCGTGTTCGTGAGCATACTTAATTTTGTGTTAGACCATACGTAATTCCAGCACATTATAGGGACCGTGTTAGAACAGAAATACAGTCTATGCTTGACGAGGGCATTATTGAGCCTGCAGTAAGCTCATACAACAATCCATTACATGTTGTTAAGAAGAAAACTGGTCGATTAGGCTTGTCTTAGATTCGAGACAAATCAATACTATCATAATTCCTGAAACAGACAGGCCGCAAGCGATGGAAGAACGTCTTCAAAATTTTAATGGTGTAAAAGTGTTGTCTTCTATTGATCTCAGATCCAGCTTTTATCAGATCGAACTTCATCAAGAATGTAGAAAATACACAGCTTTTCTTTCTTTCGGCGTTTGTTATCAATTTCGGAAACTTTCTTTTGGTTTGAACATTTCTTCGGCAGCATTCATTCCTGGGCTAAATTCCATATTACCTGAGTTCTTAAAACGTCACATCACCTTATATGTGGACGATATTCTGATAGCAGAAGCCTCATGGGAGCAACATAATCGCATCCTCAACAGCTTGTTACATATTTTTGCAGAATCTGTAATTACAGTTAACTTGGAAGTCTGAATTCGGTAGGACAAAGGTGAAGTTTTTGGGACGTATTATTTCTTCTGAGGGCATTCAGCCGGATCCTGAAAAGTTAGAAGCAATCAGAGCCATTCCAGTTCCATCCACAAAAAAACAAGTCCGCAGTTCCCTAGGTCTCATATATTTTTACCGTCGTTTTCTGAATATGCAAATTCTAGTTACACCAAAACTTTGTTCTCTCCTTGGAAAAAATGCTATTTGGAACTGGGACGAACAAGCACAGTTGGAAATCAATTCTCTGAAAGAAGCGCTACTTAACGCGCCAATACTAGCTCATCCAGATCTGTAACAAGATTTCTGCCTTAGCACGGGTTCTTCTAAAGTCGGTCTTGGTGTCCATTTATTTCAAGAAGCCACAGAAAATGACTCTACTGTTCAGAAACCATTGCTTTTGCTAGCCGAGTGCTAACAAAATCTGAAAAAAATTATTCCGTTACTGAATTAGAAGCTTTAGCTATCGTTTGGGCATTTAACAAATTCCGTTTCTTTCTTTCTGGTAAGGACGTAAAAGTATACAGTGATCATCGTGCATTACAATTTCTTACGTCTTCTAAATTAAATCATGACAGGTTGAAACGTTGGGCATTGTTTCTGGAAGAATTCCACTTCACAATAGTCTACATTCCCGGCAAAGAGAACATTGTTGCGGACGCACTGTCACGCGCACCAGCTGGGCTTGAGAAAAGTAACACAGGAGGCAACCTCGAGAAAAATTTCAGTATTCTTTACATTCAGAAAGCCGCCTTTGAAAACTTCATCACCACATCTTTATACGACATTGCTCATGAACAAGATAAAGATCTGATTTGGAAAGACATCAAAAGTAAATGGCATGAAAAGACACACACTCAAATTCGGCATTATTATCTGGTTAGAAACAACATACTCTCCAAACGCTGCACTGTTGATGACAAGCTATGGGCACTTTGCATTCCAGACGATTTTGTTAATAAGCTCATTTGGTACATTCATTTCAGCTACGCACATTTTGGTCCACAAAAATGTTATCATATTCTTCGAACGACTTGTTACTTTAACAATATGGAAAAGAGTATTTGAAGAGTCTCGTCTATTTGTAAACTTTGTCAAAAAGCTAAACCATCTACTATCTCGCATCGTGCTCCGTTGTTTCCTATCATTCCTTCTAAATTAAAAGAATTTGATGCTGTTGATCTCTTGGGACCCCTTGTCAGAACATCGAATGGATTTTCGTACGTTCTAGTCGCTGTTGAACTTACTTCAAAATTTGTTTCTTTCACTCCGTTACGTAAAGCCACTGGACGGTCTGTATCCAACGCCTTTGTTAAAAATTGCTTACGTGAAGTTTAACACGTTGGTAAAGTCATTTCAGATAACGGACCACAATTCAGATCTGCTGTTTGGTCACGCATGCTTCGGAACCATAAAATCAAACCTATTTTTATTTCATTGTACTCACCACATTGTAACCCGTCTGAACGGATTATGAAAGAAATCAATAAGCTTTGCAGACTTTATTGTCACAGAAAGCATCAGCATTGGGACAGATATTTACACTTATTTCAAAACGTGCTGAATGAAATGCCTCATGACTCCACTGCTTTACCACCTATTTTGTACTGAAGAATGAGGAACCACCGAACAGAATCAGAGAGCTTGTACCTTTCCCGAATACACGTAAACTTCGACACAAAGACATAATTGATCTGGCTATTAAGAATATAAAATCTGCAGCAGACAAAAGGAGAAAACTACACGGTAAAGCAAATGCAAAGAAATCACATATTGGTCAGAAAGTTCTCATTAAAGCTCATTCATTGTCACATAAGAAGAGACACTTGAGTCACAAATTCTTTCTAGTTTACAGTGGACCTTACAGAATCCGACGTATACCACATGATAATTGCGTTGAAGTTGAAACTCTGCGTACTAGGAAGAGTAAAGGTTTACACCATATTTCACATGAAAAACCGTTTATTGAAAGATAATGTGCTTTTTAACTTTCTCTTTGCCATAAAACTTTTCACTTCACGTTACTAGTATGCTTTGTCAGACTTAGAAACTGTTAACATGCAACTATGTTTTAAAATTTACTATCCAGTCAAGATCCTAGGGAACTTATTTAGACAAGTAATTATAAATGAATTGTTATAGTGAACCGAAAACACAGTGTTACTGTGTGTGTACATTCTTGCTTTTTAGTTGCACGATCACGTAACGACTATAAGACTCACATACTTAGAACATATACCGGCACTGCTAACGAGATTTTAATGCAATATTTTGGTTTATTTGAAAAGTCATTCTTTATTTGATGTACTTTCTGTGGGATTAAAGATGACTTAGCCCTTGGTTTCTTTGACAGCTACACGATTATATCACGACGCTACTAACGTGTGACACAATTTACATTGTTGCTTTTGCGGTGTATCTGTTTTATATCTGCACAGTTTTTCTGTATTATTCTGGAAAGTAAATCATGTTCTAGTAGTAACTTTTGTGGTATAGCTACAATGAGACCGCCTCTTCCGTAGCACAACAATACTTTACATTACAGTACTTTCTATATCACGAAAATGTACGTAATAACTGCGATATCTGTACGCATAGCATTTCACTTTTGTTTATGATGAGGTAAGTACATTGACTTCCACAGAACTTTGCTTACGGACGATGATAATTACGACACTTGGCACATTTTTTACCCTCAAGTAATGACAGAGACTATGTTACAACAAGACGCACATTTTAGAGCGGCAGAACACGTATTTGAGTGATTAATTTTGTACTTAAAACACTTATTTTTAAAGATTTTTGAATTACAAAGAAAGTTTTCCATGATAAATTTCATTCCATTGTTGTAATCTGTAACGCCTGAGGGTATAATTACATTAATCCTCAGGGGGTACACTCCTACTTTGTGTACCATGTGTTTGGCAAGCACAAGGAGATCTAGCTAATATGGTATTTGCTTATACAACTTTACACATCGGTACCATATTTCTCTAACACGTAATCACACAGCTATCTGATCATTTAACAGAGAAACAAAATTTTTTTACTATGTCAGTGACACATGTTTACGCAATTACAAAATGGCTCTGAGCACTATGGGACTTAACATCTGTGGTCATCAGTCCCCTAGAACTTAGAACTACTTAAGCCTAACTAACCTAAGGACACCACACACATCCATGACCAAGGCAGGATTTGAACCTGCGACCGTAGCAGTCGCGCGGTTACGGACTGCGCGACTAGAATCGCTAGACCACCGCGGCCGGCTTACGCAATTACACAGTTGGATAACTTCATACTTATGAAATTGTATTTCGTCTGTACTTTCTGAACTGTTCATATTTTTTCGGAACCATTGTGATACTATGAGAGCTTTGAATGATGTATTTGGTAAGGGATAATGATTTTTGAAGTACGTTTGAGGTAGATGACTTTATTGAAGGTCTTGAAATTATTGAAAGAAGCTGCGACGATTCTGAGATGTGAGTGATCTGTTATGATGTTATTATTACGATGACGATGTGTATTAAGCTGTTGAGGTATGTTTATAATCATTAAGCTGAGAATCGTACTTTAAGAGTTATGAAATGTGTGTAAATGCGTGAATGTATCACAATGCCGGCGAACATTTTTTGGATACTGTTATATTTATAGGATTTTGTTTCTACACATTTCTACTGTAATTTCTCGACTTGTGAAATTTTATTTGTATCAAACTGTCACTGTAGCGGAAACTGATGTCGTAAATATTTCGGTAAGGAAGGGAGGTCACCTTGACGGAATGCACTGTAAGCATTCAGCAGTGCAAAGGTCGCCTGGAAAAAAGCCATTAGTGTTTGCCTTTCAGAGGCACAGGTGGAGAAAAAAGAAGCCATTAACCTCGCTATTGACATTTCTTTGTAGAAAGCATCGCAATTACGACATGCTCAAACTTGAAAACATATGATTACACTGTGGAGCTCTTAATTTATGATATTTACTGAAATGCCTAATGAAATGATGAGAAACATTTTACACCTATTGTCTTTCTAGTTGAGAGATTTTTTTACTGCCTTTGGAGACGCCATTTGCGTAGTGAATGACGTTTCATACCTTGCTTTATATATATATATATATATTTTCTCATTTCGTTTAATATCTAGTTTCTAGCTGCACTGCAGTATTGGTTAAAATAAAATTTTATGGATGTACTAATATAGATATTTTATCCCTACAGGTCCAGAAAATAATAACTTTATGATATACTTAAAAAAAAAAAACGAAGGAGCACAAAAGACATTTCCCTTCACAGGAATTGCATACATAATTTTCTTTTCAAGTACTTGGTAATTTCTTTTGCAGAATAAGTTATGGTGCACCACTTTAATTACATAGACATTAAGATGTGAATAGACATTTCCCTTATCTGCAATGTTATCTTTAGTGTAATATTTTTTCTGCTTGAGCTTTGCCATGTTTAGGTATAGGTTATAGCATTTGCTGCTGCTGTTTGCCAGGCATAGTGTTACTGAATTTGACTTTGTGTTAGTCTGTTAATGTGGTGTCACCGCCAGACACCACACTTGCTAGGTGGTAGCCTTTAAATCGGCCGCAGTCCGTTAGTATACGTCGGACCCGTGTGCCGCCACTATCAGTGATTGCAGACCGAGCGCCGCCACACGGCAGGTCTAGAGAGACTTCCTAGCACTCGCCCCAGTTGTACAACCGACTTTGCTAGCGATGGTTCACTGACAAAATACGCTCTCATTTGCCGAGACGATAGTTTAGCATAGCCTTCAGCTACGTCCTTTGCTATGACCTAGCAAGGCGCCATTATCAATTACTATTGATATTGATTCATGTACCGTCAAGACCGACGTTCTTCATTAACGGATTAAAGTTAAGTGTTCCACCAGCTACGTCCGTTTTCTAAATTCTAATTTCCTTGTCCTGTTCCAGACCTCACGCCAGCCTGCGTGAGCTAAAACGCATGCTTTTCGGCTTCCTCTAGTAACACGGTGTTGGCTCTCCTGCCAACCACAAGATTGGCGACGAGGATGGGATACCATTCCAGCTCGATACCGGGGCTGCAGTTTCGCTGATCAATCAAGACACGTACAAACAGCTGGGCACATCTCTGTTGCGTGCCGCAAATGTTAAGCTAACTAGTTATTCAGGTCAAGATATCCCTGTGTTAGGACAGTGCAGCCTTCTTGCAACATACAAAGGACACGCAAAACTTGTGTCATTTTACGTCCTTCGTTCTTCTTCTGCAGTGAACTTGTTTGGTTTCGATTTATTTCAGTTGATTAACTTGTCTATAGTAAATCAGGTCCTATCAGTGAACCAGACTGTTCTTTCAGACAGTGTTTCTCGTCTATGTGAAGAATTTGCAGACTTTTTGCACCGGGCCTTGGTTGTGCTAAGAACTATAAAGCACATTTGGAACTGAAAGTAAACACGCAACAGATATTTTTCAGAGTGCGCAATGTTCCCCACGCATTGCGTGATGAGGTCGCAAAAACATTACACGATTTGGAATCACAAGGTGTAATTGAACGTGTGCAGGCTTCTCTCTGAGCATCACCCTTAGTAATTTTGCCAAAACCTTCCGGAAAATTGAGACTTTGTGTGGACTTCAAGGCAACAGTGAATCCACAACTAGTGATTGCAACTTTTCCTTTACCCCGCCCGGAAGATCTTTTTGACAAACTGTGCCCGGGTAAATATTTTTCGAAGTTGGACCTAGCAGATGCGTACTTGCAAATACCGGTGGACGAAGAATCCCAGCGCGTTTTAGTGGTTAACACTCATCTTGGTTTGTATCGATTGAAACGACTGCCATTCAGGTGTGCATCCGGCCCTGCATTGTTTCAGCAATATCTACAAACTGTTTGTGCGTCGGTCCCTACTTCAGCAAACTATCTGGACGATATTGTGATCTCCGGAAAGACAGAAGAAGAACATTTAGCCAATCTCAGAACAGTATTTCAGGTCTTGCGACAAAATGCTCTTCGTTTGCGGAAGGACAAATGTGTGTTTTTTGCTCGTGACTTGCCCTACCTGGGACATGTACTCAACGCCCAAGGCATACATCCTAGTCCCGAGCACCTCCGTGCCATACAAGACTTGCCTTCGCCGCAGAATTTGAAGCAGCTACAGAGTGTGCTGGGAAAAAATAATTATTATTACCGTTATATACAACACGCCTCTTCCATTTCAGCTCCGCTTCATCGCTTACGCCGTAAAGGTGTTCGTTCGTCTGGACGACGGAATGCGAACGCGCCTTTCGCCAGTTGAAATCGGCGTCGATTTCCAATACTTGCCTTACGCCATTCGATCCCCAGAAGCCCCTTTTGTTGATGGTGGATGCATCGGATTTCGGGACCAGTGCGGTGCTTGCGCACAAAGATGGTTCGCACGATCGCCCTATTGCCTTTGCGTCCAAATTGCTCTGGTCTGCGCAAAGAAATTATTCACAGATCGAGAAAGAAGCATTGGCTCTCGTATTTGGTGTTACAAAGTTTCATGATTTCTTGTATGGTCATCACTTTACCATCATCACAGACCACAAACCTTTGACATCGCTTTTTCATCCGAACAAGCCTGTACCTCCACGTACAGCGCCGAAATTCATTCGCTGGTCTATTTTGCTCTCGCAGTTCCGCTACGATATCTTGTATCGGTCCACTGCTAAGCACAGAAACGCCGATGCGTTGTCCCATTTGCCTGTTGCTGAGGATAGAGCATTCGATTCCTCCGAACTTGCTTGCATGTTCAGTGATTCGGAAACCGATGACGTGGTCGAATCGTTTCCGATTGATTTTCGTCGTGTAGCTACAGCCACAGCTGCCGACCCTGTCGTTGCTACCGTTCTGCGTTTTGTTGCTACGCAATGGCCCTTGTCAAAGTCACGGATTGGGGACCCGTTGGTTCGTCGATTTTTTTCTCACAAGGAGAGACTTTTTGTTCGACGTGGTGTTTTGCTGTTGCGTTCAGATAATGATCAGTCCAGGGTCGTGGTCGCACGTTCGTTACAGTCCTCTGTCTTACAGCATCTCCACCAAGGACATTGTGGGATAGTGAGAACGAAACAACTTGCTCGTCAGCACTGTACTTGGTTCAGAATCGATGCTGCGATTACGAATATGTGCTCTTCTTGCATGGTGTGTGCCGCACAACAATCAGCACCACCGCGGAAATTCTTTGCATGGCCAAAAGCCACTTCTCCTTGGCAACACTTACACATCGATTTTGCTGGTCCATTCTGGAATGCTCGAAGGTTGGTTGTGGTAAATTCATTCAGTGATTTTCCTTTTGTTGTCCGGATGTCTTCCACGACGTCATCTGCCACCATCCAAGCGTTATCTGCTATCTTTTGCATTGAAGGTCTTCCACAGACTATTGTTTCCGACAATGGCCCACAATTCATGTCCGCAGAATTTCAGTCATTCTGCAAGGCCAATGGTATTCAACATCTGATGTCCGCGCCGTTTTCGCCACAGTCAAACGGAGCCGCTGAACGGTTGGTGAGGACTTTCAAATCACAGATGTTGAAGTTAAAAGAGTCGCATTCTCGGGAGGACGCGTTATTGCTCTCTTTGTCCTCGTATCGCTCTCAGCCCCGAGATGGTCACTTGCCGGCTTAGTTGCTCGACGGTCGTCATCATCGAACCTTGATGTCTTTTACTACATCCGCTGCATCAGGTTCCTGTGCAGTGGCAGACACCTGCTTTTGCTCCAGGCGACGTTGTCTACTATCGTCACCACCGAGGTTCACGGCGTTGGCTCGAAGGGCGCATTCTTCGCTGGCTCGGACGGGCGCTATGTATCTGGTTTTGGGGTCTTCTGGTAAGGTTCGCCGGCATCTCAACCAGCTGCGCCTCTGTCGTCGCATGGGATCTGCCGCTCGCCGTCTGCTTTCAGCGACGGTGCCGTCCGGTCAGCGCCCTGGGGACCCATCTACTGGCTCACCTCAGCTCCAGGTGTTACCGACGCTGCCTTCCATTTTGCCCTATGGCGACGCGCCGCCGCCGCCGCCGCCGCCTGTTCTCCCGCCGGCGACGCCCGCAGTGGACGCGTCGCTGCATCCGCCGGGCGCCTCCCTGGGTCGCGCGCCGCCGATCGCTTCCCGTGACCAGTTGTCCTCCGACATGGAACTCTTGCCCGCTCCGGACGATATGTCGTCTTCGCCCGTCGGGTGCCCCGGCCCGATGGAGGTCGACCCTTCGGCCCCTCCTGACTCTCTACGGGCGCATACACCGCATGTTGGCGTGCACCCTGGAGCAGGTTTTCAGGCGTTTCCTAGCTCCCCTCGGACCGAATGGCAGGGTGCAGGTGTCACGGCCTCGACTGTTGTTAGGCTCCCCACCTCGTCGCATACGTCAACATGGGGTCCTCCCCACGGCGGGCGGAAGCCTTATGCCACCTCCGTACGCCGATTTGCGGGGGAGGAATGTGGTGTCACCGCCAGACACCACACTTGCTAGGTGGTAGCCTTTAAATCGGCCGCGGTCCGTTAGTATACGTCGGACCCGCGTGTCGCCACTATCAGTGATTGCAGACCGAGCGCCGCCACACGGCAGGTCTAGAGAGACTTCCTAGCAGTCGCCCCAGTTGTACAACCGACTTTGCTACCGATGGTTCACTGGCAAAATATGCTCTCATTTGCCGAGACGATAGTTTAGCATAGCTTTCAGCTATGTCATTTGCTACGACCTAGCAAAGCGCTATTATCAGTTACTATTGATATTGATTCATGTACCGTCAAGACCGACGTTTTTCATTTGAGAGGCACCCACGTGCCTTGCTCATACTGTGGCATCAAGCGGTCAGGCCTGCAAGATGAGTGGTCTGCCAAGCGAGTGGATTCATTCTTATTTATCGAGTAACATGAACTCTCGTACTCACAATTTAGTTACAAATTATCCTCCTGTATGAATAATACGCAACGGAAACACGCATCTTACTATCAGTAATTTACAGAAATCTGACTGTTCACTACGCACTGGCAATACCACATTTTCTTTCCTTTTTATTTAACGGCTTTTATCAACACGTGGCCATCGCACTGAATATGAGTGGCGCACACATTATAAATTCTGGATATCATGACAACATACAATTCGAAGGAAAAGGCCACCAATCTTATTTATTCCGATAAATTCTATAACCTAAACACACAAATTCTATAACCTACGACAATAACACGTGAGAAATTCCGCCCAGTGGGCATGGCTTTACATTGGTGAATCTCTATCTTATGGTCTCGTAATTATTTAACGCTATGGTGCACTTTCTGGATAGGATGGTGGATCTTTTATTATACCTCACACTTCGACTCTCACAATCATCATCACGAAACTTTCCTTCACACCGAGCGGTACCGAAGGAACAAGCATAACCCACTAATCTTTTGAAACTACCTCGCTACTCTCCCATGCAAACCACGCATACCCAAATTACATGATATACACCACACTACAATATGAAATACTACACAGGGAATAGTCACAACATTATCAGTTTCAGCTTTCCCACTTCAATTAATATTTATCCCAGTTTCACACGACACTGCCCCACTTCGTAATTCTACTTTCCTACTATGAACTCTGGAGATATATGCACGTCTTCCTGTGCAATGCAAGCCAAGTGGCGTTACTGGTTAGACGGCCGACTCACCTTGTTTCTGTCTCAGAGTTTGAATCTAGCGTCACACGGAATCATATCACGAAAAGTAATATTAAGAACATATTCATCACACACGCGAGTCCTCAACTGATACCATGGACGAGTACTTCTCTTTATCCTTTGTCTCATACACAGTTTGAGACTCACACGGTACTCACCACGTGGAAGTACTCGTCTCTAATTTCAAGTCCAGCACACGCCATTTCTTAAATATTTCAACTTATGGTACACACGCTATTTCTTAAATATTTCAACTTATTGTATACATGCTAGTAATTAAGCTTAACTTAAGCACACGGAAGTATTTCAACTTTTTGCTACACGTGGTTTCATTGTGACCGTTGGTCATTTCCGAAGATTACTACAATCCCATTAATATTACCAGCCTGACATTTAATTCTCCCCACAAAAGTTCCTGAAATAGAGAAATTATTATTTCAAACTACTCTTAAATATTCCACATGCATACCATGTCTCCACTCTTTTGTCTTTACGGAGCACAACTAAGATAGGTCTTAACAGCACAAGATCCAGCGGCAGAGTGCTGAAACATGGCCGTTCTTCAGGTTCTCTCGCACCTCTGTCGAGGTGGGGGAAGACCATGCTACCGTATTGGTCAGCCACATTTCAGGCGCTCAAAGCTCCGGTAAGTTTCATCTCTTTGGTGCCACCAAAGGTGGCCAAAGGATCGTCTCAAAGATGATCATATATTCACATTCACTATCTGCAGTTAGCAGACGACCATACATTCATTCATTTCACAGATCTCACCAAACTGGATGTAGGGATTTATTTTGTGGGAGTGCACATGTGATCAATTAAATAAATAAATTGTCATTCTTTCCCACACTGGTATCCGGCTTCGCTGTATTAATTGAAATTGAGTTATTTTACAAAAAAAATGTGTTGTTCTGAAAAAAATAATGAAGTATGTTGTACCTATTTTCAATGTCGGGCGGTACTGTACCCTTTCACATTAACGGATTAAAGTTAAGTGTTCCACCAGCTACGTCAGTTTTTCTAAATTCTAATTTCCTTGTCCTGTTACAGACCTCACGCCAGCCTGCGTGAGCTAAAACGCATGCCTTTCGGCCTCCTTCTAGTAACACAGTGTTGGCTCTCCTGCCAACCAAAACAGTTAAGCCAGTTCTGCTACTGATTTAATTTTCTTGTTTGCTGCATATTGCCTTATATTAGTTGTAATATTGCATTTGCTTTGCTAATTTAGATATACTGCTGCTTGCTCTGCCAATTTGCATTTTTTTGTCATTGCTGTTTGCGTTAATTGTTTTGTGCTGCTGCATTGCCTCGTCCCTTAGTATAGCTTAAGAGGGGGTAGACTATATAAGAAACTAAATATGGAGAGTAGGGAAAGAATGCACTGAGAAGTTATATGAAAAAGATTTGGGCCAAAATGAGTATTGTACACTGAGAAATAATTATTTTGAAAGAAATGTGAATAGAATACAGAAAGCAGGTATAGATAGGACTTTTTGGGAATAATAGTGAATGAAGGGACATCTCCAACAAGTAAAGAAAGTTTTGTTTGCAAAATACTGCAGTAAAACAAACCCTGTCCTTTCCTTTTGTATTATTCCGCTATGTGTTTGTGTACCCTTGTGTATTTGTGTTCTTCCTGTCTTTATGTGTTTATCTGATAAGACTTATGTTGTATAATTTTTCTAATACTCAGCTACATTCACTATTATGAGGAATACCGTTATCCTCAAATATAATTTGCATTTATAATATGTTATTTACTTTGTAAAGATGTTTAGACACTATGTTCGAAAGCTATTCTGATCTTTTATGTATTTACTTATGTCATAATTCCTGTAACACTGATGTATATGTTTATTTCTATTCTTTTGTAAAGCCTGTATGACTACAAATGTTATCTGTGTTATTATGTTTTAATGATGTTTTCTGTATCTTTGTAATTGTATATTCATGTTATAAAATTGTAATGGACACCAGTTCATCAAATTAAGTAACTTGTATGCATACATTTCAGTGTACACATTTCTGTTGGTCATAGTATATGCACAATATGTGAGAAGTTGGGACTGATAGTGTTTGAACTTGTGTTAATAATTCAGCAAGGGACTGGTTAACAGCATTGCTGGTTCTAAGAACAATTCCAAAAACTTCGTGAGTGCACAAGTGGTGGTTTATGCACTTGCTATATTGTCCACAAGCCTCTTCAATGGTGATTGTGCACCTGCACAGTCGCAACAGATGGCTGCTGGACGTCTCTAGAAGGACTACAGTGGGTCTGCATCTTTGATGGCCCACCAATACCATTATTTATACAAGGACTGCAGTGGGTCTGCACCTCTGGTGGGCCACCAATACCATAATTTCTACCAGGACTACAGTGGGTCTACTCTGTGACGACCTACCTACGAATATTCTTCAAAACTTCGACTGACTCTGCTGTGAGTTTGCTCTGTTGTGGACCATTACCTTTCTACATGTCAAGAGTCAGCACTGTCTTTCCGTTGGAAGGACAACACTACTTCTTCAAGACTGCATGGAAATCCACTACTTCCGTGTGCATTTTCTTTTACTGCTCAGACTTTGAGAAAAAAAACTGCAATTTTACTGTGATGAATGATCAGGACTGTCTTCGTGGACTGTGAGAAAATTTTAGATTTTGACCAACATTGTATCAATAAGTGTGTGCATTTGATATCTTTGTTACTGTAATTATGAAAAATCTCTTCAAATCTGTATTGGCCACTGCCCAAAACAATTTGTAAAATTTTTTGTGGGGAGCATGGGGGCTATGTAAGTAGGCTGTTTAGGCTTTTTTATTGGTAACGCCACGTAGCGCTCTGTATGAAAATCACTGGCTATGCTGTGTGCAGTCTGTGGCTGGTTTGCATTGTTGTTTGCTATTGTAGTGTTGGGCAGTTGGCTGTTAACAGCGCGTAGCGTTGCGCAGTTGGAGGTGAGCCGCCAGCAGTGGTGGATGTGGGGAGAGAAATGGCGGAGTTTTGAGTGCGGATGATCTGGACGTGTGTCCATCAGAGACAGTAAATTTGTAAGACTGGATGTCATGAACTGCTATATATTATGACATTTGAACACTATTAAAGTAAATACATTGTTTGTTCTCTATCAAAATCTTTCATTTGCTAACTATGCCTGTCAATAGTTAGTGCCTTCAGTAGTTTGAATCTTTTATTTAGCTGGCAGTAGTGGCGCTCGCTGTATTGCAGTAGTTCGAGTAACGAAGATTTTTGTGAGGTAAGTGATTTGTGAAAGGTATAGTTTAATGTTAGTCAGGGCCATTCTTTTGTAGGGATTATTGAAAGTCAGATTGTGTAGCGCTAAAAATATTGTTTCAGTTTGAGCACAGTCATTTATAATTTTTCTAAGGGGATGTTTCAACTGGATTATTTGTCCCTGCCACCCGTTATGAACGTTTGGGTCTCCCAGTCTATATCCGGCAAATTAACATCTCCACCCAGAACTATAACATGGTGGGGAAATCTACTCGAAATATTTTCCAAATTATCCTTCAGGTGCTCAGCCACAACAGCTGCTGAGCCGGGGGGCATATAGAGACATCCAATTACCATTTCTGAGCCTGCTTTAACCGTGACCTTCACCCAAATTATTTCACATTTCGGATCTCCGTCAATTTTCTTCGATACTATTGCACTTCTTACCGCTATAAACACGCCTCCCCCTTCACTGTCCAGCCTGTCTCTGCGGTATACATTCCAATCTAGGTTTAGGATTTCATTACTGTTTACGTCTGGTTTCAGCCAACTTTCTGTCCGTAGTACTATGTGGGCATTGTGACCGTTTATTAATGAGAGTAGTTCTGGGACCTTTCTATAGACGCACCTGCAGTTTACTACTAGCACATTAATATTGTCATTCCCTGTTGCATTTTGCCTACTACCTTGCCGCGTCACAGGAGGCGTCTCGTCGGGCCTAGGGAGGGAATTCTCTAAGCTAAAAAACCCACATGTGCACTCCACACGTACTCCGCTACCCTTGTAGGCGCTCCCTGCGTGTAGTGCACGCCTGACCTATTCAGGGGGACCCTACATTTCTCCACCCGATAGCGGAGGTCGAGAAATTTGCACCCCAGATCTCCGCAGAATCGTCTGAGCGTCTGGTTTAAGCCTTCTACTCATCTCCAAACCAGAGGACCGCGATCTGTTCTGGGAACGATACTACAAATAGTTAACTCAGATTCCACCCCGTGAGCGAGGCTTTCCGCCTTCATCAACTCCGCCAACCGCCTGTACGAACTGAGGATGACCTCTGAACCCAGACGGCAGGAGTCATTGGTGCCGACATGAGCAAAAATTTGCAGTCGGGTGCACCCAGTGCTCTCTATCTCCGCCGGCAGGGCCTCCTCCACATCTCGGATGAGACCCCCCGGCAAGCAGAGTGAACACTGGCCTTCTTCCCCGACCTTTCCGCTATTTCCAATATATCCCAGGCATGTTCGATGGAGTTCATGTCTGGAGAACATGCTGACCATTCTAGTCGAGCGATGTCGTTATCCTGAAGGAAGTCATTGATAAGAACAATGGGGGCGCGAATTGTCGTTCATGAAGACGAATGCCTCGCCAATATGCTGCCAACATGGCTGCACTATCGGTCGGAGGATGGCATTCACGTATCGTACAGCCGTTACAGCGCGTTCCATGACCACCAGCGGCGTACGTCGTCCCCACATAATGCCACCTCAAAACAGCAGGGAACCTCCACCATGCTGCACTCGCTAGACAGGCGTTCAGCCTGACCGGGTTGCCTCCAAACACGTCTCCTACGAATGTCTGGATGAAGGCATATGCGACACTCATTGGTGAATAGAACGTGATGCCAATCCTGTGCGGTCCATTCGGCATGTAGTTGGGCCCATCTGTACCGCGCTACATGGTGTCGTGGTTGCAAAGATGGAGTGAAGTTGCGCAACATGCAGCCTATTACACACAGTTTGAGTCGTAACACGACGTCCTGTGGCTGCACGAAAAGCATTATTCAACATGGTGGCGTTGCTGTCAGGGTTCCTCCGAGCCATAATTCGTAGGTAACGGTCATCCACTGCAGTAGTGGCCCTTGGGCGGCCTGAGCGTGACATGTCATCAACAGTTTCTGTCTCTCTGTATCTCCTCCATGTCCAAACTACATCGCTTTGGTTCACTCCGAGATGCCTGGACCCTTCCCTTGTTGAGAGCCCTTCCTGGCACAAAGTAACAATGCGGACGCGATCAAACCGCGGTATTGACCCCATAGGCATGGTCGAACTACGGACAACACGAGCCGTATACCTCCTTCCTGGTGGAATGACTGGAACTGATCGGCTGTCGGAACCGCTCGGTCTAATAGGCGCTGCTCATGCATGGGTATGCATGGTTGTTTACATCTTTGGGCGGGTTTAGTGATATCTCTGAACAGTCAAAGGGACTGTCTGTGATACAACATCCTCAGTCAACGTCTATCTTCAGGAGTTCTGGGAACTGGGTTGAGCCAAAACTTTTTTGATGTGTGTAATTGCTGGCCATTTTACGTTTGGTGGGTTAGGGGATATAGGTTGCTATGTACGAAATGTAGCTAACATATCGAAATCGTTTTTAACGGCAGAAGGAGGTCATGTCTGTTTCCATTCTCGACAAAATATGTGAGATATATTCGATATTTTCTGCGTCGAGGTTGTCAGCTACACATCACATGCGTGGCTACTGCCACCTGAAGTGGCCTGCCTAGCGTTTCTCTTCTTCGTATGCTGCCAATACAAACCGAAGCGAAAGGAAAACTTAATGACTTGAAAAGACAACAGGAGTTTTCATCTCATGACGCTCACTGTATGTCTTTTAAGTCTATGCTGACTGGTTTCAGGAAAAAATTGTTACCTGTATTATTGAATTTATTCACTCATTTATTATAATCTATTGACGTTAAAGTTGCCTTTTTAGCAGAGCGCGCTACAAACTGTGGACGTGTTCTACTACTGGTTGTTTCAAATGACGCATGAGCGATGTAACTGCGCTAAGTGAAAATGTTAACTCAGTTCCTGAACTGCACTTTGTATAAGTGCTGCAAATAAAACAAACACACATTCTGTTAACTAACGTCTGCAAAACAACAATCGGAATGACCAACAAGAAAATAAAACTTGTTTTACGGTCACGCAGCGCAGCTGTGCTTGGGGAGGAGACAACGGCACTTTCGGTTCTACAACGGCACTTTCGGTTTTAATATACAGGGTGTTACAAAAAGGTACGGCCAAACTTTCAGGAAACATTCCTCACACACAAATAAAGAAAAGATGTTATGTGGACATGTGTCAGGAAACGCTTAATTTCAATGTTAGAGCTCATTTTAGTTTCGTCCACCTACGCTCAATGGAGCACGTTATCATGATTTCATGCGGGATACTCTACCTTTGCTGCTAGAACATGTGCCTTTACAACACAACATGTGGTTCACGCACGATGGAGCTCCTGCACATTTCAGTCGAAGTGTTCGTACGCTTCTCAACAACAGATTCGGTGACCGATGGATTGGTAGAGGCGGACCAATTCCATGGCCACCACGCTCTCCTGACCTCAATCTTCTTGACTTTCATTTATGGGGGCATTTGAAAGCTCTTGTCTACGCAACCCCGGTACCAAATGTAGAGACTCTTCGTGCTCGTATTGTGGACGGCTGTGATACAATACGCCATTCTCCAGGGCTGCATGAGCGCATCAGGGATTCCATGCGACGGAGGGTGGATGCATGTATCCTCGCTAACGGAGGACATGTTGAACATTTCCTGTAACAAAGTGTTTGAAGTCACGCTGGTACGTTCTGTTGCTGTGTGTTTCCATTCCATGATTAATGTGATTCGAAGAGAAGTAATAAAATGCGCTCTAACATGGAAAGTAAGCGTTTCCGGACACATGTCCACATAACATATTTTCTTTCTTTGTGTGTGAGGAATGTTTCCTGAAAGCTTGGCCGTACCTTTTTGTAACACCCTGTATTCTAGGGGAAGGTATAGGAAAGGAAGAAAAAAGTGGAACTTGTGTTACTGTCTAATAACTGAATCGAATCTTCTAGTGGGAAGTGTACAAAATTAAGATGCAATTATTGTTTTGCGATCTAATAACGGGAGTTGCGGTTCAGATCAAAGCTGTAGATTTTTTGGCGTCTTTCTCGTTTTCTCTCGTTGTTCTATGAAATTGTGTACGTCATGTCCTCCCTCTCCACCAGAGATATCCTATTTGTAAATTTTTTTAAAACTTAGCAAATCTTTCTGTTCTCTTCTGGACGGAAATGAACTGCGTTGTTTATCAACCCTTTTCCATAAGAGCATACTCTACGATAATGTATATTCGCACTATGACTATCCATTGCAGCAGACGCTGAGTTTAGTTACGTGCTCTGCCATCGGCAGTAGCTTGAAAACTAACAAATCTAAAGCAAACCCGATGGAAAGGCTAGAAGAGGTTTTGATTAAACAAGCAGACACAGGAAAAACAGCAGCGCAACTGGTGCTGCGCTACGCACGCTACGTACCCAAGGGTTGGGCGGACCGGGCACACACCCTCCGGCCCATCGCCAAGGTTCAAAATCAAATGGCTCTGCGCACTATGGGACTTAACTTCTGAGGTCATCAGTCTCCTAGAACTTAGAACTACTTAAACCTAACTAACCTAAGGACATCACACACATCCATGCCCGAGGCAGGATTCGAACCTGTGACCGTAGCGGTCACGCGGTTCCAGACTGTAGCGCCTAGAACCGCTCGGCCACTCCGGCCGACCCATCGCCAAGGGAAAGTTCACTCTACTTATTTCTCTCTGTCAGCGAGCTACAGTTCACTATCCCAGGGGCTTGCGGAAGAGCATTTTATGACTGCTTTTGCCGACTTTTGATGGCCCGACGTCCAGACAATTGTTCTCGGCAGAGGAGAGTGCATTCCTCCTTTTCTGCTGGTCTTCTCGTAGTGATTCGTGTGCAGCTGTCTGCGATATCAATATCTGATACGTTGGGTTGGGTTGTTTGGGGAAGGAGACCAGACAGCGAGGTGATCGGTCTCATCGGATTTGGGAAGGACGGGGAAGGAAGTCGGCCGTGACCTTTCAAAGGAACCATCCCGGCATTTGCCTGGAGCGATTTAGGGAAATCACGGAAATCCTAAATCAGGATGGCCGAACGCGAGATTGAACCGTCGTCCTCCCGAATGCGAGTCTAGTGTGCTAGCCACTGCGCCACCTCGCTCGGCAATATCTGATACGCTTGTGAAAAAATTTCACCTCAGAGGCCGAAATGAGCCAGCAATTCAGGACACCCAACAGTATGTCGCCGGGCTAGCTCTTGCGTTTTTCCAGGGTCACGTAGGCACCAAAGTTGCGCTGCCGGCTGCTTCATGCATGCATCAAATAACAATGTTCTGATTTGGACGCCGGCTATACCGGTGGACACCTGTTCCGTGCCATGAGATGTGCTAGGATTGGAGGAACAGATTTTGCTCGTGTTCTGGAGGGAGGCTGTACGGTATTCAGAGATATATGCTATTGGCATATGAAAGCTGTGGTGTCACCGCCAGACACCACACTTGCTAGGTGGTAGCCTTTAAATCGGCCGCGGTCCATTAGTATACGTCGGACCCGCGTGTCGCCACTGTCAGTGATTGCAGACCGAGCGCCACCACACGGCAGGTCTAGAGAGACGTACTAGCACTCGCCCCAGTTGTACAGCCGACGTAGCTAGCTACAGTTCATTGACCAATACGCTCTCATTTGCCGAGACGATAGTTAGCATAGCCTTCAGCTACATTTGCTACGACCTAGCAAGGCGCCGTATTCAATTGATATTGGGATTCTAAATGTATCATCAAGAGCGATGTTCTACAAATGTGGATTAAAGTTAAGTATTCCAGAAGCTACGTACTTTTCTTTATAGCATTCATTACGTATCCTGTAGCCGGCCGAAGTGGCCGTGCGGTTAAAGGCGCTGCAGTCTGGAACCGCAAGACCGCTACGGTCGCAGGTTCGAATCCTGCCTCGGGCATGGATGTTTGTGGTGTCCTTAGGTTAGTTAGGTTTAACTAGTTCTAAGTTCTAGGGGACTAATGACCTCAGCAGTTGAGTCCCATAGTGCTCAGAGCCATTTGAACCATTTGAACGTATCCTGTTTCAGACCTCACGCCAGCCTGCGTGAGTTTAAGCGCGTGCCTTTCTGCTTCCTCTCATTGTGTCTAGGCTGTCTTGTCTAGACACAACAAAAGCACTACCGTTTCCAATAGGTGAGTTTTAGTTTTTTTACGTGTATTCCAAGTGGAATGTTCTGCTGACTTGACTGAAGGGTGAGGAAGCTGGGATTTGCGCGATGGGTGTAAACGAGAGTAGACTCGGGCTGTGGCCGCGAACGGGTAGCCATCGATTCATACTCAGGGCCACAAAGGTGGATCCGGATGAGAGAAGGAGATGGAGGTCCATTGTTTGAGCTGACACAGAGGTGCACTGGTTACCACATTATAGACAGCAACATGCATAAGGTGAGCATTTCGTAGCATTGGGGTTATGAATCTTTAAGACGAATTTAGCCAACTCCAGCATGCCCTTACAACAGCGCAGTCGCTGTCGAATATAAGCATATTGTGGCCCTTGGTCAGATTTTTAGACCGCAGTCTTCTTGGTTAATACTTTGCAGTGAGAAAGTTCTGAATGAGATAATCCTGCAAACCAACAAAAAACTGGCCCTCAAGAGGGAAAAGTTATCTGACAGTAAGCGAAGCAACTATGAAGACTTCGTTGTGATCGAACTGAAAGCTTTTTAGGGGATTCTCATGTTCACAGCCATCTTCAGATCTAATAATAAAGATCTTCAAGTTATGTTTGAAACCAATGGTACTGCTCATGACAATTCTCATGTTACACTGTCACTGAAGAGGATCTGAGTACTGCTGCTCAGTATACTTTTTGATGACGCCTCAGACGGGTATATGAGGAATAAATATTATGCAACAGCTCCCATAACATGGGTTTTCCAAGAGCTTTTAAAAAATTGTATCAATAGCTATTCAACTGGAATGTACGTTTGTACTGACGAAATGTTGATGGGCTTTCGTGGTCGATATTGCTTTAAAATGTATAGACCCAGCAAGCCAAGAAAATATGGGCTGAAAATAAAAGCTATGGCAGATGTGAAAACTCACTACTTGCTAAACGCCTACATTTACCACTGAAAGAATAATGATGGTTGAACACTAACTGATGACGAAAGGAAATTTTCCAAACCAACTCAGGCAGTGTTGCAATTGACCAAACCCATTTGCGGAAGTGACTGATATATCACGGCTGATAACTGATTTTTGTCTATAGCCTTCGTAAAGGAACTAAATAAAACGGGCGTGACATACGTACGAACGTTGAGAAAAAAATAATAAATGGGGCCTGACATAAGTAGGAACGTCGAGAAAAAGTAAACAACAAATTTCAAACGAATTTTACCTGCCAAGAAAAGAGAAGTAGGAGAAGCCCTCTATGGCTTCGAGACAACACTACTCTCTTATGTACCCAGAAAGGTCATGCTTTCGTATACTCAATGCTCCATAACCAGACGACTGATCCAGGAACTGGAAAACCGACAATTATTGCTTTTTACGACAGCACGAAAGGTGGGGTCTACGCATTGAATGAGAAGTTCACGATTTACTCAACAAGGCGATGGCTGTCAACCAATTTTTCACTGTCGTGAACATCAGCCTAGCGAATGCCTGTTATCTACCGAGGATTCACTGGGAATCCATTGGTAACCAGGTTGGAATACATCAGAAGGCTTGCCAAAGAACATGTAGAACCTCATCTCAATTGCTGACTTCTGAACCCTCGGTTGCCCTGTGTACTACGGCTAAACATCAGTAGAATACTAAAGATACCAGTTCCTTTTGAAGTCAGACAGGCCTTAAGCAAACAAGCGAGGTGCAAGAAGTGTCCAGCAGGCTCTGACAGAAAAACAGAAAAAGATCTGCAACAGCTGCAAGATTTGCGGACTCTGCGCAATTCCTGTATGCCATGACTGCATAGAGTAATGGCTTACAAATTCATGTGTATGTAACAAATTGTCAAAGCATAATGTGTTTCTCTAAACGTTCATTGTTCCCTTTTACTGTGATGTTAGAATTTGGTTTAATTCTTCATATAAAATTAGCAGAGACAGGGGTTATGTAACATGTAGCAGATGTTTTTTATTGTCTGCGTATGTGGTCAATTCTGTTACCTGTAACTTATTTTCTGTGTCAAAAGGTTTTCAGTGATATCAATAAAAGTTAGTTTTGAAATGTCAGTTGAAATTTTTCATTTCTCTTTCACCATTGAAGTATAAGGATCATGGAAATTACTCAGCATCTATAACCCAACCTCACCAATCGCGTTACAAAAATATTGCCTCACCCGTTACGGATTAAAGTAATCAATGTGTTATGTTGATCTAAGTCCCATGTCACTCGTGTCTTTTGGAAATTTCATATGGTATTTAGTTAGGCAGCACTACCTCTGGTAACGTTTTTATATTTAATTAATCTGTATGGGGAAAGATAGGAGTAATCTTGGAGTAGAATACATCATGTCAACTTCAGTTTCATTACTCAGGCTTTTGTCATTCGCCTTTAGATTCCGTTACATTTAATTTTTTTCTGTGTCTCACAAATGTTCAGATTCAGAAGTTCGTCAGAGGTACCCACACATCTGCCCGCCTCACGGGGCATATTGTAAATTGTTAAACCTCCTTATACTTAGGGTGACACGAAATACTTAAATAATCTTGGTCATATTTCCTTATTGACACAGTTTTCACAAATATTCGAAAAAATAATGTACTCAAAAGTAGTTCCACATTTAAATAAAAATAACTTACTTAATATATCACAGTTTGAATTCCAGAAGGGTTGCGCAGCTGAGAATGCTATTTATACATTCACTATATATAATAAAATATCGACAATTGTTATTTTTTGTGATCTTTACAAGACGTCTCATTGCACAGATCATGTTACACACAAAGTTTTATTGAATTGCTGGCTTTACACAAAACTGACCAGAATCATATTTAACTGACAGAATGCAAAAGGTTATGCTGAATAATTCAGAAAATGATGGAAGGGTGGAAAATTTTAGTGATTGGGCAGAAAGAACAGAGAGGGCCCCTGGCTTCAATTTTAGGTCGATTGATATTTTTTGTATATGTGAATTATCTTCCACTTAACATTCAACTAGCAGAATTGGAACTATTTTCAGACAATACTATTGTTTTCATAAATCCTATTAGAGAGAAAGCAACAGAAGAGATTGTTAATGACGTTTCCCAAGGAATTATTAAGTGGCTCTTTGATAACAGACCCTCCCTAAATTTTGAGAAAATGCACTACATTCAGTTTTGTACAACAAGTAGAGACATACCAGCAGTTGATGTAGCACATAAACAGGTGTCAGTAAATAGGGTAGATTTTTTTTGGTGTACATACTGATGGAAACTTGAACTGGAAGACGGATGTTACTGAGTTTCTCAACCAATTAAGTTCAGCTGCTTTTGCTTTTCACGTAATTGTCAGTCTTGGAAACAAAAGAATCAACCTTCTAACATATTTTCTATATTTCCACTCAACAATGTCTTATAGAACAGTTTCCTGGGGTAACTCAACACTCAAAAAGAAAGTACTGATTCCACAAAATCGAACTCTAAGAATAATGTGTGGTGTTCACCCATAATCGTCATATAAGTAGCTCTTTAAGGGTTTAGACATTTTTAAAGCACCATCAGAATACATATATTCGCTAATGAATTTCACCATAAATAAACAATCCATCACAATCTGAAAAGAGTAGTGATAAATATACCTACAACACTAAAGGGAAAAATGAACTTTATTACACATTATTAAAACTGACATTGGCTTATAAATGAGTTCAGTACACAACAACAAAGATTTTTAATCATTTTCCCACTAACATAAAACGTCTGACATGTTTCACATGTAACCCAAAATCGTTTCTCCTGGACAAAACCTTATATTCCATGGACGTATTTTTATTTAAAAACTGTCAATCCCTTAAAAAAGAACTCACTTTTAACCATAGTTGCATGAGCAGCACTACGGAATAATGTGTTCATTAACATTGACACTAATCGTGTATACATATCCTATAAATTGAGTTGTTCCACATCATTTTTACAACAGAATCGTTCAAATAGTCTATGGAACATGTAGCTCATTAACTGAACATGTGATAGGATGAGTGAAGTCTTTTTGTTTATTTACTTTATTTATTTATTTTACCGCAAGTGTCATGGAGAATCAATGGGCCTTTCGCCAAATGTGTGAGTATGTTGGTAAACTCAATATTTGGCGGATAGTCGCAGATTGTTGTGGTATTTTGCCCCGTTGTTGGGCCACATCTTATTAGATTTCATCACACAGTATAGCAAGGATCACTCTGATATAAGCCAGCAGGCAGTTACTATCTGTAACATCTCCTGTCGCACAAAACGACAGATGGTCACGAAACGAGACGAAGAAGGCGTTACTAGGAGCCGTATTGTATTGTAGAGTACAGAGAATGCGGTGATTCACACTGCGAGACTTAGCGGCAAGCGCATAACTTTATTTTCTAATATAACTATTTAAATGTTTATATATTCCTCCAACTAGACTATATGCTTTATCCGCACTGACAACAGCCTCACTGCGACTCCAGTTAACTGCAGAATCAAGTCCACATTTTAATTAGAACTTTATATAATATCTGTTGATCCACTGACGATAAGGGACAGCCGGCCGCGGTGGTCTAGCGGTTCTAGGCGCTCAGTCCGGAACCGCGCGACTGCTACGGCCGCAGGTTCGAATCCTGCCTCGGGCATGGATGTGTGCGATGTCCTTAGGTTAGTTATGTTTAAGTAGTTCTAAGTTCTAGGGGACTGATGACCACAGATGTTAAGTCCATAGTGCTCAGAGCCATTTGAACCATTTGATAAGGGACAGCGGTCAAATATTTACCAAGGAAAAACGCCAAACATCCATACGTTTTGAGAAGTTTTATTATTTACACAATCAGTTTTGACAACTCAATAATGCCATCTTCAGATCCCTAAGCGCTCCATATATAGACAATCAGATATATCGATCCTTGCATAAATGGATTCCGTGAATACGTTTTTGGAGTGTTTACTTCGAAGACTTGACCACAACTAGTTACCTATATAAAATAACTTCTCAAAACGTACTGTTGTTTGGCCATTTTCCTTGGTAAAGAAGTTTATGTAATGTTGACGGTCATTGGCCTTCTCATCCGAGCAATCAGAAACGTTCCGTGTGCAGGCAGACGCGAAGTGCTGATGCTGGCAGGCTTGGTCTAGTTTTTGGAGAGGCAATGTGTATGTTCTGTGGACAATTGTATGTCCACGTATGAGTGATATGATGGTTAAAACTGTATCGGAGAAAGTTTATGTGCGATCTCGCGTGTGGGCGACTTTGTAAGATGATCAAAGTCATGTGTACATAAGTATTTTACCAGATTGCAATGGTGCTCGATAAGTGAAATTTAGATTTCGTAAACTTCGATTGAAATACTGCTGTCAGATTCGTTTTAGGACAGTTTTTTCCTTTTTTTTTTTTTTTAGTAAGAATAAGGTTGCATCCTTTCATTTGGAGACTTCCATTGAAGTAGGGCTGATATTTTCCCTCTTGCTGTTCCATCATTCATAATTGATTGTATACATGTTAGTATCCGCGACCAACGGAAAAGAAAACCAGTGGGGACATCGCGACTGATTTACAAGTCACGAGGTAAACAAACCTTCTGTTGTTGAGGTAGGGAAGCTGCAAGAACTTTGCTGGACCCTTCCGTTACGAATTTGTCATCGTAGCCCCCGTATGCAGCAATCCACCAGGAACAACATGCGCTGTTAACTTGTCTGACGCAGCTATGTTTCATGGCTGGAACATTCCTTATATCTCATCGTAATTAGTTAATTAGTAATGAAATGGGCTTATAATATAAGGAGCCGCAACTCTTGGCGTCCCTGTCTAGAGAAAACTTCCAATAAACTGCGAGTAACTGGTGTGGTAGAAAGTATTTTAGACCAGTGAACATAACGTATGAATTTTGGAAACTGCCTTGAGTGGGAAGAAAAATTTCGAACAGTGGATTTTACTTGTGCAAACTGGAATTAGCCATTGAAGTGTGTGTATTAGGCAGCGAGTGTTTGAACGTCGAATATTGAGTCTGAACATTGAAAAACGAGTTTGGGGGGTAGGAGACAAGATACCGGCGCAAGTAAAGCTTTGAGAAGGGGTCTTGCTTGGATAGCTCATTCAGTAGAGCACTTGCCTGAGAGAGGCGAAGGTCTTGAGTTCGAGATCCGGTCTGCCACGAAGTTTTATTCTATCAGAAAGTTTCAGTCAACACAACTTATGAAACTTCCTGGCAGATTAAAACTGTGTGCCTGACCGAGACTCGAACTCGGGATCTTTGCCTTTCGCGGGCAAGTGCTCTACCAACTGAGCTACCCAAGGACGACTGACGCCCCGTCCTCACAGCTTTACTTCTGCCAGTACCTCGTCTCCTGTGAGGACGGGGCGTGAGTCGTGCTTGGGTAGCTCAGTTGGTAGAGCACTAGCCCGCGAGAGGCAAAGGTCCCGAGTTCGAGTCTCGGTCCAGCACACAGTTTTAATCTGCCAGGAAGTTTCATATCAGCGCACACTCCGCTGCAGAGTGAAAATCTCATTCTGACAACTTATGAACTTTATAGATTGCCATTGGGCACTGAACAGCTGCTGCAACATGATACGAACAGTTTCGACTAACTAATATTATGTATGGAAAAATTTAGTACACTGAACATTGAACGTCAGGAAAAACTTACCAGTTTGAGCTGCACCGAAGAGCCAAAGAAACTAGTACACCTACCTGATATCGTGTTGGGCCCCTGCGAGCACGCAGAAGTGCCGCAACACGACGTGGCATGGACTCGACTAATGTCTTAAGTAGTGCTGGAGTGAACTGACACTATGAATCCCGCGGGGCTGTCATAACTCCGTAAGAGTACGAGGGGGTGGAGATCTCTTCCGAAAAGGACGTCGCAAGCCATCTCAGATATGCTCAATAATGTTCATGCCTGGGGAGTTTGGTGGCGAGTGGAATTGTTTGAACTCTGACGAGTGTTCCTGGAGCCACTCTGTAACAATTCTGGACTTGTGGGGTGTCGCATTGTCCTGCTGGAACTGCCCAAGTCCATCGGAATGCACAATGGACATAATGGATGTAGGTGACCAGACAGGGCATGTCACCTGTCATGGTCGTATCTAGACGTATCAGGGGTCCCATACCACTCCAAGTACAGACGCCCCAAACCGTTCCATATCGTCCACCAGCTTGAAGAGTTCCCTGCTGTCATGCAGGGACCATGGATTCATGAGGTTGTCTCCATCCTCTTCCACGTCCATCCGCTCGATACAATTTTAAACGAGATTCGTTCGACCAGGCAACATGTTTCAGCAACAGTCCAAAGTCGGTGTTGATGGGCTCAGACGTGGCGTACAGCTTTGTGTCGTGCAGTCATCAAGGGTACACGAGTGGGTCTTCGGCTCAGAAAGCCCATATCGATGATGTTTCGTGGAGTGGCTCGCATGCTGACACTTGTTGGTAGCCCAGCACTGAAATCTGCAGCAATTTGCGGAAGGATTGCATTTCTGTCAAGTTGAAAGATTCTCTTCAGTCATCGTTGGTCGCGTTGTTGCAGGATCTTTTTCCGGTCGCAGCGTTGTCGGAGATTTGATGCTTTACTGGATTCCTTATATTCACGGTACACTCGTGGAATGGTCGTATAGGAAAGTCCCTAGTTCATCGCTATCTCGGAGGGGGTGTGTTTCATCGCTCGTGTGCCGACTATAACACCACGTTCAAACTCACTTAAATCTTGATAACCTGCCATTATAGCCGATCTAACAACTGCGCCAGACACTTGCTTATATAGGCATAGCCGACCCCAGCGCCATTTCTGCCTCTTTACATATCTCTGTATTTCAATACGTATGCCTATACCAGTTTCCTTGGCGATTCAGTGCAGTATTCAGGGGTAAATTGTTATGAACATTGACACAATATTTATGTGTGTTTCGTGCAGCTGTGTTAATTATAGTTACTGAACAATACTTGACGACATTGACTGCGGTTTCTTCTAGATCATTAAAGATAACTATGTGTGAATACACACTACTGGCCATTAAAATTGCTACACCAAGAAGAAATGCAGATGATAAACTTATATTCATTGGACAAATATATTATACTAGAACTGACATGTGATTACATTTTCACGCAATTTGGGTGCATTGATCCTGAGAAATCAGTACCCAGAACAACCACCTCTGGCCGTAATAACGGCCGTGATACGCCTGTTCATTGAGTCAAACAGAGCTTGGATGGTGTGTACAGGTACAGCTGCCCATGCAGCTTCAACACCATACCACAGTTCATCAAGAGTAGTGACTGGAGTATTGTGTGCTCGGCCACCATTGACCAGACGTTTTCAATTGGTGAGAGATCTCGAGAATGTGCTGGCCAGGGCAGCAGGCGAACATTTTCTCTATCCAGAAAGGCCCGTACAGGACCTGCAACACGCGGTCGTGCATTATTCTGCTGAAATGTAGGGTTTCGCAGGGATCGAATGAAGGCTAGAGCCACGGGTCGTGACACATCTGAAATGTAACGTCCACCGTTCAAAGCGCCGTCAATGCGAACAAGAGGTGACCGAGACGTGTAACCAATGGCACCCCATACCATAACGCCGGGTGATACGCCAGTATGGTGATGATGAATACACGCTTCCAATGTGCGTTCACCGCGATGTCGCGAAACACGGATGCGACCATCAAGATACTGTAAACAGAACCTGGAATCATACGAGAAAGTGACGTTTTGCCATTCGTGCACCCAGGTTCGTCGTTGAGTACACCATCCTAGGCGCTCCTGTCTGTGATGCAGAGTCAAGGGTAACCGCAGCCACGGTCTCCGAGCTGGTAGTCCTTGCTGCTGCAAACGTCGTCGAACTGTTCGTGCAGATGGTTGTTGTCTTGCAAACGTCCCTATCTTTTGACTCAGGGATCGAGACGTGGGTGCACGATCCGTTACAGTCATGCGGGTAAGATGCCTGTAATCTCGACTGCTAGTGATACGAGGCCGTTGGGATCCGGCGCCGCGTTCCGTATTACCCCCCTGAACCCACCGATTCCATATTCTGCTAACAGTCATTGGATCTCGACCAACGCGAGCAGCAATGTCGCGATACGATAAACCGCAATCGCGATAGGCTACAATCCGACCTTTATCAAAGTCGGAAAAGTGATGGCACGCATTTCCCCTCATTACACGAGGCATCACAACAACGTTTCACCAGGCAACGCCGGTCAACTGCTGTTCGTGTATGAAAAATTGGTTCGAAACTTTCCTCATGTCAGCACGTTGCAGGTGTCGCCACCGGCGCCAGCCTTCTGTGAATGTTCTGAAAAGCTAATCATTTGCATATCACAGCATCTTCTTCCTGTCGATTAAATTTCGCGTCTTCTGCACGTCATCTTCGTGGTGTAGCAATTTTAATGGCCAGTAGTGTATGTTAAGGCGACGATGGCAGATGTTCGTAACCGGTAACTGGCGGTGGACCGGGCGACAAATGAAATTTCCGGCGCTGCATCAAGTTGTGGCTTGCGGCGGACGGTGTGCACGGCTTCCGAGTGCGGCTGGCGGCAGCAGCAGGCTGGCGGCAACTGGCTGGCGTCCGGCTGGCTCTTCAGCCGACGCGCGCGGCTGCAGTTTCATGACAGCGTGCAGGCGGCGTCATTAACGTAAATCGTAGTTACAAAATAATTAAAGAACGGAGCTTTAGTTGTGGGTTTAGAGGAATTAATCCTGCAATTTTGTAATTTATTTAGTAAACACAATCGTCGTCGCGTATATGTTGTTACTTTTTATTTTTGGTTGATCGGTTACGATCTACATAGAGATCTACATTCTTTGGTGGTAGTAGGAGTCAGTGGCGTGGATTAGGCCAGTCCGTGCTGGCGTTAACAACACTGAGCTAGCACGGACGGACCTGCTCCACGCCAGGGACTCCTACGAACACCGAGGAACGTAGATCTAATGATGATCTCTGTAATAGATCATCCACAAAAAAAGAAGTAACAAGTTATACGCGACCAGCACTGCGTTTACTAAATAAATTACAACATTGTTGGAGCGCTGTTTCCTGGAGCAACGTTCCAAAAAATTATAAATTTTGTGTTTTGTAAATAATTGCTATTATATATCAGGCAAGACGAGTCCAGTTACAGCAAATGCGTGATGGGATTGTCACCCAGGGAAGTGTTTTTAACAGCAAGAACAAATTTAATGAGTTAATCAGTAATAAGAATGATAATCCTTTTCATTAAGCCTAGATTCTCATTCAAAATGGTCTAAAAGTCAATTACTTATTGAATTTTTTGAAAAGTATATGTGTAGAATGTTGAAAGCAAAAGGTTTTTTTAATTTTAGGAAAGTTTCTGCAGCCCATTGTTCGAAGCAGTGTCACGGCCGCCGGAACGCTCTTAGCCCGAGACCCCCGGCTCTGGTAGAAAACTTGTCGTGCCGTGCCGCACGTTCACGAAACATTTGTATTGCAGTACGCATGCAAACATATTCGCCGAAAAAGCTGACGAACAACGTGTGCAGGCTGCCTAACGCAGCGTATCAACCTCAGCCAGATCGACTTATCTTCCCAAGGAGAGCGAGGGAATTGCTCTCCAGGAAAAATTCGAGTTTGAGGAAGGGTGGATATACGGTCCTAGAATTGCAGACTAGACGTAAGCAACGAAAATCCTTTTTTTGTCAAATTTTGGTCAAAACTGGTCAAGACATGGTTTTTGGTATTGGATTAGCCATTTTGAGTTTTGGAAATATAACTTCAGATTTGTGTTCTGTGACATCAAAAATATGTAACAACATGTAATTTTCATGTAAATTGAACTAATAATAAATATAAAAGTTTTCCTTAAACTTTAAACAGGTTTTTCTCGCAAATGATTTTTCAAAACTGTATTTGGCATAAAATAGAAACGTCTTCACCCATCAGCCCCGCAAAGTAAACACTTTTCTTGGGAACTTATTACTATAATATATGAAATTTGTTAATATTAACTATTTTTTGTAAAGCCACAAAGATGAAAAAAAACAAAAATCGAACTCAAAGTTCAAGTTCACACCACATAGTTAAATTGAAGGTTATCTCATTGTTTTTAGGCATAAATGTAATGTAGTATCGACTGATATTATCCATTTTTGATTTCAGATAACCCCTGAGCGTCTACAGTGCACGCAGTCTGCGTACTTCAAACTCACAAGCCCATGTTCGAACCATAATTATGGGTGCCACTTTGTTTTTTTATTGAAAATCTAAAATAAAGTTCGAAGTACGATTAGTCATACTCTCCAAACATTCTTTGTATGTCTTACCAGCGTCTCAAAAAAATTTACAAGCTTTTCCTACTCTTAGGTCATTTGAATGAGAACATGGCCTTAGGTTAATATCAGAGGGTATAGTATGGGTAAATAAGCGGTATTTTGTTCAAGACAAAGACTTTTAATGAGATTTTGTGATAATTCATCGTGCCATTTTAGGACTTACGATTTGTGGACTGTTGCTACAGAGTAACTAATGTAATATATGTGATGCTAATGAGTTTCTGGGTTCGGAGAGGCTCATGCAGAAAAAATTTGTTAACTATGGCTCTGAATAACCCTATGTCTTCTGTGTTGGACTGTTATAAGGGACTGTGATTGTTTATGACAGTATATAAGTTCACATAAAACAATTATCTGCATCCACTCCTTTTTTTATTTCATTCCACGACGCTTTTAGAGAGTTTACACTCTCATCTTCAGGTGGAAAAATGATATTATGTTACATTTTTTCCAGTTGGATGCAGCCAGTTGTTTGGCGCGGTTACATTTTGTTTGTTGCGGTTACATTTTGAATCTGTTCCAGTACACAGAACCGTGTGGTTGGTCATAAATATGCATTTTTAACTTAATTTGCCTCACAGAACTTGAACCAGTAACACAAACGTTGGTTTGTTTATGTTATTGGTTTCTGTTCTATGAGAAAAATTAAGTTAGAAATGTATATTTATGACGAACTGCTGGGTTCTGTACACTGGCATAAATTCAAGATGACACAGCAACAAACAACTGGCTCCTCTCAGCTAGCAGAAATGTAACATAACATCACTGTTTCACCTGAAAATGAGACTGTAAACTCTCGAAAGGTGTCGTGGCATGAAATCAAATGACTGCTTGACATGTATAATTGTTTTATATTAACTTTCATGGTTCTGAATGTTAATGTGTTAGGTAATAATAAATGTAATAAAATGCTTAAAGTTAGCGAATCTCAGAGAGGGAAGATTGAAGTCACAGTTAAGATGGTTGAACAAATACAAAGCTGAATATATGCTTTTGTTACTTGAAATAAGACAATTTGGGAGAGAAGCATCAAAAGAGTTATAAAATGGTGTCAAACAAATTTGTATATGGTATTTACATTAATGTTTTGAAAATATGAACAGCTTTCTTATAAAATAGCCCACAAGTAATCAATTTGCTTATTCAATCACCAAATAGTTGTCCTAGTTTGATCAAAATAACAGTGTAACTACTGCATAATCAGGTGAACAAAGTTTCTGAAGACTCACATAAAGAAATTAAAGCTGAATGACAGCTGTGAAAAATGTAGTAATAGCTAGGAACTTAGGTACTGGAAATGACGAAATAAGTAATGAAAAGGAGACGGTAGGAGAGGTTAATGGTAATGAAAGTAAAGTACAAGAATATGACGATGAACTGGGATAGAAGGAGGATTAGAGTTACGAGTTAAGTCAGACGTAAATGTCATGAATAAAGGTGTGAGAGAAGAGGAAAGAAGGGGGATAAGATTTATGATTTAACATCAGACGTAAATGTTGTAAATAAAGATGAGAGAGCAGAGTTCTTTAAAGGAGAAACATAGATGTAATATGTGGCAAACGGTGCTAAATAAGGGAAACAGACTCATGTTAATGCTGAAGTGAAAGAAAACGAATTTAATTATAGCACTATGGGGATGGTAACAGAGTAATGGCAAATCCAGGTAACACAAGTAAAAACTATGCAAATAAACCGACAAGTGAGAAAGATAATACTGTTTGTGAAGTGATAAACCGGAAGAATGACTTAAAAGTTTTCAGAATAAAGTGTAACTGTATTGGGTTGAAGAAAAGTACTAACTATGTAATTAACAATCGAATAGGAAATAAAACAGGTTGTGATGAAAATTAAATGTTGCTAAAACGTTTGAGAAAGCATCAGAAAATATTTTCTGAAATATGTGGTATTCAGAAAGACTAAACTTACTGGTTTGAGAAAAAAAACCTTTCAAACGACAGCTTCCGGTCATGCCATGCCGTGGTAACGTGGAAAGCCAGGGATGATAACAATAAGTGCGTGTTTAGTTTATTAGATGTGTACTTATTAATTTAATTCTGATTATGAAGTCATTTCAATGCAGTGTTAATGTTGTGTGGCCTTGTCCAATTATGTTGTAATCCCCTGCGTGCAGCTTACGAGACAGAAATGCCGAGTCAGCAGAGCGGTTAACGGCCCCGTGAAATGTAGGGCAGTGACTGGCCCTGTGGAATGCAGGGTAGTCACTCGTATTGATTGGGTCTCTGACATCCGACAGTCAAGGACGCATTAGCGGCAGCCAAAACAAAGGTTACGCATTAGCTATTGACATGTGAGATGCGTCATGGCGACGTATGACTTTACGTTTTGTTTACCAACAGAGTAGGACAACTATTTGATGATTGAATAAGTAAATGGACTACGTGCGGGTTATTTCATAACAAATCTGTTCGTATTTTTAAAACATTAATGTAAATAACATTGTTTCCAAGGAGATCATGCCATTTTACATATTTAATGTGTGTCAAATTTAAAGTTTTTCATGCGTATATGGTATTGGAGAAAGACGACAAAAGGATGCTATCTGCATCTGAATTCCAGGACCACCCTCTGGATCGCATCAACAAACGCTAGGAGATAAACCAGTAATGTGGCTGTGTTGTGAATATAACCAGTTTCAAAAATTTATTAAGTCATTTTAATTGAAAACTGAACCATCAGAGGCAGAGTTTAAGTACTGATTATTATATAGGGTAATTATAACTGTTATCTGACAGCAAGGATGGGTACCTTAGAAACTGAAATAAGAGGGAGTGCTGAATAATAATGCCTCCAATTTTTTTATGTGAAGTCTTTTAAAGCTTCTAGAATAAAACAAGCGTTTTCCTGTATACGTATTTATTTGTCAACATAGTCACCCTGGCAAAGAACACATTTCTCCCAACGAGAGACCAGTTCGCTGATACCATCAGTGTGGTAAGATGTTTGACTTGGTTAACAGAGCCACAACTTCCCCTCTGCTTGCATGCTTCATCACTGTCAAAGTGATGCCCTCGAAGGTGTTTTTTAAGTTTTGGAAGCAGAAGAAAACCGAGTGGCGCAAGTTGGGGCTGTATGGAGGATGATCGATGACAGTAAAACCAAAGCGTCGGATTGTTGCAGATGTCGCAGCGCTCGTGTGTGGTCTGAAATTGTCATGCTGAAAAATGGTTCAAATGGCTCTGAGCACTATGGGAGTTAACTGCTCAGGTCATCAGTCCCCTAGAACTTAGAACTACTTAAACCTAACTAACCTAAGGACATCACACACATCCATGCCCGAGGCAGGATTCGAACCAGCGACCGTAGCGGTCGCGCGGTTCCAGACTGTAGTGCCTAGAACCGCTCGGCCACTCCGGCCGGCATGTCATGCTGAAGGAGCGGATGCTCCATGTGTGGTAAAACACTTCGATTTCGTGTTTTCAGTCTTCTGATGGTCTCGCAGTATGTTGCAGAATTTATGGTGGTGCCTTTAGACGTGAATTCCAAATGCACCATATCTTGAACATCGTAGAACACTCTGTTCACGACTTTGCCTGCTGATGACACAGTCTTGAACTTTTCTGGCGTCGGTGACAACAGTGATGCTCTCTTCTGCGGTAGAAATTGTGAACCCAGCTTTCATCGCCTGTCACATTGTTCTTAAGGTAAGCATCACCCTCACTCACAACACACAAAGAAATTGTTTACATATGTCCAGTTTCCTCTGTTTCATGCGAGGAGTGAGGATATCATGCACCGACCACGCACACAGTTTTTTATACTGCAGTTCTGCAGTGACGGCCTATACACCCGCCCGTGATTTGCTAAAATTACCTCAGAGATGTGTCTGTGTTACCCAACGATTTTGTCCGATCAGTTAATCAATCCGATTTCGATGAGTCTCGTTAGTTGTCGAAAGCCGTTGTCCACCCCGAACTCTGTCACCCACATGAAGGTTAGCACCATAATTTCTTTCATTACAAGCAGAAAAAAACAAAGTCGCACATTACTGATTTCAATAAAGTTATCACCGTATACACCTTTCTTTCTTCTATAGATTTCAATTAGAGGCACGTTTTCTGCGGTTAAAAACTCGATTACAGCGTACTTTTTCTCTCTCAACGCCTTAGTTACGTTACACACGCCATGTTAGACACTACAATTCAGAGTCCTCTAGAGGCAGAGGACTGCAGCTTGCGTCAGCGAAGAGGGAAAGTCGGACGAGTAATATACATCACATGTAATACCTTAACTCATATTAAGAACAGAATAAAAAATTCAAAGGCCTTAGTTTTCAGCATGCCATCTGAAATGTACAGTTTTGAAAAAAAAATCAAAAAATACTAGGGAGCCTGTATTGTAACTTTATGTATAAAGCCCCAAAACGGTTGAACTTTTCTTTATTTCTTTAAAAAAATTATTTTTTAAATATTAACACAAAATTAAAATTAGCACATATAATTCGTGAAACACTAACAGGCACAATATCTAAAGACAAATTTATGGGAGAAGTATCTCAGCCATTTGAAATAAAAACTGGTGTTAGACAAGGTGATGGTTTATCACCTTTACTGTTTAATTGTGTTCTTGAAAAATTGTAAGGATCCTGAATTCGCAGATAGAAAATCACAAAATTGAACCAATAACTCTGGAAAGGAAAACAAATGGAATTAAGGTAAACTGCTTGGCTTTTGCGGATGATTTTACAATACTTTCAGAAAACTTGAAGAGGCAGTTATTCGGATAAACCTTTTTTTAAAAAAAATAGCAAACAGAACTGGTCTCAAAATTTCGGCTGAGACAACAAAATTAATGAGAAACATAAAAACTGGCAAAATTCATAGAAACACAAATAGGTAAAATAAAGCGAGTAAACAAATTTAAATATCTTGGGGAGACTAAACAGTAGGATGCACTAGAAAAATGTGCAATAGATGTAAGAATTAACAAAATGGAAAGAGCATATGGTTTGACGAAAAATATTTGCAACAAGAAACGCATATTTAGAAAAACAAAACCAAAGCACTACACCACAGTGGTACGACCAGAATGTTTATACGGATCTAAATGCCTAACGATGAACTATAAGATGGACAGACTATAAGATGGATAGACTCTAGTACTTTCCAGTACTAGAGGTACTGGAAAGAAGGATTATTAAAAAAATAATGGGTGCAATAAAAACTGCAGATGGTTGGAAAATAAGAAGTAATGAGGAGATCTACAAAAATATAGAGAAAATATCTGAAGTAATGGCCAAACAAAGATTAACCTTTTTCGGACACCTCTACTGAATGGACGGAAATAGACTAACAAAACAAATACTCCTATATTTCTGGAAGAAGAAATCGACAATAGCATGGATTACAGAAGTAAGGAGAGATCTGGGAAGAAACAACATCAAAGAATCAGAAATAGCAGAAAGAAACCGTTTTAAAAATAAAATACTAAATTTGGAAGGCTTTCAAACCAGAAGAAATAAAAAATCGGGAACAACATAGACAGAAGAAAGGAAGAGACTTTATGGAGAGAAAATGGCCAAATAAGAAACAATAACAAAGGAAGAAGAGGAGCTGAAGTTGTTAACGTGATCCTATTTGGTCAATATGATTGGGAAAAAAACACATTTTATCAGCTTTCATCATACTTTATGCCAAGGCTGACGCTGCTACAAGCCAGCCGGCAGTTAAGATTGGTAGCACTGGCCGTCAGACAGAACGATAGATGGTCACCAAGCGTGAGAAGGAAGGCGCTAGTAGCAGCCGTGTAGTGCTGGAGTGTACAGAGAATGCAGTGATTCACTCTGCCAGGCTTGGCGGCAAGTGCATACGTCTGTTTATTAATATTAACTTTTTAAATGTTTATACGGTGTGTTCATTTTAACTGAATACATTGAAATATCTCGAAGTGCGGCTGCTCCCATCGGAGGTTCGAGTCCTCCCTCGGGCATGGGTGTGTGTGTTTGTCCTAGGATAATTTAGGTTAAGTAGTGTGTAAGTTTAGGGACTGATGACCTTAGCAGTTAAGTCCCATAAGATTTCACACACATTTGAACATTTGAAATATCTCGAAAACTGCACACCGGATCAAAAAAAAAGTTATATTTCCAATTTGTTTGTCACGGAGAGAGAGATCCAATAAGACCACACTCGACCCCCTACCCAACCCTGTGCGTGGGTGTTGGGGCCAACTTCGAACTATTCAGTGGGAACTCCCGTTTTTTATTGTTGATTACGATTCTACGACAAAATAAACATATGTTTTGTCTGAAGTATTTCCTTTGTTTCGTCACGGATGACGCTGTAATTAAAGGAATTGTCGTGAGTACACAATCGTAATTTACCACATGCTGCTGTTCAAATGTGCGTGAATTCCTGTGGGACCATACTGCCGAGGTCATCGGTCCCTAGACTTAGACACTACTTAAACTAACTTATGCTACGAACAACACACACACCCATGCCCGAGAGTGGACTCGAACCTCCGGCGGGAGGGGCCGCGAAATTAGTGACGTAGCGCCTCTAACTGCGCGGCCACTCGGCGAACCACACGCTTCTGAATGGCCTTTGAATGTCCAGTGGCACGTGCGAGGATTCAGCGTTCTAGTACTTCACAGCTTCTAATTGGAAACGCCATTCGCAACACTGTATTCCTCCGACATGTCGAACAGGGCACTATTCATGCCCACTGCGGCAGTGGCTCGAGGCGAACGCTACTCTGCTTTTCCAATTTGAGTAAGTGCTCAAACGTAGTACCGCGAACTTCAATACACTTAGTGATCCGCTTTTGAAACTATCGTACACAGGACAGAAACATATATGCGGGAAAGTCAGCACAGTCGTTTCTGTTCGGTCGACCATGACTTCACGGCCTGTTGGCACTTGCTGGTACATTTTATCATTTAAACATCCCCACAGAATAAATCCGACGACGTCAAATCCAGCGTCCTACCACGCCATAGGGCACCCTCTGTTTATTCACAGACCAATGTAAACACGGTGTAATACCTACTGTGCTTCACTTGGGTAATGAGCTGAGCAAGCGTCATACTGAAACCACATACGTCGTCGAAGTTCCATGGCGACATCGAGCATTAGTAGCGGTACTTCCTATTCCAAAAATGTTCGGTATTTGCGTCCATTCAACGTGCCGTCGATAAAATACCGATCAGTGAGTTTGTTCCTCATGATGTGACCCCATACGTTAACCGACCAAGGACGTTGATGGTCAGCTTGGTGTATTTATTTATTTATTTAAACGTCAAGTGTCCGCATCTCGTGGTCGTGCGGTAGCATTCTTGCTTCCCACGCCCGGGTTCCCGGGTTCGATTCCCGGCGGGGTCAGGGATTTTCTCTCCCTCGTGATGAATGGGTGTTGTGTGATGTCCTTAGGTTAGTTAGGTTTAAGTAGTTCTAAGTACTAGGGGCCTGATGACCATAGATGTTAAGTCCCATAGTGCTCAGAGCCATTTGAACCATTTAAACGTCAAGTACCGTAGGATCAAATTGAGGAGCAAATCCCCAAGGGCATGGAACATGTCCGTACATGAAATTACAACATAAAAGTAATAACAGATAGAAATAAAATATTTATGAACCCAAAAAAAGTCAAGCCACAAGTTTCAGTATATGCAGTCAACAATATAACGTAATAATCAGCTTAACTTTTCAAGGAACTCCTCAACAGAATAGTAGGAGTGACCCATGAGGAAACTCTTCAGTTTCGATTTGAAAGCGCGTGTATTACTGCTACGATTTTTGAATTCTTGTGGTAACTCATTGAAAATGGGTACAGCAGTATACTGCACACCTTTCTGCACATGAGTTAACGAAGTACTATCCAAAATCAAGTGGGACTTTTGCCGTGTATTAACTGAGTAAAAGCTACTTGTTCTTAGAAGTAAGCTTATATTGTTAACAAGAAACGACAGTAAAGAATATATATATTGAGAGGCCAATGTCAAAATGCACAGATGAGTGAACCGGGGTCGACAAGAGGTTCGTGAACTTACATCACTTATTGCCCGAATCACTCGTTTCTGAGCCAAAAATATCCTTTTAGAATTGGAAGAGTTACCCCAAAATATAATACCATACGACATAAGCGAATGAAAATAAGCAAAGTACAGTAATTTTCGTATCGAACGAAATACCGTTCGAATAGTAAACATGGCAACATTAAGTCTTTGAACAAGATCCTGAATGTGGGCTTTACACGAAGTTTAGTATCTATCTGGACACCTAGAAATTTGAACTGCTCAGTTTCACTAATCGCATGCCCATTCTGTGAAATTAAAACATCAGGCTTTGTTGAATTACGTGTTAGAAACTGTAAAAACTGAGTCTTACTGTGATTTAGCGTTAGTTTATTGTCTACAAGCCATGATCTTACGTCATGAACTGCACTGTTTGAAACTGAGCCATTTGACCGTACCCCACTCAGACCCCACATCACACCCATACTCAACATTGTGAATAATGACCTTTTGCTGTCTGTTGTTAAAGTAAGAGGAGAACCAATTGTGAGCTACTCCACGTATTCCGTAATGGCCCAACTTCTGGAGCAATATTTTGTGATCAACACAATCGAACACCTTAGTTAAATAAAAAAAAATATGCCTAGTGTTCGAAACCTTTTGTTTAACCCATATAGCATTTTCAGTTGTTAAACGACTTCTGAAGCCGAACTGTACATTTGATAGCAAATCGTGTGATATAAAATGATCAATTATCCTTACATACAGAGCCATTTTGAATAACTTTAGCAAACGCTGATGGCATAGAAATAGGTCTAAAATTGTCTACATTATCCTTTTCTCTCTTTTTGTAAATCGGCTTTACTACTGAGTATTTTAATAGTTCAGGAAACTGACCATTCCTAAAGGAAAAATACAAATATGGCTAAGAAAGGGCTAACACGCGCAGCACAATACTTTAATATTTTGCTAGGCACTCCATCATATCGATGAGAGTCCTTAGTCATCATTGATTTAATTATTGACTCAGTCTCCCCTTGTCAGTATCACAGAAGAGTATTTAAGACATTAGTCTCGGAAAGGCATTTTCCAAGAGAGTTATATGATTCCCTATAGATACTAAATTTTTGTTTAATTCACCAGCAATGCTCAGAATACGATTGTTAAATACTGTACATATATCAGATTCATCAGTAACACAAATATTTTAACTACGTACTGACTTTATCTTGTCGACCTTGTGTTGCTGACCAGACACTTCTTTCGCACCTCACCATATGGTTTTATTTTTATCCTGTGAATTAGCTATTCTATTTGCGCACCACATACTGTTTGCCTTCCTAATAACATTTTTAAGTACAATACTGTTTGTAATGCTTAACTGTAGCTTGATTGTAACTACTTCTTTTTTATATAATACCCTCTTTATTCTACATGTTATCCTTACCCGGCTAGTCAGCCACCCAGGTTGCTTTTTATCGCTAGTACCCAGTGTAGAACGTTCTTATGGAAGGCAACTCTCAAAGAGCATGAGAAATGTGTTAAGGAAAGTATTATATTTGTCATGTACGTTATCTGCACTATAAACATCCTGCCACTCTCGTTCCTTGACGAGTTTTAAAAGTCTCTCTATTGCCGTTGCATCAACTTTCCTATCAGTAATTTACGTTACGCCGGTTAATGCTATCATGGTCTGTGAATGTAGAGTCATCGGAAACTAGTACCTCGGCAAAGAACGTGGGGGTCGTTTGCATTTGTGGACGTGTCAATTTACAAAGCACTACCCGGTTTTAGAAATGGGTGCCATGAAGTTCTCGACGCAGTGACACCTGATATGGATGATACTTATGACGATGCAGTACTGGTGACAATAGCACCTGCGGGCACACAAGAATGGGGTGTAATTGCCGGGCGCGGCCGCGGTGGTGCGTTGCCGCTAGTACAGCTGTTTCATTAGCTTCTCGTTGCAACAAATTGGCTTCGTTTCCTTTTTGCCGGTCAGTACGCTGCCATCAGACACAAAGGCGTTCACAACCTTGTAAAAGAACGAACGAGAGTGAGCTTACTCCGGAAAACGCTCGGCATACAATGCAACAACAGCCACAGCCACAGCATTCTCGTACATTCACTGTAAATCAGGATCATTTCAATTCTTTCTCTTGTGGTTGCAACATTCATCGTGCACTTACATGTCTGTTTTCCAAATGACAGGTATTTGTGTAGGCCATAAACACTGCGCAAATATTATAACGTTTAGAGCCGCTATCCGTTCTACGTCTGGACGATAGTTGAGCTCCATTCGCCAGCAATGATACGTCGTAGTTGGGTAGGCGGCCAGACGGATCCGCACGCAGCTGGCAGCGTGCGACCGTTGCCAACGGGTCAAATACTGCACGACCGCGCAACAGGGGGAAATGCAAAGCATTATATCTACCAAAGTGGGCGAGTTACTGGGTGTGGACAATTTTGGCCCATTACTCACAGGACGCGACGGCATGAAGTACATCTTTGCTTGGTTGACGTGATCTCTAAGTTCATTAAACTGTATCCGATACAGAAGGCGAATACTAAAACTCTGATAGCCAGACCGGAAAAGGATTACTTCAAGAATATTGTAAAACCAGTAAGGCTGTTATCTGACAACGGATCGCAATTTTCTACGAACGATTGGAACACGTTCATGAACGACCAGGGTGTGCAGCAAAAAGTGGTTCAAATGGCTCTGAGCACTATGGGACTTAACTTCTGAGGTCATAAGTCACCTAGAACTTAGAACTACTTAAACCTAACTAACCTAAGGACATCACACATATCCATGCCCGAGGCAGGATTCGAACCTGCGACGGTAGCGGTCGCGCGGTTCCAGACTGTAGCGCCTAGAACCACTCGGCCACTCCGGCCGGCTGGTGTGCAACATATCCGTATATCCATCTACCACCCAGTGACCAATCCGTGTGAACGGTATATGCGGGAAGTAGGACGTTTATGTAGGACGTATGCCAGCAATCGTCATTCCAAGTGGGTGGAGTACGTGAGCGCGTTTGAGGACGTACTCAACAGTAAAAAGTAAGGCTACGGGGTGCTCACCGTGCTCACCTTTGGAAGTCATGACCGTGGTGAAACCAAAATTCCTACTAACAGAAACGGTAGAATTCCCGCCGCGAAAAGCTGCATCGGCTGCTGTAAGAGAACAGGCAGTAACGGCTCGCATAAAAAAGTTAGCCGCTGAAAGGAAAAGGCGTCACGATGGACGATACAAACCGATGAAATACAAAATGGGGGACAAAGTGCTTGTACGTACCAAAGAGCGTTCCAGCGAAGTGGACGGGGACATTAAGAAATTATTCGAGTTATACTGTGGACCATTTGTTGTGGTAGAGTGCCCACATCCAAATGCATACCGTTTAAAATACCATGTCTCAGAAAAACCTTTGGATCTAAGAAACGTGACGGTATTGGGGCTGTATATAAAGAAAGGGCAGAAGTGAAAAGCTGTTCTAATCTGTAACTAGTGGTAGTAATTTTGGAGGGATAATTTGTATGTTTACGTGGGGATTCAATAGTAATTTGTTGGTTTATTGTGGCACTGTTCGTGTGCAAAAGCGGGAAGTTTAGGCACTGAGGGTGCGTGGAGGTGAGTGACCTCGTACATTTTACTAAAATATGTATTGATTTATGCTTTGTATAAGAGTGTGGCTCAATTTGAAGAGTATTAAAATTCTAATTTTATGTGCACGCATTTTTTGGTGCATGGACGTAGGAAGGATTGATTAAAGTCAATTCAATAGAACTTGTGCGAATTTGAGCATACTGTGATTCAGCCATTTGCCTCGTGACCTTGTTCCTAAAGTATCGTTTCTGTTGGAGGGAATCGTTAGCGAGGATCCTTTTTGGTTTTGGGAAATGGTTTGTTGGCGGGTTTCTGCTTTTGGTTTTCGTTGTAGACAGATTTGTCACTATAAACGGCGGAGTTCTGAATTCAGAGGCAGACACGATTTGTGCGAGGCACTTGGTCAGAAGACTGATGTGAGTGATCAATACTTGGTGCGAAAATACGTGTGAGCGTGTGTAGTGCGACGAAAAAAATTAGTGCAAGAAGACGCCTTAGCGCTAAGTGAGTGGCACAAAATCGCACATAAGTAAAAGTGCAATTAAATATTTTATTTCTTGTCCAAAAAATTATTTGTGCACAATTGTAATGCGGGCATTTATTTAATATGCCGTTTTTTACATAATTTGTGTTAGTTTAAGTTTATTTTGAAGTTCATGCTGCTCCCACACCACTACAAAAATCTTGTAAACACTATTGGCCTGGCGTTTTAATCGTTTAATTCTGTTCTTTGTTTATATGTATTAGTATGAACTGAAGGGTGCTACTTCTGAACATTCTGGCAAGCCAGAACGTTAGGTGTGTGAGACAACGGGCGAGCCGTGGCGCCCTTAAGATCGGAGGAAGCAGTGGCCGCTCGGCAGGCCGGCCACGTGGTGGCAGACGCGAGAGGGGTCCAGCCGCCTGCCTCAAGGAGATACGCCGGGAGTGCCAAAGATGGCAGACTTTGTGAAACCATCATGGCAGACATTTCACAAAAAAAAGGGCTCTGACCACTATGCGACTTAACTTCGGAGGTCATCAGTCGCCTAGAACTTAGAACTAATTAAACCTAACTAACCTAAGGACATCACACACATCCATGCCCGAGGCAGGATTCGAACATGCGACCGTAGCGGTAGCCCGGTTCCAGACTGTAAGCCCTAGAACCGCAAGGCCACCGGCCGACATTTCACAGTTCGTATAGAAGTTAATAGTAGCCAGATGAATCATGGTAACTCAGAAAGAAACATGTACATTACTATTATTTGCATGACGATTCTGATGGTGTAATAAGATTTTTAATATCTTTATTAGTTTAAAGTTTAGTAAATGACTGTAAATTATAGAGGTAACCCACAGCAACGAATTTCCAAAATCTAAACTGTTCATCCGATTTCTTCGATCTATGTGTCTTTAGAAAGCTATTAGTGTAAACCTAAATTGGTATAAATTACATGCATGTAACTTGAACAGTACATGACTTATTGGAAGTCAAAGTGGCCGATTACTATCGATCGCGTCAGGCCACAAGTACTCCACAGTTACACGAAAAAACGGCAGCAGCATGCTTATAAATATATTTATTCATATATGTCTTTGTATCTATCCGATATACACTATTCATGAAGGAATTGGTTGAATATTTACTGTGTTTTAGAAAGCAAAGAGACATGAGGCCCTTGGCTTACCTTTTGCCTCTTTTCTTTTGATATATGTTTATTTAATTGTTTACGTATTTAATAATGTGTATTAGAGCGTGTTTATGGTCCAACCGTAGGAATATTTAATTAATTTCAAGTATTTAAATGTAAATCCAGTATTTCGAATATGTTTTATTATGTTTGTGTGACTGTGCGTTGGCACGAAGACATGGCGCGAGTGCTCTAGACAGTCACAGTGCTCGTGTATGGGGAGACTGGACGAAAGCGAGTTTCCGGAGAGGACACAGAGGAGTAGTTCTGGAGGGTGCGACACACGACACGGTAGTGAGTGCTGGACGCTGACAGTACAGCGAGACGGACGCATAGTCGGCGGAAAGACTCGGAAAGTGGAGCAGTTTGCGCGTGGTCGCGGAGGATGGAAAATATTTCAGAGTGCCCACCTGTGCTCTCGTTTGATTTCCGTGGCTTCTGCAGTGAAGACGTAGTGTGTGTTTAGAAGTGAATATCTCGCGTGCTATGTTGTTGCTCATAACTAATTATGTGCAGTAGGAATCTATTGTTTCCTTGTTATTGAACTTTTATTTAATTGCTGGACCGCGGACACCAATAAGTGGTTTGCAGAAATATACCCCATTCTCAAAAGTACTCTACTATCGAACTGATCATTTAAAGTCTTTAAGATGGTACCTGCAGATTTTATTTAATTGCAATCTTTCATTTATAAATTTATATGTTACATTCATAATTCGCAATTGCCGAGTGATAGAAATCTTCGACCATTCGATTCATGTGTGTATTCTTATCGTATACTGTAGACTCAGCGGTATTTGGCCTCTAATGCGGAAAATCCCAGCCCCTAGACAACGAAACCAGTCAAAACTTTTAATATTGCAACGATGAGTCGGAGGGTGCTCAGTTATTATTTCGAAAGCCCGTAAGGGTAACCATCGGACTACATCCCCGTCGTTTTCGACGTGGACGTAGCGCTGCCAGCCAATCGCTAGAACTACCAAACACGGACAGCGAGCAATTATGAGTGGTGGCGATCAACATTCTAGACGACGTGTCTGAACCTGATCAAGTGGGGCCCGACGCTGCACTGGCCTCTCTCAACCGCAGAGTACTCCGAGCCGCAGACGAAGCCACTCTGAGGCGGCAAACGGCCGCGAGACTTCTGACATCAACTCTAGCTCCACATACTGGCGGCGATCACCGAGAAGAACAACTCTACGTCCACGCGCAACCCTGATGATGACGGTGGCTGGAGAGCTGTCAAAAGCTTCCTGCGTCCCCGGCAGTGCATCCCACCGCTGCAGAATAGCCAGGACTTCATCTGCGAGCCAGATACCGAGGCCAGCATATTAGGCGACACATTCGCGGCCAATTTCACGCCGGTGAGCGACGTTGAGGATGATAATCATATCTGCTGAGTCGCAGAGCATCTGCCAACCTTCCTGGCATCCATGGTAGAAAAAGCCGTCATTCAACCGTTCGCAGAGCAAGGAGTAGCTGCGCAACGACTTTCACTGAACGTCAGTGGGTCAGGAGGCAGTGATACGGTCAACAACCACCTGCTGAAGAACCTTCCACTGGGAGTCTGTTGGCTAGTAACATATATCTTCAAGTAGCTTCTTTTATCGGGGGTCTGCATGCAAACGTGCGGAAATGGTGGCTAGCCCAAAAACAGACAATGAACCACGTCATGCAGCCAGCTGCAGGCCTATCAGATTGCTTCTGTCACTCTCGAAGATGTTTGAGAGGCTGTATCTGAAGATACTGATGCAACATATCACTCAAGAGAGTGTCATACCAAACACATAGTTCGGATTTCGGAGCGGCCAGTCAGTCTCTCACCAGCTGCTGTGCCTGGTTGAAGCGCTGAAAGCAAGGGAGTACCTTGGACCGGTGCTTGTTGACGTGTCCAGGGCATTTGACTCCGTGTAGTACAACGGCCTCGTGTGCAAAAGCTTTGTACTTGGGATACCGACGTCACACGTGATCCTTCTTTGGTCCTTCCTCGCTGCGAGGACCATCCATGTGAGGGCAGACGTGAGTCGTCCACAGAGTGGCAGATACTTGTTGGGGTGCGGGGTCAGTGCTCGGTCCCTGGTTGTACTCCACGAAAACTGTCAACAAACTGTAGGTGGCGTGCGTGGAATTGGCGCTTTACGCCCACGGTACAGCCTGCTCCCACGCAACATGAGCGTCCAGGCAATGCGTTGCCGCCTACAACTAGGAGCGTTGGCGACGAAGTGGAGACTTAATTCGACGCCACGAAGAGCCAGGCAGTAGCCTTCACCTGAAGGATGCTGCCGCCAGATCTGCCGCCTGTCAACATTATGGGAGGTCCCACCTGTGGACGAAGACTGCGAAATACCTCGGGATAATCCTCGAGCTGTGGTCTAGCATATAAGTGATGTCAGAATCAGAGCAGTGGTGCGTTACTGCGCCCTGTATCGTCTGCTTAGTACCTTGTCGTCGCTGCCTCCACACCACGGCATTGCGCTGTACCAAACACTGGTCAGACCATTGGTAGTGTACGTGGACGAGGTGTGGGGAAAGGCCGCTGCCTCACACGTCGCGGCATTGCAGAGCCGAACTCTGAAACTCGCGCTGCGCCTCTGAGTCTCGTTCAAAATGGTTCTGAGCACTATGAGACTTAACTGCTGAGGTCATCAGTCCCCGAGAACTTAGAACTACTTAAACCTAACTAACCTAAGGACAACACACACATCCATGCCCGAGGCTGGATGCGAGCCTGCGACCGTAGCGGTCGCGCGGTTCCAGAAAGTAGCGCCTAGAACTGCTCGGCCACTCCTGCCGGCTCTGAGTCTGGATTCAACTCGTCTTCTGCATGAAGAAACGGACCTCTCACTGTCATGGGACGAAATCCAGCAGACTACTCGCGCCTTCTACGAGACGTCGGGTCAATACAGCAATTGTCTCTTTCTGGAACGGCGTCACTGACAACACCGCAGGCCAACAACACGTTGGCTAGACCTGCAGCGTGAATAATTTTCTCAGCAGCTGCCTGAGGGTAACTCACTTCCACATTACCAGACGCCATTCTCGCTGTGAGAATGATTTTACTCCACAGCAGCTCGGTGTCAATTATCTTCACGTCACTTGAGGCCAATCCAACAAGTCTGGCAGTCATAACACCACATCGAGAGTTACAGCAAAAATAACATCGCAGTGTTTAACCTGCACACATGCCGAGCGAGAAATGCTCGCCAGATAGGCGACTAGATATAGAGTAATCGTGTCACGGTCAGCATCACTGGTAGCAGTGTTTTCAATACCACAATGGGCTACCGTGGAAGAGGTGTTAAAAAATGTAACAGTCGAAGTCGATAAGATACAAGCGGACAATGCAAAGATGGGAAGAATCTCTTCGGACGAGGAAGAAGGAAATAGTTTTTCGCAATTCTGAGTATGTGTAGGGGAGACAAAGAAAATTCGACATCTGCTGATTGAAAATGAGCGTGGAGTGATGAGGAATGACAGTTTTGGACACGATGGAAATAAAGGAAACAAAGGAGGGAGAAGGAGGAGGCTGCAAGGCAGAGAAACACGCTTGTGTTAAGCTTCCCTGTTCCCACTGTACATCAAACTATCAGTGATGTAGTTACGCCTGTCAGCTCAGTAAGGAATAGGCCAGAATTTGACACACGGAACAACGACCTCATGGATGGAAAAATGAAAATAATTAGTGAAGATGACGATGTCGTTGTGCAGAGTTGGCTCAATTCACGAAGAATTAACGTTGTGGACGTTAAGAACGTAAAAATATCAGCTCCGATATCACATGCAATTATGAAGACTGTAGTGCAGACAAAGTGAGTGTGGGCTGCACCAAAGTGAATAACTGTGTGGAAAGCAACATGAATGATTTAAGTGCAGTAATAGCTACCCCACTGGGTAATAATGGGGGCTTTATAGAGGAAGTAGAGCCTGGGACAGATATATAGAACGATAGAGTGCTAATGACTTTTGTGTCGTGCAGAGTCGAACCACTAACAATGACGTTATTGTTGATACTACGGGAAATACCCAAGAAGTTGTTGATGTTGATAGTTATTTTGCAAATGTTATGGAACGAACGGCAGAGACGCATATGTATCGTCAGAAGCGGAGTGAATGTAGGAAAAGGAAGAGGAGACGTGTTCATGAAGATAGTGATCGGGAAGACAGCACTGAATCTTTTGAGGAGTGCCTGCGCCTGATGTCTGGAATATAAAAGTAGCACAAGCACTGGATTGTAGCCTTGCATAGCCACACTCAAGCACCAAAGAAACAGGTATAGGCATGCGCCTTCAAACACTGAGATATGTAAACTGGCAGAATACGGATCTGCGGTCGGCTACGCCTACATAAGACAACAAGTGTCTGGCGCAGTTGTTAGATCAATTACTGCTGCTGCAACAGCAGATTATGAAGATTTAACTGAGTTTGAAAGTGGTGTTATAGTCGGCGCACGAGAGATGGCAGACAGCATCTTAGAGGAAGCGAAGAGGTTGTGATTTTCCCGTACGACCATTTCACGAGTGTACCGTGAATACCAGGAATCCGGTAAAACATCAAATCTCCGACATCGCTGCGCGCGGAAAAAGATCCTGCAAGAAGAGAACCAAAGACGACTGAAGAGAATCGTTCAACGTAAGAGAAGTGCTACCCTTCCACAAATTGCTGCAGGTTTCAATGCTGGGCTATCAACAAGTGTCAGCCTGCGAACCATTCCACGAAGCATCAACGATATGGGCTTTGGGAGCCGAAGGCCCAGTCGTGTACCTTTGACGAATGGATGACACAAAGCTTTACACTTCGCCTGGGCCCGTCAGCACCGACATTGGGCTATTGATGATTGGAAACATGGTGCCTCGTCGGTCGAGTCTCGTTTCAAATTGTATCGAGCGGATGGACGCGTACGGGTATGGAGTGAACCTCATGAATCCGGAGACCCTGCATATTAGCAAGGGACTGTTCAAGCTGGTGGAGGCTCTGTCATGGTGTGGGGCGCATGCAGTTGGAGTGATATGGGTCCCCGGATATGTCTAGATACGACTCTGACAGGTGACACGTACTTAAGCATCCCGTCTGATCACCAGCATCCATTCATGTCCATTGTGCAGGACAATATGATACCCCACACGTCCAGAATTACTACAGAGTGGCTCCCGGGACATTCTTCTGTGTTTAAACACTTCCGCTGGCCACCAAATTCCCCGGACATGAACACTATTGAGCATATCTGGGATGCATTGCAACGAGCTGTTCAGAAGAGATCTCCACTCCTCGCACTCTTACGGATTTATGGACAGCCCTGCATGATTCATGGTGTCAGTTCCCTCCAGTACTACTTCAGACGTTAGTCGAGTCCATGTCACGTTGTGTTGCGGCACTTTTTGCGTGCTCGCGGGGGCCCTACACGATATTAGGCAGGTGTACCAGTTTCTTTGGCTCTTCGGTGAAGCGACTGACGTGCGGTGCGAGATGTTTAATGAGCATTCACATTCTGTGGCGTTCAACGAGTGTAATGTAGGTGAAGGGTATGAGGAAAAACTGAGAGCAAGCTTTCTTCCAGGACATCATGCCAAAATCGACCCACGGCACCGCACTGTGAAACTTTGAGGGACAATATTCCAGCCAGGGGAAACTATGGCCCATGGGTTGCTGTCGCATGGTTCGTCCATATTAAGTAGAAAACCAGTTAAACTGCAAACAGAACCACTTTAGTCGTGTGATACAGTGCCACAAGGCCCCACGAAGTTGCTTCTGCCACAGCAGGAATACCAGAGAGCAGAGCATTTCAGGAGAGTGTAGTGTGTGGTTAGCACTACAGTGGGACAAGTAAGAGGGACTACCTGTCAATCTATTGTGAGTGGTAGTGTCGTACGTGAGTCATGTGTGAGGACAGGTCTGGGAACATATTTTCTAGGAAAGCATAAGGGGAACTGTTGTCACACGGACTAAATTCCAAATGAGTTAACAAAATAAAGTGTTAAAAAACCACCAAATAGACAAAAGAGACGCTGAGTATAAGAGTTTAATGGAGTTAGACCATGTGCTGTTAAAGAAGGTTTGACCAGGATTAGTTATTAAGAGTGAACGAGCATTTCAGTATGATTATTAATTGTAAGTGTAAAGTGAGACGTAAAAGCTGCTTGTATTGGTGACAGTGGAATCTGGATAATATTAATAAATGTATTTCCGAGCGTTATAAGGCTACTGAGCAGCTTATGTGAAGGTTTGATGAGGTGTTAAACGGTAAAAGGAGAGTTACCAATACAAGCTAGATGATAATAATTATAAAAAAAATGGTTCAAATGGCTCTGAGCACTATGGGACTTAACATTGGCGGTCATCAGTCCCCTAGAACTTAGAACTACTTAAACCTAGCTAACCTAAGGACATCACACACACCCATGCCCGAGGCAGGATTCGAACCTGCGACCGTGGCGGTCGCGCGGTTCCAGACTGAAGCGCCAAGAACCACTCAGCCACAACGGCCGGCGCGATAATAATTATACATTGTATAGTAAGTTATCAGGAGAAGTAATGAGTTGCAGGAAAGATGCAGTATCTGTAAATAAGGATATAATAGGATAAACATCGTATGGTAATATCAGAGTCTCTGAACCTTGTTGTTCAAACTGCTTGGTATGTAAGAGGTGAAAATTTTTTGTAAGTATTATGCAGTATTGTCGTCCATGCATGTTGAGTTTTGTTGCAGACCAGGGCCCAGGTCTTCCAAAAAGACATGTGTTGTAGCATATCGTGTCACACTTGTTACAGCAAAAGGGCTACTTACACATTGCGAAACATACCAGGGCCGGCATCACGAACATGGCAGCACAGTGGTAATATCAGGGTTTTACAGAAAAGGGCAAGCGAATTTCCCCACCGATAGAACGTGGAAATGTTGTCAGGAACATGACACGAAGCAGCGCATCAGTGTAGCAAATGAGTCATTATCTCATACAAGTAAATGTGACTTCTTGGCAGATATATTGACAACTCGGCAGACATACACTGAGGTGCTATGCACGTATACATATGGCGTTAGTATCGCTTGCACAAGGTATGAAACGATAGCGCATTGGTGAAGCTGTCGTTTTTACTCAGGTCACTCACGATAACAGATTTCCGACACGATCATAGTAACACAACGGGAATTCACGGACTCTGAACGCCGAATGGTAGTTGGAGCTAGGCGCACGGGACATTTAATTTCTGAAATCGTAAGGGAATTCAATATTCCGATATCCGCAGTGTCAAGAGTGTACCGAGAATACCCAATTTCAGGCGTTATCTCACAACGCAGTAGCCGACGACCTCCGCTTAGCGACTGAAAGCAGCGGCGTTTTAGTAGCGTTGTCTGTGCCAACAGAGAAGCAACCATGCATAAAATAACCGCAGAAATCAGTACGGGAAGTACGTATCTGCTATACAGTGCGGTGAAATCTGGCGTTAATGGCCTATGGCAACAGACGACTGGTGCGAGTGCCTTTGCTAACAGCACCACATCGCCCGAAGCGCCAATACTGGGCTCGTGTCCATATGAGTTGGATCCTAGACAACTGTAAAACCGTGGCCTGGTCAGATGAGTGCCGATTTCAGTTGGTAAGGGCTGACAGTAAGGTTCGAGTGTGGCACAGACCCCATGTGGACATGCACCAGATATCAACAAGGCACTGTGAAAGCTGGTGGTGGATTCATAATCGTGTGGCCTGTGTTTACATGAAATGGACTGGGTTCTGCCGTACAAATGGACGTATCATTGACTGGGAATTGTCACAATTGTCCGCGACAGGTTTGAAGAACATTTTGGAAAATTCGGAAGTGTGGAGACGTCAGTTCTTGCCCAAAATCTTGCACCGGCAGTACTTTCGCAGTTATGGACGGCTATACAGGCATTATGGCTCACTGTTTCTGCAGGGAACTTCCAACGACTTGTGAGGTTCAGCCACATCGAATTTCTGCAGTACACCGGGCAAAAGGTGGTCCGACACGATGTTAGGACGTATCGAGAGTTTCTATCATTGCACCATCTGTCGATGTACACGAGGGCTGCGAGCGTGGGCTGCCCGCCATGCTGCCCGCGTCGCTGAACGTACGTGTATCGCCGTGCGGGCACGATGCACGCGCGGCTCGCGTCCTCTTATTCGTGAACAGGAGTCACGTCAGCATTCTTTGCATTGTTATAGTTATTACAGTACGACAGTGGAATAAATACTTACGACAAAATATACAGGGTGGATCATCTAAAACTTAAACCGCGCGTATTACGGAGATGGAAATTGCTGTTGATATGCTGTTTTCACAGAATGAACTAGCATTGTTAGCCAATCAACAGATTGTAATAATACTTAGAAAGTGTATTTTTGTGCAAACCTACACTTTTTCAAATGGAACAGTGCCTATAGACACTAAAAAACCAAAAGTAGTGTTGTTTGTCGCAGGATTCAAGTGTGAGTCGTTTAAGAGATATTTTGAGAAGTTCCGTCACCGACACTTAAACAATACCTATGGTGGCACACACTAAGGAACAACCCAAGTACATACCTTAGCTATGTGGATTTTGATCACAGGTTGTGTTCAAAATGGCCACCGGTAGTGCCAACACACGCTTCCATTCTGGTATGGAACGACTGCTGCACACGTACTAGCATTTCAGCAGAGATGTCCGAACAGGCTGCAGTAATGATTCGTTGCATATTATCGGGTGTAGTTGGTATGTACCTGTAGACAGCGCCTTTCAGCTTTCTAAACAGAAAAAAGGCCACAGGCGTCTGACCCGAAGAACGGGCTGCCCGAGGTACAGGTCTTCTTCCTCCAATCTAACGATTTTGAAACAATTCGTGAAGATATACTGTAGTACTTCGTGCACTATAGGCTGGATAGCGATCATTGTGGTACCACACGTTCCTCCACGTTTGCAGAGGAAAGTATTCTAGCATTTGTGGAAGATGGTCTGCTCGAGGCTGCAGTACTTGTGTGCGTTCCGTGTTTCACTTGTTTCCTTCTGTTACGTTATCTAGATATTATACTGCCACTTTCATGTAACTGGTTGAAGAGGTTGATAAACAGTTGCCGAGATGATTGACGTCGTTTGAGATATCTTGCCGCGTACAGTGTACAAGAACGCACTGCATTCTTCCTATGCTCTCCATAGGCCATGAGCATGTCGTTTTCTTATGATCTGGTAGTCGTATGGGTAGGCCGGCGTCACCCCAAAGTACCGTTATCCAATATGGCTGCCGTGACGTTATCTGATGATGATGATGATGCGATTACCATTACCTAAAATGGCGGCTTTGGCAGGAAGATAGGTCAATTGGGTTACTTCCACTAACCTAAGAAAATGGCAGTAAAGAAAGGGCACTTGGGCTATCTCTACTAACCTAACTCACCACTTTCTATGACTGGATATAAGTCTTTATTTGAGCAATTAGAGCCACTACCACCATCAATTATCTTCGCCATCCTCTTGGAAAATGTGCTAGAATTTTTCTCTAAGAGCTTACTCCTGCAGCTGAGGGGAGTTAGTATGCTTTCGGCCTCACTAAAAGCTGCTTGTTGAATTCGAATATAATTGCTATAAATTTGGTTAAATTGAAAGAAATTTAAACAAATTTGTATAAATTATATTCGAATTGAATGAGCAGCATGTAGTGGGGCGACAACATACTAACTCCTCTCAGCTGCAGGAGTAAGCTCTTAGAGCAAAATTCTAGCACATTTTCCAAGAAGATGGGGAAGACAATTGATGGTGGTAGTGGCTCTAATTGCTCAAATAAAGACTTATGTCCAGTCATAGGAAGTGGTGAGTTAGGTTAGTAGAGGTAGCCTAAGTGCCCTTTCTTTGGCGCCATTTTCTTAGGTTAGTGGAGGTAGCAAAACTGACCTATCTTCCTACCAAAATTCCTAGGAAGAGGTGGCGGTCTGGTGACTTAGGTTGGTGGAGGTAGCCTAACTGCCCTTTCTTTCCTGCCATTTTCTTAGGTTAGTAGACATAGACCAAGTACCCTTTCTTTACTGCCATTTTCTTAGGTTAGTAGAGGTAGCACAATTGACATGTCTTCCCACCAAAGCCACCATTTTTGATAACGGTACTCGAATCATCATCATCAGCTGACTTAACGGTCGCCATCTTGGATAACGGTACTTTGGGGTGATGCCGCCCCTGGGGTGACTATGCCAAATGGTTCAAATGGCTCTGAGCACTATGGGACTCAACTGCTGTGGTCATAAGTCCCCTAGAACTTAGAACTACTTAAACCTAACTAACCTAAGAACATCACACACATCCATGCCCGAGGCAGGATTCGAACCTGCGACCGTAGCGGTCGTGCGGTTCCAGACTGTAGCGCCTTTAACCGCTCGGCCACTCCGGCCGGCTGACTATGCCCTTCCACCATCTTGGATAACGGTACTTTGGGGTGATGACGGCCTAGCCCTGCTACCATTGGTAAATCCCATCGTCTACTTACGACCTACTGCTTGGACTGTCACACACTAACTGACTGGCAAGTCGCAGTGGGGTCGAGAAACACACAGGAACACGGTAAGCATGCATAACAACATCGTACCTGCCAACCACGCAGGTTCAGTGTCACAAGCACTTGTTGGCGTCGAAACTTTTCAAAATACGATATCGTGTACACGACTCGCACTAGAGTCCTGCAACAAACACAACCGACACTTTAGTTTTCCCTACTTTTCGTTTGTTAATGTCAATAGGCATTGTTCCATTTAAAAACGTGTATATTTACAAAGAAATATTATTACAATCTATTGATTCGCTAACAATACAACCTCTTGACTACCAGTCCATTCTTTGAAAAACGCACATCTGTAGCACTTTGCATTTCCGCAACATTTACGGTGCAAGGTTCAGGTGATTCACCCTACATATGCGTAGTATTTGCCGAAGTGTAGCCTTAAATACCACTCTTCTGTCACATGAAAGTGCCATCGAATGAAAGTGTGATAATAGTCGGCTCATTACAAGTATATTGTAAAGATCAACAAATAATTTTGCTCTTGTGTGCATAAGTTCATGCACCATGTCGTCACATAAGGGTTGGAATGTCAGTTATTATGTTTTAAAACAGCCAACTTGTTTTCTTATGCTTTTCAGTAAGTAAAATTTTCTTTTAGACTTTTTTCTCTTGTGCGACTAGCTCGTACTTCTTGTTCCGCTATCACCTCACTGTGAGTGCGTCGTTCCAGCTTCGATAGAAAAACTAAAGGCCGGTACACATGTCGAGATGACACCAACAGACGACAGAAAGCTGGTTGACCGTTTGCAATTAGGCACAGGTACAACACAACGACAAAGAGAGAAATTAAGAATAATCTCTAACCTGCGTAACTCCGCGCCGCAAAGTAATACGTCGTGTAGGTCGACAGCAGTTACAGGTAATACGAAGCGTTCCAAACTCAGTCAGCTCAGCAGTGAACGAATGTGAGCGAGGGGGGAGGGAGGCAGGTGAAATAAAATACCACTCTCGTCCACTTAATTTTGTGATAACAAATACAACACAGACGTAAAGTAGAAAACAAAGAACGCATGCTGTTTTATTAAACATCTATCTCCAGGCAGATGAACCTCAGTATACTACCACTAAGCAATGTTGTTAATTTTAGTGTTGAAAGAACTCTTTCACAGAACTACGTGGACCCGAGCATGCTGCACATTCTGGGAGCTACTCGAAACAACTGCGGAAACTGTTTTCGAGGGAAGTTCTTATACAACATTTCAATTTTTTTCTGCAGCGCGAAACCTCTGCTTGAGCACACGACTACAAATAAAGTCAATGAACTCCGACTGAATTTCATTAGGCGCACTTTTAAAGACCACTGCAAAAGGAGGTGTAATAATACACTCCTGGAAATTGAAATAAGAACACCGTGAATTCATTGTCCCAGGAAGGGGAAACTTTATTGACACATTCCTGGGGTCAGATACATCACATGATCACACTGACAGAACCACAGGCACATAGACACAGGCAACAGAGCACGCACAATGTCGGCACTAGTACAGTGTATATCCACCTTCGGCAGCAATGCAGGCTGCTATTCTCCCATGGAGACGATCGTAGAGATGCTGGATGTAGTCCTGTGGAACGGCTTGCCATGCCATTTCCACCTGGCGCCTCAGTTGGACCAGCGTTCGTGCTGGACGTGCAGACCGCGTGAGACGACGCTTCATCCAGTCCCAAACATGCTCAATGGGGGACAGATCCGGAGATCTTGCTGGCCAGGATAGTTGACTTACACCTTCTAGAGCACGTTGGGTGGCACGGGATAGATGCGGACGTGCATTGTCCTGTTGGAACAGCAAGTTCCCTTGCCGGTCTAGGAATGGTAGAACGATGGGTTCGATGACGGTTTGGATGTACCGTGCACTATTCAGTGTCCCCTCGACGATCACCAGTGGTGTACGGCCAGTGTAGGAGATCGCTCCCCACACCATGATGCCGGGTGTTGGCCCTGTGTGCCTCGGTCGTATGCAGTCCTGATTGTGGCGCTCACCTGCACGGCGCCAAACACGCATACGACCATCATTGGCACCAAGGCAGAAGCGACTCTCATCGCTGAAGACGACACGTCTCCATTCGTCCCTCCATTCACGCCTGTCGCGACACCACTGGAGGCGGGCTGCACGATGTTGGGGCGTGAGCGGAAGACGGCCTAACGGTGTGCGGGACCGTAGCCCAGCTTCATGGAGACGGTTGCGAATGGTCCTCGCCGATACCCCAGGAGCAACAGTGTCCCTAATTTGCTGGGAAGTGGCGGTGCGGTCCCCTACGGCACTGCGTAGGATCATACGGTCTTGGCGTGCATACGTGCGTCGCTGCGGTCCGGTCCCAGGTCGACGGGCACGTGCACCTTCCGCCGACCACTGGCGACAACATTGGTGTACTGTGGAGACCTCACGCCCCACGTGTTGAGCAATTCGGCGGTACGTCCACCCGGCCTCCCGCATGCCCACTATACGCCCTCGCTCAAAGTCCGTCAACTGCACATACGGTTCATGTCCACGCTGTCGCGGCATGCTACCAGTGTTAAAGTCTGCGATGGAGCTCCGTATGCCACGGCAAACTGGCTGACACTGACGGCGGCGGTGCACAAATGCTGCGCAGCTAGCGCCATTCGACGGCCAACACCGCGGTTCCTGGTGTGTCCGCTGTGCCGTGCGTGTGATCATTGCTTGTACAGCCCTCTCGCAGTGTCCGGAGCAAGTATGGTGGGTCTGACACACCGGTGTCAATGTGTTCTTTTTTCCATTTCCAGGAGTGTATTAAAATCAAGCTCAGATCGATTGAAGTCACTAAATCTACTATCAAAGTTTTTTATAACAAATCATGTAGCACCGTAACAAATTCGTCAAATTGTTCCTCGAAGTCTCATTTTCAAGATTTATTTCACTTATAACTAGTATGTCATCCGAAAAGTACACAAATTACCATTCTGAAAGTTGCCTTATCCACAACAGCAATTTTCTTTTAAAGACCAGATCCGATGTTAAAAACATCGGTAATTAGTTGATGTCTACCTTGCAAAGTTCTACGCAAGCGATTTATATGCTTTGTATGGTCAGTTAGAAACAGAGGATCGAGGTCACCAAACTCGTTTACTGACCTTCCTGTTACGTCATCGAATAATGACTTTACGAATGTTAAAAAAAAAAAAGCGCTATAAAATTAACTCGACGCAACCGGCGTGTTTCACAAAAAGGATTTAAACTGACGATGTCCCAAATCATGTGATTTTAGTTTATTAACTGTTTTTATAACTGTGTCCATGACGCCACTTATTTTTGCACAGCTTGCCAGCAAATTCACTGCTGTAAACCAAATTCTTTCACCTCGTTCCTTACCAAAGCAAGGACACCTGACTTTAGACCAATCATTGCAGGCGCTGCATTTGTTACAATCAACGATAGTGTTTCCCAACAAAAGTCATATTTGTCAATTATGTTACTTAAGCAAGAAAACATGTCGTCAGCCGTTGTATCGCGCATTGGCATTGAACCACGAAGTTCTTCCACCACTTTGAACATGACTTCAACGCCTCTCACAAATACAGCAAACTGAGAAACATCTGTTACATCCGTGCTTTTATTCAAAGCCCCAGAGGAAAAAAAACTTCAGTCTTGTCTTTCAGTTGCGTTTCGACGTCATTTTCCTTGTCTTCCACGGGTCTGAAAACTGTTCTCAGTGAAAGAGGAACTGTTTCGAAAACCAGAAGTGCCGCTGGACTAACAAGACACTCTTTAACAAATTCTCTGTCTCTGAAAGGACGCTTTGTTGTGGCTACCTTAAGAGCTATGTGAAGCTCGTTCTCAAAACACCAACAATGTGGATGACGTGGTTGTCTTCCTGTAAATATCTTTCAAGGAAGAAATTGAGGGCAAAATCACGTAACAGTATATGTTCAAGAAATGACATGTACCTATAGGAACTTTCTTCCTTCTCTCCTTCCTATTGTAGCTCGAGTTTGGTTTTCATTTCCTCAGTACCGAAAGTGATCAAGAATTTCTCATGAAGGAGTTGAAAATATCGCTTCACATTGTACTTCTTTCACGCTGGTAAAACAGCATTACAAAACATACTCTGAGGCCCGGTTTATGTTCCAATAAAAACTAATCTTCTTTGCACTGTGGGCTGAAGCGTAGGGATTCAACCGATTTTCGTTTTAAGGATCTTATCTTCCCGTCAGACATTTTCCTCTCACTATTTTTATCCTAGCACGAACGCTAAAGAGACTTCGTCACCGACAACACTAACGACACGAAGTAAGCAGGCGTGAGTATCGGTAACAAACCAGCGATGTTAGCAGAGACCTGGAGCGGGAACTGCTGGCTAACAGCGCTCGCGGGCAAGCCTGTGTGGGCACTCACAGGCGCCCGCGTCCGCAATAGCGAACTTACCCATCCCTGTTCTGCACCGTTTGAAACTAAACTGCCGCTGGCTAATGCCGTACAGTTCTCTGTGTCACACAGGAAGCACTCGTGGGCTTCTGCCAGGGTATTTAGAACGCGAATAGATCTGTAAGACTTACGTTTAGAGGAGTTCTGTCTTTTGACTTTTTAAATTGTTATAGCTCTCGCAGTCTTCGTGGCTTCCATAATTTCTTCAGTCACAGTGCTTTATTTAGCACAAATTTGTATTACTACACGGCTAGAAGGTTCACCCGATCATATCCATTATTTGAGAACGAGAGCACTTCGCGACTTCCGAAAAAATTTACACATAATTTCAAACTTTTCCAAAACCTTTTCTCGCTAACACCCCGTACAAAATAATGTAAGGAAAAAAGTTTATCGTTTACTACATTTTAACTGATCATGCAGTACAGTTTCTGCACCAGGCATTAAGTTTTAGTTTATTACATCTTTATTACTAACTCCATTAGCAACGATTACACAGACATGTCCATATATACCACTGAAGGTACATGCAAAATTATATCATTGTGCGACACATAGTTGAAGACTTATGACATCATAAGCATTAATCTAAGAGTGAATAAACGAAACTAATAGAAGCAACATAATTATGGTTTTGTGTCTTCAACCATAAAGGTTTCACATGACTAGCGTCAGATATTTAACACGTTAACTCATTTGTAAAGTAGTCAGACGTCGGAAGCAATATTATACATGGGAGTTCGATTGTTCAAAGAATCTGGATGGACATTGCTGGTATTCAGTAAGCTACGATCTGCGGTGCTGTCTACAGTAGGGTTTGTATGTGCACACCATCAGGCGCAGGTTCCAATGGGCCGATCCTAGCTGTCCTATAACCGAGAACCAGCCCTTCTATCTAATTAACCTCTCATTCAGAACCAATTCTAACGACCTCACTTGCTTCCTCCTGTTCACAGCGACCAAATTTAATTTTCTCTAAACCTCAGTTAAGTAATTACTGCTGTGGTATGGTTAAATTAGTTAATCACTCTCACTAATTTACATAAACGGTTGCCTTTACAAAGAAGTAGCCACGAACAGACCAGACCTTATCGACAGTGTTAGTGTTGAGATAGCGATTAGTGATCATGATGGTGTCATTACGACTGTGGTTACGAAAGTTAAAAAGTCGCTCAAGAAGGCTAGAAGAGTATTCTTACTAGAAAGAGCAGATAGGCAGTTGTTAACATCCCACTTAGTAAATGAATCGACTTCATTTACTTCAGGTACGATGGACGTGGAAGAATTAATTTTAAACACATTGTAAATCACGTATTGGAGAAGTATGTGTCGAAAAAGTGGTTTACGTACGGAAAAGACCCACCGTGGTTTAACAACGCAATTCGGAGAACGCTCAGGAAGCAAAGACAGTTGCACTTGCGGTACAAGAAAGATCGGGAGAATGAGGACAGGCAAAAGTTAGTAGAGATTCGTGCTGCTGTAAAAAGAGCGATGCGCTTAGCATACAACCACTCCCACCGTCATACCTTAGCAAAAGGTCTTGCTGAAAACCCAAGGAAATTCTGGCCTTCCATAAAATCGGTAAGCAAGCCGAAGGCTTCCATCCAGTCACTCACTGATCAGTCTGGCCTGGCAACGGAAGACAGAAAAACGAAAACTGGAATTTTAAATTTAGCATTTGAGAAATCTTTCGCGCAGGAGGATCATACAAACATACCGCCGTTTGAGTCTCGTACAGATTCCCGTATGGAGGACATAGTGATTGACATCCCTGGGGTTGTGAAGCAGCTGAATGAGTTGAAAATAAATAAATCACCAGGTCCTGATGGGATTCCAATTCGGTTTTACAGAGAGTACTCTACTGCATTGACTCCATTCTGGAACCGCGCGACCGCTACGGACGCAGGTTCGAATCCTGCCTCGGGCATGGCTGTGTGTGATGTTCTTAGGTTAGTTAGGTTTAAGTAGTTCTAAGTTGTAGGGGACTGATGACCTCAGATGTTAAGTCCCATAGTGCTCAGAGTCATTTTTTTGCATTGGCTCCTTACTTAGCTTCCATTTATCGCAAATCTCTTGCCCAACGTAAAGTCCCGAGCGACTGGAAAAAATTGCAGGTGATGCCTGTATATAAGAAGGGTAGAAGGACGGATCTTCAAAATTACAGACCAATATCCTCAATATCGGTTTGTTGCAGGATTCTCGAACATATTCTCAGTTCGAATATAATGAATTTCCTTGAGACAGAGAAGTTGCTGTCCATGCATAAGCACGGCTTTAGAAAGCATCGCTCCTGCGAAATGCAACGCGCCCTTTTTTCACATGATATCTTGCGAACCATCGATGAAGGATATCAGACGGATCCATATTCCTTGACTTCCGGAAAGCGTTTGACTCGGTGCCCCACTGCAGACTCCTAACTAAGGTACGAGCATATGGGATTGGTTCCTAAATATGTGAGTGGCTCGAAGACTTCTTAAGTAATAGAACCCAGTACGTTGTCCTCGATGGTGAGTGTTCATCGGAGATCAGGGTATCGTCTGGAGTGCCCCAGGGAAGTGTGGTAGGTCCGCTGTTGTTTTCTATCTACATAAATAATCTTTTGGATCGGATGGATAGCAATGTGCGGCTGTTTGCTGATGATGCTGTGGTGTACTGTTAGGTGTCGTCGTTGAGTAACTGTAGGAGGATACAAGATGACTTGGACAGGATTTGTGATTGGTGTAAAGAATGGCAGCTAACTCTAAATATAGATAAATGTAAATTAATGCAGATGAATAGGAAAAAGAATCCCGTAATGTTTGAATACTACATTAGTAGTGTAGCGCTTGACACAGTCACATCGATTAAATATTTGGGCGTAACATTGCAGAGCGATATGAAGTGGGACAGGCATGTAATGGAAGTTGTGGGGAAGGCGGATAGTCGCCTGCGGTTCTTTGGTAGAATTTTGGGAAGATGTGGTTCATCTGTAAAGGAGACCGCTTATAAAACACTAATACGACCTGTTCTTGAGTACTGCTCGAGCGTTTGGGATCCCTATTAGGTCCGATTGAGGGAGGACATAGAAGCAATTCAGAGGCCATCTGCTAGATTTGTTACTGGTAGGTTTGATCATCACGCGAGTGTTACGGAAATGCTTTAGGAACTCGGGTGGGAGTCTCTGGAGGAAAGGAGGCGCTCTTTTCGTGAATCGCTACTGAGAAAATTTAGAGAACCAGCATTTGAGGCTGACTGCAGTACAATTTTACTGCCGCCAACTTATATTTCTGGGAAAGACCACAAAGATAAGATAAGAGAGACTAGGGCTCGTACAGAGGCATATAGGCAGTCATTTTTCCCTCGTTCTGTTTGGGAGTGGAACAGGTAGAGAAAGCTAGTTGTGGTACGAGGTACCCTCCACCACGCACCGTATGGTGGATTGCGGAGTATGCATGTAGATGTAGATGTAGAAGTTTCGAAGAAATCACTTTTTCAGTGAAAGTAAAGTAATGCAATTAATTACTTCAGGGTAAGAAAAAAATAAATACATGAGAACTGTTTATTGTTCACAATAACTAACCAGCTAACTCCTGAAATGGTTGTCATGTGCCCAAACCGTGACCGAACTAACTACAGACAATAAGTATCTCAAGCCACAATGACGCACTACACGTTGGCCATCATTAGCTACCCGATAACCGTCTCCTTCTGTAGTCCAGTCCAAAGCAGTGCAGTAGACTGGGTAAGGCAGATGCCGGTACTTTTCATAAAACCATCCACCTGAATCTTGAATGAGTCTAAAAATAATGTGAAAGTCTTTAACTCGAAGATATTGTCTGTGCCAGAATCTGATTATAGCAGCTAACATTAATTCTGAAAACATTTTGTAAATAGAAACAGGCCCTTACTAACTGGTAAAGCTGTAGAATTATTGTTTTGTGTTAAATTCATTACTGTATTAATTAAATACTGAGTAAACCTTAAAGCTGTCTCTCTGCAATTATATAGGAAACTGTTAATACGATGTATTTATTTGCAAAGCTGCGAATGTGTGACTACAAACCCCGTTAGATTTCATAGATTCACGTTTAATCACCACAGCTTGTCTTGTATACGTAAAGGCAACAGTCATATAGTATCTGTAAGATATGTACGTACACTAACAGTAACAATACCAAAATATATTTCATTCACTTCCACTGCAGTACTGTACTCACTTTATTACTTCTCATGATGTACACTTTCAGACAGTGAAACCAATAGCAGCTATATTCTCAATAAGCTAATAATGTAGGCGTATGTAATTATTTTCATGAGGTTTAAAAACTAAATTGGGCTGCGTAGTTGGAGGGCACGGGCACTGTTACCCATGCAGCACCACGTGGATTTGGGGCTGCGTGGAGTTCTTTTTCCGGCACTTTGGTGTTATCTTTTATTTACCTACAGCAATTACACTTACTTTTTAAAGGAAAATACAGGAATTTTGGAAGTAGGAAATTATAAATTTATGGTATAATTTAAGAAGAGAATAAAAGAAGACAGGAAATAATAGATTTAGATATCCCTTCACCGACACCACCTAGGGAAGGAGTCTTGGTATTGATCCGCAAGTCCAGAGTCCACATGTGGTGCTACCTATATGAGTAACTATCCACATGAACATCCCTCTTCGGGAAAACGCGATTCGTTTAATCTATGTGGACCTAATTTATGTCGGTGTTGATTGTTAGACTGCTGTGTGAGTTGGTGTTTATTACGTTACATAACAAGTACTACTAGGTTAGTTAGTAAGCAAGTTCTGCATGGTTTTGGAACAACATTCCGCCTCGATGTAATCTAATTAAGTTATATACTGTCCCTACATAGCTGTAGGAGAAATAACAAGTCACCACGAACCTGTTATTGCTCTTGTAAAAACATTTTTGTAGAATTAAATTAGACTTTTTTGAATAGTGTACCTACTAATTTTGAATATTTGCGTAATATGCATGATCTTTTTCTGTTGCATGTTTACACTGTTCTATTTTGCTTGCTTACTTTATATAAAAGTGTTATGTTCATATTATTTCATTTGCAACGATGTTTTCATGTATGTAACTACATTACATTCAGTAACCAGAGAGCCGTTTATGACTCGCGTCAGGAGACCACTGCCTGGCGCAGAAGGTTCCGTAAGTCTGCACTGCTGATGCGGTCCCTTGCACCGAGTTCTTTGTCCTGCAGGTCGTCTTGGCTAACTCTATAGGAGTTGAAAGCACAGGTTGGTTCTGTATGGGCTCTAATTGGAATCGTGTAGTGAATCCGTTGATCATCCTAATTCCCGCCTCCACCAGGATCCTCTTGGTCGCGGTTGAGGATCGTCATCTGTTGAGTGTAGGCATCGGCGAAGAGTTCCGCTTGAAGCAAAGCGTTGAAGATCGGCTCGTCATGGCCATTGATAGCTCGCTCAGCTGGCTTCTGTTGCCTGATATTCTTCACGAGCTTCCATTTGTCTCGAGTATCCAGGACGAAATGGGCCATTGTCGACTCCCACACTTGCTGGCGACACTCAGCGACACTCTTGTATACGTCAAGTGAAAAGCGCTTCGTTTCTCGTCTGTCCGCTTGCGGCGGAACTCGTTGTGCGCTCTCACTGTCTTCTAAAGAATCTGTCCACCTACCTGGATACGCTTCAGGTTGTCTGCCCCTTCACTATGCGATGGTAGGTACTGGTTTAGCTGATGAAAGCAGCGTTGACGAAAAGTCAGCTAAATACTTACCACGCAAAGGCCACATAACTTCAGTCCTTGGGAGGCATCTGAAAGTTAGTTAAAGTATCGGGCGTTCGGGATTCCTGCATGACTCGTTTGAGAATTGTCTAAAATTTCCTGTGAGCTGCTTTATTATCTCGAAATGTCTCCGTAACAAGTTCACACCCAAAAGCAGCCAGAAGATATTTAGTCAGACCCGATATTTTAAACGTCCTAAGCAATCGCTGACCCACGACTACTTGCAAGTCAACACAGTCAGTCGTTCAGCAGACGTGCTCGCCTCAATGTCTCGTAATTTGCACGAAACACGCCAAGTTTATGTACGACTTGAAAAGTTTTCACGGTAATTATCCTAAAATAATTCACTCATAAGGCTCAAACATTCTAAAAATACTCACCGCTGTAGTCGCTTTTCATCAACTACACGAGAACCGATCAAACGCGCAGGTTCCTTCATTTTGGCACAAATTTGATCGGCACGATTTAACAGAGGTGTTTACTAGAAGACGGCTCCCGATCGACTATATCGACTCATCTGAGGCACAAAGCCCGACTCAAACGCGCGGGAAACGCTGAATTCCTATTGGCTAGAATGTGAGCAGCCAATCAGATCATCTCGAGCACTTCGATACTCGCGGTATGTCAACCATTCAGATTACCACACGTAATTTAGACTAGAAATTTCGTAATTACGAATGTAAATAAAATTTAATGAAAATAAAATACAATTCCTTTACACAAAATAAGTTACTAATAAATTTAATACCCAACGCTGCTTCTGGTGGCCTTTTACAAAGTCACGCTCACTCGGACATACGCCACAAATTTCCGTACTGCATAACAACTTTCTCACGCTTACATTTACATAGTTTTAGTACATAATATTCTCAATTTACGAATATCCCCCATTCACTCTCTCAGTCTCTCCAAAACCCTCATACAACCAAAACACAATGAAATAATAATTTTCCAATGTACTGATAATTACGTCAGAAACCTGTGGCAATGAAATTAAAGAAAATCCCAGAAAATTAGATTATATGAACGTATGCTCTTGGATGTAGTTCCAATTGATACTATAGATGAAAACATTACAGTCCCTAACTCGGTTTCACAATGCCAACACGGTTATGATGTGTTTTAGGCAAAAATTTATATCTCCGAAAATATTGCGTTTATTGATTTGAAATTTTAACAATGTGGTTGTCTTATCCACGGCGTTTGGTACGCTAAGTGCGAAAAAGATCGATTAATATTTAATAGTACTTCTTCATATTCATAGAGAGTATGTGTAATGTACTGCACGCAGCATTTAGTCAAGTCGCTCGTCGGGCCCAGTAGCCACTGTCAGCTGTGCGAACGTGAGAACCCACATCTCCTCTACTCCCGGCTCCAAGGCAAGCTAGGTTTTCAATGGAAGATGACAACTCGTAATAATTTGCTACGTTACACGCTGAGTCCCAGAATAACTACCATTGCTTACGGACGTGGTTCTGCAACGTCTTCAGATCTTACAGGGGATGGGGAAAGGCGTCAAATTGCGGATCTGGAAGTAACGTAACTGCCGCGGCTCGTTGGATTTTCGTTGTCAATAGCTCCACCGTGACATAGATGTCTCGCAGTGGTTAGCACACTGGACTCGCATTCGGGAGGACGACGGTTCAATCCCGTCTCCAGCCATCCTGATTTAGGTTTTCCGTGATTTCCCTAAATCGTTTCAGGCAAATGCCGGGATGGTTCCTTTGAAAGGGCACGGCCGATTTCCTTCCCAATCCTTCCCTAACCCGATCTTGCGCTCCGTCTCTAATGACCTCGTTGTCGGCGGGACGTTAAACACTAACCACCACCACCACCACCACATAGATGTCTGCTGCCGTCAGATGGGCACAGTCAGCTTGACGTTGTTGCTCAGATACTTCCGAAACAGGTCCCATTGTCTGATCGGAGGTAGTAAAGGACTACTGTGTTCGATGATTTCTCCTACAGGTAGGTGGTCGGAGGCCATGTCGTTAATTTTCCTGAGCTGAACGTTCGGATCAATGCCCTTTGCAAGCATTATATCGAGGACGATATGCGTCTAGTGTTGAAAATAGCTGATACTGGTAGGCTGTGGAGGACCGTGGACTACGCAATTCAGCTCCCCCTGAATCTCGTACAGGTTTTGACCTCTGGAGTTCACCTTATGAGAGTGCCAGGAGACATATTTTGCGTCAAGATTTCTGGCGAGCGATGTCTTCTGGTATGGGTTAAAAATAAACAAATCTTCCTTGATTAGTGGGACCGTGGGACTGACATATGCTGCCGCCAATGTCACAGTCCTAACCACGATGTGAATCGTCGCTGCCATTGCCGCCATGGTTTGAAGGGTCGGTAGCGTTTCCACATAGTGCCGGATTGAGTTTCGAAGGTCGCAGTTCGTCCGCGGCGCCGTTCGGGTCTGTCAATGCGGTATACTTGTATGTTCCGAAGCCGGAAGGTAACTGTATGTCTCCGTAATCGTCGCCACATCGATGCGGAGTCGTGATAAAAAATCGTTAAGTTATGTCTCCTTACAAGTGAACCTACCCAAGGGATACACTTCGATGTTGATCGGCTTTGAATGTGATATAGTGTTAAGCAAAATTAGAGAGACATATTTTTTTATACGTGCCCATATGGCCATTAAGGGGGTGGAACAGCCCCTTGAAAAAAAATTGAGTTTAATTTTTCTGAATGAATACTGTTGAAACGGTGACAGATATACATAAAATTTCAAATAAAAGTTCTACCATTTTTAATGTCCATTACAACGGTGCACACAAAATTGTCGAAAAGTCATTTTTCGAAATCAAAGTGCTTTGTACATTTTATTGAAGATAACAGTTCTTCGCTTTCTCATTATTGTACAGATTTACAGTAATGTTAAACAATAATGTACAAACGTACAACATAATTAAATCTGACAAGGTTTCATCTTGGGGCAAAAAAAAAGAAAGAAAGACAACACCAAAAGTAAGAAGAAGACTCAAATACAACACATGTTGTTTTATGTCATAAAATTAAAAGAAAATGTATGTACAGAACAATATATATATATAAAATACACATTTAGAATATCTTTATCTGGGAAAGATTATCTAAGCAACCCAACATGAGAAATGGCATTGAAGTGGACACGTATCGGCATGCGTACACCAATGTATATACCGGGTGATCAAAAATCACATTTCTTGGTGTTCGATATCTAGTAATTTTGATTAATAAGACAAGTGCGTCTATGCACGCTGGAGCGTTGCATCCATGTCATTGCATCAGCTGTTTCTCTCTCGGGCTAATTTGTATTACTGATTATAGTAGAATATGTAATTGAATTTAGTGCATTTATTAAAAAAAATTATTTTCAATTACATTTAAGGAATGAAAGACATAGTTTAATATTTTCCATCATCGCTCCGAAAGTCCTCTTACGCTTTCATGATCGCTACAATCTAAGTCGATAATCTGTTCCTCATCACCTGTAACAAATATAATAATAATGATATATAATTACATAAAAATACTTTCATAAAACGTTTTGTAGCTTTAATACGTAATAATATGTTTAAATAAGTTAGAATATTATTTATAGAAGTTATAAACGTCATAATGCAACATTTTTAAATGTTCTTTAGTTTTTAAATTAAATAAAATAATCAAAAAAATTACATTTAAATAAGGAAATATTTGTAGTTAGAAGAACTATTCTAGCCGGCCGGTGTGACCGAGTGGTTCTAGGCGCTTCAATCTGGAACCGTGCGACCGGTACGGTCGCAGGTTCGAATCCTGCCTCGGGCATACATGTGTGTGATGTCCTTAGGTTAGTTAGGTTTAAGTAGTTCTAAGTTCTAGGGGACTGATGACCTCAGATGTTAAGTCCCATAGTGCTCAGAGCCATTTGAACTCAGAACTATTCTAATGTCCAGTACTTTGCTTCCTCGATGGTAATATCCCGAAGGGAAGAGGGTAGCTGTTCGCCGCCAAACCATTTAAACAAAAATTTGTTGTCTTTCTTTCCAGCCCTAATCAGTCGGGTACAACTCAGTTGGAACAGCAAGATGCGCATCAGCCCAAATATTAGCGATGTACGTCGTTGCTGCAGTTAGTTTTGACTGAAAAATAATTTACAGTTATAATACGTGATATTGATGTTAAATACGATAAATGGTATTAGAGTAAGCACAAATGTAAAGACTGAAATGATCTTACGTTCGAATGCTAAATACTTCGTACGCATAGCGAGAGATAAAATAACACGGCCTGAAAATAAAATCGATTTACAGACGAATTTACATAAATGTTTATTCTCTTTCTGAAGACAAGGGAGCTTGCTTTTTCGGATCATATACTCTCTGCTTCGGCGTTAAAGCTGTGGAACGGGCGTAGCACTGACTGTGGTACTTTTGACAATTATAAATTTTTGTCGGCAATATAAAGTTAGTCCGCAGCTCGTGGTCGTGCGGTAGCGTTCTCGCTTCCCGCGCCCGGGTTCCCGGGTTCGATTCCCGGCGGGGTGAGGGATTTTCTCTGCCTCGTGATGACTGGGTGTTGTGTGCTGTCCTTAGGTTAGTTAGGTTTAAGTAGTTCTAAGTTCTAGGGCACTGATGACCATAGATGTTAAGTCCCATAGTGCTCAGAGCCATTTGAACCATTTGAATATAAAGTTATTTAAATGCAGATTATTATCGTTCCGGATTTTTAACAAAACGAGGCACTTGTTAAACACATCTGTTTCGAAACACTTCAGTTTTCCACTTTTTGGAGCAAAACATATTAAAACTTTTAAAGTTAGACATTTTGGAAGCAATCCTAGTCCTATCGATTTTAACGGCCACACTGTTTTCAGAGCAGGCGATATGGTCGTGTGAGGAAAACTGGGGGGAGAGAGAGAGAGAAAGGCGAACGCAGGTAACGGCGTAATGCGCAGTCCACACCGGAGGCGGGTTTCCCAAACGGCCTCCGTCGCGAAGCTGCGTCGGCGTGCTGCGCGCATAGCTATGCGCCGTATCTTCCAATCTCAGCTGAGCACTTTTCCAACGCGAAAACTCAGCGCACTGTTCTTTTTATTAAACTGTTATAGTTAACTATCACTTAGCCAAATTTCAGCTTTCTTAGTATCATCGTGCATATTTTTCGCATGTTTATGACCTGAAGCTGATATATAATACCCCATAACGAAATAAGCCGACTATTATTTTCCGCTTGTTTACAACATATTCTTATTATTATTATTATGCGTGTGTGGGAGGCTGCCGCCCCTGTACCAACAGCTACTATGCAAGCTGACAAAATGGTTCAAATGGTTCTGAGCACTATGCGACTTAACTTCTGAGGTCATCAGTCGCCTAGAACTTAGAACTAATTAAACCTAACTAACCTAAGGACATCACACACATCCATGCCCGAGGCAGGATGCGAACCTGCGACCGTAGCGGTCATGCGGTTCCAGATTGAAGCGTCTAAACCGCACGGCCACACCGGCCGGCTGCAAGCTGACAGTCACGTCGTTTATTCGCAACGTGAAATGAAGAATAGCAAAAGTTCTCAGCTTTCTATAAACAAAGAAATAACAATGGTAGCTGTCTCTCGGACTATTGGAGGATTACGGCAACGTGCAATCCTTGGAAGCATGGTAGTCTGCACGGCGACACAGCAAGCGGGAAGTGTAGGCTACACCCTAAATCTACACTCCGCAAGCCACGGTCCCGTGCGTGGCGAAGGGTACCCTGTACCACCACTAGTCAGTCATTTCCTTCCCTGTTCCACTCGCAAACAGAGCGAGGGATAAACGACTGTCTATATGCCTCCGTATGAGTCCTAATTTCTCGTATCTTATCTTCGTGATCCTTTCGCGCAGTGTATGTTGGCGGCAGTACAATCGTTCTGCATTCAGCTTCAAATGCCGGTTCTTTAAATTTTCTCAACAGTGTTCCTGGAAAAGAATGTCGCCTTCCCTCCAGCGCATCGCATTTGTGTTCCCGAAGCACCTCCGCAACGCTTGCTTGCTGTTCTACCAGTTACAAGTCTAGCAGCCCTCCTTTGAATTACTTCGATGTCTTCCTACAATCCGATCTGGTACGGATGCCAAACACTAGAGCAGTACTCAAGAATAGGTCACACTAGCGTCCTTTATGCTGTCTCCTTTACAGGCGAACCACTCTTTCCTAAAATTCTCCCAATAAACCTAAGTCGACTATTCACCTTCCCTAGCACAGTTTTCACATGCTCGTTCCATCTCAATTCGCTCTGCAACGTTACACCCAGATATTTAAACCACTTGACTTCGTCAAGCGGTACACTACTAGTACTGTATCTGAACATTACGGGTTTCTTCTTCCTACTCATCCGCATTAACACATATTTTTACATATTTAGAGCTAGCTGCCATTCATCATAGCAACTGAAATTTTTTTCTAAGTCGTCTTGATTCTTCCTACAGTCACTCAACTTCGACACCTTACCGCACATCACGGCCTCAGCAGCAAACAACCGGAGATTGTTGACTACCCTGTCTGCCAAAGCATTTCTGTAAATAGAGGGCAACAGCGGTGCTGCCACACTTCCCTGGGGCACTCCTGACGACACCCTTGTCTCTGATGAATGCTCGCCATCGAGGACAACATACTGTGTTCTATTACTTAAGAAGTCGGCGAGCCACTCACATATCTGTGAACTTATTCCATACGGTCGTACTTTCGTTAACAGCCTTTGGCTGGGCACCGTGTCAAATGCTTCCCGGAAATCTACGTATATGGAATCTACCTGTTGCCCTTCATCCGTAGTTCGCAGTATATCATGTGAGAAGAGAGCAAGCTGAGTTTCTCACGAACACTGCTTTCTAAAACCATGCCGATTCGTGGAAATAAGCTTCTCAGTCTCAAGAAAATTTATTATGTTAGAACTGAGAATATATTCAAGGATTCTGCAGCAATCAGAAGTTAGAGACACAGGTCTGTAATTTTGCGGATCCTTTCTTTTACCTTCCCATATACTGGAGTCACCTGCGCTTTTTCCCAGTCGTTCGGCACTTTTACTAAAACTGGGTCAAATGATTCTGAGTACTATGGGATTTAACTGGAGTAGTCATCAGTCCCCTAGAACCGCTCGGCCACTGCGGCCGGCCGGACTTTTACTGGAGAGAGATTCACGATAAATGCGAGCTAGATAATGGGTCAATTATTCTTTCCACTCTTGTCGTTGTCCTTCGACTTATGTAGATTTACGACAAATACTAGCATGGGCACTAAGTCGTCTGCCTATTAATCTGGGTTTTTATACTGGTGAATTCTCGCCGAGGTGAGCCCTTTCTAATGCAGGGCCCATGTAACGTCAACCACTGGCACTTGGGCAGGGAGTCGTTCTATGATCACTTTCAGCACTTTTTCCTCTGAAGCCTGATAAGTAAAAAGCGGAATGTTGCAGTGTTCAAAGAACTGAATTGCCCGCTTGTGGTTCTCGTTCGTAATGGAGATGGTACTTGACTAGGTCTCCTTGGAATATCGTCTCGAGGATGTACTGCAAGTGTTGCTTCAAGGCTTCGTTGAGTTTCACGTAGTAAACCGTGATGGGCGGTATTTTGAGCGGCAGTGTAGGTTTAGCAGCGGGTTCTAATTGGATGACGGGGACATTAGCCGACCCTGCCGGTGCCTGCCCCTGCTCGAAGGTTTGTGGGTCAATCGGTTAGAAACTATCTGCCGTTTTCACCTCTGCATTCCGTTTTCTCGCTTCTTTCTCTGTAGCCGATCGTCGCCAGTGTCGTCGTTTGTATCAGACGCTTTCAAAATCAGCGTCCTGTGTGTTTTGCGCTTCTAGAGCGTCATCCGTCTTCTCGTCGCTCGGCGAAGATAAAAAAGCGTTAGGTGAAAGGTCCGCTTTCGTGTTGTGTTCCGTGATTTGGTCCAGTTTAGCGGAGTAATGCTGAACTGGTAGCAATTGAGTGTCTCGCAGGAGTCGTTTCCGTTACGGTCACCCCGTTTACATGGGGCTCCCGAAGCCGGATATCGTAAACCGATTTCACAATACCGTTTCTGGGTGCTCACTTAAACACTTGAATATCGATTCTGGAAATCCGCCTCTAGTTGCCGGTTTTCCAATTCCACAATAGATTTTAGCTCCCTTGTGAACGCAACCGGCTTTGAAACGTGCTTGGCCTGTCAGGTTTCGTCTTTTTTCTAAACATTTTTGGCTAATATGGACGGAGTGGTTTTTCGTACAGTGAAAGACAAGTAGAAACAATTGACTGAATCTGCTAATTGAGGAGAAACAGTGACTGACCCGACTAAATCAGAGACTGTGACAGCTGTTTTCCAGGCCCTATTGTTAACTAGGCTACCAAATCCACTTCAGACATTAACATGGAACACGCCAGCAAAAAATGGTTTTCGAAATTCGGTTTTCGTCTTTCGGAAGATGTGTCGCTTGTAAACGTAGTGAGTGTTGTCGGTGAGTGGTAGCAATACGAGCGCCGTCGGCGGTCGTAAAATGTTGAGGTGTTGTCCCCTCCAAAGCCGTGTCGTCATCCGCGAGTGTTCTCCCGCCATCGCGTGGCTCGTCGTAAACGGAGCGGCCGATGAGGCTGCCGACGGGGCAAGCCGGCCATCGACCGACTCCCCAAGGCACAGGCAGACCACCCGACCGCCCGCTCGGCCCTCTGCTCGCTGCGACGGTCCTATAACAAAGCAAAGACAACGTTTGTCAAAAGTATGTTACAAAATGGTACTCAACCTCGGCACAATTTCCTACTTTTAGGTAACACTATTGCGAACAGTGATCTCTCCGTTAAGTAAAATTAGAAAGGAAAAATTCTCCATTGCACAGTCATATATCAAAAAATATGACCGGTTTAGGCCTCTAGTAGTAGGCCATCTTCAGATAATGCACTGAAAAGATGAAAAATAAGTGTGCTGATTTACATAGAAAAGTCAGAAAACATTAAAAAGAATGTACATTAAAAAGATGCATTGTTACCTACCTGGCTGATCAAAACGACCACAATTACCCATAGAACAAGTCTTTTCTAAAATTATATGCATGGATCAGCCAGAACATTATGACCGTCGACTCAGTAGCCGGTATTTCCACCTTAGGCACGGATAACAGTGGGGACACGTCATGGCTTGGAAGCACCGAGGTCTCGGTACGTCGCTGGAGGGAGCTGGCACCACACAAGTCATCTAAGTCTGGGGAAGGCGGCAATCAGCTCTGGCGCCAACGTTCAATCCCATCCTAGATGTGTTCCATCAGGTTCAGATCTCGCGAGTTGGGGGCCAGACTGTGGTGTCACCGCCAGACACCACAATTGCTAGGGGGTAGCCTTTAAATCGGCCACGGTCCGTTAGTATACGTCGGACCCGCGTGTCGCCGCTATCAGTGATTGCAGACCGAGCGCCGCCACACGGCAGGTCTAGAAAGACTTCCTAGCACTCGCCCCAGTTGTACAACCGACTTTGCTAGCGATGGTTCACTGACAAAATACGCTCTCATTTGCCGAGACAATAGTTAGCATAGCCTTCAGCTACGTCATTTGCTACGACCTAGCGAGGTGCCATTACCAGTTGCTATTGATACTAGGACGTTCACCATTAATGGATTAAAGTTAAGTATTCCACCAGCTACGTCCGTTTTTTCTAAATTTTAATTTCCTTGTCCTGTTCCAGACCTCACGCCAGCCTGCGTGAGCTAAAACGCGTGCCTTTCGGCTTCCTCTAGTAACATGATGTTGGCTCTCCTGCCAACCACAACACAGACATCAAATGGAACTCGTCACTCTGTTCCTTCGACACTCCATCACATTTCTGGCCTTGTGACATGGCGCATTATCTTGTTAAAAAGCGCCACTGCCGTCGGGAAACATGATCGTGATGAAGGGGTGTACGTGGTCTGTAACCAGTGTACGGTACTCGTTGGCCACCACGGTGCCTTGCACAAGCTCCACCAGAGCATAATGGGGCCGCTGCCAGCTTGTTCCGTCCCGTCGTACAGGTGTCAGGGAGCTGTTCCCCTGGAAGACGACGGATTCGCACCATCCCATCGACACGATGAAATAGGTATACGGATTCATCAAACCGTGCAACGCTCTGACCCTGCACCAACGGCCAGTGGTGGCCATGTGCCCGTTTCAGTACCAATGTGGTGTTAACATTGGCACATGCGTGGGTCGTCGACTGCGTAGGCCCATCTTTCGGGGTGTTCAGTGCACTGTCTGTTCCGACACACTTGTTCTCTGACCAGCATTAAAGTCTGATGTTAGTTCCACCACGTCCTGTTTTACCAGTCTGCCCAACCTACGACGTTCGACATCTGTAGGTCTGTAATGAAGGGTGGCCGCCCAACCCCACGACGTCTGGATGTGATTTCACCTTCGTTTCGCCACTTGTTGAGGACACTCAGCACAGTATTCTTCGAACACCCGACAAGTCGTGCAGTTTCCGAAATGCTCGTGCCGAGCCTCCGGGCCATCAGTCGGCTCAGATAGATCGGGCGTCTTCCCCATTCTACCCACGGACAGCAGGTTCAAATGGCTCTGAGCACTATAGGACTTAACATCTATGGTCATCAGTCCCCTAGAACTTAGAACTACTTAAACCTAACTAACCTAAGGACATCACACAACACCCAGTCATCACGAGGCAGAGAAAATCCCTGACCCCGCCGAGAATCGAACCCGGGAACCCGGGCGTGGGAAGCGAGAACGCTACCACACGACCACGAGCTGCGGACTCGGACAGCAGGCTCACTGATATTATATGCATCGTGCGTGAGCCTGACTGGCAGCCAATCCCCGCCTGGTGACATTGCTATTGCTGGAATGATTATATCGATAGCAGGCCGGTGGTCATAATGTTCTGGCTGATCAGTGTGTATGGGAAACGTATCAAATAGAACGTACAGACTTTTCAGAAATTCTCGCACAACCGTTACCTTTTCAACCACAAATATCCTTCTTAATAAACTTAAATATGTTATTGACAGCACTAAGAAACGTTACTGTGGATCAGGAGTACATAAACGAACCTACAATTACTGTGAGAAAACATATCTTGGCCACATTAGTCGTAATTATAATACACGCTTCAAGGAATATGTCTCAGGTGTGTAACGCAATAAATCATTTTTCGGGCAACACCCTACTGATAGCAGATATTCAGAAGGCGATATCGTGAACAGTCTTCAGATTATGCACACCACTTCTGAAGGTTTACTTCTGAATACTTCAGAAAAGTTAGAAATTTTTGTGCATTACAAGAATAATCCGTCAGCTCTTTTGAGTGAACAGTTGGGTTTCCACGAAAAAGCCTTTTTTGACTTATTCGAAGTTGTTATTTAAACAAGAGGCTTTCTACTTTTCTAACTATATTCCACCTAATGTTTTTGATTTGTCTTTTATGAAATTTCCGTGCCGTAACCAATTTTCATCTTTTAATGGCAAAATCACAACGAATCTTACAAAAGTATCAGATTATTTTAGAGGTAATTGTTTCTGCTATGTAAAATACGCAGATTTGGTAACATTTATCTCCATATCAAAGATTTTAGCTTTTTATTCCATTTTTTGAAAGCGGTATTTATGCGTTTTAACACAGTTCTACACATCAACTTTACTTCTTTGGAAAAAATTCTGACTACAAATTTTGGTTTCAGTTTACTTTTAATCAGTTGGCCTCCTCGTTTCAAACACTGACCAACGTCCTGCTGTTGACTACAAAATTCCAGCACACTAGCGCCACTCTGTTAGCGACGCCATTCTTTTCCTGTTTGACGGTGGGTATCGACAGCTGTCGTCAAGGCAACACACGGCGTCCATCTAATAAATCTTTGACAACCGACAGCCACATTCAACCACGAAGTTCCCATGGGTACGGCCTCCTTAAGCATTCTAACCGAATACGCAAGATGGCGATCATATACCACGAAGCTTCTAATTTTCCGTATTACTCTGTAGTATTTTTAACAAACCAGTTACACTAATGTGAATAACTGTGTATTTAATCGTCACATATGTAATTTTTGTATCTTTTTTCTGTCATGAATATGGACTTAATGACTTAATAGCAGTTGTTATGGAAACAGCGTCATCGTAATGCTAACTATTGCCTCTAGATGGTGTTCTGGGTTACAGTCTAACCTATCACATTAGTTTATTATTTAATGTTTTATAAAACTCATTTTAACCCTATACGATATCCAAAGGGTATTAAAATTCCTGTTTTTTAACCTTTTAAGTTAAATTGCTGTACATTTTTAAAAATGGATATTCAAATCTTAACAAAGGTCATGTAAATCGCTTCCCATTGATTGACACTGGCGTCATGCGGCTCATGCACGCTCTCTCAGACTCTATTTAAGCTTTATAATTGTCCCAGTGTGTGGTTTTTTGTGTGCGCTACTTTTTACGGTTTTGATCTCCATTTTACAGTCACACCTTTTTGTCTATTGTCTTCCATCATGTTCCCTCATTTTTTATATCTATGTACACCATGTTTTCTCGTTTATGTTATTATTAAATTTCTTCCGTTGTATGTTTTATGTCTTTCGGCTCAAGAGCAGCGCATATGCTGCTGCCAGCCCGCCCCGATGGGGAATTGAAATACAATAAAGAAAAAAAAAAAAAGGGAAAATGCCTCTGAGCACTATGGGACTTAACGTCTGAGGTCATCAGTCCCCTAGAACTTCGAACTACTTAAACCTAACTAACCTAAGGACATCACACACGCTCGGCCACCGCGACCGGCAGTACTAAAGAATAGGTCGCACTAGCGTCCTATATATAGTCTCGTTTGTAGATGAATCGCACTTCCCCATTTCTCCCAGTAAACGTAAATCGACTATTTGTATTTCTCACTACAATCCTGTCATGCTCGTTCCTTTTCATATCGCTTTGCATCATTACCGCCAGATATTTAAACGACGTGACTGTGTCAAGCAGTACACTAATAATACTACTATATACGAACATTACAGGCTTGTTTTTCCTACTTATTCTCATTAACTTACATTTTCTCACGTTTACAGCTCGCTGCCATTCATCACCCCAACTAGAAATTTTGTCTCTGTCATTGTGTATCTTGCAACAGCCACTCAAGTTCGACACCTCACCGTACGCAACGGAATCACCAGCACACAACCGCAGACTGCTGCCCACCCCGTTCGCCGAATTATTCATGTATACAGAGGACAACAGCTTCTATTACTTAACAAATCTTCGAGCCACTCGCTTCAATGGGGCACCGTGTCAAATGCTTTCCAGAAATCAAGAAATAGGAAATCTGCCTTTTACCCTTCATCCACATTTCACAGAAAATCCTGTGAGAAAAGGGCAACCCGAGTTTCGCACGAACGATGCCTCCTAAAACTATGCTGATTCCTGTACATAAGCTTCTCAGTCTCAAGAAAATTTATTATATTCTAACTGAGAATATGTTCAAGGGTTCTGCAGGAAACCGAAGTTGGGGATATTGGTCTGCGATTTTGAGGGTCTGTTATTTTCCACATCTTACATACAGGAGTCACGTGCGCTTTTTTTCCAGAATCTTGGGACTCTTTGCTGGGCAAGAGATTCAAGATAAATGCAAGTTACGTTAGGGGCCAATGCTGTTAAATAGTCTTTGTAAAACCGAATTGGAATTCCATCCGGACTTGGTGAATTATTTGATTCCAAATCTCTGATTTGTTTCTCTACGCCAGGGATGCTTATTACTATGTCGTCCATACGGGAGTCTGTCCGATGGTCAAATGACGGCATGTTTGCACGATTCTCCTGTGTGAACGATTACTTGAGCGTGAAATTTAAAACTTCTGCTTTCGATTTGCTATCTTCAACTACCAGACCAGACGGACCAATAAGGGACTGAATGGAAGCCTTAGACCCGCTTAGCGATTTTAGAAGGATCAGAATTTTTTCTGGTTGTCTGCCAGATCTTTTGCTAAGGTGTGACGGCGATTGTTGTTATATGCTTCGCGCATGCATCTTTTCACAGACGCACGAATCCTTACTAACCTTTGCTTATCGTTATTTGAGCGTTCTATTTTAAAACGAGAGTGCACCAGCCTCTTCTTCCTCAGCATCTTCCGAATTTCTTTATTAAACCCTGGTGGGTCTGTTCCATCATTTTTTCACTTACTAGGCACATAACTCTCCAGGCCAAGATTTATAATCTGCTTGCAATTCGCCCATAATCCATCTACGCCCATCTTACTGGAACGACGTGATGTTAATTCACTCTTTAAATGAGATGCTAACAACTGCTCTATCTAGCAGAAACACTCTCCTAGCGTTCTTGACTGGTTTCTTAACTTTCGTAACCGTAGCTGCTATAGTGAAATCATGATCTCTAACCCCCATTTCTATACAGGCATTGTCGACAATGTCCGGGCTATTTGTAGCTGCAATGTCTAAGATATTTGTCCCTTGCAATGTCTGCTGCATGCACGAACTTTTAGCGCTATCCACTTTATCTGTATTTCCCTGATTCAGTGACATATAACTGTCGATACTGATCAGGGTGATCTATACATTAAGTTTTATATTAGTAGCCTCCTTGAATTATATCTACACAAACCTGTTAATACAAATACACCAGGATACACTCATGTGTAAATTAAAATTTATTTAAAATACTTTAAGAAAAAAATTTATTAAAATACACACGAGGAAAATTTGAATATATTATGTTACAGTACTAGTGGTTAATTAGTGTGGATCCATTAGAGTGCTTTCCATCTCTTTGAATTGACCAGCATCACCACAACCTCGTTTTGCGCACAGGCACGAATGATGTTGTCGGTTTCAGTTATAGTACAGTATGGCTCTCATTGGTGTATTGATCCGTAACAGGATCGTTATCAGAAAGAGCTGCCGCAAAACCTACGCAGCTTTATTCATTCTTCCTGTAAGGGCCTTGTACCCCTTCATGTAATGCTTCCACCTGTTATCACTTATTATTTCATATGAAGATTGCTGGCTATTGATTGTACGTAGGTGACAGATGGTTAAACAGTGTACAGTAAGGAGACTATAATGTTGAACGCCAAGAGCAAGGTCCGAAGGATGCAATTTTAAATATGTCCACAGGTGTTTGTGAGCCGTTGCGCCGTGTGGTGTGGGAAATAGTTGTACTGCTATGCCGACATGATTGTGGTGTCACCGCCAGACACCACACTTGCTAGGTGGTAGCTTTAAATCGGCCGCGGTCCATTAGTACATGTCGGACCCGCGTGTCGCCACTGTGTGATCGCAGACCGAGCGGCACCACAAGGCAGGTCTCGAGATACGGACTAGCACTCGCCCCAGTTGTACGGACGACGTAGCTAGCGATGCACACTGACGAAGCCTCGCTCATTTGCAGAGCAGATAGTTAGAATAGCCTTCAGCTAAGTCAATGGCTACGACCTAGCAAGGCGCCATTAGTAACATTGCATGTATCTAAAGAGTCTCACTTGTATCGCCACAATCTCCAGATGTACCAAAAGGATGGATTAAAGTTAAGTATTCCAGAAGCTACGTACTTTTCTTTATAGCATTCATTACGTATCCTGTTTCAGACGTCACGCCATCCTGCTTTAGCTTAGCGCGTGCCTTTTGGCTTCCTCTCATTCTGTCTAGGCTGTCTTGTCTAGACACAACAATGATAATAAAATTAATATTTCAAGAAGCAATAATGACAGCAGCACGGAAGATTGACCGCCGGATAACAAAATGAAATTGATCATCCGCATCAGGACCAGTCGCGTCATCTACACTGAAGCGCCAAATAAACTGGTAGAGGCAAGCGTATCCAAGTACAGAGATTTGTAAATGGGCAGAATACGGCGCAACGGTGGCAACAAGTGTCTGGCGCAGTTGTTAGATCGGTTACTGCTGCTACAATTGCCGGTTATCAAGATTTAAGTGAGCTGGAACGTGGTGTTATAGTCGGCGGACGAGCGATGGGACACAGCATCTCCGAGGCAGAAATGAAGAGGAGATTTTCCCGTACGACCATTTCACGAGTGTACCGTGAATATTAGGAATCAGGTGAAATATCTAATCTTCGACATCGCTGCAGCCGCAAAAAGATCCTACAACAACAGGACCAACGACGACTGAAGAGAATCGTTCAAAGTGACAGAAGTGCAACCCTTCCACAAATTGCTGCAGATTTCAATGTTGCCCCATAAACAAGTGTCAGCGTGCGAACCATTCAACGAAGGCCCACTCGTGTACCCTTGATGACTGCACGACACAAAGCTTTACGTCTCGCCTGAGCCCATCAGCACCGGTATTGGACTGTTGATGACTGGAAACGTATTGCCTGGTCGGACGAGAATCGTTCCAAATTGTATCGAGCGGACTGACGCGTACGGGTATGAGGACAACCTCATGAATCCATAGACCCTGCATGTAGCAGAGGACTGTTGAAAGCGGTGGAGGCTCTGTAATGTTGTGGGTCGTGTGCAGATGGAGTGATTTGGGACACCTGATACGTCTAGATACGACTCTGACAGGTGACACGTACATAAGTATCCTGTCTGATTACTTGCATCATTCATGCCCTTTGTGCATTCTGACGGCCTTGAGCAATTCCAGCAGGGCAATACGACACCCCACACGTCCAGAATTGCTTCAAAGTGGCTCCAGGAACACTTTTCTGAGTTTAAACACTTTACCTGGCCACCAAACTCCCGAGACATGAACATTATTGAAGATATCTGCAATGCCTTGCAACGTGCTGTTCAGAAAAGATCTTCACCCCCTAGTACTCTTGCGGATCTATGGACAGCCCTACAGGATACATTGTGTTAGTTCCCTCCAGCACTACTGCAGACATTAGTCGAGTGCACACCGTGTCTTGTTGCGGCATTTTTGCGCGCTCGAGGGACCCCTACACGATATTAGGCAGGTGTACCAGGTTCTTGGGCTCTTCAGTATAAAATTTAGAATACGTTTGTCTGCGTGGCCATCTTTCGCAGCAGCCGCTAACAACATTTATTATTGGTTTCTCCGTCTTAAGCTTAATACAAAGAACTTTGCACTAGATGTACACTCCTGGAAATTGAAATAAGAACACCGTGAATTCATTGTCCCATGAAGGGGGAACTTTATTGACACATTCCTGGGGTCAGATACATCACATGATCACACTGACAGAACCACAGGCACATAGACGCAGGCAACAGAGCATGCACAATGTCGGCACTAGTACAGTGTATATCCACTTTTCGCAGCAATGCAGGCTGCTATTCTCCCATGGAGACGATCGTAGAGATGCTGGATGTAGTCCTGTGGAACGGCTTGCCATGCCATTTCCACCTGGCGCCTCAGTTGGACCAGCGTTCGTGCTGGACGTGCAGACCGCGTGAGACGACGCTTCATCCAGTCCCAAACATGCTCAATGGGGGACAGATCCGGAGATCTTGCTGGCCAGGGTAGTTGACTTACACCTTCTAGAGCACGTTGGGTGGCACGGGATACATGCGGACGTGCATTGTCCTGTTGGAACAGCAAGTTCCCTTGGCGGTCTAGGAATGGTAGAACGATGGGTTCGATGACGGTTTGGATGTACCGTGCACTATTCAGTGTCCCCTCGACGATCACCAGTGGTGTACGGCCAGTGTAGGAGATCGCTCCCCACACCATGATGCCGGGTGTTGGCCCTGTGTGCCTCGGTCGTATGCAGTCCTGATTGTGGCGCTCACCTGCACGGCGCCAAACACGCATACGACCATCATTGGCACCAAGGCAGAAGCGACTCTCATCGCTGAAGACGACACGTCTCCATTCGTCCCTCCATTCACGCCTGTCGCGACACCACTGGAGGCGGGCTGCACGATGTTGGGGCGTGAGCGGAAGACGGCCTAACGGTGTGCGGGACCGTAGCCCAGCTTCATGGAGACGGTTGCGAATGGTCCTCGCCGATACCCCAGGAGCAACAGTGTCCCTAATTTGCTGGGAAGTGGCGGTGCGGTCCCCTACGGCACTGCGTAGGATCCTACGGTCTTGGCGTGCATCCGTGCGTCGCTGCGGTCCGGTCCCAGGTCGACGGGCACGTGCACCTTCCGCCGACCACTGGCGACAACATCGATGTACTGTGGAGACCTCACGCCCCACGTGTTGAGCAATTCGGCGGTACGTCCACCCGGCCTCCCGCATGCCCACTATACGCCCTCGCTCAAAGTCCGTCAACTGCACATACGGTTCACGTCCACGCTGTCGCGGCATGCTACCAGTGTTAAAGACTGCGATGGAGCTACGTATGCCACGGCAAACTGGCTGACACTGACGGCGGCGGTGCACAAATGCTGCGCAGCTAGCGCCATTCGACGGCCAACACCGCGGTTCCTGGTGTGTCCGCTGTGCCGTGCGTGTGATCATTGCTTGTACAGCCCTCTCGCAGTGTCCGGAGCAAGTATGGTGGGTCTGACACACCGGTGTCAATGTGTTCTTTTTTCCATTTCCAGGAGTGTATTTCGCTTTTATTTTCAAAGTATCTTCTGTGGTCATTTTGGAAATATATTTTGGTTGTTGTAAAATAAAAGCAGTATTTATAAAGTTGACGTGAAATTCACTTACGGAGTTTCTACCTCTTTTTCACACATTCTGCAAACCACTGCTTTTACCTTCTTCGTTAACGGAAGTTGAAGGCGAAAGAAACTTCCTTGAGAGTTTACACTTGGCAGTTTTTTACCTTTTACGCTATCTCTTATTCTGCATTGGTATTATTTGCACTGCACCTCACTTGTGGAAACAGAACTGTAGCTGTCTGTGTTCGCACTCAGTACAGTATTACACTGTTTATGTTTCTTCATTTGCTTTTCGTGTAGGTTGTGAGCGTTGCCAACCGTTGGATATTTTTATTTTTAATACGTAATTCGTGTGTATGTGTGCTGGTGTTACACCAATGTAAGATCACGACCAGAAACACAGACAAGGAAATCATAAGGGTAAACTACAACAAAGCAACATCCCACCTTATAAGAAAACTACCACATTCAGAAAAGTATAACAGAAGAGAAAAAATTCGTTAATGATCAGACCAACCTAGTGAACCACACACTCTTTTAACTAACTGGCAACATTAAATAGATACATATAAGCAGCCCACATTCACCACTACCATCTCCTACCAGTTTCTTTCCTATAATCGCAATCCCTCCTCCCCAAAACCCGAAAATCAATTCTCAATCCAACCACCCACTCCACTGATCAGCTTTTCAAATGACGGCACACAAGACAGAAGCCTATCTGCCGGAATGTCAGCATAGGCGTTTCTGATCGGTCGACCATGTATTCGCGGCCTGTTGGCACTTGCTGGTGCACCTTATGTTTTAAACATCACCACAGAAAGAAATCCGGCGACGTCAAATTAAGCGACCTAGCTGGCCAATCAATAGGGCCACCTCTGCCGATCCTCAGAGCCGTGAAAACACGGTGTAATACCTCCCGTGCTTCAATTGCGTAATACCGTGGGCAACAGTCATGCTGAACCAACATACGTTGTCAAACGCCCAGGGCAACATCCAGCAGTGGTACCGGTCGTTCCTGTTCCAAAAACTTCGATATTTGCGTCCATACAACGTGCCGTCTGACCAATGAATTTGTTCCTCATGATGCCACACCATACGTTAACCGACCAAGGACGTTGATGGTCAACTTGATAGAACCAGTGGGGATTGTCTACAATCAAATAATGCATGTTATTTCGGTTAAAGCTACCATAGTTTGTGAATGTAGACTCATCGGAAACTAGTACCTGGGCAAAGAGCATGGGGGTGGTTTGCATTTGTTGACGTGCCCATTCACAAAACACTACATGGTTATGGAAGTAGGCGCCATTAAGTTCTCGATGCAGTGACACGTGGTATGGATGATACTTACGACAACGCAGTATTGTGACAATACTACCTACGGACATACCGGAATCGAGGTGTAATTGCTGGGTGCTCATCCGTGGGCAGTGGTGCACTGCAGCTAGCACAGCTATTTCGCTAGCTTCTTCTGTAACATTTTCGCTTCCTTTCCTTCTGCCGGTTTGTACGCACTATCAGACATAAAGGCGTTCACAGCCTTGTAAAAAAACGAACGAGAGTGAGCTTTCTCTGGAAAACCCTCGATGTACAAAGAAGCCTCAACGTTGTCTTACATTCTCCGTAATTCAGGATCATTTCAACCGTTGATGAATTCTTCTCGGGTTATAAGCCGAGTGGTGGCGTCGTATTGTTGCAATGTTTCAATGAGTTTCGCACCCATCATCTTCTGGCGAAGTGACTTCGCCAGAAGGTGATGGGTACGAAACTCATCGAAATGTTGCGACAAAACGACGCCACCACTCGGCTGATAATCCGAGAAGAATTCATCAGTGGAAAACGCCGGGAAAGACTGAAATCGCATACATTTCAACCGTTTCTTCTTGTGGTTGCAAAATTCATCGTCCACTTGCATGACCGTTCTACAAACTGTAGGTAGGTGTGCAGGTAATACACACTGCACAAGTATTGTTTATGTTTACTGTCAATGTCTGTGCTATATCTGCACGACATGTGAACTCCGGTCGCAGCGTACTGCCTCTCATGATACGTCGTAGTTCCCTTCATGGCCACCGAGCGAGGTGGCGCAGTGGTTAGACACTGGACTCGCATTCGGGAGGACGACGGTTCCATCCCGCGTCGGGCCATCCTGATGTAGGTTTTCCGTGATTTCCCTAAATCGCTCCAGGCCAATGCCGGGATGGTTCCTTTCAAAGGGCACGGCCGACTTCCTTCCCCGTCCTTCCCTACTCCGATAAGACCGATGACCTCGCTGTCTGGTCTCCTTCCCCAAACAACCCAACCCAACCCTACATGGTCACGGTGACGTGTTGAATACTCTCCTGTTCGATATGCGTTGGAATACAACGTTGCGAATGGATTTTCCAATTAGAAGTTATGAAATGCTTGCCTGTCCTACCCTCGCAGCACGTGCCATTGGATATTCAGGTGCCATTGAGTAGCATGTCGTAAATTGCGACTGTGTATCCATTTCTATTCCTCCGATTACAGTGCCAACAGTGGCTAAACGTAGAAAATGCTTCAGACAAAATATATGTAGATTTTGCCGTAGAATTGTAATCTGCAATGAAAATCGGGGGTTTCCACTGAATATTTCAAAGTTGCCGCCCCGCTACCCATGTACGGGTTGAGGTGGTGGGTCTAGTGTGGTGTCACTGGATGTGCCCCTCCGAGACAAACATATTCGGATTATAACTTTTTTGATACGATGTGTAGTTTTCGATATATTTCAATGACCTGAGTTAAAATGAACACTCTGTAGAGACAAAAATTAATGAAGCGTTTTCACAAAAAAATTGTTTTCGTCTTCACCACACTGTCATAAATTCTAAAAATTCCGCTATTTATGATGATTTAAACAGCATGTGTGGAAGAATAATGGACCATGCAACCACCTAATGTTTCATTCAACTAACTGGAGCTGTTCAATATCGGTTATAAGCTGCAGTTCCGTTTCAGTGATTTTTAGTAGAGTATCGTACTACAAGCCAGGCAGATTTATGCACATGATACAATTAATATGCTTTACGGGAAAGACAGTGAAAGTTTTTGAACATGTGAGCACTGATTAGCACGTCAAGTTTAAAATATAAATTGGAGTAATCTCCAAGTGCTTTGCACTTGAATACATTCTATACATTCGAAGAATTTTGTGACCATCTTCTGTTATTGTTTCACCTGTTAATAAACTTTTAAACTTACCGATTCGATATAGATGACGTTACAGTAAAATCAATTCGTTGCTCACTTACCAAAAAATTCCTTCCTGACTAACTAGGGTAAACTTTCAATCACCAGGAAAATACGTCTTCATTATCTTAAGTTCATCTGATTTCAGGTATTATGACCACTTTTCGAGTGAGCGTGTCAAAAAATTTAGTAAATCTATAAATCGGAAACTTATGTTGCAGTACTTCACTTTGTGCAGTATTGTATACTTCTCATAAAACACTTATTTATCTCCATATTCGAAGACAGAAGAGAAATATGACCTCAAATTAATTTAACTTCTTCATCGCCATCTGTCACCTTTTGTTCACACATATATGTCATCAAGAAATACTCATCGTAATAGCTCAAATTGTGGAATACAGCTGAGTTTGTGTAGTGAGGTCTGCAGTTCACAGTGTAACTACGAGCTAGGGTACCTTGATATGCAGCAGTGAAATACCAATGGTCTCTTTGTTTCATAACGCCTTCCTGCAATGGGTCCCCACTAATATGACAGATCTCTGTCGAGCAAAACGCTAATTGTTTTTCAGGACTCATCTCAATTTTCCATTACAAAAAAATGTTATTTACAGTCGGAGCAGTTACAGTGGCGAAGCGTGGCATTTTTTGTATGATAGGCTGAGAATTACGGATTTCGAAGAAAAGAGAAAACAACCTTAAAACAAATCTTGTAAAACAGAAACACTGCAAAAGTAACATAGTTACGTACTTTTAATAGGACTGAAAGTACTACAGAAATTGCTATAAAAAATGGACAAAAATATGAAACAGTTACACACTCATAAAACTATAACATATAGTAATGCACCATTACATCTTTTTATAAATCTGTTCTATCCTCCTGTCCTTTCTCTGGGTGTAAACGTCGATGACACGAGATATGAAAAAAAAAAAATGGTTCAAATGGCTCTGAGCACTATGGGACTCAACTGTTGAGGTTATTAGTCCCCTAGAACTTAGAACTAGTGAAACCTAACTAACCTAAGGACAGCACAAACATCCATGCCCGAGGCAGGATTCGAACCTGCGACCGTAGCGGTCTTGCGGTTCCAGACTGCAGCGCCTTTAACCGCACAGCCCGAGATATGAAATTCTGCAGGTTGGTTGAAGATTTCACAGGCCCCTACTCTGTAGCCAAGTTTGACAGTCTGTCATTTGTCTGTGTTGCGAAGGTAGGCTTTAACGTTTTAATGTACTCATGCTTCTTTTGCAAGACGCATTGCTGCAATGGCAAGAACCAACGACAGTAATTTCACACATTCAGAGAACACGCTTTTTAATCCATTATTTATAATGGATTTAATGAGGTCCTGAGGCTATAGACGTTTATCCTCACTGCTGTAAATAAACGTAAGTTCTCTTTTCAGATTTTCATTGTCAATACAGGATAGGTTTTATGTAGTTTTTCAACTTCACGTATAGGGAAATTTTTTGGACTACTGTAACTTGAAAACTTTTTCTCATTTACAAGCTCTGTAAATATGTTTCATGGAAGTCCTGGAATCTAGTTTCGATGTTTACTACTACTGTGTCAGTCATTTCGAATACTAGCCTTCTCAATTTCTGAATACTTACTTCTGCTTCGTTAAAATTTAATTTCTTATATTTCTGCTAAATTTATGAAGCTATTAGCTTCCATTATGCATTTCAGACTAATTTCCTCACATCTTAGTCTTTGAACTGTCTTAAGGGGAGTTGGAATGCCCTATCTCGCCAATGTTAAATTTGCTAACTTTGTGTACCTTTTTCTTTGGAACTATTATCTTCAGAACTTTGAAATTCTGGCAGAGGTTTTCAGCATATATTGTGAGCCCACTGAACTAGAACCAATGTTTTCTTTTTGTTGGTATAGTATTTATGAATTTTTTACCATTAAGCCATTTTTTATTGGAAAAAGTATAACATAAACTTCCCTAGTTCAGAGAATAAGCCAGTTCTTGTCATGATTCTAGTTCAGTGGCCTCTTTGAACTGTTTTGCAGCATTTCTGAAAATTTGAATGTTGTTGGTTGAGTGGTTTATGAGATAAAGGTACATGTAACACTAAAAATGTCAAATGCCAGAAAATGCGATTAAAGTAATTTATTATGAAAATTCACAAATACCTTTTATTCTATTATCAAAAGTGTCCAGCAGAGTAATCAGGGTCATCTTCTAGTTCTTCTTCTTCACCTAGAAGCTTTCTTCTCCTTGCTGCCCTTGCTTTTTTTGTATTAAATTCAGCTGCATACTGAGCCTTCCTTACTCGCACGCTGTCCAGAAGCTGAAGACCTCTGATGGTGTTGATACCAGGAGCAATGCCGAGCCTTGCCATGACCTTTAGCCTACCCATATGACCATCATTGAATGAAATAACAGCATCACTGACTCCCCATTTCAATGTTTTTATCCCAACAAATACATTCTTAGGTACACGAGTCCAAATGAGGTTGTTGAACGACTCGTTTTGATTCTGGGTACAACCATGAAGACATTTTCGCAGAAGATCAGGATGCCCCAAGTCTCTATATATTGGTTTAATTACTTCCATAACAGCCAATGGAATATAATTTTTATGGTGATAAGGATCCCCAGTAGCTTGAGATTTTCTATAATTGCACCATGACTGAGGACCATCTGGACAAGCAAAATGTTGAGGATTATCATCAGTTGATGATCGATGTAAATATGTGGCCCATACAGCTTGTCTCATTTCCTGCAAATTATTTGCATTATTTCTTATTGCCATACCATAGTATTGTTGTAATTCATTTATAATTTTATCTGACAGGCGACCTCTAATGGTTTTACCATCTGACAAAATTTTGTCCTTCAGATTCTGTTTCAGTTTCCTTAGACGAGTGCCCATTCGTTTCTGAACATGACCGACACATTCTAGTTTAGTTATTGTCTTATTGACATATGGCATGGATTCTGTAACACTTTTGTATGCCTTGGAGTCCCCATCTCCAAGGAATTTTGTGTAAAATACTCCCCGTTCTTTTTCTGATCTGCTAAACATTTTCACAGCAGCGGCAGCCTCCATGCCTCCACTCGTACCTTCATAATTCTTGCTACATATGTGAGCTGCTTCTATCTTACCAGATGCACAATGGTAACAATGTTTAGTGAGCACTTCATAGTCCAAAACTTTACCGCTGTCCACACTAGTAACAGTAGCAACAGCATTTTTGGATGTGTGACCCCTTTTCTGCCAGGTTCCATCAAAAGCAACAGGGATATCTGGGTTTCCTTCATTTATATATTTTGCTTCACTGGCAGCAGCTTTCATTGATAAATCTGCTACAGACTGAACAGCATCTCCTATCACTTCAGTGTAATTGTCAATTTTAGCAGGTGGAGGTGGAAGATTCATTATGGCACAAAATGTTTGAGCAGCAGTATGTCCTTTACCAATTGCTCTCATTGCATACATTAGCCTGATATTACTCTCAAACAAATTGCTACTGCATGTTTTAGAGCTCCAAAAACAGGTCTCATTTTCACAACTGGCACAAACTATAGCAATTTTGCAGGAAAGTCCTATAGATTTTGTTATGTTCATATCAAAAGAACCTCCACAAAGATTACAACACAAACATTTCTTCATAAACTCAGTAAAAACAGGAAAGTCGACTAAAACATATTGTTCATTAGAAGCTTCATCTGTAATTTCACTTGCACAGTTTGATAACTTCTTTTTTGATGCACTGGTGGGCGTGTCTCCTTCACACATCTCAGCTGTACAAACGTCAGAACTTTCACCAGCATCAACAGGTGCTGAAGCAGAATCACTTGAACAAACGTTATTTGTAAATCTATTACCGCGAAACTTTCGCTTTTTAAATAATGATGCACTCCTAGGCATCGTAGAAACTACGCACTCACCACTGAAAGTCAAAACAAGACAGATAACAAACTCCAAATGAGCGACAAACTAAACTCGAGGCTCAAAACAAACACTCACAGATCAAAAACTGAACAATAAACACAGCTAGTCGTAAAAACAATGGTACCTATGGAAGGATCAAAGATTCTACAACTGAAGAGTGAAATCCACAGCCTTCTATATGTAATGTTTTCGGAAATGCGAAGATTTAAATGTGTACAAATCACAAGATGGGTAACTTTGCTGGGCGCACATGTAATTTTGAAAAATTAAATAAAAATACTTCCAATTGGAATTTCTTAACAAATTTTGCACCATTTTAAGCAGAAAATTTCAAATTAAGTTATAAGGTTAAAAACTGAAAATGTGAATTTTTTCCATTTTCCGGCATTCCAACTCCCCTTAATGCAGTTTTCAATTTCAAGCTTACAGCGTATTATGTCCACAGTTTTACTTTGCAAGATGTCAAACGAGATACTTGTATGTCGGAAATTCGATTGTACTGCTGTAGTAGAAAAACAAACGTCTGTTCAACCACTATACTATTTATCGTAATTGCTTGATGTAAAGAATCATCATCCCACCCTTCATTGTTTATCACATTAAATACTACTCTCAGGTCTGTACAGTGAAGAATAATGATTTGTACTGCGCTTGAATGAAAATTCTAGCTTGTTTCACAAGAACCTGGTGGTTTAAATATCTTTTCCCTCGTAAGTTCACTTCCGTTACTGGAACAGCTAAAAATGCGTGAAATCCTAATAGATTTGCCACAAACATTTTTAATTGGGTTATTTTTTTACAAGCATAGAGTAGGACTAGGTTCAACTGATGTGCGTAGCAGTGGATAAAGAGAGCATGAGGATTCGCTTGTGTCACAATAGAATGGACACCGTAATTTTTCCATGGCATTGCACTGCATGCGTCTTATGTTTGCGACACTAATTTGTTTTTATCAATATTCCAACTGCTTAGCACTTTCAAGAAAACAATGGCTATCCCTTGTGCACTCCAATCGTTAGATACATCATAAAAACCTACCCCTTCTCGTATTTGCCTGATTCGTTATTTGAAAAATGAAAAATTACACTCATTTGACTTCTAGTTGAGGCATCCAGTGTTTCGTCGGCTTGTACTGATGTAAAAGCACTATTTTTAACTACACCTGGAATTTGCTCCTTAACAACATCGTAATACAAGCTATTAAATCATTCTGTGTGTCAGAGGAAGTGCCTTTAAAAATCCCATCGGATGCTAAATAATCTTTCATGTATGGTTCATCTTCTGCCTAGAAATTCAAAAGTTATAAATAATTTCCTTTATTTACTGACACCTCATATTCGTCATGACCTCGAAGAGCTAACTCTTGTCGTTCTAAAAAGCAGGTTGTCGAAATAAGTCTCTTCATTATACTGCTACTTCGATGAACCTTATCGTTGTGTTTCAAAGCTTCCAAGCGTGTTGCTACTGAAACTGCATGGTTGATTCTTACTGTGCCTACCTGATTGTATTTAACAGCTGCTGTGATGTGTGAAATAGAACAATCATGCTTTTTAGCTTTAGACAGCAAATTTTTAAAACTCTCATCGCCTACACCTCACTTTCGCCTTTCAAAATCGTCATTACCCATTCCAAATAGAACACAGCAGAAACAAAAAACTGTGTTCCTTACAACGCTGCCACTTAACTATGGTATCATTTTGTGTGGAAACGTCTTACAAATTTTCCAAGAGATTTGTTAGTAGACAGATTTGGCGTCGGCTTTCGTTCTTTCACCAGCAGTTTATCTTCCAAAGAAAGATGAGAGAAGACTGCAGGGTTTACAGTTAAAAAATTCAGTGGGTATTGTGATGAAACAAACACGTCCATGGGAGTTTGAGGTAGTCAGCCATACCATGCTTTACAACATAATGACTTAAATATTAGACAACTTACAGTTTTCCTTTCGACAGCACAATGTCAAGACGAATTGACAATGACACCTCACACATGACAGGGCACGCCGAAATATACAGTGTATCAAAAACAGCGATTCGATTTGGCACCTCTATATTTCTGAAACTAACAAACATATACAATGAATTTCGTTTTTGATGAATGGGAAACTCAAAAAGTTTTTTTTTCATACTGAGGCACATAAACAGAGTCTTTTATAAACCTCCACAAGAAATAATCACATACTGTCAGGTCCGGTGACCTTGGAGGTCAGTAATGTAAGGCTGAATGAATCATTTGGTTCATTGCGACCGATCCATCGTTCAGTAATCCTTTGATTTAAATATTCCAGCACTTCCAGATGCTAGTGTGGCGGTGCGCCATCTTGTTGATAAATGAAGTAGTTCGAATCCGTCTCCAACTGTGGGAAAAGAAAGTTCTCAAACATATCGATATGTGTGCTTCCTGTAACAGTGATCTTGGCAAAGAAAAATGGACCTTCAAGCTTTTCCCGTGAAACTACACAAAATACATTAAATTTTGGAGGGTTTCTCTCATGTTGTACAACTTCATGTGGTTGTTCCGTACCCCATATTCTCACATTATGACGGTTCACCTTCCCATTTAAATGGAATATTGCCCATCACTAAAAACTAACATCTTGCCAAGGACGAAATTACCACACGTTGTTGTCAACTTCACGAAGAGCTTGCAGTAGCTGAATTTTGCATGGTTTCATGTGTTAACATCGACACGGACATCGGGGGCATGTTGACCTGTCGAGCTGCACGCGAACTGCTTGTGAAACTATGGCGGATGCATTCGGCGTCTGTGTCAGACACTGCCCAGTGATATGCCTTTACATAAACAACTTGTTTCTCGGAACTGTTCATGCCATCGTCTAATGCTCTGTGCTTTAGGAAGATCCACACCATACCTAGTACGAAAGTCACGCTGACAGTTATTAGTGACCCGCACTGCGCAAAACGTAGAACACAAAACGCTTTATCTTATCCCGACACCATTTTTCTAGAACTGAAATGGGCGCACTCTGCTGCTACCTAGCGGGAACCATGTAAAACTTGAGAGTTCGCTCTTTCCAACAGTACGTTGTTCACGCACATATCTCAAATAACACAATAGTTATGATTTTTTTAAAATCAGATGATTCTTCTTGATACATCCTGTACTTCACTAATCAGTTAATCACTGCCAATACTTACCACATGTCAACTAAAACGTTCACGCTCGAGGTTTCATCATTAGCACGTCTAGTACTATTGATTTGGAAACCTACAGACATGCTACAGAACTACCAGCGTTTGAAATATGTAAGGCTATAAATTTTAATCTAAGGATCAATGAAAAGATATAGGCTATTTCCTGTCATCTTGCAACAACATCCAATGATACATTCACATTAATTTTCTATGAATTATGAATTTCTCCTTGTTCTTTGTGTTTAAAATAAACACTTAAATCAAGAGTCGATGGTTTCTCATTCTGTCCGACTTGCTGCTAGCGTGCTAAACGATGTGAAGTAGCGCTATCTGTTAGGGAACTGCTGAAAAACTTGTCATTACATAAAGGAGTGTACCCACCTGCTGGAAAGGAGTAGAAACAAATCAAACGCCAGCTTTTAAACACCGTATCCGCGACGCAGAAACACCAGTCCGCCACATAAGAGAAACGGTCTTATTGCGCATGCTCATAACAATCACAGAATTCCGAGCTACTATTGCTTACAAAGCTAGAGGAGTGATGCATTATACTGGCGGTTGCATATACGAAATCCAAACGTAAAATATTTTATAACATTTACGAGGGTGCGTGATCAGTTCGGATTAAATTCAGTTTGGACGAATTATTTTGGAATCTTTTGGATTGCCTTAGCCTTAGAACCTTAATGGATGCTTCGCCACTGAGCTGTTACATATCGCTAACGAGTCAACCATTCTATGCAATCGCCCCCTCTCTGTAACTTAAAATCAGGATATCTCTTGTCATAGCCATGGTGTTTGTAGTAACCTACGCTAAATGATCTATCCATATGTAGCTGATTGGAATACAAACAAGAGTCACTACTACGACAGCAAGTAGCAATTGGTTCTAAAATGCATGCTGCATCAGCATATATTATTAAAGAGAACTTCAGTATGTTGCTGAATTGGTAACTTTTATAAACTCGTTCGTGCCACTAGGCATGATCCTTTTGACTGGTTTAAAATGTGTGCAGTCATTTAATTGTGCATCTTTGTTCAAATATGGGACTTAAGTGCTAAGGTCATCAGTCCCTAAACTTACATACTGCTTAACCTAAATTGTCCTAAGGACAAACACACACACCCATGCCCGAGGAGGGACTCGAACCTCCGCCGGGAACAGCCGCACAGTCCATGACTGCAGCGCCCTAGACCGCTCGGCTAATCCCGCGCGGCTGTGCATCTTTCTTTTGTTTCGAATAAAAATAGCACAGACGGAACTGACAATTGATTATGTGTTAGCTGTGATAAGGTTTTAATCCAATTATTATTGCCACGTGGGATAGCCGCGCGGTCTGGGGCGTCTTGTCACTGTCCGTGCGGCTCCCCCCGGCGGAGGTTCGAATCCTCTCTGGGGCATCGGTGTGTGTGTGTCGTCCTTATCATAAGTTAGTTTAAGTTAGATTAAGTAGTGTGTAAGCTTAGGGACCGATGACATCAGCACTTTGATCCCATAAGACCTTACCACAAATTTCCAATTTTTCCAGTTATTGTTATTATTCTCGTGTCAGAAATATACATGTATATGTACATACATTTTACACAGTTATGATTAAATGACTTTAGACAAAAACTTGGCCACTTGCAGTGCAATTTCTGTTGCTTGTTGAAGATCATCTCCTGTACAGGAGACTGGGCACAATCGACACCGAAGCATGTGCCGAACTGTCTGCTCATCTCCACAGTCACACAGAATACCATTTGGATCAGTGTATCCCCATCTTGCCAAGCTAACTTTTGATCTTCCAACTCCAGATCACAGTCTGTTCAGGGATTTTCAAGTTGTCCATTCCCCGTCATGCCCTAGAGGTAAAGCTTCTACAACTCTTTTCCAACCAGGGGGAAGGTGGGCCGTAGCACTCCATAGGTGTAACCTAGCTATTTAAGCAGTGGTTCTAAGTTTATTTGATGTCATAAGGAAACTCGTCCTTGATTTCAGTCGTTGGGGATGCGGTTCATGCCCATACAAATGGTTCAAATGGCTTTAAGCACTGATGGACTCAACATCTGAGGTCATCACTCCTCTAAGAACTACGTAAACCTAACTAACCTAAGGACATCACACACATCCATGCCCGAGGCAGGATCCGAACCTGCGACAGTAGCAGCCGCGCGGCGCCGGACTGAAGCGACTAGAACCGCTCGACCACAGCGATGGGCATGCCCATACAGAGGATAGGCAATTTCGCAGCTATCTCTCTTCGAACAGGTGTGGTGCTTTTCCTGCGAGGTGGTAAAGATAACAGAAATAGCATATATCGGTATTATCAACCTGCGAAATGAATGGATTTACGAGTTTCTTGTGACGGTGCTTTTTAACATATAATAGTAAAACTAGAAATTCTTATTCAGCTCTCTTTCAAAGGACAACTATCCTTTCATAATGAAAACACTGGATGACACAGCCGTTAACAGACACGTTATCTTTATGTTTTCTTTCAAAAATATGATAAATGTGATACACTGACGGAATAAAGTCCAGCACCAAGAAAGACATGTGCGACGTAAACGAAAGTTGGTAGGCGTCTTTTGACATCCGAAAGATGATGTCTACTCAGATATCGCGCCAGAGCGGCGCTAATAGCGCCACTATGAGGATGCACATCATGTTTGCTTTAAATACACGCTGCAACGGTAGTGAACGTCAGTTACCTTCGAGACTGGACGTGGTGAGTTGATGTTGGTCAAGAATGCCTTTATGGCGACAAGGACGTCATAATCAGTAGCTCACATAGTTTAAATGGGGTTGTGTAATAAGGTTCAAATGGTTCAAATGGCTCTGAGCACTATGGGACTCAACTGCTGAGGTCATTAGTTCCCTAGAACTTAGAACTAGTTAAACCTAACTAACCTAAGGACATCACAAACAGCCATGCCCGAGGCAGGATTCGAACCTGCGACCGTAGCGGTCTTGCGGTTCCAGACTGCAGCGCCTTTAACCGCACGGCCACTTCGGCCGGCCTGTAATAAGGCTATAGGATGCTGGGTGTTCCTTCTGCGGTATTACAGAAAGACTTGGCACGACTGCAGCCATTTACATGCTTGCTGGCACCGGTGGTCACGAGAACTCCCGTGTCACGTAGCACTACCGATAGGAAAGACCATCGGTTTCGGCGTATGGCTCTGACGCATCGTACTGCATCTGTAGCAGCAATTTGAGCAGCAGCTGGTACCACAGTGACACAACGAACTGTTACAAATCGGTTACTTCAAGGACAGTTTCGAGCCAGACGCCCTGTAGCGTGCGTTCCACTGACCCCAAACCACCGCCATTTGCGACCTCATTGGTTTCTAGCGAGAGCTTATTCGAAGACAGACTGGAGGTCTGTTGTGTTTTTGATGAAATCCAACTTTGCCTCAGTGCCAGTGATGGCCATGTGTAGGTTAGAAGGAAGGCAGTTGAGGATCTGCAACTAACTGTATGCTAGACACACTGGATCTACACCTGGATTTATGGTCTGTAGTGCGATTTCGTATGACAGCAGGAGCACTCTGGTGGTTGTCTCACGCAGCCTGACTGCAAATTTGTACGACATTCTGGTGATTCGATCAGTTGAGCAGCCATTAATGAGCAGCATTCCAAGGGGTGTTTCGAACAGAATAACGCTCGCCCACATACCGCTGTTGTAACCCAACAAGCACTACAGAGTGTCGACATGTCACCTTGGCCTGCTCGATCACCAGATCTGTGTCCAATCGAGCACATATGGGACATCATCGGACGACAACTCCAGCGTCATCCACAACCAGCTTTAACTGTCCCTGTGTTGACCGGCCAAGTGCAACGGGCATGAACTTCATTCCACAAACTAACATCCGGCACCCGTACAACACAATCCATGTACGTTTGCTTTCTGTCAATTTTTTTTTAAAGTCTTATGGGACTTAACTGCTAAGGTCATCAGTCCCTAAGCTTACACACTACTTAACCTAAATTATCCTAACGACAAACACACACACCCATGCCCGAGGGTCGACTCGAACCTCCTCCGGAATCAGCCGCACAGTCCATTACTGCAGCTCCGAGACCGCTCGGCTAACCCCGCGCGGCTTTCGTCAATTACTCAGGTTATTAATGTAGTAGCATTTCACAATTACAATGGCTTATCTCACGCTTACATTAACCTGTGATCTTGCAATGCTAATTTCTTAAATCTGTCACCCTCTACATTAACTATTTTCTGCTGTTACGATATTTTTGTCATTGTATACTGACAAAGTTTATTTTGTTTGCATATAGAAAATAACTAGGCACATGGTCTGCGTGCTGATTTACAGGAAATTAACTTGCCAGATATGATACATTTTCGTTTGACATAACATTTATTACTGTGGCATTATTTGCTATTACTTTTTGTAGTTTCGTGTACAGACATACATAAACCCGTTATTTTCGTTTACATTAACATACTGTAGAACTATTTCCTTAAATGTCCAGCCGGAATCTCGCTGTAGTTTCTTTGAAGAGCTTATCAATAAAATTAGTTCTGTCCCAATATTCGTTAATTTAGGATCGCACTAAACTCGTCTTCTTTTTACTGATGTAAATTTGTTTTTCTTCACCTGATTACGGACAGGATAAACTTTTGGAATACGACAGAATTGATGTTAAGAGGTTGGTTAAGAGAACTCTTTTCTTAAAAACGTGAGAACAGGTATCTAGAAAATGTCAAGGCTACTTAAACCCAAACCTATTAGTTATCACACCTGCATATATTGGACTTGTAAATGCAGACTTGACAGCAAACTGATCGTGATCATCGGTTACATGTAATTTACTGTTTAGCGGCAGTTCACTCATTACTGTTAACTTGACACTAATACAACAACATTACTAGGTTAGTCCCAAAGTCTAGGATGTTCAGCATACCAACAGACTTCTCTGTCGGCGGTCTTCTGCATTTTGGTCGATTGGGAACTAACTGCCGCAGACCTTCACCTGCTGCTTGAACGGGTAGTTGTTTTACAGATTCACGGCTGCTCCGTCATGTTACTAGATGATCGATTGGTGGTATTTATGACAGTCACTGCTCTCTCCAGCTGTCTACAGATTATAGTATATTGAATAAGAAAAAGCGTGGCTTAGGAAAAACAATTTAGTTGCATTCTTAGATATGGCGATATCTGAATAGACAGGAAAGTGTCAAAAAGAAACAGAAACATGTACGACGAATATTGACAGGAGGAAAGAGAAAATTGGCAGAGGGCTCGTAAACTATCATCATAAGCAGAAAAGTTTCAGGAAGATGAATGACTGTTAATAATAATTTATATGTCAAACTTTTCCTGGAGAGTTGTCAAGCATGTCGAATTTTCCCTGCGAACGGGAATTTTGACGTAAGGCCCTACAATTGTTCAACCATTGCTGCAACTGGGTACTAAAGACGCCAACCGGTGCAGATTCTGCAACAACGAATAAAAAAAGGATGCCTGAATTATAGAAAGTAATCAGTAGGTGAGAAAATTTAGGGCTGTTAAAAGTAAAACACATGTTAGACTTACATTTTTTGGAGAGTTACACGTATGTTCCAAGAAGAAGGCTATGATGGTTCAGCAACAATAATTCGGTTTTATTGCCCCTTCATTCAGCTGAGAGGCAACGGCCTTGCCGCAGTGGATACACCGGTTCCCGTGACTTCTCCGGAGTTAAGCGCTGTCGGGCGTGGTCGGCAGTTGGATGGGTGATCATCCAGGCCCCCATACGCTGTTGCCATTTTTCGGGGTGCACTCAGCCTCGTGATGCCAATTGAGGAGCTACTCGACCGAATAGTAGCGGCTTCGGTCAAGAATACCATGTTACGACCGGGAGAGCGGTGTGCTGACCCCACGCCCCTCCCATCCGCATCCTCCACCGAGGATGACACGGCGGTCGGGTGGTCCCGGTAGGCCGTCGTGACCTGAAGACGGAGTGCTTCATTCAGCTGAGTCACCAGTTGCTGATGTCTGCGCATGTGCATTGAAGTAATTTACCATCATATCATCTCGGCAAGCCCAAACAAACTGAGACTTCTTCTGAATGCAAAATACATAGGCAATGACGTCATGCGTACCAGTGCGTAATCAAAATGTGCGTCACAATACGCCATTTGGATGTCGAAAAGACAAGGCTTGTCCAAACAAGCAAAATGCTCATTCAGAGAACTAAGTCTTGCCGACGCCTGCCCACAGGAATCGACGTGTGTGTCATATTACGCCAAGCCGAGTCAAGTGCGTTGGCGAAAACAACATGAGCCGCCTATTGCTTTCCAAAATGGATTTTATGGAGAGCTGCATCAAACCAGTTTCTGGACTGAAGACCACAACAACAGAGATATCAAGAATTAGTTCATCAAACATCAGCTTACAACCAACCTACATCCGCAAAATAAATAGTATGGGTTATGGCTGAGATAAATAACGGAGCATTATTAAAATATACAACAAATCGTTCGGGGAACTTTTGAGCATACTGACAGTTTACACAAGAGTCAGACTGTTGGCATGGTTTTGTACATGACGCAAAATTTAGATACTTTTTGAACATAACAGTGTAAGTTATTACTTGCCAAAAAGTCTGAAGTAGCACTGCGGCGGTCAGCGTATCATGTAGTGTGTCACCACGTGCAACGTTAGCTGTGCGTCTGTTAGCTCATCGCCTGGCGTGCTTTATGCAGTCTACCGTCTAAAAGTGAGTGCAGTCGATGCAAAAATGATTTCTTTGGAGAGAACCTAACAAAATTAAGTCACTTCCGACATATAAACCTTTGATGGAAGAAGCAGCACCGTATTTCTTGTTTAGGTAAGCCATGGGTAAATATATGAGCCCAATTCGGTGACAGCGTGACCTACATTTCACATGCATTTGCACTAATTACGACAATGCTTGAGATGAGATCAGTGATGGATCCTAATGCAGTCACAACGCAAATGGTTTGTTTACAGACACGAATTTACTTGAAACGTTTTTGGCTATTAATTCTGTTGCTCCCTATGTGTAAGTAAGATGGAGTCGCCGTTTACAAACATGGTTACCAACATACAACACTGTAGCACACAAACTGCTGCCACTGACCATAATATCAAGATAACATACCTCAGTTGAGATCAGTTAATGCTGTGATTATGTACGCAAATCCATGTCGTATCGTTTCGTAATGTCGGCAGATAGGTGTCTGGTGATGTGCCTGATCCATTATTCAAACAATATAGTCCGTATTTGGGGCTTGTAATACATATACATACCTGTCAACTCTCCCGGTTTGGTGGGAGATTCCCGATGTTCCACTTTTTCTCCAGCGTTCAGATTATTACATTATTTCTCCCGATTTTTAGCTAATTATCGTATAACATAATAAATCCTTTTTGAAAACACTGCATTTCAGGTTTTTTGGCAAATGGTCGGAAGTTCTTCACGCATTAGTCGTTTTCAACCGATATACGTAATCAAAGTTTATGGAAATCGGAAATCTGTGCGCGACTTGTATACAGATTGTTGTCGTTCCTCTTTCCTGCGCATTTTGTTGAATGTGTACTCGTTTCGATCAGGGTTGTGCTCCGTTTGGACTCGTATTTGTGTGTTGTCATTGCGTTAAAGTGAATTCGCTTAACATAATCGATATAAGTCTTTAGAGTGGATGGTTATGAGTGTTATTTTGTTACTGGCAGGCTTTATTTTTGTGTAAGTGGTTATTCCACATTTATCTTATTCGTCATATTCGTAGTATTTTGATCCGGTGTTTTGTTTTTCATTATGTCAAAAAGCAGTTCTGTTTCCTGGAAGCAATATTCGGAACAGTTTACGTGTAGTATCGAGTCTAGTAAATATCCGTTGTTTGCATTTTGTACTGTTTGTCGATGTAACATTTGTATTACGCATGGAAGAAAAATCATATATTTGAAAACAAATGGAAACAAAAAAGCACCGAGAAAATGTTAGATGTGTGAACAACAATAAAAAACTGGAATTCGGCGTTAAAAGTGAAAGTCATGGGGTGGTAAATGCTGTGTTGCGGCCACATCTAGTAAGCATTGCTTCACGCAGTGGAGAATGGCAAAACAGAGGCACGTCGGCGACCGAGATGTTGCGAAGTAGGCAGGCACAGATAGCCTTGCTGACAGCAGCAGTCTACCAGCAGCCTGACGCAAGGACGCACACAGACCGAGCACTGAGCAAAACCTGGAGAGTGCTGAGTAAGGGGAAGTGAAGCCATCACGCTAAGTTACGCTGCAATATACTGTAGGAGTAATAACAAAAAGCTACCACCGAGGGTAAAAAACGTCCTCCAGCCGGATATAAATAGTGGAGCGCAGGCAGCAACAGACAGAAGCCATTAGGAAGCAGTTCGGATCTGAGGACGGACGTGGTCCATGTCCGAATGTTCAATCTTCGTAGGTGACGGTTCCGGAAATATGTTCCAGATCGCAGGAGTCATCTGTTCACCGCCAGATGTCAACTTCAGCCCTGGAGATCGGCCTGAGTTCGGTCGGCACCATGGCTGACTAACTACAGCGACAACTTCCAGCAGGACCGTCCACAGCACGGTCTTGGTCACAGGCGCCGCCGGGGACTGTTACCCGGACTTCACGGCAACCTGGCCCCACGCCACGTGGTCCGTCCATGACGTGACCTCGCGGACATAGCGACTGATAGCTTCCCAGACGCTGGTGCAGCAGGCTTCGTCAGCTGACCTCACGGCGACGCGGCTCCGTAAGCGTGCCCGTACTGGGGTGAGGGGCGGCGACGAGTTCATCTCAATCACAGGGCATCCTGGCTTCAGCGGAGCACTGGTGGCCTGAGGCTCCCGAATGCGATCAGTGGCGCATGTTGCGCGCATTGTCGGAGAATATACACAGCAGTAGCCAGGCAGAGGGATCCGCAGGGCTGGGCAGCGACGACGAGGGAGAAATTGTAAGGAAAGTTCAATAAATAATTGTAAAACTCCAGGCCGTCTCAGTGTTTGGCGCAGCCACCGTGTCTGCTGCTAACAGCTGAATGCTTATTTACATAGTTTATTTTTAGAACACAATTTGAAAGTCAGCTGTGCTGACTGTGAGAGTCACTTGTTCAGGAAAACGTTACCGGATAGCAATACAGCGAAACAGTACTGTTGTGCAAGAAAAAAATTGTCTCAATTATAGGGGAAATGGTGAAAAAGAAGAAGAAATTTTATAAACATTGAAAGATTGGCCATTTTCGGTTTCAGCAATTGGTAGCAACAAAGGTGATTCTAATTTATATTCCATATTTGTTACCGTTTATAATAAGATGACCCAAAAAGTTGAAAGCAACTTATTATTTCTCTCTAACTTAAAAGGGGATTTCACTGGCATCAACATACACTCCTGGAAATTGAAATAAGAACACCGTGAATTCATTGTCCCAGGAAGGGGAAACTTTATTGACACATTCCTGGGGTCAGATACATCACATGATCACACTGACAGAACCACAGGCACATAGACACAGGCAACAGAGCATGCACAATGTCGGCACTAGTACAGTGTATATCCACCTTTCGCAGCAATGCAGGCTGCTATTCTCCCATGGAGACGATCGTAGAGATGCTGGATGTAGTCCTGTGGAACGGCTTGCCATGCCATTTCCACCTGGCGCCTCAGTTGGACCAGCGTTCGTGCTGGACGTGCAGACCGCGTGAGACGACGCTTCATCCAGTCCCAAAGATGCTCAATGGGGGACAGACCCGGAGATCTTGCTGGCCAGGGTAGTTGACTTACACCTTCTAGAGCACGTTGGGTGGCACGGGACACATGCGGACGTGCATTGTCCTGTTGGAACAGCAAGTTCCCTTGCCGGTCTAGGAATGGTAGAACGATGGGTTCGATGACGGTTTGGATGTACCGTGCACTATTCAGTGTCCCCTCGACGATCACCAGTGGTGTACGGCCAGTGTAGGAGATCGCTCCCCACACCATGATGCCGGGTGTTGGCCCTGTGTGCCTCGGTCGTATGCAGTCCTGATTGTGGCGCTCACCTGCACGGCGCCAAACACGCATACGACCATCATTAGCACCAAGGCAGAAGCGACTCTCATCGCTGAAGACGACACGTCTCCATTCGTCCCTCCATTCACGCCTGTCGCGACACCACTGGAGGCGGGCTGCACGGTGTTGGGGCGTGAGCGGAAGACGGCCTAACGGTGTGCGGGACCGTAGCCCAGCTTCATGGAGACGGTTGCGAATGGTCCTCGCCGATACCCCAGGAGCAACAGTATCCCTAATTTGCTGGGAAGTGGCGGTGCAGTCCCCTACGGCACTGCGTAGGATCCTACGGTCTTGGCGTGCATCCGTGCGTCGCTGCGGTCCGGTCCCAGGTCGACGGGCACGTGCACCTTCCGCCGACCACTGGCGACAACATCGATGTACTGTGGAGACCTCACGCCCCACGTGTTGAGCAATTCGGCGGTACGTCCACCCGGCCTCCCGCATGCCCACTATACGCCCTCGCTCGAAGTCCGTCAACTGCACATACGGTTCACGTCCACGCTGTCGCGGCATGCTACCAGTGTTAAAGACTGCGATGGAGCTCCGTATGCCACGGCAAACTGGCTGACACTGACGGCGGCGGTGCACAAATGCTGCGCAGCTAGCGCCATTCGACGGCCAACACCGCGGTTCCTGGTGTGTCCGCTGTGCCGTGCGTGTGATCATGCGTGTGTGTGTGTAAGCCCTCTCGCAGTGTCCGGAGCAAGTATGGTGGGTCTGACACACCGGTGTCAATGTGTTCTTTTTTCCATTTCCAGGAGTGTATGAACACTTCTTCTCAACAATCTGTACGAGTACAAAATTTCACTCAGTAAATGTTTAGGCATATGTTGTGATAACGAACCTGTAACGATTGGAATGAAGAATGGTGCTGCAGGTGTGTTGTAAAATAAGATGCCTGACCTCTTTGTTGTTGTTGTTGTTGTTGTTGTCCTTGTCATTTGTTAAATTTGGCTGCAAAAAGAGAAAGCTGTTTGTCTTCCATTCCAGATGGGTGCTTATTTAGAGGAAATATACTATTTTCCGCAAGGGAGTGCAAAGAGAAATGAGAAACTGAAAGAGTTTCAGAAATTATACGATATCGAGAGGAGGAAAATTTTGAAGTATTTCTGTGAACAAATATGTATTTCCGTTATAGGAACATTTGAAGCCATTGTCCAGGCTGCTCAGGTATGAAGGAAAATCTGGTAAGAATTGTTGCGTCCCAGAATGAATTCGGTGTGCAAACCCAAAAATTTAACGTTTTACCTGGCGAGCTCAGAACCAAGGGGTCAACTCAAGGCCAGTGTGCCATTCGAATTGGCAACATGGAGTACCGTCGATGCAGCGGATGGCAGGGCACCATGCGAGCTTTGACACACAACCTCCGAGTGAGGGAGGCCAAGGCCCGCTCTACGGGCGTGCAACCCGCAGATTTGTCCGGGGCGTCAAAATGTGCAAGCTTCTTCATCTCCCAGTACCTACTGCAACCTACATCCTTCTGAATCTGTTTAGTGTATTCATCTCTTGGTCTCCCTCTACGATTTTTACCCTCCACGCTGCCATCCAATACTAAACTGGTGATCCCTTGATGCCTCAGAACATGTCCTGCCAATCGATCCCTTCTTCTAGTCAAATTGTGCCACAAACTTCTCTTCTCCCCAAACCTATTCGATACCTCCTCATTAGTTATGTGAACTACCCATCTAATCTTCAGCATTCTTCTGTAGCACCACATTTCGAAAGCTTCTATTCTCTTCTTGTCCAAACTAGTTATCGTTCATGTTTCACTTCCATACATGGCTACGCTCCATACAAATACTCTCAGAAACGACTTCCTAACACTTAAATCTACTCGATGTTAACAAATTTCTCTTCTTCAGAAACGCTTTCCTTGCCATTGCCAGTCTACATTTTATATTTCCTATACTTCGACCATCATCAGTTATATTTATCACCAAATAGCAAAACTCCTTTACTACTTTAAGTGTCTCATTTCCTAATCTAATTCCCTCAGCGTCACTCGACTTAATTGGACTACATTCCATTATCCTCGTTTTGCTTTTGTTGATGTTCATCTTATATTCTCCTTTCAAGACACTATCCATTCCGTTCAACTGCTCTTCTAAGTCCTTTGCTGTCTCTAACAGAATTACAATGTCATCGGCGAAACCAGATGAGTCCCTATTTGGTCTGGAGAGTGATTCTCAACGGATTAACGGATTCGCAAATGGAAAGCACGTGGAACACGATTTCGGGACCCAAACATTGTGGAAAGAGACCGATATTGAGGAGGATCCCTAATGGTGTGGGCAGGGATTATGTTGACCACTCGAACATTTCTTCATGAAATTGTGCGGGTGAATCAGCAAGAGTTAATTGCTGTCAGGTACCGTGAGGCGGGATTTCATGCGCGGTTGTTGCGAGGTGCTGTGGGCCCAGACTTCGCATTGATGGACGATAATGTTCGACCTAAAAAAATGGCTCTGAGCACTATGGGACTTAACAGCTGTGGTCATCAGTCCCCTAGAACTTAGAACTACTTAAACCTAACTAACCTAAGGACATCACACACATCCGTGCCCGAGGCAGGATTCGAACCTGCGACCGTAGCAGTCGCACGGTTCCTGACTGCGCGCCTAGAACCGCGAGACCACCGCGGCCGGCAATGTTCGACCTCATAGAGCACAGGTGGTTGATGTCAGTCCCATAGAGCACGTCTGGAATGCACTAGGGACACGGATGTCATTACGACAGCATCCACCAACCACTCTCCAAGACTTGTGAGAAGCTCTGCAGGAAGAATGGGCTTATTGGCTCAACATGAGATTGATGACATTATTCGCAGCACGTGGTTCAAATGGTTCAAATGGCTCTGAGCACTATGGGACTTTACTTCTGTGGTCATCAGTCCCCTAGAACTTAGAACTACTTAAACCTAACTAACCTAAGGACATCACACACATCCATGCCCGAGGCAAGATTCGAACCTGCGACCGTAGCAGTCCCGCGGTTCCGGACTGCGCGCCTAGAACCACTAGACCACCGAGGCCGGCTCACAGCACGTCCCGTCGTTGTCAGGTCTGTATTGGTGCCAGAGATGGTCACATCCCATACTGAGCACATTAATCAGTTGTCGGAATGTGCGTGCGATCCGTTAAGCTGAAAAAAAAAGAAGAAAATTTTTGTCTACAGTTATGCATATTGCAGTTGATTACTTTCTGTATTCTTTAAATTATTTCTATTTCGCTGTCACCTGTTTATACTGTATTGTGGAATTATAAAGGCAACTTTGCAAAATTTCCGTTTGTTGCTTTAATTTTGGACAACAGAGTAAAGTTTCATTATTATGATATCTTTCTCTGCGCGGACTGTTGCTGCGCGATCGAAAGCGTCTGTTTCATTTTCGGCGCTCTATGCGGTGACGAAGGTTCTCCTCTCGCTCCGAGACACCATTGTCGCAGTTGTGTGATCTATTGTTATGAGGCTCGCGGTAAGGCGGGCGTCAGCCGTACGCCATTCACACAAAAATTCTCCATAAGAATAAAAAAAGTAGTTCTCATGCGAAGCCCGAGATGAACCCGCAAAATATCCAAAAAAAACAATATTTTTTATTTTGCAATCGATCAAGCACTAAATGCGTAGATGATGGATGTGAACAACTTAGTAATCATAGTAAATAGTTTCAATTCTTATATAATATATACGATTTAAACACCACATCCAAATTTATGCTGCTGAAAGACTACAAGCATAGAACGTATTTTAACTTATGGTAATGTTTTTGACTTAAAAGGGGTGGAATTAGCAGAGGAAATCTGCGCTTTTGGGCAAAAAAGAAAGCCTAAGCTATGTACTGAATTTAATTACGAATTTAAATTTTGCTCCAAATCTTATTAATCCTTTAAGAATGTTGCTAAGGAATCGAATAACTGTAACAAATGGCGAAAGAAGTTTCTGTTGTGACTTGGCAAGACAGTCAAGCCACTATGAGACAGCCGAAAGGCACGCGTTTAAGCTCACGCAGGCTGGCGTGAGGTCTGGAACAGTTAAAGGTGTTGAGTCTAGTAAAAAAAAGTACGTAGCTTCTGGAATACTTAACTTTAATCCATAATTGGTGAACATCGGTCTGACGGTACATGCATCACAAGATAAATAGCAAATGATAATGGCGCCTTGCTAGGTCGTAGCAAATGACGTAGCTGAAGGCTATGCTAACTATCGTCTCGGCAAATGAGAGCGTAATTTGTCAGTGAACCATCGCTAGCAAAGTCGGCTGTACAACTGGGGCGAGTGCTAGGACGTCTCTCTAGACCTGCCGTGTGGCGGCGCTCGGTCTGCAATCACTGATAGTGGCGACACGCGGGTGCGACGTATACTAACGGACCGTGGCCGATTTAAAGGCTACCACCTAGCAAGTGTGGTGTCTGTCGGTGACACCACAGTTTCTCTAAGTAGAAATTAACTAGAAACAAGTAACGTTTGACAACAGGAAATCGTCTTAATGGTTTGTACATTCTGGCAACTGACCATGAAATTGCATATGAACTAAATCTAAAAGATGTAATAAGAAAGTTTGCGGAACTGAAAGTAAGAAAAGAAAAAGGCTTTGTGATTCTAGCGTAGCTGATGTTTCATTCTCAAAATAAGGACGTATAAAAATGTAAAAATTGTACGGTTAACCAACTGTGGCTATGTTCAGATGTTCCTTATTTAATTTCTGTTGTATTGTACTGCTTGATTATCAATGTTTTTTGTGTTAGATGTTTCTAAAAATACGCGTTTATTAATATATATATATATATATATATATATATATATATATATATATATATATATATATATATATATATTTCATGTATAATAGGCCTGTCTGCCACATTTCGGGATCGTTCGGTTCCACGCAGGTACCATGCGAAATAAATATTTAATAGAAAAGGTACCATCTAAAGGTCTTTATTTTGTCGTGTGCTATCGGGAACTTGCCTGTATTTAAACGCAGAGTCAAGACTTATTAACTCGTCTGAAATAGCTACTCGCTCCCCGCCGGAGACGGCTGCTGGCACTCGTAAGACGTGCAATGCCACGTGCTGTGATGTACGCGCTAAGGTCTGTGTTTCTAGTTGGCCTCACTGAAGAGCAAACGCCGCAGTACGGCATAAGAGGGCAATACCAAGTAATACTCCATAACTTCAAGCGCCAGAGTGCCATTGGAATTGTCAAACGTTGCAGAAAGACCCGAACTTGGCAAGAAGCAATGACGAGTCCAATAAACGAGGGCAAATTCGCTCATGCATCCAGAACCACCGCGCCATATGTGTGTGCTCGGCTCTTTAAATAACAGGGCTTTCGGAACTCGAGAACACATTGAGTCATGCCGCTATTCTGTCCCGCTCGCCAGAACCAGTGACAATGCCGGTTCATTGTGTTTCAGTGAAACCGCGACAAGTCGATAGATGATGGCCTACCTGCTGCCTGTTTGCTGACTTCGACGCAGAGACACAGCGAATTAGTTGATAACCACAGCCGCAATCTACCATTGCCGGCTGCCGGGACATCGCAGACGAGGAGAAGGCTGGCGTGCTGCCAATCTCCTCCCTCTGGGGGCCATTCGCGGACGAGCTGCGAGCTGTCGTCTTCATATCGTCCAGGCGTAGCCTCCTGGCCAACACGTGATCACCTGGAACAGTCCTGGTCGACCCACGATGGGTGACCAGGACCTTACCTCAATGACAGCGGATATCCTGGACCACACAGCCGACTATCCTCACCTAAGAACGCGACGGGCTGTTTATCACAGCACTGAGGTGTGAGCCAGAACGTCTGGAGTGACCGACGGCTGCACATCTCGCCACACTCTGGCCCACCATCAGCACTTCTTCGTGGCACGCGCTGAGGCCCGGCCATTGTACGACGCAGTGAGGGAACTTTATCAGTCTGTAAACACATGCTGGTGATACCGGTGTGTTTCTAACGCCTCTGGGCGTTTCTACGGACCACTCTCCCACACTCCGTCCTTGGCCCCTGCACACAAACCTGTCTCAGCGCACTGTGTAGCTACAGAATGATTAGTAAACTGTCTCCAAACTTGTCTTGTTTCGAAGGTGAAGAAATCCCCAACTGAGAGTGATGCATCCTCAACAAATTTACTAGTGAATCGCAAATTCCGTGTTCCTATACATCCAGAATGACTAACCAGGATTCCTCAGTTAAGTGCAACATGTCCAGTGAAGAAAGGTTTTATGTTCGGCTTTATGTCGGTTTTTGTCAGATGTTGTAACTACCTTTGACAAAGCAAAAGGACTTTTGGAATCAAGTGTGTCTCAGATCCATAAATTGCAAGATCTGTTGCTTGACACATTACAAAATTTGATGTCTAAATTTGTACAACGTTCAGGGATATCATATTCTCTTTCTGAGGTTGATTACCGCAGCAGAAGGAACCAGAGCGATGACTGCGATTTAGTTACTGGTAGTTGTAATTCGCAACTTGTGGAACGTCTCGAGCATGATAAAAAGGAAGAATTCTTTCAATTCGTTAGAAAGTACTTCATTTTCGCTTCGGCAACGTGGTCCACAAATTCCCCCTAAAGACTAAATGCTGAAGAATGCAACAATTTAGCAAATTAGAGCCGTTTTTCGTGCAGCATTTTCTACCTTGAGGGATTTTGTAGAAATATTCCAGTGTTGTTGAACACAGATGCAGTAAATAACATGATGCAACGGATGAATTACAATCTCAGTTTTGTGCATTTCAGATATATTTCATTATGATTTCATCTGCGGCGGTCCCTGATAGGAAAATTAAGAAGCAGCGATGGAAGCCAAAACTTTTCTGTATTATTTTGTGTTATGATAGGTATTTTAACGATCTCTTACAGTAATGTAAATGAGAGAGGATAGCCGGCCGCGGTGGCCGTGCGGTTCTAGGCGCTCCAGTCCGGAGCCGCGCTGCTGCTACGGTCGCAGGTTCGAATCCTGCCTCGGGCATGGGTGTGTGTGATGTCCTTAGGTTAGTTAGGTTTAAGTAGTTCTAAGTTCTAGGGGACTAATGACCACAGCAGTTGAGTCCCATAGTGCTCAGAGCCATTTGAACCATTTTTGAGAGAGGATATGAAGTCAAGTAACTAAACCAAAAACACAGTTTACATCATCTACTGCTGATGAAAACTTGGAGAGATCGTTGACAGAAAAATCAAGAACACATGGTGACTGATTTCAGTAAACCTTCGACAAAGATTTTCTCTGAAACGCAAAATCTTCAACAGTTACTTCCTTAAATCAACATAAATATGTTGTGAAGTGTTTGGTGAAAAGGTCGTCAGTGCTACCATCTTTCCTCCATCCTCACCATCTGTTGAAGATTTAATTAAGGAGAGGACTATAGATTCTGATCAGAAAGAAGAACAAATTTCTTCTTCAGTAAATGGGAACGCAAATTAATTTGTATTATCTTAAAGAATTTTTAGAAGTGAACTTTTATATGATAATTGTTTCAGTATCTTAATACATATACACAATCATTCGGCTTCTGCAATAAGTCCTCGCAATCAAATCACGATCTTTTGGAAATGGACACCACTCGCAGTACGGAGGTGGCGCAAACGAACAACAAATTTTGCTATCACATCCTGTAGCTTCTCAACGGAAATGGATTCAGATGCCACACAATTCGTCTATTCAATTTCGTCCAGCGTGGTGGGATGGTTCCGGTAGACAGTACCTTTCAATGCAAAGCAAGGAGTCAGATTGGTCGAGTAAGGAGGCCAGTAAATTTGCAATAATACAACGCAATGAAGTAGTCACCAAGAAAGCGAAACACCTGTTAACGGCTCGTTGTCTCGTCGATCCTCCAACACTAGTTGTGTGGCGACAAATCGTTCCAAAATTGCTACGTAACATTCACTAGTGATTGTTTCTCGGATGGAAAAAGGGCCAATAATGACTCTGCTCCATAACACAGGCCATCCACTAACTTACCTCTCGCTTCACGCAAATGGGGATTTTCGGGACACCAAAATCTCCAGTTTTGTTTGTTACGAATCCATTCAGGTGGAAGTGTGCTTCATCTGTGAACCAGATGCAGGCAACATCAAAATCTGCAATAATTGTGAGAATCTGTTTCCGAAATTCAGCTCTCTGTTGCATAGTTCGTACAGGTATGGCCTGTTGGCTTTGGATTTTGAATGGAAATATGTGTAGGCTCTGCCCCAGCATTTTCTGCGTGCTGGAATGCTTCAGACCATTCTCTGCTACAGTTTTTTCGGATGTATTTCCTTGGATTTTGCTGAAAATTCCAGAAACCTTGATGACATTTTCAGGAATAACTACAATCTGCCTGGACCAATATTACCCTCTAGATCGTCAGCCACGCTGCCTGTCCGTTCCGATTTGGCGAAGAGCTTGCGAATGGTTTTCGCATCTGGCCCTTTTGGAACATTAAATCGTATTTGGGAACTGAATCTTGTTGCCGTAGTACTATGTAGTGTTCTAACCTGTGGTATTCCAGTACCAGAAAAACATGTTATTCAGTGGAATACATTACTTCATCCTCTTCCTTCGGTACGCTAGCTCCTTCCACGTTCAAGGGTGGAACGCTTTGAGCTGCATTACACTATTTATAGGCACAACGTATTGCGATTACAGCCTCATCTAGTAGCAGCTCTTCGAACTATTTCGAATCTTCTGTATAAAATTCTTACAGCTTTCATAATGAAACTACCGTCTGTTGCATTCGTCTATCGATCTCTATTTTCTAGATATATGATTTTGAATTAAGGGACTCCGCTGGACAGGCTGTAGCTTCAGTTAAATATTATGACAATTTTACAGAGTTGTTTGATGATATAGTTTACCTGGAAATATTTAATATCACTTAACTCAGAACATGCTGACATACAATGTATGAGGAGAAAGTGGATACTACCCCTGAAACGTAAGAAAAGAAACTTGGTAAAATGTCAGCATACGCCATACAGCCAGTCGGCTAACCTATGTTTACAGTTTTCAAGGGTATGTCACAAAACAATATGTGGAACGCTGTTTTATGGCATTCATGCATTTTTATTTAAAATAAAAAAATATCCCAATCTTGAACTAATTACCTGGGGTACGCCATAGATAAGGGGTGTGGAATGAAAGTTTTGGGCAATTGCATTGTTTTCGTTTGTGTTTTTATAGGTTTCTGACGTCAAGTTGCCTCAGGATTATAGCGAAATGAGTCGTGGTTTTTGAACATTCGTACCCCCTGTTCTTTTAAATTTGAATCTCCTGGTGTTTGGTTTTTGAAGGTTGGCAGGCATGGATATAGCATTAGCTGCGAGACACGTCGATTTCCTGTCTGTCAGAATTTCGCAATTTCGCATATAACTTTTAATCTGTTTCCAATGAAAGAAAAGATCTCTGCTTCTGGATAGTAAAGGATGGTAAAAGTAACGCTCTATTTCGTTGGAAAACAAACTTTCGGGATCTAATAGCCCGCTCGTGGCTCAAGAGAGTTTGCAGTTGTTCTGGCCTCTGTGACAGCTTTGCTAGCAATAAGGCGGTTTATGTACGTTTTTTAAATTTTTTTATTTATTTTAGAAATTGTCAGTCTGATAGTGTAGAACTAAGTTCTGTAATACACTCCTGGAAATTGAAATAAGAACACCGTGAATTCATTGTCCCAGGAAGGGGAAACTTTATTGACACATTCCTGGGGTCAGATACATCACATGATCGCACTGACAGAACCACAGGCACATAGACAAAGGCAACAGAGCATGCACAATGTCGGCACTAGTACAGTGTATATCCACCTTTCGCAGCAATGCAGGCTGCTATTCTCCCATGGAGACGATCGTAGAGATGCTGGATGTAGTCCTGTGGAACGGCTTGCCATGCCATTTCCACCTGGCGCCTCAGTTGGACCAGCGTTCGTGCTGGACGTGCAGACCGCGTGAGACGACGCTTCATCCAGTCCCAAACATGCTCAATGGGGGACAGATCCGGAGATCTTGCTGGCCAGGGTAGTTGACTTACACCTTCTAGAGCACGTTGGGTGGCACGGGATACATGCGGACGTGCATTGTCCTGTTGGAACAGCAAGTTCCCTTGCCGGTCTAGGAATGGTAGAACGATGGGTTCGATGACGGTTTGGATGTACCGTGCACTATTCAGTGTCCCCTCGACGATCACCAGCGGTGTACGGCCAGTGTAGGAGATCGCTCCCCACACCATGATGCCGGGTGTTGGCCCTGTGTGCCTCGGTCGTATGCAGTCCTGATTGTGGCGCTCACCTGCACGGCGCCAAACACGCATACGACCATCATTGACACCAAGGCAGAAGCGACTCTCATTGCTGAAGACGACACGTCTCCATTCGTCCCTCCATTCACGCCTGTCGCGACACCACTGGAGGCGGGCTGCACGATGTTGGGGCGTGAGCGGAAGACGGCCTAACGGTGTGCGGGACCGTAGCCCAGCTTCATGGAGACGGTTGCGAATGGTCCTCGCCGATACCCCAGGAGCAACTGTGTCCCTAATTTGCTGGGAAGTGGCGGTGCGGTCCCCTACGGCACTGCGTAGGATCCTACGGTCTTGGCGTGCATCCGTGCGTCGCTGCGGTCCGGTCCCAGGTCGACGGGCACGTGCACCTTCCGTCGACCACTGGCGACAACATCGATGTACTGTGGAGACCTCACGCCCCACGTGTTGAGCAATTCGGCGGTACGTCCACCCGGCCTCCCGCATGCCCACTATACGCCCTCGCTCAAAGTCCGTCAACTGCACATACGGTTCACGTCCACGCTGTCGCGGCATGCTACCAGTGTTAAAGACTGCGATGGAGCTCCGTATGCCACGGCAAACTGGCTGACACTGACGGCGGCGGTGCACAAATGCTGCGCAGCTAGCGCCATTCGACGGCCAACACCGCGGTTCCTGGTGTGTCCGCTGTGCCGTGAGTGTGATCATTGCTTGTACAGCCCTCTCGCAGTGTCCGGAGCAAGTATGGTGGGTCTGACATACCGGTGTCAATGTGTTCTTTTTTCCATTTCCAGGAATGTAGATGAAGAAATTGGTAGCGACAGTGAATTGGATGGCAGTGCAGAAAGGATAACATTTCCTGAAAGATATGATCCTCTGTACCTGACGTATACAGTAGTACACTTATTAACACAGGCAGATTTAAATGATTTAGTGAGTGATATAGGACTAAGTTCGAGGTTACAGGAATCTTCTCCACCAAAGTACTAACATCACTGAGTATAGACACAGACAACGTATTTTGATTTCCAATTTCGCAAGCGAGGAGCACTGACATTTTGCAACGATTTTTTAAGCTTAGTGAAAGCACTCAAATGGTTCGAATGGCACTAAGCACTATGGGACTTAACATCTGAGGGCATCAGTCCCCTAGATTTAGAACTACTTAAACCTAACTTACCTAAGGACATCACACAAAGCCATGCCCGAGGCAGGACTCGAACCTGCGACCGTAGCAGCAGCGCGGTTCGGGACAGAAGCGCCTAGAACCGCTCGGACACAAGGGCCGGCTGTGAAAGCTTCAGACGTAGGAGGAGCGGAGACTCTTGTAGATGCGTCGAAAACAAGTTTCAAGGCTGTTTTGTTCCCCAAAGGAAACAAAATGCCCTCTTTCCCAATTGCATATACCAGTCTGGTTAAAGAAACTTTCAACGTTTTAGAAAACACTCACAAATGAATTAAATACAGTAAGCATAACTTACATAATTACATAATTACAGCGATTTCAAAGTAACTGCATTCTTATTGGAAATGCAACAAGGCTAGACAAAATATGCTGTTTTCTGTTTGAAATATCGCCATGCTCGCACTGCTGCGTCTGTTAGGCATGTTTCAAAACGTTGATCTAGCAGAAGTTACCTTATCTGAGTGCTCACAAATACAGCTTTCTTTTTTTTTTTTTTTTTTGCTCATGAAAGACGTAGAAAGTTTTCAGTTAAATATGCAAACCCTCTGCCAGTTTGATCCATCACCTTCACAAATAGTAACAGTGCGAGGTGACGCAGTGGTTAGCACCCTGGACTCGCATTCAAGAGTGCGGCGGTTCAAACCCGCGTTCGACCATCCAGATTTGGGTTTTCCATGATTTCCCTAAAACGCTCCAGGCAACCGCCGGGACGGCTCCTTTGAAAGGGCTCAACCGATTTCCTTCCCCATCCCTGGCACTGTACTAGGATGTGCTCCGTCCCTAATGATCTCGATGTCGGCGTGACATTAAACCCAATCTTCCTTCCTTCCTTCCTTTTTACAAATAGTTTAATTAAACCGAGTTTGATGTGAAGAGGTGGAAGAAAGATGTCTTTAGGAGCTACCCAGACTATGACGTTGAACAAATTTTTCACCCACTTTCCATTTTGGTTCCGGACATTTCTCATATGTACGGGATTTTTTTGTCACGACTATCCCACTCACGTTTTGTTCGACAGTATATATAGGTAAGATAAAGTCTGTGGAGTAAGGCCATGAGCGGGCTATTGACCTGACTGCAGGCAGATGGAGCCACTAGGAGGGGGAGGGTGGAGAGCCCATCACGACGGCCGCTTTTTCCCCCCGGGAAAGATCCGCGACATTCATTTGACCTGAGGACGTTCTGGAGGGAGTGGAACGAGGAAGAATCCCCACCTCTAACCAGGACTGAACCCTAGAACTCCACGGCCGAAGTCTAGTGCTCTGTCTGATAGACAGTCATGCCCACAATTTAATATGCGATACGATAAAAAGTACCCAAATCCTGTGGGTTGGTGTCCCACAGCCGGCCAAAGTGGCCGATCGGTTCTAGGCGCTACAGTCTGGAACCGCGCGACCGCGACGGCGCAGGTTCGAATCCTGCCTCGGGCATGGATGTGTGTGATGTCCTTAGGTTAGTTAGGTTTAAGTAGTTCTACGTTCTAGGGGACTGATGGCCTTAGAAGTTAATTCCCATAGTGCTCAGAGCCATTTGAACCATTTTTGGTGTCTCACAACTTGAAAACCGGAAGATTTTCGCTGCCTGGGCTACCGTCAAGGGCGAAATTGACGCTTTGGTAGCTCCCCCCTGTCGCCGTCTGCTGCCGCGATCTTCTGCCACCTGTCCGTCGATCCGACCGTCGCCAGCGCCTGCCGCCGGTGTTCGCCATCGCCGCAGCCCACCGCCGGTGTCTGTTCAAATGGTTGGTTCAAATGGCTCTGAGCACTATGGGACTTAACATCTGAGGTCGTCAGTCCCCTAGAACTTAGAACTACTTAAACCTAACTAACCTAAGGACATCACACACATCCATGCCCGAGGCAGGATTCGAACCTGCGACCGTAGGAGTCGCGCGGTTACGGACTGAAGCGCCTAGAACCGCTCGGCCACCGCGGCCGGCCGGTGTCTGTCGCCGCCACCCCCGTCGCCCTGTCCTCCTGTCCCCATCGCCTCGTTGACCCTGTCTTCGTTCTCTTTCCTTCCCTCAATGACCCCTATCGCTGGTAGACCACACAGTCCACCATGTACACACCCACACTTCCCATTCCCTAGCCCCCTCCATTACCTCCTGGAGTGCCTTCTCCGGGATTCCCCCAGCTACTCCATCTCTCCCCCTCACAGCCTCCTCCCTTCCATCACCTCCCCTCCCTTGTATCACCACCTGTATACTACCTCTACTCCTGCTCCTTCCTTGCTCCCACTCATGCTTCTGCCCACACCCCCACCGCTACCACCTGTCAGGAGGACATTTCCCCCACTTCCCATTTGTGCTGCCTCCGCCTCACATGAGGGGCATGCCTCCCACCACGTCCCACTCCAACGAGCCCCTCACTCCTCCTCCCAGGCCACCCCCACCAAAAAATCCCCCAAATGTCTGAGTGCCGACTTGCCTCCACCCCCTCCTCTGAGAAACCACTGCCCACACCTGTTCCTTCTTATCTCCCCACAGACACCCCCCTCCTCCTGCATCTGCAGCCCCTGCCCTGCATACATTCGTCCTTTCCCTCCATAATCCCAAATTCCTCGATGTCTGCACCCTCTCGCTAGAAATCTGCAAGCATACCCCCAGTGCCCCTGTTGCTCAGCTTATCCCCCACAGAGATTCCATCCTAATCAAATCCCCTGCTCTGTCTTTCCACACTGACCTCCAGAAACTTTTCCATATATGATCCACATGCATCTCTCCCATCCTTTCTTACATCTTCGTCTCCCCATGAGCCACAACCCCTTTGCTGTCCACCAACCATCAGCAGTGTGATCACAAAGCTCAGCTGTGTTGTCACTGAGTTGGAGGTGTTGGTGGAATTGACTGCCCACCCTGCTCTGGAAATCCACTCAGCCTGACACATCAATAACAATTCCAGACCTACTTTCCTGATGCGTGAGCTCACAGAGCTGTAAAACTACTCTCCTCCGTAGGTCACTTCCTCACTTAGCAGGCCCTGATTTTTAATAATCGCCAACCTGTTGACCCCTCCCATTCCCCTCCTCAACCCTATGGCTGCCAGCGCTGTCTCCTGTACAATGGCCACCTCACCCAAAACTGCAAAAAACCTCTCACCTGCCCTCACTGTAAAGCCTCCGACTTCCTCAAACAGTGTCCTAACCTTACCTTTCCTCCTTCCTGCGACATCTGCAATGAGTCCCACACCACCTACTCCTCCAAATGCAAGGCCAAACCCCCTCCCACTACTAACCCTGAGCACATTGTTCCCATTCTCCCCACTGATCAGCCCATCCACCCCAACAATACCCTCTGCCCACCCCTTACAGCTTAAGACATCATCCATTTCTTTATCATCGTCCTCTAGAACATCCTTCCCTTACAACACCCCCACACCCTCTTGCATATCTCCCCTGCCACGTGCTCCATCTCCCATTTCAACACCTACACCACATACTACCACAACCAGACACACTTCAACTTCACTCACCTCAACACCCTCGATTAAGCTTCTGTCCTCCTTCCTTTGCTCCCTTCCCTCCTTCCCACCCTGGTGTGCCAACAGTGTCCTCTCCTGTACCTCAGCATTCGCTACCTCGCTGCCAACAAATACCTCTTCATGCATACCCTGTCCCAGCACCAGGTAGCCTCCTTCACTCTTAATGAAACCTTCCTCCAACCTCATGGTGTGCGCACCTCTCCCTACCTCCTTCAAGACACAGACAATCCTCTTCCCCTAGTGTGAGGTGGGATCGCTATTGGCCACATCAAGCATCTCCCTATCAGGCCACAACCCCTGCTCAATGATCTGACCAATCACCTCATCCTTAGTGTCTTTTTCCCCTCCCTCACCATCACCTGTGCCACTATCTATGTCTGTCTATGAGCTCCTCTCCACTATGAATTCATCTGACATGTTGACTGCACCTTTTCTACCTGTGTGATTGCTTTAGACCTAAGCATTCACAGCCATGACCCTGCCATCCTTCGTAGTGGCATCAGTTCCTCCCACATCATACCTGTCCTAAAAGTAACTCCACCCCTGATGTCCTCACTTCACACAACCTCCTTGGTCGTATTGCCCTGGTTGTCTTAGACCCCATTGGTACCGACCACCTCCCAATCCTTCACACCATCTCCTCAGCCCATTGTCCCCCTCCTGCCCCCCTGCACAGCTGACCCTCCAATATCCATCCATGACTACCAATGAGCCAACTGGGATGCCTACTGGGAATCATTGCCTCACAGATTGGACATCACCCACTTACCTTTCACCACCCCACTGACATCACCCATGCCTCATTGTTCCTCCAGAAGACAATCACTGACGCTGTGGCGTCTCATGTGTCCATCAAACTTATCCACACTCACTGCCCTACTCTTCCTCCACAGGCCATCCTTCTTCTCTGTGGATCACACAGGCTCTACTGCTCATTCCTCTACACCTGTGACTTGGATACATTCCTCCTTCACTGGCAATTACAGCTACACATCTGCAACCTATTAACAGCCAAGAAACGCCGGAACTGGCGCCCGGCATGTACATGATTCAACGTCGCCCTCCCTGTCAACACCTCCAAATATGGTTCTGCCTTCAACCACCTTATTGGCAGCCATTCTGCCCCACATTACCCCTTTCTCCATGATGACCACCCCTTCCCTCATAACTGCAGTAAAGCTAACCATTTTGCTTCCAACCTCTCCGAGGTCTTCTCGTTTCTGACGATCCTCACTTTGATTACTTCCTCTTTCCCACAGTCCTTGAACACTCCATCTTAACTCCTGTTATTCTGCTATCTTTGTTTTCCTCGACCTCCGAAACACCTTTGACTGTGTCTGGCATCCCAGGCTCCTCTTTAAACTCCAAACCTAAGACCTTCCCATCAATTTAGTCTATCTCATTGCTTCCTTCCTCTCATGTCGTCCCTTCTATGTCACAATCCACAATACTAACTCCCCTATGTTTTATCTCACCACAGGCATGCCCCAAAGCATGCCTCTCCTATACCTCTTGTTTACTACAAAATGCCCAAAACTCCCCTGCTTGTTCACCTCCTCCAATTTGCTGATGACACAGCCTTCCTGACCCTCTGTCATACCCTTCATAGTCCTAACATACTCTTCAAATACACCTGGACCAGTTCACTGCTTGGTGCAACCAGTGACTCCTACATATCAACCCATCCAAGACCCAGGCAATCATCATAGGTTATACCACCCCCTCCTTCTGGCTCCATGATTTTTACCTTACCATTTATGGTCATCCTATCCACCTCACTCCTACCCTGAAATACCTTGGCCTAACCCTTGACCTTCACCTCACCTGGCCTCCCCATCTTACAATCCAACACAAAACCCAAAGTAGACTTGGCCCCCTGAAACTCCTGTCTGGCCAGACATGGGGACTGCATCCTTCCACCATCCTTCACCGATAAATCCGTAATCTGTCCCATCCTTTGTTATGCCAGCATCACCTGGATTTCCACCACACCCAGATTCTATAAAGCCTTCCAAATACTTGAACAACATGCATTCTGCCTCACTTTTTGTATCTACCTCCCATCCCCCACACAGCTCCTGCATGACCTCATCTCCTTCCCACATCTTTTCTTTTTTCTCGAACACATCTGCACCCTGTACATTGTTCACAGACTCGATTCTCCTCCAACCCCTGGTATCTCCTATCCTCTCTACCCAGCCCATTGCCGCGCCTTTACCATTGTGTCCTGCCACCTCTCCATCTCCACACCCTCCACCTCCTTTACCAACGTACCTTCCTGTACCTACCCTCCCAGACGATGAGCTTCGCCCTGATATCTACCCCTCCTACCAACTCTAATCCCACCATCCCCCCTCCTCAGGGCTCCCTCCTTTCTCCTTCCCCTGAGCTGCTTTTTTCTCCCTCCTACGCCCCATCCCCTTCCAGTGCACCCCTTCAGCGTCACTGCGCTCCCTCTTGACTTGTCTTCCCTCTCCCTCTCCCACCCCGCCCGTCTCCTGCCCCAAGTGTCGTCGTTCTCGTGTGTTTTTTAATACTGTGGCCTACTTTTATCTTGTGTGTGTGACTTCGGTGTATTTTACATGCTACGCATGTCGTCAACTGTATTTTTGTCCTTATGTGGAGTTTTTTAACTGTGTGCCATGATGAATCTTTCTGTGTAAGAATATATTTTAACCTCCGTTGTCTCTCCTTCCTATGTTCTTATGTTCCCCCTTTTTATCGCCTTTTATATGTATCGTTTCTTCTTTTTATTAACTGCAAGGTCACTCGGCCGAAGAGCGGCGGATTGTTCCGCTGCCAGCCTCCCTGCCTGTATGGGGCAGGAGAATGAAATCACAATAAAGGAAAAAAAGTACCCATTACCACACACTTATGTGTTCACCGTATTAAACTGCCCCCCACAGCCCGAGCTGTTTGTGCCAAAGATAGACAAGAAGTGTTCACAATCACTGTATCCAGAATCTCTGCCCACACAGACTATTCCAGGAACGCTAAGAAGAAAAGTACACGAATACGATAGGCTAAAACTGACAAAAACTATTTTAAAATACGATAATGTGTCTTTTCTATCGCTTCACAAGGTCATTTATCTCCAAATCTCTGCGTTCAGTGTTTAAAGGTTAACGAATCAGAAGTACAAGTCGAAAAGAAGCAATATTGTGTTTATGACAAGTGTCATAAATGAGATATTTTGTAACAAAAAATATAAACATTTGTTTCAAACAATATATGTTAACACATGAAGTTCTTCCTGAATCATATTTCGCAGAATAGAAGTATCCGTGCCTCCATACGTCCTTTCACTATTGGTCATCACTTGCAATAGAAGAGTTCCAGTGAAGTGATTTGACATGGAACACCTGGTGGCAAAGATCAGGCTGATGAGATCGTTCAGGTTTTTGCTAATGGATTACTGAACTGTGGATACACCAAAACTGACAGCAAGACGACATGTTTCCTTTGTCAAGTGTGAGTACTGTTCCATTGCGCTGTAGTTTAATTACTTCATTGAACCTCCAAGTATTCACTTTGATGAGAAATAAGAGAAGAATGCACGATAACACAGCAACGTTTATTTTGGGAAATAGGACTGTGTAAGTATTGCCTGCGTTTACATTCGAGGATGTGCTGAAAAGTAATCCTCCCGAATATTTTATGTGAAAACTCTTAAGGCTTTTTTTTAAAAACTTTATTAACATTCTGCATATTTATTCTTTATTTATTTCTCAAGATAGTCACCCTAGCGACGAACACTTTTCTCCAGCTCGTTGATACCGTCACTGTAGAATATTTGTTGACAGTGCCAAAACCGCAACTCTGCTTGCATCATTTTATCACTATGAAAGTGAAGTCCTCGAAAGTGTTCTTTGAGTTCTGGAAACAGATGAAAATCGCATGGGGCCAAGTCAGGACTATATGGAGGCTGACTGATGGCAGTGAACCCGAGTCTCGGATTGTTGCAGATGTCGCAGCACTTGTGTGTCATTCTGAAGGAGAGAACGAACCCCTCGAATTCGAATTCTAAAGTCTATTACCGCACTGTGTTTCACACAAATTGACATAGTTACATTACACACTGCTGCGTTACACGCTACAATTTGGAGCCCTCTAGTGACAAAGGGCTGTAAATATATGGGCATGAACAATAAAGATGTAGAATGATAATACCTTTTGTTTTATTAAAAAAGATTTAAGAATTTTCACATAAGAAAATCGGAGGCATTACTTTTCAGCTCGCCGTCTTATATTGTTTTAAGCAAATTTTGCCAAATAATATCTCTTGATGACTGTCGTGAGTACTCTGGCCATTATTGTGTGTCACACAGAAGTCTTTCTTCAGCGACGTGTGCTGCTGCCGTTTTTGGATTGGTTAACCTTTAAACATCGACTGCACATAAACGCAGAATTTGTCAGATGAATGACCTAGACGGGTGCTGGGATTGATATAGCTCTGTATTTTAAAATTATGTTATTCAGCTTTAGCTTTCCATACTGCGGTACTTCCCTTGTTAAGTGGTATCATCAGAATGAGTGGCAGGGCATTCAAAAAGATATAAAGAACACATTAGAGCATTAAAACACAGTACAAATCATTCAACATTTGTGAATCATCTAAAAGAAGAACACCATAGACCAAGCAATATTGAAAATGATATGAATATTACAAAAATCAGTAAAGACAGACACCTCCTCCCCTTCCAAGAAAATGTACACACACAAAAAGCATCAACACAAAATAAACAGTTCCTCAATGACCAGATAAATATTGGAAACCAGAAATTATATAGAACAATTGATGAAATTACATGAAAAAGAAAAGAGTCTTTTCATCCTTCTACCACAACCCCTCCTCTCCCATTCACAGTTTCATTTCACTTCTCGCTCCTCACCTTCTCCTCTAACTCATACTCTATACTCTATCACACTGCTACATACTTATGTCAACTCATCATGGTTTCCACTTCTCCTAAAAAAAAAATCCCTCCATCACCATTCCTTCTCTACTCCTACATAGTACATAAATACACAGAAATCACAGAAATACAATTAAATATAATTACAGACATACAATAATCTAGTTTAAAAAAATTGTTGTAGGTCAAAGACAAAGTAGTGGAAAGGTTATGTTGGCAACACTGCAAAACACAAACAACAACACAAACTTGAAGCACAAAAACAAGCAGAATACAGTGGTGCGCATAAAAGTGTGTTGTGAAAAACATAAGAAATGCATAGTGCTGCAGAACATCTAAAAATTAGACCAAAATTACCAGTGTTTAACACAGAAAAACAACGATGTATTAGCAGATGGCATTTCCGGATGTAAGCGAGAAATCAGCCGAAAAGTCACCGTAAGTACAAATCAACCTATTCATAACGAACTGTTTTTCGATCTAAAAGCAAATCAAAATCTAAATAACTTAATTACAGACCACTGACGATGCTTTACCTCAATAAAACGAAACGCGCTTGGTGAAAAAAAGTCACGCATTTTTGGAGTTGCATCGACAGAACAGAAATACCCTCAATAAAGGTATCATGTCTTTTACCTGATTCCTTGTTGTCCTGCTACAGTGGCGCCGTGATTCAATGTTGTTTTTGTGGAACTCGACGATTCCTTAGGGTGTAAACAGTAGGGTATGGAACAGCACATCAGTTCATTGTTCGGCAGATGATAGATAAAATTAGAAAGAAAAAAGTTCTGTAGATCCTTTTGTAAACATTTTCTCGTGTCAGCAACAGCGCTTAGCCTATAAAGGGTTGGTAATCGACAAGAAAATAAAAATGAAATAAAATAAAAATTTCTCGTTACTGCCTGTCAGCAAGCATTTCAGCAGGCGGAAACATATAGCTAATGAGCTAACTTATATTTTTTGTGGTTGGCTTCGATTACCGCTGTGGTAACCCTGATTCATGTCTTGCCTGGTTTCATGTCTGATTATAGGGTAGCAGTTACTTCCTACGCATGTCATAATTGTAAGAGTAACGCTCTGTTTGCGATGTACTCTGTACTGTTAGACTGAAAACAAATAAGTCAGCAAGTCCGGATGGACGGTTATCAAAGTGTATTCTGTGGCATTGGCCCCTTAACCAGCTTGCATTTATCGCGAATCTCTTGCCCAGCACGAAGTCCCAAGCGACTGGAAAATAGTGCAGGTGACTTCTGTATATAATGACAAAAGAACGGACCCACAAAATTACAGGTCAATATCTGTAACATCGGTCTGCTGCAGAGTCCTCCTCAGTTCGAATATACGAAAATTTTCTTCAGACCGAGAAGTTTATGTCCCCGAATCAGCACGGTTTTAGAAAGCATCTCTCGTGCGAGACACAGATTGCCCTTTTCTCACATGATATAGTGCGAACTATGGATGAAGGAGAACAGGCAGATTCCATGTTTCTAGACATCCGGAAAGCGTTTGACACGGTGCCCCATTGCCAGCTGTTAAGAGGGTACAAGCATGTGGAATAGATTCGCAGATATGTGAGTGGCTTGAAGACTTCTTAAGTTATAGAACCCAGCATTCTCTCCTCGATGGGGAGTGTTAATCAGAGACAAGGGTGTCGTCAGAAGTGTCCCAGGAAAGTGGGATAGGACCGCTACTATTCTCTGTATACGTAAATGATTTGGGGGTCAGAGTGAGCAGTAATCTGCGTGTGCTTACTGATAATGCTGTGGTGTACGGCACGGTGTCGAAACAGTGCGACTGTAGGAGGACACAAGATGACTTAGAAAAAATTTCTATATGATGTGATGAGTGACAGCTAGCTCTAATTATCGAAAAACGTAAATTAATGCGGATGAGTGGGAGAAACAAACCCGTTATGTTCCGATACAGCCTTAGTAGTGTCCTGCTTGACACATTCACGTCGTTTAAATATCTGGGCGTAACGTTGCAAAGCGATATGAAATGGAACGGGCATGTGAGAATTTGGTAGGGAAGGCGAATGATCGACTTCGGTTTATTGGAAGAATTTCAGGAAAGTGTGTTTCATCTGTAAAGGAAACCGCATATAGGACGCTAGTGGGACCTATTTTTGAGTACTGCTCGAGTGTTTGGGATACTTACCAGGTCTGATTAGAGGAGGACATCGAAGCAATTCAGAGGCGGGCTGCTAGATTTGTTACTGGTAGATTGTAACAACAAGCGAGTGTTACAGAGATGCAAAAATGTTCAAATGTGTGTGAAATCTTATTGGACTTAACTGCTAAGGTCATCAGTCCCTAAGCTTACACACTACTTAACCTAAATTATCCTAAGGACAAACACGCACACTAATGCCCGAGGGAGGATTCGAACCTCCACCGGGACCAGCCGCACAGTTCATGACTGCAGCGCCTTAGACCGCTCGGCTAATCCCGCGCGGCTACGGAGATACTTCGGGAACTCAAATGGGAATCCCTGGAGGGAAGGCGACATGGTATTCCAGGAACACTGTTGAGAAAATTTAAAGAACCAGCGTTTGAAGCTGACTGCAGAACGATTCTACTGCCGCCAACATACACTGCGCGCAAGGAACACAAAAAAGAGGTACGAGAAATTAGGGCTGATACGGAGGCATATAGATAGTCGTTTTTGCCTCGCTCTATCTGCTGGTGGAACAGGAAAGGAAATGACTAGTGGTGGTACAGGGTACCCTCCGCCACGAACCGTTCGATGGACTGCGGACTATCTATGTATATTTAGATGCAGATGTAGGTTATATTTAATCCGTATAGGTGATCAGCGAGCTGGTCCGACGTCCCACCTCAGTTACACGATTCGCAGACATTTCGTAAACGTTCTCACACTTGCACGTGGGATAATACGAGACGCAGGGAGATGCGGCACCCAAATCCCATCCCCAGAGAGAAGGGATGACGAGAGGAACAGCATCCTGCCACTCTCTGCCGCTAACTTCGCCAAATCCAGATTAACATGCCAACCCTTTGAAGACCCGGGATAAGGCCAGCATAAAGAACAATCAACGTAACGCATAGCTTTATTTCACTGTTACGTGATTCATGTCGTTTTCTTTTAACAAAGAATACTCTTGCGAAAATGTCCAACTTCGTACGAATTGTAGAGTAGATAAAACAGTCTCTGTAGCCTCAAATGTAACATTTAGTCCCAATGATTTTCTGTAATTTTTGTTGTATCAGTGCCATCATTAAGACTTCTTATTAAATCTTCTAATGTAGACAAACGTGCTGGATGATATGACAGGTTTATCCACCAGAAGCAGGTGCTATTGATAATGTTTCAATAGATTTAACTATTCATTACACTTAGCAGGTGTATCACCAGTTCTAAATGCAGAAAATTTTATTACAATAGCAACAATCACAAAGTACAGGGTGTTTCACAATATTTTGACGGTTTCTAATTCTAATGGAACACAAACTAATCGCGAAACAATGTTGAAAATTTTGCACAAGGTGCAACATTTATTGAAGTTTAATTATGAAATACTACAACGGACAAATGACGACCATTCACGCTTACACGATACTCGAGGCGTCTCACCCAGTATTTGAACACACATTTCGTACCTTCTGGAGAAAATCTGGAAATTTCATCGTTAATTTGATCTTTTAATTGTTGCAAGGTTATCGGCCGGTCGGAGTACACTCTTGCCATCAAATAACTCCGTAGCTAAAAGTCTTGCACTGTTAATTCAGGCGAGCGAGGTGGCCTTTCGATACAAGCGCATTTTGAAATTATGCCGTTATCAAACGCTTCACGGAGAACTTCTAAGGTCTTGTTGGATGTGTGGCCTGTCGCGCCATTTTCGTGGCACCAAGTTTTCGTAGCCATCGACGAGGGCTTGCATGTAAACTGCTACGCACTCGTTAGATATTCTCGGGAGTTGGGACGATTTTCCGCGAGCCCATTGACTTTCGATTCGATGTCCTGGCAGTTGCACGGAAGTTTCTTACCCAATTCCATATTGTTCCACGAGCAGCAATTCGGTATCGCGGCTGAATTTTGAAATGGTTAAGAAAGATACGTTTCACTCGCACGACAGTCGCCGTAACGAAAACAGCACTCCACTACGAACGCACGATACTACTGCGACCAGTACGATATGATTACTGAAATGTATATGACATGACACTCGACGCTCCACACTAGTAACAGATGATTAGCTTGTGCTAATCGGGTTCACATCTTACTTCTGAAGCCAAGATGTATAGGAAACGGCCGCACCATACGTGGTGAACAGACGCCTACCAGGGAGCCGCTCAGTATGAAACAGACGCTTCTGGATTTAACTTCCTTCCCAGACTGGCTAAGATGGCCTCTTCCGCCGGCTTCACCGTACCAGAGTCCATCTCTTCCGCTGCTGCTCCCGTTGAGGTCTTCTTTTTACCCCGATAAGCAACCCTCTCAAGGTACTATGAGCCAGGTGAACCAAGGTTGTTTTTTTTTTTTAAAAAAAGGTGTTACTCCTCTCCCTCCCCCCCCCCCCCTCCTTTCAAAACTGAGCTTGGGACCGGTTATGGCGGAATTATCATATTCTAAGTTATATTAATTCTATTTAATCAAATAAACTCTTTCTCATTCAAACCAAATTCTGTTGTTAAAAGAGGAGAAAAAGTAATAATTGAAAGACATTTGACCCATGAAGCCAACGGCCTTGCCGCAGTGGTAACACCGGTTCCCGTCAGATGACCGAAGTTAAGCGCTGTCAGGCTGGTCTTGTATGGGTGGCCATCCGGTCTGTTGGCAACTGGAGTGCACTCAGGCCTTCTAAGGCAAACTGAGGAGCTACTTGATTGAGAAATAGCGACATCGGTCTCGTAGTGTCACAAAACGGCCGGGAGAGCGGTGTGCTGACCACATGTCCCTCCGCATCCTCATCCAGTGACGTCTGTAGGCTGAGGATGACACGGCGGCCGGTCGGTACCGTTGGGCCTTCATGACCTGTTCAGGCGGAGTTTAATTTTCGTTTGACCCAACAATTAAAATTTTTATTTATCACAAAATTGACCTAGAACATTCTTAGCATCATTATAATCCTTTGACCATTATTGTTAACATAATCACTGATTAATATTACCTGAAATAAATTAATTTTACCTTTACATACAGAATTTCAAATTTTATTATGACCAAAATCACTCAATGGTATAACTTTTATTTTCATTCCAATGTTCGTTGCAGTGTCATTTAGTTTCTATTCCCACACATTTTCTGTAGAATTATTGGCATTATCATTTTCAACTTCCTTATCAATATAATAAGAGTTGTATCATTTGGATGAATTAATCACACTAGTCATATATTTGTACATCTAGTACACTAAAGTACAACTCCAACACAATGTCATTTATGATTTTAACTGAAACAACTAGAAATTTTATTCATCTGGAAATACAACTAGCTGCAAATATAATTGCAGAACATTTATTAGTAACGCTATTTGGAAATATGTAATCATCAATATCAATACATTTAATCTCATTATTATTTACTGGAGGGATATTATTACTAATTCTAGAATCAGCTGATGTATAATTCAAGCTTATGAAGTCTCTATTTTAAGAACTTAGTATTCTAGAGAAGCATACTAAAAACTTACGTTGACACCTCACTCGAATCACTCATTTCACCTAGTTGATAATGTATCATGATATTAACACGAACAAATGGCGCAAGTTTTACTGATTACGCTTACCGAATATTGACATATTCAGAATTGGATTAGGAATTATATTACGTACAGTAACTCAATGACGATGAGATGTAGTAGGAGAAGATGCGTATCAAGGATTTTATATAGGATTTGTTTCAGTTGAATTTGATGAGGAATAATTTTGTTTATTGCATCTCAAGTTTTACTCTCTGTCTTTCCCCAAGCTTTTTTAGAAGAGGAGTAGCACCAACTATTGAAGTATGACTATTATGACCACCAAGGTGGTTTGCAATATTCTGTAAAAATGATGAACATATCACGCGACAATACAAGATATTTTTTGTGCTGCTATGTTCTCCGTAATTAGAAAGGGTATACTACTTGCTTCCTGCGACAAGAACAACCTTTCTGTACCACACTAAGACAAGATGTATAATGTAAATCGTCTCTCCTTCTAGTGTTGTATCTATGTAAGTTACTGTTGCTTTTGAACTACGATTGATTTTTAAAAATTAGCTTCAAAAAGGACAAAATGTTATATTAGGCTGTTGTCGATATGTCCAATGTTTGAATAGCTACCTACGAGGGATTATGGTGTGGACATTACATTTTATCGCTATTACACGCTTCTGTGCAGTAAACTCTTTTGTCTCAATTAACCGTTACCTCCGAATATGATGCCGTAGGAAATTAATGAGTAAAAACAGGAAAAATAAATCAACTTTCTGATACTGCTAACTTTAATATCTTTTTTAGCCGGAACACAAATGTTTCAATGTTTGGACGTTCTTCTTCTTCTTCTTCTTCTTCTTCTTCTCCTTGTGCCTACGTCCCGCATCGGATTTGGCACGGTTTGTTTAAGACATGGCTGGATGCCACCACCCCGCTACCCCCTGGAATGTTTGGTGAAATGAGTGGCAATTGACCCTCAAAGTAAACAAATTTTACGTATTGCGAATAAATAGCAGAAAGCTCCTTTATTGTATGATGTACATAACTGCAGAAGAATCATTGGTAGGAGTTACTTCCACAATAAGCTAGAAATATGCGTACGGAGCGATTTGAAGAAGAACAACCATACAAAATTAATCGCGAGTAAGGCAGATGTCAGAGTGAGATTCATAGGAAGAATCCTCAGAAAACGTAGTCCATCAACAAAGGAAGTAGCTTACAAAACACTCGTTTGACCAATAGTCGCATATTCGCCCTCAGTATGCCATCCGTACCAGATAGACATGATAGAGGAAACAAAGAAGATCCAGAGAAGAGAAGCGTGTTATTTACAGTTTCAATTAGTAAGCACGCGAGCGTCACAGAGCTTACCAGCCATTTCCAGTGGCAGATGCTTCAAGAAAAGCGTTCAGCATCACGGTGTAGTTTGTATTTAATGTTCCGAGAGCATACTTCCCCAGAAGAGTCACATATACATTGCTACCTCCAACGCATATCCCGCGAAAAGACCGCGAGGAGACTTGTAGCCAACTGTTCTTCCTGCGAGCTACTCGCAACTGGAACAGGAAAGTGGGGAAGTGGCAGTAGTGCGCCAAGTACTCCGCCACACAATGCAAGACGGCGTGCGGAGGATACGTGTAGATATAGGTGGAACTTTTGTACCCCAACTGTCTACGTGTAGTACACTCCTGGAAATGGAAAAAAGAACACATTGACACCGGTGTGTCAGACCCACCATACTTGCTCCGGACACTGCGAGAGGGCTGTACAAGCAATGATCACACGCACGGCACAGCGGACACACCAGGAACCGCGGTGTTGGCCGTCGAATGGCGCTAGCTGCGCAGCATTTGTGCACCGCCGCCGTCAGTGTCAGCCAGTTTGCCGTGGCATACGGAGCTCCATCGCAGTCTTTAACACTGGTAGCATGCCGCGACAGCGTGGACGTGAACCGTATGTGCAGTTGACGGACTTTGAGCGAGGGCGTATAGTGGGCATGCGGGAGGCCGGGTGGACGTACCGCCGAATTGCTCAACACGTGGGGCGTGAGGTCTCCACAGTACATCGATGTTGTCGCCAGTGGTCGGCGGAAGGTGCACGTGCCCGTCGACCTGGGACCAGACCGCAGCGACGCACGGATGCACGCCAAGACCGTAGGATCCTACGCAGTGCCGTAGGGGACCGCACCGCCACTTCCCAGCAAATTAGGGACACTGTTGCTCCTGGGGTATCGGCGAGGACCATTCGCAATCGTCTCCATGAAGCTGGGCTACGGTCCCGCACACCGTTAGGCCGTCTTCCGCTCACGCCCCAACATCGTGCAGCCTGCCTCCAGTGGTGTCGCGACAGGCGTGAATGGAGGGACGAATGGAGACGTGTCGTCTTCAGCGATGAGAGTCGCTTCTGCCTTGGTGCCAATGATGGTCGTATGCGTGTTTGGCGCCGTGCAGGTGAGCGCCACAATCAGGACTGCATACGACCGAGGCACACAGGGCCAACACCCGGCATCATGGTGTGGGGAGCGATCTCCTACACTGGCCGTACACCGCTGGTGATCGTCGAGGGGACACTGAATAGTGCACGGTACATCCAAACCGTCATCGAACCCATCGTTCTACCATTCCTAGACCGGCAAGGGAACTTGCTGTTCCAACAGGACAATGCACGTCCGCATGTATCCCGTGCCACCCAACGTGCTCTAGAAGGTGTAAGTCAACTACCCTGGCCAGCAAGATCTCCGGATCTGTCCCCCATTGAGCATGTTTGGGACTGGATGAAGCGTCGTCTCACGCGGTCTGCACGTCCAGCACGAACGCTGGTCCAACTGAGGCGCCAGGTGGAAATGGAATGGCAAGCCGTTCCACAGGACTACATCCAGCATCTCTACGATCGTCTCCATGGGAGAATAGCAGCCTGCATTGCTGCCGAAGGTGGATATACACTGTACTAGTGCCGACATTGTGCATGCTCTGTTGTCTGTGTCTATGTGCCTGTGGTTCTGTCAGTGTGATCATGTGATGTATCTGACCTCAGGAATGTGTCAATAAAGTTTCCCCTTCCTGGGACAATGAATTCACGGTGTTCTTATTTCAATTTCCAGGAGTGTATTATTTGTGTGAAAGTGAGCGAATTTTTCAAACGTTTGTGACTCGTGTAACTGAGGTTGGGACTTACAAGGGAATGGTCAGACTTGACATGCGGAAACATGTATTGCTTTTTTTTAACACTGTTATTTAACTGTGCAAAAGGTCCGTATGCAAAATTGTAGCTGCTGACATGAACTGGAAGTCACCTAAAAAAAATCACGAACATGGCTGTTTTTCCTGCTTGGCGCTTTCAATGACGGCTGGCCACCCCTGGAAATGGCGAGTCGCGGGCGTTGTGCGCATGGTCGGCAAGTGCGGCCGTCTTATCGCGGTGTTCACTAGCCAGGAATATCGCTGCACGGTTTTGGTGGAAATGGGAAACGAATATTCGTTTCTGTGGCATGCACGTCCCTTCAATTTCTGATACGTATTTCGAGACATACCGTCCTGAAACTGGTTAGAGATGTGAAAGATGTTCTGTACATGTTCATCTATACTCCGCAAGCCACTTTAAGGTGAACATTTAATCTCTCCTCACAGGTGATGGCGAACCCTGTAAATGTTTTGCTGCTTGCCATGGAGATATACCACAGACGCCAAATGAAGTAATCAACAGAAAACACGCGTGAAGACTATGTGTTGTGCGACATGGTTGTTAAACTTCTAGACGAGCATGTAAATGGCGCAGACATGTGGATAGAAACAAATGAAATACTCTATATTGCAGACTGTGAATCTACAGACGGCGAAGACACCGACGAAAGTTGCACTCATGAAGACTCTTCGAGTGATAGTGCCACGTACCATCATCAATTATCTCCGAAAGTAACATCAACTACAATTACCTTATGAGACAAAGAAAAAGCGGTGACGTATTGGTTCAACGGAAGTGGTAAGAAACGCCTACGTGTCAGTACTGTTCAAAATAAGTATCGCTTTGTCCGTTCTGAACGTGAATTGTATAGATGGTTCAAATGGTTCAAATGGCTCTGACCACTATGGGACTTAACTTCTGAGGTCATCAGTCCCCTAGAACTTAGAACTACTTAAACCTAACTAACCTAAGGACATCACACACATCCAAGCCCGAGGCAGGATGCGAACCTGCGACCGTAGCAGTCCCGCAGTTCCGGACTGAGCGTCTAGAACCGCGAGACCACCGCGGCCGGCTGTATAGATGGAAAAAGGAAGTCGCTGGACGGCGTAAGAGTCGACTGGAAATTGCGACGGAGATAAATGCGCGGCTTTTTGAGCTATTTACCGATGCCAGACAACAGTCATTTAGTTTCATCGATACAGCTTTGCGTGAGTGGGCGTTAGAGATTGCCAACGCGATAGGCGCTAAAGAATTTACAGCTTCTCAAAGTTGGATTAGTCGTTTCAAAAGATCACATAAAATTGTGGCAAGAAAAATAACAAAGTTTGTATCGAGAAACAGGTCGGAAAATGAAGTGACACAAGTGGAAATGATAGAAGCTTTTCTGACGAATGCAAAAAATAAGATCGCTAGTTTTAGTGAATCGTACGTGTACAGTGCAGATCAGTCAGGTTTTCAAAAAGAAATGCGTGCGAAAAGAACACTGTCATTCAAAGGGGACTGCACTCATCCATTCATACACTATAATGCCCATAATTAGTGTGGATGGTTCATTGCTGCCTAAACTATATGTGTGTCTTCAACAACCAACTGGACGTTTTGGACCACGTGTCAAAAGAACAATGTTCTACGCAAACAATCTTGTGGTAGACGCATCGAAATCTGGAAAAATGGGAAATAAAAACGTTACACTTTTCATGCGTCATGCTTTTCTTCCGTTCTACGGGAACAAATCTCTTCTCCTTCTAGATTCGTGGTCAGGTCATAAAAGGTCTGATTCATTAAAATATGTATTTCAAGCCCACCTTGACAAAGAAGTAGAGATACTTCATATTCCACCCGGCACGACGAACGTAATTCAACCTTTAGACAGAGAATTTTTCCGTCAGTGGAATGCATTTTACAGAAAACTAACAGAGAAAATTATTGTGTGCAGATCACTGCAATTTCCTGTCTATCACCGTGACAATATTCTCAAGCTGCAATCAGTAGTACATTATCATTTTCCTCCGCACGGTTTCAGAATTTGGTTAAATATGCGTGGCACTCCTCGAAATATACTGATACTAGGCCTGATTCCTTCCTAACACCAGCCCAGTTTTGCCTACAAACATCTAATAACGTCTGCGATTCGCAGGGTTCTCATATGTCGTCTTTGCTTGTATGTTCTTGGTGCACAAAAAACCTGTGTTTCGAACATTGTATCAATATTTCGCATTTTTGCGGTAATTACAAGAAATAAAATTTGGACGTGTTCTAAACCTGTGGTGTCACCGCCAGACACCACACTTGCTAGGTGGTAGCTTTAAATCGGCCGCGGTCCATTAGTACTTGTCGGACCCGCGTGTCGCCACTGTGTGATCGCAGACCGAGCGCCACCACAAGGCAGGTCTCGAGAGACGAACTAGCACTCGCCCCAGCTGTACGGACGACATTGCTAGCGACTACACTGACGAAGCATCGCTCATTAGCCGAGCAGATAGTTAGAATAGCCTTCAGCTAAGTCCATGGCTACGACCTAGCAAGGCGCCATTAGCCTTACATAGCAATTGATAATTATCGTCTAAAGCATGTCTCAACAAGAGCGATGTATACAACAAGGATGGATTAAAGTTAAGTATTCCCAAAGCAACGTACTTTTCTTTATTGCATTCATTGAGCGTCCTGTTTCAGACTTCAAGATATTCTGCGGGAGCTTATAGCGTGCATATCGGCCCCCTCAAAATAACACTGTGTCGGCACTTCTGTCGACACATCAAAACCGTTTATTTATTTGTGTCTATTTCATAGCTATTTGGAAAGAATGTTGTAGATAACATATCAGCCGTATTTGTCAACGAATGTTTAATTATCATACGATCGCTTTCACTGTAGAATCAACTCTCTCACTGGTGTGGCAAGAGAGCGGCGCTAGCTAACGCCACCTTGTCCCTAGATGGCGTTGGTGTAACGTAGCGAGAGAGGTCAAGGTTGTACAAGAGGCAGTTATAAGCGCGGAAACCATGCGACAATAATGTCTTACTTCATAAAATTGTTTACAGACTTCCAGGTCATGTCAGCAGCTAAAATTCTGCATACAGACTTCTTGCAATGTTAACTCACGGTGGTAAAAAAAGCAACATAGGTTTCGACATGACAAGTCTGACCATTCCCTTGTTAGGTATCTGCCTGATATAGACCCAGTGTGATATTGGAAACTCCCTAAGAACGACGTCCAGGATGGCCGGCACACCGACCCTCATAGTTAATCCCCCGCGTGGGTTCGCGCTTGACACTGTGTGTCTCGGAGTGTTGAATTCCATAACAATTTCCGAAATGGAATGTCCCATGCGCCTAGCTCCAACTGCCATACCCCGTTCAGAGTCTATCAATTCCTGTCACTCGGCCATAATCACATCGAAAACCTTTTCACACGAATCACCTGAATGCTAATGATATCTCCGCCAATGCACTGACCTTTTCTGTACCTTGTGTGCGCGATGCTACCGCCATGTATAGGCGTACATAGCGCTGTCCCATGACATTTGTCACCGCAGAGTACACTGATCGTGGTAGGGACCGTTTAATGGAGCGATATGTAGCTGGCAAGTTGCAGCATACTGGCCGGGCCAGACCGGCAAGTAAGAGCCGTCGCACGGTCGGAGAGGCCGCAGTGAGCAAGGCGAGAGGGTAGGCAGGTATCTGCGCACTCAGTAAGTGCATGCTGCTTGGATTCCCCTACGGGAGAGAGGGGCGAAACTAAGCAACCACGTGGCTATGGACACTAAAGCAGCAATTTGAGGCTCTGAGTATGTCTAAAACTAAAATAGATCTATTCGCCAAATACAATAAAATCGCTTCCAAAAGAGCTACAGAAAATCAAAAGACAACATTGAAATCGCAATAAATAGATGATTCCTATAAAATGATCACTATTTCTATATCGTATTCAGCAATGAAGTTATTAACATCTTTTCTCTACCTCGTGATGACTGGGTGTTGTGTGATGTCCTTAGGTTAGTTAGGTTTAAGTAGTTCTAAGTTCTAGGGGACTGATGACCATAGATATTAAGTCCCATAGTGCTCAGAGCCGTTATTAACATCTGTATGTGAAATTGTACGTACAACAGTAGCAAAAGCTATAGACAAGCTACAAATGTGTATGATACATCGTCTATGCTTGAGATCAGGAACAGTACAGATAAACGGACCATCTGTTTATTACAAATACAAATCTATATTACTTTTTCCTGTCTGCCCAAACGAAGAGTTCTCCATAGTTACACAAAAATGTTAGCCTCTGCGTGAATTATTTGTGCTAAGTTCTTAATTGTCTGTGCTTTTAATAAGAAATTTGCGTATTACCTTTTGTAGAGAAGGTATTTGAGTAATGTAGTGCGGAACCAGGAAAAGAGGATAAAGTAGCACACTTGACTAGCGATTGCCATTCCGTTTTGTTCGGCATTCAAAATGTAATAAAGAATCGATTATATGATAACATGTGAATGCAATGACATTTCATGCGTAAAGAATGATGGTCAGGTATGTACATATTCTTTTGACTCTTTTGCTGGTTGTAGTTGGTTGGGGAAGACTGGTAAGATATTATGCGATCAGTGAGCCACACGCATGTTACGTGATAATGTCGTGTGCAGTTCGTTTGGGGTCAGACATACAGGCATTAATTTGCTGTCGCGCGGGGTAGCCGTACGGTCTTAAGCGCCATGCCACGGTTCGAGCGGCTCCTCCCGTCGGAGGTTCGAGTGTGGGTGTGTGTGTTGCGTAAGTTAGTTTAAGTTAGATTAATTAGTTTGTAAGCCTAGGGACCAACGACCTCAGCAGTTTGTCCCATAGGAACTTACCATAAAATTAATTTGCTACTTTGAGAGTGTATAATCACTGAGTGGTGTTATAGACGTCTATTGCTGAACAGCGTTTTAATAGATGGTACGTTATGAATAGTCTTGAGAGAACTGTTAAAATGTTAGGAGTTTGTTCAGATCATCGGTTTGTTGCGCTGCACAATATGAACAATATTCTTTAATCGTTGCCTGAGCACACTCTGCTTTCTCTGTTAGGACAGTCTTACAAACTTACGAGCTTCACTGTTTACAGTATTCGCCCGTGTGAAGCCATCATTCCTAACAATTTGTTTCTTAAAGGCAAATGATAAACTGTACGTGAATCTTAATTCTGTGGTCAAGGTACGTTTTTGTCCGAAGGGATAATACCTATATCCTTTTTTATTTAGTAACTCACAAGCAATTTGTTCAGTATTTATTCACTGATTGTACTTTAGGGCGGCTTATCATTTAAAAAGAATTTTTAAGGGTACAATGGAAGGGTTTACAACCAAACTCCCATGTCAGGATACGAGCCACTAAACTGAATTTTTATTGTGAACTCGCGCTCCGGCGATCAGGTAACAACTAAATATTTATCTGACCAATGATTTCACTCCACTTACTTGTTATCTTCCATTGTCTGGTAAAATTCCAACTGCTTGATATCGTTAGCGATTAAAACAGTTGTAGGGTAGCTATGTTGCAACGCTACATCACAAATCGGTGGAAATCGGAGTGCTCTGAGAAACTGATGCCCAAAATCAGAAGAAATATTTAAAGGACAAAAATCAGAATTTTAAACATTCAAGAAACGAGACTACCACATGAGGACAACATGGATTACGGAAATTTGCAGACTGTTGAAAACTTAAACAGACAAAAGTATTCTAAAAAAAACATATGTCAAGAAATGGAATGTTGTGGGTTGGCAGGAGAGCCAACACCGTGTTATTAGAGGAAGCCGAAAGGCACGCGTTTTAGCTCACGCAGGCTGGCGTGAGGTCTGGAACAGGACAAGGAAATTAGAATTTAGAAAAACGGAGTAGCTGGTGGAATACTTAACTTTAATCCATTAATGGTGAACGTCGCTCTTGACTGTACATTATTCACAATATCAATAGTAACTGAACATGGCGCCTTGCTAGGTCGTAGCAAATGACGTAGCTGAAGGCTATGCTAACTATCGTCTCGGCAATTGAGAGCGTATTTTGTCAGTGAACCATCGCTAGCAAAGTCGGTTGTACAACTGGGGCGAGTGCTAGGAAGTCTCTCTAGACCTACCCTGTGGCGGCGCTCGGTCAGCAATCACTGATAGTGGCGACACGCGGGTCCGACGTATACTAACGGACCGCGGCCGATTTAAAGGCTACCACCTAGCAAGTGTGGTGTCTGGCGGTGACACCACATGGAACCAATCAGATTAACCCAACACAGGTTGTGGAATTCTACTAAACTTGCAGTAAAGCAACAATTGTAATAATAAAATAAATGAGTGAAGTAAATGAAGGCTTGAAGGAAACAGGAATAACATATCTTACGTACCACACAGAAAAATGTTTAGCCACAAAATTCACGACTGAGTAGTTGGCAGAAAAATAAAACTTGTTCTGACGAGAGGAAAACAGTCCATTCTGAGAGAATCGAAGAAATGTAGAACTCAATAAAAAAAACTCTGAAAATGCTGCACGTTGTACCTCGTACGATCCAGTAGGGCCCAAACGTGAACAATAATAATTAGTTAAAGCAACACTTTTCTGAGGGACATTGAATTCCTGTCGGCGTCATGGTCAGAATTCTGTAGCCTGGTACAAAACCTTTTAACGAGCTGCTAACTGATATATGGAAGAGTAGAAGTAAGTCTGACACTGAAAACTCAATGTTCCACGCCAGGCAGTCTAAAAATAAGCACGTGTAAGCATTTTGATGGGTGTCTAACTTCCAATTTTCAAATATTCTGAATTAAAAGAAACTTTTTTTCACTCGTCGGTCGGTTTAGTTTTGGCCACTGAGTTTATTTCGTTACATTTGGACCTTAATGTGGATAACGAACTAAAAATAGTGAGACATGGAAGCAGAAGACGTTGTTAAAGTAACTGCTGGAAAAACAAACTAGTGCACTTTTTAGAGATTTCCAGTACAGTCAAGATTTACTGTTGCAACAGTGTTTATGGAGTACATGAAATTATTACAATTACAGATTAACCGCACAAGCGGTTCTGAAGTAGAGGTATCAACCCATGCTGTGAAACACTTATATTATTACGATATGCAGCCTCCACGGGTGGCAATGCAGGTGCTACCTCTGGCATCCAGTCGATTGTACAGATGGCGAATACTGTCCTGGGATACGTTATGCCACGCCTGCTCGACCCGTTCACGTAGCCACGTACTTCTGTAAGAGTTGTTCGTTGAAAAGTTGCACGAGTCACTCCTCGTCCCATCATATCACACACAGGTCACTTGCAGACAAGCCCGAAGATCGTGCTGACCAGGGAGGTTGCTGCACGTCCTGCAGAGCACGTTGAGTTTCACTGGCAGAGCAATATCCTGTCGGAACAACAGCTCACCTTCCTGTTGCAAGAACGGGTCTAACATCATTCTGCACGTCCCCTCCAGGACCACCAGAGGAGAACGAGTGTTGTAGCTTATCACACCACAGAACATAAGCCCTGGGATGGGGCCAGTGTGTCTTGGACGAATGCATTATACGAGACAGGCCCACGACGTACGTGCAAACTACCATAACTCGCATCCAGGCAGAATCTGCTTTCATCGCTGTAGACTACGGTGCTCCATCCCATCTCCAATGTGATTCTCTGACAGCACCAGTCGAGCCGTGCACGTCGATCTTGTCGTGTGAGTGGAAGACGGGCTGGAGGTGTGCATGCCTGTGGTCCCATTGCTAATAACAGATTCGCAACAGCTCGTGTTGACACGTTTGGGCTCACAAGCCCTCTTATCTGCGCTATGACAGCTGTACGATCTGCCACTTCTACCCTTACATTATGGCGATCCTGGCGGGCGTCCGTGGTGCGTGGCGCCCGGAACCCCGTCCATGCATGTGAGAATGTTCACTTGACCTCTGATACCAGCATCGTTGCACAACTGTCACAGCACGTCCAGCTTGTGTGGCAGTTCTCCTAAAGGACCATTCCTCCATTCGAAAGGCCACGGTCTGACCACTTTCAAACACGCTCAGTTCGCTGCAGGAAGCACGAGTGCGTCTTGTGGCGTTGTTGCCTGCTTCCTTCACACGTTTGCACCACACTGGGCCTTCTGGCTGTGAGCATTCCCTACTAAAGAATAGACACAGATGGAGCTCTGGTAGCTATGTCACTATGCCATCTGTTGGCGGACGACACAGAAACCGTTATCAGTGCATCTACTATACCGCAGGTAGCATATGCCGTCATCGATTCAAAATTGACGTCATCTTTCCAGGTTTACTAACTTTTTTTAAAAATGGCTCAAATGGCCCTGAGCACTATGGGACTTAACTGCTGAGGTCATCAGTCCCCTAGAACTTAGAACTACTTAAAGCTAACTAACCTAAGGACGTCACACACATCCATGCCGGAGGCAGAACTCGAACCTGCGACCGTAGTGGTCGCGCGGTTCCAGACTGTAGCGCCTATAACACCAGCCGGCATTTTTTTTTCTTTTTCTTTTTTTTCCCGGTAGTGTATATGTTAGTAGAAGGAAGAAAGGAGCATTAGGATAAATGGAAGAAATGAAGGAAGATTAGGATAAATGGAAGGAAGATTAAGGTTCAGCGCCCCGTCCACGACGAGGTCTTTTCAGATGAAGGGCAAACTATGATTTGGGAAGGATGAGTAAGGAAATCGGACTTGTCCCTTAAAGCGACTATCTCGGAATTCACTATGAACGGAAACAGAAACCTGGCCATGGATTTGAACCTCTAATCTTTCTTCCGACCCTCCTTTTCTGCGATGGAGCACTGAAATGGATGAGCATCTGGATGGTGACGCGATACCTATTGTGTTGTCATCCACTGTGTAAAAGCCACGAACGTTACGGACTGCAATGGGCACTTAAGGCTCTAACAGGAATGCAAAATGGCAAAATGTGGCTCACTTATACCGCTAAATGTAGCTGCTCGAATAGTGACTAACCTTCGTCGAATGCAGAGACCAATTCCAAAACTGCTGCCAAACTGAATAACCAGGGGCAGCAACAGATACGCACCACGATACTTAATTTAGAGCTGCCTGGATTTAATGGACAGGAGGCTCTCCGATGGAGTACGGTGTTATTTTGAGGATCAGGCGTGTCACGAATGTCCGGTTTTACGGCGACAGTGAGTTAATTAGAGCCGCTGCAAATAATCACGTCTGTCAAGAAGTCTAAACGACTGCTGCAGTGACGTTGATTGAGGAACGATGCCGGTTTTTGCTTCCAGTGAGTTAGGAAATATGTCAGGCCGTAGCACGTCATAGTAGCGAAACTGTGTCCGCCACACTATGGTTGTACAGATAGGATACTCGTAGTAGGGCGACAGAAGGCAGAGGCACATTCAACCTTAGACAACTACTTTTGAAACACATTGACACTTTCATGTAGAAAGAAAAACTGTTTAAGAATTTTGTTTTAATGGAAGCAGTTGCTTCCAATATCTCTGTATACTTCCCAGAAGAATCGCTTACCTAATCTGTACTATCCCTTGCTTCAGCTTACAGTTTTATCTGTCTCTATTACCCAGTGCGATCTCGATCCACGGTCTCCCCTGTCTTTCTGGCATCATTGCAGAGACGAGTTCTATTCTCTCATGTTGCATATCTACAAAAACCTCTGAGTTTAGACTAAGGGGACCATAGAATCAAATAATAAGTCTTATGTGTTGAATCCTGCCTAGTCATCACATGTCGGGTGTCTAAGAAACCTGCTTTCTCGGATCGCTAGACAGCATTCAAACAGATCTGATTAATGAGTTTTATTAGAAAACAGGAAATATTGCAATACTTAACTTGGTGTTTAACAAATGTGTCGCAAGCACAGGGCGACAGGCAATAAGCAAGTTCTTCAGTATATACGAATGGCTCTGAGCACTATGGGACTTAACTTCTGTGGTCATCAGTCCCCTAGAACTTAGAACTACTTAAACCTAACTAACCTAAGGACATCACACACATCCATGCCCGAGGCAGGATGCGAATCTGCGATCGTATCAGTCCCGCGGTTCCGGACTGCGCGCCTAGAACCACTAGACCACCGCGGCCGGCTTCAGTATATACAATTCCTTATACAAGTGAAGTAATACAGTTGACGCATCTATTCAGGTCGCTAGTCTTCAGGCTTCTGTAGAACTGGGCCGTGGCCAGTCGGGCGCGGCGCTTATGTTCTCTTCGCACAGAGGTCGCTGCTGTCACGTTGTCGTCCTGTAGAGGGCTGTCAGCGTGCAATCGGCTGACGTCTTCTTCACAGCCCTCTCTGCTCTCCCGTTCCCGACTGGCGTGTCGACGCTTCACTTTACGCCGTAACATTATGTAACTAAAAAAAAGAAACATTAGTGTGACATCAAAGCATAACCAAAACAAAGACACTGTATCCGACGCCGGCCGGTGTGGCCGAGCGGTTCTAGGAGCTTCAGTTTGGAACCACGCGAACGCTACGGTCGCAGGTTCGAATTCTGCCTCGGGCATGGTTCAAATGGCTCTGAGCACTATGGAGCTTAACATCTGAGGTCGTCAGTCCCCTAGAACTTAGAACTACTTAAAGCTAACTAACCTAAAGACATCACACACATACATGCCCGAGGCAGGATTCGGACCTGCGACCGTAGCGGTCGCGCGGTTCCAGACTGTAGCGCCTAGAACCGCTCGGCCACTCCGGCCGGCTCTCGGGCATGGATGTGTGTGATGTCCTAGGTTGGTTAGGTTTAACTAGTTCTAAGTTCTAGGGGACTGATGACCTCAGATGTTAAGTCCCATAGTGCTCATAGCCATTTGAACCATTTGGACTCTATCTGACGCGTGCATGTTTATACGTTTGTGAAATCAAAACCAGTGGCTGGGTAGTATTCAAAACGGTGTCGCTGCAAGCCATGCACCGTACCATGCTGGATACTACTTGGCTCGCTGTCCTCAATGTGGCCGAGACGTTGCTGGTCCTATTACCATCTCCAGCAATACTCAGCCAGCCGCCTGACGGGTACTTCCTGGTTCCTGTATGTGGAAGGATCTAGTATGTTTTCCGTCGCTCCGCGGAAAGTACTATCTCGAAATTTCAATAGTAAACCTCTCCGTGATTCAAAACGTCTCTGTTGTAGTGTCTACCACTGGAGATTGTTGAGGTTCTCTGTAACGCTCCCGTGCCGACTAAACAAACCTGTGACGAAACGCGCCGCTTTTCGTTGAAACTTCTCTGACCCTTCTATCAGTCCTACCTGGTAAGGGTCCCAGATCGATGAACAATATTCAAGAATCGGTCGAACAAGCCCCTTGAAAGGCCTTCTGAGGCCATCCAGTGTGTGAGGAGCACTCATATGACAATGCACTGAAGGTTTCAACTGGTCCAACGAATTCTCAGTTTCGTTCGCGTCGGTGGATACTAGAGGAAATTCCATTCGGTTGATTCCTGCCCCCTTGAAGAGGTGTTCACTATGTGGCTGCGGTGTGCTCATGCGTTTACTTCTCGAAAGGCGAATCTGTCGCCGAAATGTTAACTGTAGAGCTGGAGGGTTCTCATCCGATACACAGTCCTCAGATTTACCCTCTACGTTGATGAGTGGCGTCCTACTTACGTTTACGGTTCCTGTCAAGACATGAGCGATCCACTTCTCTGCTGTTCTAGTGGCACTGGTCATCCCCGCACACTGCGGCGTCTATCACAAGGAGGCAGACACGGCGGTGGAGAGAACCCGGAGTTACTAATCCTAGTTCCATTCCAGGTATTTCGTTGCAGACCTACTTCGCGTGTTTGTTTTTCTATTGAGTTATTTCAGATAATTTTGTCACGTGAAGCTAACGAATGATTTTAATTTGTTTGTAATCCCTACCATTACGAAACAAAGTAGCATATCACTCGCAACATGCACAATTTTTACTAAGTTTCCGAAGAAACTAGATATGATTCAGTCACTTCGTGGGGGATCCCTAAAAGACACCTCTGCTTTTGTATCTGGATGTCTGCATTTGTAACTAAATGCGTTATTTAACGTCCATGTTTCGTTAAGTTCTGTTAAAACAAAGTTGCATGTCCAGTCACTCGTCGACCAATCTGGTGTACCAATAGAAGACAGCGAAAGGAAAGTTGAAGTTTTAAATTTCCCCGTTTAATCCACTAAAGTGGGACGGGGAGATAACACTGCTATTAAACCATCGTACAGTTTACTACACTACATTGCATTCACAGGAAGTCATAATTTATTCTTAATTTATAGGTTATGCATTAGTGAATTACAGTTATTACACTGCCCAGCCACATTAATGTGAGCTCTTGTCAAAAGCCTGAATAAAACACATTTTGCGGTATGGAGGACTGTGACATCTACTAGAAGAGAGTCAGTGAGGTCCTGGAAGGTATCGACAAGATTGTGGAGCCATGCTGACACCACTGCTGTGGCCAGCTGTGCTATTTTTCTCGGTTGAGGCTCCGTGACGCAAAGAGCCCAGTCGACGTGGTCCCACAGATTCTCGATTGGGTTTAAATCCGGGGAGTTTGGTGGCAAGAAATGCACGGTAAAATTATCCTGGTGCTCTTCGAACCACGCACATATACTTCTAGCTGTTTTAAAAAACTGCATTGTCCTGCTGGTAGTAGCAATCGTGCATGGTTGACATGGTTCCCAAGGGTAGATGCATCCTTGTGTTGATCCGCTGTGCCTTCCAGAATGACAAAATCACCCAGGGAATGCCAAGAAAACATTCCCCAGACCAGATACGCTCCCTCCTCGGCCTGAACCCTTTCGACGACAGTAGTAGCGAGATGGGGCTGTAAGGACACTTTTGATATCTAATTGATATGCAGATTAATTAAATTGATCAAGTAAATTTCCCTACCCCTGACTACGCCTACCCCCGCCCCCAGATAACGTCATATGTTTTTCTCATATAGGTACAAAAAAATGGCTCTGAGCACTATGGGACTTAACGTCTGAGGTCATCAGTCCCCTAGAACTTAGAACTACTTAAACCTAACTAACTTAAGGGCGTCACACACATCCATGCCCGAGGCAGGATTCGAACCTGTGATCGTAGCGGTCGCGCAGTTCCAGACTGTAGCGTCTAGAACCGCTCGGTCACCCGGGCCGGCGTAGGTACAAAAAGGGGGTCACTATACTTTCGACAACCTAGTTTCAACAACTTTTCAAGGTCGTCCGACTACCAACTTTCCACATCTGAAATACAAGCCCATGGGCCATTGTATTAGGAAATGTCTTAGGAGTTTTGGTGGATTAGCGAATAAGAGAAGCAAATATTCTAGTACCAAATCTTTATCACTGCATATAAATTTATATACAGATCATTGTACGATGTCTATTCGGGAAGTACGGAACGTTATGTCGCGAAATGGAAACCACAGTGAAAATCAAAACTGTTTTATTTGCAACAGTTAGCTACACCTTCCAGCTACTTCTCTACACAGTCGCCGCTCAGACTGAGACATCTGTAGTAGCGTTGTACCAACGTTTCAATTCCCTCGTTATAGAAGACAGCCGCCAGTGCTTTTCGATAATTTTCTACTCTGAACTGCAGCTCGTTGTCTGTGTCAAAATACTGTCTTCATAGTCAGCGGTTGATTTGAGCAGAGATGAACATCAGGGGTAGCCAATTACGGGCTGTATTGTGGGTTATCAAACACTTCCCATCGAAGACGCTGCAGGAGCATCTTCATTGCCACTGCAGAGTGCGGCCAAGAATTGTCGTGTAGAACGGACCGCATGACAGTTATGTTATTTGGATTTCGTAGCTTCAGGTGAAATCCTTCACTAGGCCCTCATGGTTGGCGGTAGACACTAATTTCTAGCCATCTTTACGTTCTCCCTGTGAGCCCACAACTGAAAAGAGCGACATGATGCGATCGACAGGCGTACTAGTCATAGTGCCCAGCGTATCTGTGCAAAGCCTCATCAGGTTTTCACTGTATTTTCCATTTTGCGACCGATCGCTCCTTACTTTCCTAATAACCCTCGTATATAGGAAATGTCCAAGGACTTTTAGTAGATTAGAGAACAAGGGAAGCAAAGATTCTAGTATCAAATCTTTATTAACTACTGCATATACATTTACATACAGAAAACAACCCTTTCCTTGTTTTTGTTAGGTGTGATTTTAGTGATGGCCAATTTAATTTTAACATATAATTTAAATCCACATCTCAATCATCCGTTTCTTTCTCCAGCCAGTAATTTGACAAATACAGATATGGTATGTTTTCCAACTCCAGTATATATCTATATTTTTCCCTGTATACTTTTATGGCTTTAACAATCAGTTCTGTTCCTTATGGCAGTTCTTCTAGACGAGAGCATTAGGGGATTTTAATTTTTTCTCTTATTTCCTGCATGACACTGTTGTTACAACACTCCACATCTTCCTGTGTGTAAGCTGCAAGTTCTTCTGCTGCACATTATTGCGGAATTTCGGTATAGAACTTCAAGTGCACAACTTTTGCAAACGAATTGTCATTAAAGGTTGTTGTTCCGTTGGTTTTAAGCTCTAAAAATGGTTGTTCCGTTGCTAAGTGTATGACATGGAGCCCATCACATTTCTATGTAATGTATCCATTCTTTTTAAGCAGCCCTAAGGAGGAATGGAGTTTGATAAACAGATTTTTCGCGTGTCCTTTAACGTAGTAAATATGCTCCAGTCGTTTTCGGCCAGTACTCCAACATATGGCCACTTACCTCTGCTCTTTACAGTAAGTGCTATTGTCTTGCATTCCCCAATAGTAGCTAGATTTCTCCATACACTGTGTTTAAAGCCATATGTAAACCTGGCCTGCACATCCGCAATAGACTCTTCCTTTTACATTTGCAGCTTATATTCTTCCTTTACAGCAGTTGTCTTCTCTGTACACTCTAGTTTTCTTTTCTTTACTTCGGTGTCTTCCATTTCCAGTTTCCTTTTCCGTGCACATAACACATTAACCGCATTTAAAGGTGTAATTTCTTTAATGGGAAATGGTTTAAGTCTGTGTGTGCATTTATTCTTCGCCGCGCAGGATTAGCCGAGCGGTCTTACGCGCTGCAGTCATGGACTGTGCGGCTGGTCCCGGCGGAGGTTCGAGTCCTCCCTCGGGCATGGATGTTTTGGGTGTTTGTGTTTGTCCTTAGGATAATTTAGGTTAAGTAGTGTGTAAGCTTAGGGACTGATGACCTTAGCAGTTAAGTCCCATAAGATTTCACACACACTTGAACATTTTTGAATTTACTCTTCTTCTTAGGACTTGTGGAATAACGTTGCTCGTGTCAACCAACCCCAATTCTGCAATATCTAAATCTGACAGTATTGTGGAGAACAGTGTTGTAGACTGAGGAAAATAAGTTTCTCCTGCTTTAACTTAACACTTCTGTATAATACTTATATCATCTTTATTCGAGTCAGTGTCAAGAATCTCCATATAGTTTATAGGTAGATAGTTAAAACTGTATGCAGACTGAATATAGCTGACAAGCGTTTCTCTGTCTGGAGTATCTGGAAGACTTACTTGTACAACTTCAATTTTCGGGTATTCTTATTACTCCAGTATACAAACTGCAGGACGTTATTAAACACAGCACAACAGTTATTCTGTACGTTATCTGTTAATTGACTCCTCATGGAAGCAAGTGGCCATGAGTAAAGTGGAGCACATTGTAAATACTGTTTACTGGTGTCGAATACACGAAAACACTCGTGCACAGGGTCGAATACACGATACATTCTGTAGCTGTGTATTGTAGCCTCCAACCTGGTAATGCCATGCTGCTTAGCCAAGGAAGATCTAAAAGTTTCTCGCAGTACCATGTCTGGACACTTTATAAAATCTATAATGTGGTTACAAGTATCTTTGTTCACTCTTGGACTCGTGATCTGCCATATAGATTTGTTATGTATCTTTAATCTGGAGTTGAAGCTTAACCACGTTAGATAGTCTATTCCAACTGTCTTATCATTGTCCACAATCACATTGGTGTTTCCCTGGTGATCCCCTTCCATTAGAACATTCGTTCTAATGGTTTGCAAAAGTTGTAAATTTAAATGTTTATACCGAAATTCCGCAAGAGTTTGCAGCAGAAGAACTTGCAGCATACACACAGGAGGATGCGGAGTGTTATAACAACAGTGACATGCAGGAAATTAGAGGAAAAATTGAAACCCTGGAATTCTCTCGTCTAGAAGAACTGCCAGAAGGAACAGAATTAATTGTTAAAGTCATAAAAGAGGTAGTTTACAGGAAAAAATAGAGATATGCTGGAGTACGAAAACATATCTTCTCTGTACTTGTCAAATTACTGGCTGGAGAAAGAAATAGATGATTCAGATGTGGATTTCAGTTATAAGCTACAAATTAAATTGGACGGTATTAAAACTACATCTACCAAAAATGTACATGCAAAAGTTAATAAAGATTTGGTACTAGCATATTTGCTTCTCTTATTAACTAATTCACCAAAAATCCTAAGACATTTCCTAATACAATGGTTGATGGGCATGTGTTTCAGATGTGGAAAGTGGGTAGTCAGATGACCTTGAAAAGGAGTTGAAACTGGGTAGTTGAAAGTATAGCGCCCCCCTAATCGTACCTATATGACTTCGTCTGGAGTTGGGGGTTGGCGTGGTCGGGGGATGCGATGGGCTTGGTCGGAGGCGGGGGTCTGCGTGGTCGGGGGTGGGTGAATTAATTGATCAATGTAATTAATTTGCATATCAGTCTGACATCAAAAGTGTGCTCGGAGCCCTGTCTCCCTACTACTGACGATTGTCGCAGGGTGGCGTCAAATCGAAAGACCTGCACCAGGCGAACGGTCTACCCGACGGGAAGCCCTAGCCACACGACATTTCGATTTCTGACGTCTCACTCGATGGAGCATAAAACGTGATAGATCTGCAAACATTGAGAGGCACCCACATGCCTTGTTCATACTGTGGCATCAAGCAGTCAGGCCTGCAAGATGAGTGGTCTGCCAAGCGAGTGGATTCATTCTTATTTATCGAGTAACATGAACTCTCGTACTCACAATTAAGTCACTAATCAACCTCCTGTATGAATAGTACGCAACGGAAACGCACATCTGACTATCAGTAATTTACAGAACTCTGACTGTTCACTACGCACTGGCAATACCACTTTTTCTTTTGTCTTTTATTTAACGGCTTTTATCAACACGTGACCACCGCACTGAATATGAATGGCGCACACATTATAAATTCGGGACATCATGACAACATACAATTCGAAGGAAATGTCCACCAATCTTTTTCTTTTCACTATCTTATTTATTCCGATAAATTCTATAACCTAAACACACAAATTCTATAACCTACAACAATAACACATGAGAAATTCCGCCCAGTGGGCATGGCTTTACATTGGTGATTCTCTACCTTATGGTCTCGTAATTATTTAACGCTACAGTGCACTTTCTGGATAGGATGGTGGATCTTTTATTATACCTCACACTTCGACTCTCACAATCATCATCACGGAACTTTCCTCCAGACCGAACGGTACCGAAGAAGCAAGCATAACCCACTAATCTTTTGAAACTACCTTGCTACTCTCCCATGCAAACCACACATACCCAAATTACATGACATACACCACACTACGACATGGAATATAATACAATGAATAGTCACAACACTATCACTTTCAGCTTTCCCACTTCAATTAGTACTTATCCCAGTTTCACACGACATTGCCCCACTTTGTAATTCTACTTTCCTACTATGAACTCTGGAGATATATGCACGTCTTCCTGTGCAATGCAAGCCAAGTGGCGTTGCTGGATAGACGGCCGACTCACCTTGCTTATCTCTCAGAGTTTGAATCTAGCGTCACACGGAATCATATCACGCAAAGTAATATTAAGAACATATTCATCACACACGCAAGTCCTCAACTGATACCATGGACGAGTACTTCTCTTTATCCTTTGTCTCATACACAGATTGAGACTCACACAGTACTCACCACGTGGAAGTACTCGTCTCTAATTTCAAGTCCAGCACACGCCATTTCTTAAATATTTCAACTTATGGTACACACGCTATTTCTTAAATATTTCAACTTATTGTACACACGCTAGTAATTCAGCTTAACTTAAGCACACGGAAGTATTTCAACTTATTGCTACACGTGGTTTCATTGTGACCGTTGGTCACTTCTGAAGATTACTACGATCCCATTAATATTACCTGCCTGACATTTAATTCTCCCCACAAAAGTTCCTGAAATAGAGAAATGATTATTTCAAACTACTCTTAAATATTCCACATGCATACCATGTCTCCACTCTTTTGTCTTTACAGAGCACAACTAAGACAGATCTTAACAGCACAAGATCCAGCGGCAGAGTGCCGCAACATGGCCGTTCTTCAGGTCATCTCGCACCTCTGTCGAGATGGGGGAAGACCATGCTACCGTATTGGTCAGCCACATTTCAGGCGCTCAAAGCTCCGGTAAGTTTCATCTCTTTGATTCCACCAAAGGTGGCTAAGGGATCGTCTCAAAGATGATCATATATTCACATTCACTATCTGCGGTTAGCAGACGACCATACATTCATTCATTTCACAAATCTCACCAAACTGGATGTAGGGATTTATTTTGTGGGAGTGCACATGTGATCAATTAAATAAATAAATTGTCATTCTTTCCCACACTGGTATCCGGCTTCGCTGTATTAATTGAAATTGAGTTATTATTAGAAAAAAATGTGTTGGTCTGACAAAAATAATGAAGTATGTTGTACCTATTTTCAATGTCGGGCGGTACTGTACCCTTTCACCACCAGCTACCCATGCAGAAAAAAATGGCACGGTACTGTCCTTACAATGCGAGGGTAGTTCCGAACATTTTTTTAGGAAAGCTGTATTAGAACAAACGTAGCAAGTCATCAAAATAACCAGGAGGAGACCTTAGCCCCTGGTGACCTCAAATAGACGACCAAATGCTGTTACTTTACCGAATTATTGACACAGTTGTTGCATTATTGTACTCTCCACAATCCAGAGTAACGTACACATACAAATTTACAACAATCCACATGACAAATAAAACATCACATCATACAAATAAAAAATAATGGTGAGATAAAAATTGGCTTAGTTACCGGGATCTCGGTTATTTTTAGGAGTAATCCAAACTTCAATAATTCTAAAACAAATAAAAAATACTAATTGTACTCATGAAATTTTAAATAGCTCACCGTCCAAACACAGAGCAAGTAATCTGACATTCATAAATTGCGGGGTAAAAACGTTTACACAGCAAAGTCTAAATACAAAACAAAATCAACGAAAGAAAAACATTGCGTACACTAGTTACATGTAGAATGTCAGGCTCCATACCATTACTCTAAAATATACATCAAACCTACAGAGAAATAAAACTGAGAAGAAAAACAATGAAATATACCACAAGCTACATACTGGTTACGTAATATAGTTCATCTAAGACATCATGTCATACCTAATTAACTATCATCACTTAAGCAATTGCCACCACTACTCGACTGTGAGTTTAACCTTATCCTTGTCCACCAGTACAAATACCTGCTGCTGAGCTAGTCAGTCCATCAACTTTGATCAATACACCCAGTAAATAGTTAGCAGTAAGTGCTTGAATCCACCAGTAGCTCTCGTGTCTTACTCTACTGCTCATTTCTCTGTTGTTACACATTTAGACGACAAGAACTTGCATTTCGACTAGCCTTCGTTACACTTTAATGTGAAATATCACCACTGTGATAATGCAAATAAGTGGCTTCAGTCAACATACCAACAAGATCATTACTGTCCACGACATCAAAATGCATCAGTTAATTCCGATATTTGTTGTGCAATGCAAATTCTTGTCCCCTGTGACAACCTTACTGACCAATGCAACAAGAGCCGCTCCGTTAGTATTACGCCACTGGCTAATAATTAAAGCATCATTGTACCAAATATTCTAATAAACATGCTACGTGAACTTGATAACCCAGAACAAAGAAAAAAACTATTCTAAACACAAATGTTAATGAAGTACAATTACACTTGCTGTCCCTTCAGGAATGAAACATATAAAAAAATTTACACAATTACAAGTACAAATACATTATTCCCTATCTTGCGAGTCACACTGAATCATTTTATTCTGTGATTTTCTTGGGGTCAAAAAAGTTGCTGACAGGTTCCCTAGAAACACTGTCTCGGTGTCAAAGCTCTCCCATGGTTACCCGGACGAAAGTCTAAGTCACTCAAATCGGCATTTTGAACACATTATATCATATCTGTTCTCGTTTACCTCCTCATCAAAGCATTGACCATGACCTACTGGGTTCCTTGACAACGCATCTGCCACTATATTCTGTGGCCCAGGAATATACATGACCGAAAATTGAAACTCCTGTAAATGGAGTGCCCACCTAGCGAGTCGTCTATGGTTAAGCTTGGCCGACATCAGAAACTGTAGTGACTTGTGGTCAGTATAGATTTTAGTATGCCTCCCATACAAATAGTATCTAAACTTACTAAAACCCCATACTATTGCCGAAGCTTCAAGCTCAGTTACCGTGTAATTTCTCTCAGCTTTGCTAAGCACTCGGCTCGCAAATGCAATAGGTTGTTGTATTACTTCTCCTCCCTGCTCTTGCTCTTGGAACAATGTTACCCCAAAGTCCACTACGGGAACTGTCCGTGGCCATACAAAACTCTTTCCCTAGGTCTGGATGTCCGAGAAGAGGTGCCGATAGCAGTGCCTTCTTTAACGCCTCATATTCTTCCTGCGCGACAGGGTGCCAATTCCATACCGTTTTCTTTCCAGTCAGCTGACATAGTCTGGGTGTCGCTGCACACCCAATCTTAATGAACCTCCTGTAAAAATTGATTAATCCTAAATAACCCCGTAGCTGACGTTTCGTTCTCGGCACCGGAAAATCTCTGATTGCTTCGAGTTTGTCTGGATTTGGTCTTATTCCCTCTGGTGTCACAATGTGACCTAGAAACTCGATTTCTTTCCGTCCAAATTCTGACTTTCCCAAATTCACGGTTACCCCATGTCTCTCCAGTGCACCGAGCAATATGCTTAACGTTCTATTGTGGTCTTCCCAGTTTCTTTCGGCTATCAGGACATCATCCACGTACTGTGTTACCTTATCTTTTATTTCATTAGGAATGACAGTATTTAGCGCTCTGATAAATGCCGCGGATGATACATTTAACCCAAATGGTAGTTTCCGGAATTGATACGATTTCCCGTAGCACAAGAAAGCAGTGTATTTTCTACACCCCCTATCTAACTTCACCTGCCAGAAACTCATTCTCAAATCAACTGAGCTGAGAACTCTGATCCCGTGGAACTTTTGTAGCAATTCGTCAAGTGTCAGCGGCCGATCTGTCTCTGGCTCTATTATCTTATTAATCCTTCTTGCGTCCAAAACTAATCTAATTGACCCATCCTTCTTTTCAACACAAACTAAAGGGCTGTTGTACGGACTGGATGCTGGTTCGATAATCCCTTGTTGTAGCATGCTTTCGATCTCAGCTTCCACTCTTTCTTTGTACACAACAGGTATCGGGTACACTTGGGCCCTAAACTGTTTAGAGAGGCTTGACCTTGAATCTATACACAAAATTTCTTATTGTACCCGCAGCATGTTTAAATACCTTTCTATTCTCGCATAAAATTTTCTGCAATTCCCCGTAGACCGTGGTCCCTCGTAAATGCCAGATTTTCTCCCTGATCTCCTCCTCCAAACATTTATGAACATCCTTCTTCTCTTGTTCGAACCCCGTATTCTGTGCCTGTCTACCGGACTTTACCGCCAGGCATAATGCTAAGTGTGCGTTATCTTTAGCATATAAGCAATCGTCGAATCTTAATGTAATTTCCTCCGAATCTCGTTTCAACTCCATCGAACCATTTATCATGTTAACGACTGCTTTATACTGGTTCAAAAAATTAACTCCTAATATCCCTTCAACAGTTAGAGATGACACAATCATGAACACTGTACTAACCCTCTTCGCCTGGCACACAAAGTCTACCTGCACTGGGGGACTGATGACCTTCGCTGTTTAGTCCCCCTTAAACATACCAACAACCACCAACCACCTCTACCTGCGCTTGTAACTTCACCTCAATTCCCTTTCCTGTAACTGCCCCTCTCACTGTTGTCCTTTGCAATGGCAACGTTGGCCATGGTTTTGTAAGACTACAACACTTAAACACATCTTCCCTCAAAACACTCATTACACTGCCTGTGTCGATGACACAAGGTACGATTAATATTATTTATTTCTACGCTAATTATTGGGTGGACTTCACTCCCCACATCTTCTACCTCCTCTAACAGATTCTCCCTTAGTTTTCCGTAATCGATATACCTAATAATTACATCATTAATAGTCCTGGTTTGTACCCGTCTATCATGTAGTCACCTTCTTGTCCCTCCGTCATTGTGAGAGTGATTGTCCTGTCGTGAACCCAATGACTGCCTATCCTCTCTTCGCCCATCATTTTCATTTTCCCTTCTTCTTCCATCTCTGCCCCATCTTCTATTTTCCCGGTTTGCCGGTCGATATCCCCATGAATTCTGCCCCCTATTTCCTCGCCATGTTCCATTTCCGTCATTCCTCTGATTCCATGCTCTCCTGTCATTCTAATAGTTTCTGCTGTTCCTATCCTCGACTCTGTCTGACCTATGAGTCGTATCACCGTTCACAATATTACTCTCATTACCCAGTTCCTGTTACAAGTGCTGAAATGATGCGGAATCGTCTAAGCCTCTGCCTGCTATCACTATATCTCTGCGCAGTCTCACTGGCAACTTAGTTATACAGATTCTAATGAGCTCCCCAGTTTCGTATGGCACATCCAAATACCTATTTCGTTTCAGCATTTCCTGATAGCACGACACTGGATCTCTTATACCACCTTCGTTACAATTTGGCATCATCAATATGCTTTGCTTAACCTGGTCCTGCTCACTTTTCGACCAGAATTCATTTAAAAACTTGTCACAAAATATATTGTAGCTACTACAGTCTTTAATAACTTCCTGCATTTCCGCTCTAGCCTTGTCCCTCAAATGGTTACACACAAACTTCATTTTGAGGAGCGGTCCCCACGATGAAGGTAATGAATCTTGAAATTGAGACAGCCACAGGCATGGATGTTGGTAATTATCAGGATACGAAAAACAAGTGTACGTTTGTACCGACACGAAGTGCCTCCTACATTCTTCTTCCGCATTTATGTTTTCCGACCTTGGACTATACCCAGTTGGGTTTGCCACCTGTTTTATCCGACACAACCGTTCTTCTAACTCTCTGAGTTCGTCTTCCTCTTTCTGCCTATTTTCGTTTTTGAATTTTTCTCACTCTCCCTCTGCAGTCTACCTGGTGGTGTTTCACCTTCGCTTCTGCACGCTAATTGCAACTGTGCTAGTTCTTCCCTATGTTTCCTATTTGTTTCTAATTGTGCCTCTTTAAACTGTAATGGTGATTGTATCTCCTCCTGGTCGGCATAAACCTCTCGCTACGTACTGTCAGAGCCTGTTTCGCCTCTTATACTGATCTTTTCTACATCTGCGTTAATCGTATTCATTCTGACCACTACCTCCGCAACTTCATCCCTGTGTTTATTTAGCGCCACTTCCTGCCGGGTGACTTGAGCTTCCACGCTGTCTAATGCCCCTTGTTTATCTGCAAGTAAGTCCTCCACTATCTCTTTGATTCGCTCATCCGGCAACACGCCCCTATGTTCTGTAATGTCGCTCTCTATTGCACTTATTCGTACCTCCAAATTATTGGCTTTTTCTTTCACGGCATCACATACTTGCTTCAACGCACCCAGATTCTTCTCCCCCGCATCTAACCGATTATTAACTGCGGCCAGACGCTCATCGATAACTGTGTGTAGCTTCCTCATTGCCTCTTTATTTCCCTTATCCATTGCCTCCAATCTTTCCTTATTTGCTTCCAATCTTTCCTTAGTCTCCCCATCCATTGCTTCCAATCTTTCCTTATTCTCCCTATCTCTCTCCTTATTATCTCTATTCATTGCTTCTAATCTTTCCTTATTATCTTTATCCATCTTCTGTAAAAACTGCAGTAGCACACTGTCATTTGCTACTTTCGGTGCGTTCACCTCGTTCGCCTGAGAAACCGTAGCTTTGCTAAGGGTAGCTGCACTTTCACTGCATACCTGACCTAGTCCCGGCTCGCCTGCGTCGTCGGGAAAAGCCCCCGTTTGTGGACAAAGCCCGCCCCATAAAGGATCACCTAGCCGCGGTCCGTTCAACAATTCAGCCCCTTCCGAGTCTTTGCCGTTCCCGCTCATTAGCCCATGGTCGACACCTACTTCCTGCTGCACTGCTACGTTCACCCCAGAATCACTATTCTCCTCGGTGACTACACTTTTCGACTGCGACCTAGTTACTACGGACATTACGCAAAAAAAATTATACAACGATCTTCCAGCCTTGGGCGATATAGCAAATAATTACATAAAAAAAATAAAAGATCCTCACCATCCAGAAACAAATTGCAAACAAAAAAATTTTATCTTCTTAGCGCTATCACAATATATTCCATAAAAAAATCTTAAAAGCAAACCCTAACATCAAAATATCCTGGCAGGGTCGAAATTATGAGAGGCACCCACATGCCTTGCTCATACTGTGGCATCAAGCAGTCAGGCCTGCAAGATGAGTGGTCTGCCAAGCGAGTGGATTCATTCTTATTTATCGAGTAACATGAACTCTCGTACTCACAATTATGTCACTTATCAACCTCCTGTATGAATAGTACGCAACGGAAACGCACATCTGACTATCAGTAATTTACAGATCTCTGACTGTTCACTATGCACTTGCAATACCACATTTTCTTTTTTCTTTTATTTAACGGCTTTTATCAACACGTGGCCACCGCACCGAATATGAATGGCGCACACATTATAAATTCGGGACATCATAACAACATACAATTCGAAGGAAAAGTCCACCAATCTTTATCTTTTCACTATCTTATTTATTCTGATAAATTCTATAACCTAAACACACAAATTCTATAACCTACGACAATAACACATGAGAAATTCCGCCCAGTGGGCATGGCTTTACATTGGTGATTCTCTACCTTATGGTCTCGTAATTGTTTAACGCTACAGTGCACTTTCTGGATAGGATGGTGGATCTTTTATTATACCTCACACTTCGACTCTCACAATCATCATCACGAAACTTTCCTCCAGACTGAGCGGTACCGAAGGAGCAAGCATAACTCACTAATCTTTTGAAACTACCTTGCTACTCTCCCATGCAAACCACACATACCCAAATTACATGACATACACCACACTACGACATGGAATATAATACAATGTATAGTCACAACACTATCACTTTCGGCTTTCCCACTTCAATTAGTACTTATGCCAGTTTCACACGACACTGCCCCACCTTGTAATTCTACTTTCCTACTATGAACTCTGGAGATATATGCACGTCTTCCTGTGCAATGCAAGCCAAGTGGCGTTGCTGGATAGACGGCCGACTCACCTTGCTTCTCTCTCAGAGTTTGAATCTAGCGTCACACGGAATCATATCACGCAAAGTAATATTAAGAACATATTCATCACACACGCAAGTCCTCAACTGATACCATGGACGAGTACTTCTCTTTATCCTTTGTCTCATACACAGATTGAGACTCACACAGTACTCACCACGTGGAAGTACTCGTCTCTAATTTCAAGTCCAGCACACGCCATTTCTTAAATATTTCAACTTATGGTACACACGCTATTTCTTAAATATTTCAACTTATTGTACACACGCTAGTAATTCAGCTTAACTTAAGTACACGGAAGTATTTCAACTTATTGCTACACGTGGTTTCATTGTGACCGTTCTGTGCGGTTAAAGGCGCTGCAGTCTGGAACCGCAAGACCGCCACGGTCGCAGGTTCGAATCCTGCCTCGAGCATGGATGTTTGTGATGTCTTTAGGTTAGTTAGGTTTAACTAGTTCTAAGTTCTAGGGGACTAATGACCTCAGCAGTTGAGTCCCATAGTGCTCAGAGCCATTTGAACCATTTTGACCGTTCGTCACTTCCGAAGATTACTACGATCCCATTAATATTACCTGCCTGACATTTAATTCTCCCCACAAAAGTTCCTGAAATAGAGAAATGATTATTTCAAACTACTCTTAAATATTCCACATGCATACCATGTCTCCACTCTTTTGTCTTTACGGAGCACAACTAAGACAGGTCTTAACAGCACAAGATCCAGCGACAGAGTGCCGAAACATGGCCGTTCTTCAGGTCATCTCGCACCTCTGTTGAGGTGGGGGAAGACCATGCTACTGTATTGGTCAGCCACATTTCAGGCGCTCAAAGCTCTGGTAAGTTTCATCTCTTTCGTTCCACCAAAGGTGGCTAAAGGATCGTCTCAAAGATGATCATATATTCACATTCACTATCTGCGGTTAGCAGACGACCATACATTCATTCATTTCACAGATCTCACCAAACTGGATGTAGGGATTTATTTTGTGGGAGTGCACATGTGATCAATTAAATAAATAAATTGTCATTCTTTCCCACACTGGTATCCGGCTTTGCTGTATTAATTGAAATTTAGTTATTATTAGAAAAAATATGTTGTTCTGACAAAAATAATGAAGTATGTTGTACCTATTTTCAATGTCGGGCGGTACTGTACCCTTTCACCATCAGCTGTCATCATTCAGTGGACGTCCAGTTGTGGTATTGGCATGCTATTTCCAGCCTTTGTTGCCGATACTGAACGGTCGTTGAGGAGACACTCTTGGTAGTCCCTCGGTTCATCTATGTGATTAGTTACTTAACAGTTGCACGTCTATTTTCCGTCGTTCACCCCTGTCATCTATGGTCCGTGGTGCACCACTGTTTCCTCGCTGGCGGCTTAGGATAGTGTCAGTTTGCCATCCACGGTATGTTTTAACGACCCCGGCACGGGAACAGTTTACGATCTTCGCCGCTTCATAAATACCTTCACCCTTGGCCCGAAAGCCAACGATCATAGCTTTTTGGAAGTCAGATAGATCGCTTCGTTTCCGCATTACGACAACGCCTGGACTGTTTTCCGCGTCTCCTGGACATCCTTTATACATCCTCCACTGCTAGTGCTACCACCTGCTTGTTGCACGTTGACGTTGAACATACGTGGTGGTCACATTAATGTGACTGGAATGTGTAGATCTCCAATGGTATGTTACATGCCAAATTAAGTACAAAGTGTTGTTTTATATCCTACTGCAGTCGTATATTTTACGAGGGTATATAAACCTAAGGTTAAAAAACATCCACACAGGGGTACCCTAGACACATACCACGTTCGACCGTCGCACAGACTCTCGCATAGAGGACATAGAAATAAGCATCCCTGGTGCTGAGAAGCAAATGGAAGACTTGAAAACAAATAAGTCGCCAGGTCTGGATAGAATCCTGATTCGGTTTTACAGAGAGTTCTCTTTGGCACTGGCCGTTCACTTACCTCGCAGTTACCGCGAATCTCTCGCCCAGCGCAAAGTCCCATGCTACTGGAAAAAGGTACTGTATATAAGAATGGAAACAGGACGGACCTGAAAAAGTACAGAACAATATTGTGTGGTTTGCTGTAGAATTCTTGAACATATTATAAGACCAAATATATAAATTTCCTTGACGCAGACAAGCTTCTGTCCACAAACCATCACGGATTTAGAAAGCATCGCTCGTGTCAAATTCAGCCTTCCCTCTTCTCGCTCGATATCCTGCGGCCTATGGATGGAGGGCAACAGGCAGATTCTATTTTCCTGGATTCCTGAGCATACGGAATAGGTTCCCAGATACGTGAATGGCTGGAGTACCTCTTAATGGGGTTTTCTGGTCACCAAGTTTCAAAAAATTGATTTTAATTGAATATTTCGATGGCTTACATTATAGAGAACATGTGGCAAAAACCGTTTTGCCTGTAAACTATTTCATATGGTCTAAATATACGATCATCGGCCCGGCATTCAGGCCTGTATACGAAGACCTATCGATCGATAATTTACTGGAAAGGTGTGTTGGCGCTATCACTCAAAACTCTAAAGAGTCGATAAATTCACTGATTTGGACGTTTTCCCCAAAATACATATATCCCGGTAAAGATGTAGTCGAAACTGCAAACAATTTGGCTACAGTTATTTTCAACGACGGCTTCATGGTAATCGCACAGACAATGAATATCACAGGATTTCAACTTGGCAACACGGCGTTCGAATTTTGCAGAAGGCGCAACGCGGACCGCCATGTACGCCCCATGCACCATGAGTCTATGGCCACCAAAGAAGCCAGATCTGAGGCCCACGCGAATGCGATTTACGAGATCGAAGAAGGCATCGTACACTTATGTTAAGTCCCAGACAACCGACTGTAAGATTTCCTAACTTATAAAAAAGAAGTGGATGTATTTTATGAATAAAGAGGAAAAATGTTGCACTTCAATTTCCCTAAACATGACGAAAAATATAAAGCTCTTTACGTTTCATACGAGGTACATAGAAGTTGAATATATACAACACTGTTAAGAGAATTATGTCCATTGCATGTAATAGTACATGAAATATCAGTCGAACGTCTCACAATAATTACTGTTTGTTTAAAGAAGTGGTTAACGTCATAAGAGTCTAAAGACTACTGTTGTCTTCAACAGCAAATTAAATATAACATGAGCTATCTTATTTTCAGAGTAAATGTGGTTTCTGCATTTATGGCTGCTGATAACCTAGGAAACGTTTATATGTAACTGAAAATCGTAAATGAAACTGTGCTACGTCGTTGTATTAACATGCGCGGCTGGCTGCGACCTACTGTACCTGAAGTAACTGAAAATTCTGTCCACATGTACTTGCAAAATTTAATTCTCTTGATTAATTAGGCAAGTTTTTTTATTTTTTTGCGAATATTTGGGTGCCATGGCCGGTTTTAGGTAAATTTAGGGAATGTTGCAGCAATGGCGGCTGACAATTAATGTACTTCTGCTACACTGAAAATGGCAATAACTCGGAGGAAAGGTGCTTTACACACATATGAAAATTAAATAAAATCCGTTATTTTATGTTAACAAACAATCATAATATGCTGAGATAACAAACAGAATTTATCACGTCACAGATATTTCAATCCATTAACAAAATGTGAGTGTACAAGTTTGTGTCTAATTCTTCCAAGGACTCTTACCTACGAAGTTTTTACGTAGCCCGGTCTTTTCACAATTAGTGTTAACACTGAACGTTGCACTGTCTTCGATGTTGTTGCTTCACAGACGCGACAGTTATCTTAGTTTATTGGATTTTGTGCTTATGTTACTTCGTGTCTTTTCACTCGCAATAAAATGTTTGTATAGCACTTTTGGCATTTGCAGGCGACGATATAATGCCCCTGGAAAGGTTTGTCCAAAAATTTATTTTTTTATGTGTCAAATGTTTCCACAATGTTGACAGGAAATTTGCAGTTCCCAAACACATGTGTACAAAAAAATTCATTTGATGTTAGACTTGTATTAGTCATTAAATGTGATGTGTCGACAGAAGTGCCGACACAGTGTTATTTTGAGGGGGCCGATAGGCACGCTATCTAACGCAGACGGGCGTGAATTCTGGAACAGGATAACTATTGAATGGTAGCAAGAAAAGTACGTAGCTGCTTTATACTTAACTTTAATGACTCCTTGTGATACATCTCTCTTGACTATACAAATGCGACTCGTAAGATACATGCACTGTTACAATTGGCGCCTTGCTAGGTCGTAGCCATGGACTTAGCAGAAGGCTATTCTAACTGACTCTCGGCAAATGAGAGGAAGGCTTCGTCCGTATTGTCGCTAGCAATGTCGTCGTACAACTGGGGCGAGTGCTCGTCCGTATCTCGAGACCTGCCTTGTGGTGGCGCTAGGTCTGCGATCACACAGTGGCGACACGCGGGTCCGACATGTACTAAATGGACCGCGGCCGATTTAAGCTACTACCTAGCAAGTGTGGTGTCTGGCGGTGACACCACATTCCTCCCCCGCAAATCGGCGAACAGTCGTGTGATAAGGCTTCCGCCCGCCGTGGGGAGGACCCCATGTTGACGTATGCGATGAGGTGGGGAGCCTAACAACAGGCGAGGCTGTGCCACCCGCACCCGGCCATTCGGTCCGAGGGGATCTGGGAAACGCCTGAAAACCTAGTCCAGGGTGCACGTCAACATGCGGTGTATGCGCCCGTAAAGAAACAGGAGGGGCCGAAGGGTCGACCTCCATTGCGTCGGGGTACCCGACGCGCGAAGACGCCATGTGGTCCGGAGCGGGCAAGAGGTCCATGGCGGAGGACAGCTGGTCACGGGAAGCGAGCGGCGGCGCGTGACCCAGGGAGGCGCGTGGTGGCTGCAGCGAAGCGTCGAACGCGGGCGGCGCCGGCGGAAGAACAGGCGGCGGCGGCGGCGGCGGCTGCTGCGGCGGCGCGTCGCCATGGGGCAAAATGGAAGGCATCGTCGGTAACACCTGGAGATGAGGCGAGCCAGTATATGGGTCCCCAGGGCGCTGACCGGACGGCACCGTTGCTGAAAGCAGACGGGGAGCGGCAGAACCCGTGCGACGACAGAGGCGCAGCTGATTGAGATGTCGACGCACCTCACCAGAGGCCCCCAAAACCAAATACATCGCGCGGCCGAGGCAGCGAAGAATGCGCCCTGCGAGCCAACGCCGTGAACCTCGATAGTTGCGATAAAATACAACGTCGCCAGGAGCAAAAGCAGGAGTCTGCCGCTGCACAGGAACCTGATGCGGCGGATGCAGCAAAGACATCAGGGTTCGATGAGGACGACCGTGGAGCAACTCAGCCGGCGAGCGACCATCTCGGGGCTGAGAGCGATATGACGACAAAAAGAGCAACAACGCGTCCTCCCGAGAATGCGACTCTTTGAATTTCAACATCTCTGACTTGAAAGTCCGGACCAATCGTTCAGCGGCACCGTTTGACTGAGGCAAAAACGGCGCGGATGTCAGATGTTGAATACCATTGGCCTGGCAGAATGACTGAAATTCTGCGGACATGAATTGTGGGCCATTGTCGGAAACAATAGTCTGCGGAAGACCTTCAATGCAAAAGATAGCAGACAACGCTTGGATGGTGGCAGATGACGTCGTGGAAGACATCCGGACAACAAAAGGAAAATTACTGAAGGCATCTACCAGAACCAACCATCGAGCATTCCAGAACGGACCAGCAAAATCAATGTGCAAGCGTTGCCAAGGGGAAGTGGCTTTTGGCCATGCAAAGACTTTCTGCGGCGGTGCGGATTGTTGTTCGGCACACGCCATGCAAGAAGAACACATATTCGTAATCGCAGCATCTATTCCGAACCAAGTACAGCGCTGACGAGCAAGTTGTTTCGTTCGCACTATACCCCAATGTCCTTGATGAAGAAGCCGTAAAACAGAGGACTGTAACGAACGTGGGACCACGACTCTGGACTGATCATTATCAGAACGCAACAACAAAACACCACGTCGAACAAAAAGTCTCTCCTTGTGAGCAAAAAATCGGCGAACCAACGGATCCTCGATCCGAGACTTTGACAAAGGCCATTGCGTAGCAACAAAACGCAAAACAGTAGCAAGGACAGGGTCAGCAGCTGTGGCTGTAGCTACACGACGAAAATCAATCGGAAACGATTCGACCACTTCATCGGTTTCCGAATCAATGAACATGCAAGCAAGTTCGGAAGAATCGAATGCTTTATCCTCAGCAACAGGCAAACGGGACAACGCATCGGCGTTTCCGTGCTTAGCAGTGGACCGATACAAGATATCGTAGCGGTACTGCGAGAGGAAAATAGACCAGCGAATGAATTTCTGCGCTGTACGTGGAGGTACAGGCTTGGTCGGATGAAAAAGTGACGTCAAAGGTTTGTGGTCTGTGATGATGGTAAAGTGACGACCATACAAGAAATCATGGAACTTAGTAACACCAAACACGAGAGCCAAAGCTTCTTTCTCTATCTGCGAGTAATTTCTTTGCGCAGACGAGAGCAATTTGGACGCAAAGGCAATAGGGCGATCATGGGAGCCAACTTTGTGCGCAAGCACAGCACCGATCCCGAAATCCGATGTATCTACCATCAACAAAAGGGTTTCCGGTGATCGAAAGGCGTGAGGCAAGTAGTAGAAAGCAACGCCGATTTCAACTGACGAAAGGCGCGTTCGCATTCCGTCGTCCAGAGAAACGGAACACCTGTATTGGGTAAGCGATGAAGCGGAGCTGAAAGGGAAGAGGCATTGCGCACATTCACTCACACCTTGTGATGCTAAAACGGGTAATGTTCTTGCGACCGCAACACGCAATGCGTGAGGAACATTGCGCGCTCTGAAAAATTTCGGTTGCGCGTTTACGTTCAGTTCCAAATGTGCTTCATAGTTTTTAGCGCAACCTAAGCCCGGTGCAAAAATGTCTGCAAATTCGTCACACAGACGAGAAACACTGTCTGAAGGCACAGTTTGATTCACTGATAGGACCTGATTTACAATAGACATGTTAAACAACTGAAATAAATCTAAACCAAACAAGTTCACTGCAGTAGAAGAACGAAGAACGTAAAATGACACAAGTTTTGTTTGTCCCTTGGATGTTGCAAGAAGGCTGCACTGTCCTAACACAGGAATGTGTTGTCCTGAATATGTGGTTAGCTTAACATCTGCGGCACGCAACGGAGGTGCGCCCAGTTGTTTGTACGTGTCGTGATTGAGCAATGAAACTGCAGCTCCGGTATCGAGCTGGAATGGTATGACCTTGCCATGAAAGTCCAAATCTACAAAAAGTTTATTGTCCTGCTGACGACAAGAGCGACTGTTTTGGGCAATTTGAACAGACACTGGTACAGAATCACTTGCTAATTGACGTGATTTCTGGCGACGTCGACGCACACGATGTGTGGGACGAACACAGTCACCGTTAGAGAAAGTGGCACTGGCCGGGGTGGAAGTAACTACATGAATGTCCATGGGCGAAGGTCCACGAGCCTGAGTGTCCTTGGTTCGATTCCGGCGCGAAGCAAAGGCCTGGAATGATTGTGATTGTCCGATCTGAGCTTTTTCTGGCAAACACTTTGAACCTGTCCCTTCCTATTGCAGAAAAAGCAAATAGCTTGGCGTGACGGGCAATGTTCACGCGAATGTCGAGTAGCACACCGCGGGCATGATTTCACTGCCTTTGTGTGCTGGCGGGGCACACCTGGCTTAGCGCGCGGCGGCCGCTGCGTCGAAGTACGCGAGGGCCGGTTACCGGGCCGCGCAGCGCGTCCCGCGGGCCGGTTAATGTTACACACGGCTGGCGAAGGTTCAAAAGATTCCTGAGCACAGTCAAGTGTGTCTTGTCTATCCAATATGTCTATCACTTGTTGAAGGGAGGGATTGACTAGTTTCAAAATTTGCTCCCGTACGCGAACATCAGAAACGTTCTGTGCAATTGCATCACGCACCATTGTATCTGAATAAGAAAGACCACAGTCACAGTCAAAAGAACACTCCCTAGTAAGTCCTTGCAATGTTGCTACCCACTCCCTATTAGTTTGACCGGCCGTACGTTATGTACGAAAAGACGTATACCGTTTTGCAACCACATTAACTGTTTCTTTGAAATAGGCATCTAAAGCAGACAAAATTTCTTCGTAGGACAGAGTTGCTACGTCGCGTCGGGGAAACAATTTCACTATCACACGGTAGGTGGACACACCGACACAAGAAAGCAAAAACGGCTGCCGCTCATTACCTTGAATTCTGTAGGCGGCTAGATGGAAGGCGAACTGTCGGGACCATTCTGGCCACGACTCGTGCGCCTCATTAAAACTGCGAAATGGCGGTGCAACCGCATGTTGTGGCTGCGGTAGCGGTGAAGCGGCGGCTGCCGCATCGGTTTGAATGGCACGTTGACCCTGGACGAGCTGTCCAAGGGCATCCAATAACGCCTGCGTCTGCTGATTCTGCAAGCGATAAAAGTCGGACAGTACATCTGGCGAAGCCATGACACAAATAAATGTAAGCAATCAGAAAGAACACTTTAAATCGTCGCCAAATGATGTGTCGACAGAAGTGCCGATACAGTGTTATTTTGAGGGGACCGATAGGCACGCTATCTAACGCAGACGGGCGTGAATTCTGGAACAGGATAACTATTGAATGGTAGCAAGAAAAGTACGTAGCTGCTTTATACTTAACTTTAATGACTCCTTGTGATACATCTCTCTTGACTATACAAATGCGACTCGTAAGATACATGCACTGTTACAATTGGCGCCTTGCTAGGTCGTAGCCATGGACTTAGCAGAAGGCTATTCTAACTGACTCTCGGCAAATGAGAGGAAGGCTTCGTCCGTATTGTCGCTAGCAATGTCGTCGTACAACTGGGGCGAGTGCTAGTCCATATCTCGAGACCTGCCTTGTGGTGGCGCTAGGTCTGCGATCACACAGTGGCGACAAGCGGGTCCGACATGTACTAAATGGACCGCGGCCGATTTAAGCTACCACCTAGCAAGTGTGGTGTCTGGCGGTGACACCACAAAATGTTCTACTAGTCATTAAATTGCCATTGACTAGTTCTGATAACCACATCCTGTTTCAAAGTATACAAAATTTGTGATTGAAAAAACAGTTGTGTCATCCTGTAATGATCTGTGGTGTACTTTACTGTGTGTGTGTGTGTGTGTGTGTGTGTGTGTGTGTGTGTGTTTTTGTCAGCATGAATGAAGCTTGGAAAAAACTTCGTATACGTCACGGAAATTATGTAAAATTTCTTTCCCCATTCGGTTCACAGGCTGTGGCAACCCAGCAACAAAACCAGCTTAGAGTCTTCAAACTGCGTCATCTGACCATTGCATGGGGGCTTAATTAAATATGATTGAAAATATTTTTAGTTTTTAGTAGCTGTATGTCCGATTACGCTGTTTCGTAAACGGTTGGCCCTGACTAGTATTATTACGCAATCTGACTGCATAGAATAACAACAAACAATGAAAGAAAATTTTCGTAAACACAGTAAATTAATTAAGTCCCCAGCAACTATGAAACCTACGAAACCAAAGCATAAGTATAACTGTTCTGTATGTAGAAGTATGACTCAACGCACATCTGGCACGGTTCTTCTTCAACAAGACAAGAATTTTTTTATACCAATTTTACTGACGTGATAAAAGAAAATTACAAATACTATAATTGCTCAAGGAAAGTAGAATTACACTCTAATACAAGAACACATGCCAGATGCTTTGTTGACTGAACCTGTAATGACGCATTATTTAGGACACTAAAATAAAAACAAACTGAGTTAATTACCTCATTTATATTGATGAAAATCATTCTAATCCTTACATTATATCTCAACCAGAACTCTCCAATATCACATCTCAGCAAGCACTGCCTAATAGCACATCTCAACAAACACTCTCTGCTACAACATCTCAGCACAGACTACCACGAGACCTCGACAGGCACTGACTACTACGAGCTCTCTCCAAGCACTGACTTCTACGAACTCTTAACAGGCACTGACTTCTACGAATTCTTAACAGGCACTGACATCCACGAGCTCTCGACAAGCACTGACTGCTGCGAGTTCTTAACAGGCACTGACTACTACGAGCTCTCGACAAGCACTGACTTCTACGAGTTCTTAACAGGCACTGTGTAGGCGGCTTAATAATACTCTTTGGCGCAATCTCTGGCGCAGTGGTTCAGTGTAGCCACCTTTCATATGCCCCTCCTCCACAGGCCAGAATTTGATGGTATTTTTGCCAGCATTGGTGGTGAAAATACCACCAAATTCGTCCAGAAAAATACAGACAAAAATAAAAGATTATATTAATACCTAAATATCACATAATTAGTTAAAATTTTGGCTTTGCACTGACCTTTCAATAACCTAATATATAAAATACAGTAGGCAATACAAATTCTTTTCATACATGTGGCTTTACATAATAGTTTGCACAAAACACAAAAAATCATTTTATACAAATGTTCACATAAAATGCTTTCAATGATTAGTTTATACAAAAAAGACACCAACAGGTGACATCTTTTCAGTAGAAGCAGTCCATCAGTGGCACCCAGTAAAGTTTAGCAGGTACACCCAGGAACAAGTCACATTAGTTCAGTAGAAGCAATCCATCAGTGGCACCCAGCAATGTTGAGTAGGTGCAGACAGCAACAAGTGATTTCATTTCAGTAGAAACAGTTCCAACAGTGGCACCCAGCAATGTTGAGCAGGTGCAGACACCAGCAAGTGACATCATTTCAGTAGAAGCAGTCCATCAGTTGCACCCAGCAATGTTGAGTAGGTGCAGCCAGCAACAAGTGACATCATTTCAGTAGAAGCAGTCCATCAGTTGCACCCAGCAATGTTGAGCAGGTGCAGACACCAACAAGTGACATCATTTCAGTAGAAGCAGTCCATCAGTTGCACCCAGCTATGTTGAGTAGGTGCAGCCAGCAACAAGTGACATCATTTCAGTAGAAGCAGTCCATCAGTTGCACCCAGCAATGATGAGCAGGTCCAGAGAGTGGTCCATGATATTCACTATCACTAATCACACTGTTCATCAGCAGAAATTAATCATTCCTAAGTGTCACCAATCATGTAGAAAAAGTACAAGTAACAGTCCCTAATGTTCACTATCACTGATCACACAGTTCATCAGCAGAAATTAAACATTTCTAAGTGTCACACATCATGTTGAAAAGTGCAGGTAACAGTTCATAATATTTACCATCACTAATCAGACAGTTCAGGCATGAACAATAGTTTGAATGCACATACAAATGCTTTTACATTAAACATACAAATCATAACAAACACACAAATGATGTCAGATAATTTTCATATTAACTATTACAAATACTCAAATATCAGTAAACCTATAATATTTATGGGTGTCAGTGCAAGCCACTACAAACAAATAAAATAATATTTACGAGATAGGTGGGTAGGATTAGGAAAGGAAAACACACAAAACACACTCATTCATCTTTCATCCACATTAAGTACTACTGTGTAATTGAATAATGTTAACTGTGTAAATGCAATTCTGTCAAAATCTGATGTTCATCATGTGTATCAAGTAGTAGTGGCAGCAATGTATAACAGTCAATAATAGTTAGGTCAACGTCATAGTCATCATGTCAAGACCAATGTTTGCCAAGCCAGATCAAATGTACTGTTGTTGAACAACTGTCAGTGAGCCAAGATATGCAAATACTTCCTCTCTTCAAAAAAAAGTATATACTACTTAGTGATTTAACGAAGTGTGTGTATAGACTATCTTCCTTCTACTTTAGTGTTCTAGTCTGCTATCTTCATCCTCCTTGTTCCATAAGACCAACAAAAAAAATATGCACCTCACTTACTTTACCTCTTATCCACCAAAACTCCAATAATCATCAACTTCACACAATCTCAATAATACCTCAATAATACCTCTTCAATACGTCGATACATATAAACCTTATTGCCAATATATGCTCCTCACTTACTTTACCTCTTATCCACCAAAACTCCAATAATCATCAACTTCACACAATCTCAATAATACCTCTTCAATGCGTCGATACATATAAACCTTATTACCAATATCATTTCACTTCCATAACAACTCTTTCCTCTAGTCAGTCTCCTCGAACAAGTACAGTAAAATCCTAATGCAAACTTCAGTTCATCATCCCGTACAATCTGAAGACACATTGCCAACACACAACCTCTGTGTAATCCATCTGAGCCAAATCTTCTACTCATTATGAATTATAGACAAAGAAATGCATACATGACCTCTAACAGACTTAGTTCGAATAACTCTCAGTAATTAAGTACGATTACGGAGTGTGAATAATCATAATATTTCACAGTGTGTACACCACTTCAAGAATTATGGCAGAAGCAAACATGTGGAGTATTTCTTGTATCAAGTGTCACTTCCTATTTCAATTGCTCACGAAAAATGCAGTGTAATAATTGTTAATGGTCTAAACCTAGTAATGGTATGTCATGTCGTTAGCATCCTTCCTATTAGCATAAAGTTATACAGCTTCCATAAAACCTCAGCTCATGTGACTTCAACGAAGTTCTTTGTACCAATGTCGTTCGTCGAATTATAGCAGTTCATTTTCTTATCTTAAAAATATAAGGCACTGAGCGTAACCAAAACAAGCAATAGCGAGTAAATATACCAGTAGAGAACAGAATGTCAAAAAGTGGATGCAGCACAATCCTTACAACGAGGCTCGGCCAAGCGAACAATCTGTAACCTATACCATAGTGTAACCTAAACTCTCTGTTTGTACACAGTATATCAGTATTTCTATACACCAAATTAAAGAGTAGTTATGACAACAACAGATATGTATAAATATGCAATCCATACGCATAGCAGTAAACATATGTTATCTAACATAATAAACAGGTCATTAGCATCATATCAGCATAAGCAAATAAATGTTCATATGTCATCTTAATAAGTAAACATGAAGGCGCAAGCAGATAAATCACAAAGTATAACTTACATACATATCAGCACAACTAATCAGGTGACAATTATAATTTAAATAAATAAACACAGCAGGCACATAATTAAAAAATATGACATCAGTGAAAAAGCAGTGCAGCCAAGCGATGCATAATATATACAAATAACAATCCTGTTCATTAATAATCATTGTCAAAATCAGTTAACGTACGCAAGCACGTCGCTTCACAAGTAAATTCATAGAACATGAAAGTAGCACAAAGTATGAATCACGTAATCGCGAGCAGCAATTTACGTCTAAAGTACGTACCTAAGTGGAAATATGTTACCTGAAAAATGAACTCAGTTAATAGTTACCCTTTTTAGTTTATTAGTTTCTTCTTCGAAATTACATTCTTTCTGAAATTTTCTCGATAGCAAGTCCTCTTAACGTCGGAGACACACAGAATTTACCTGGAGTTCTTAAATATTTTATAAAACCGTATCCTGAAAAATACTGAATGTTAATAACATAATTCATCAAGTCCCTATAGCTTTATACTGAATTTAGTCGGAGAAATTAGACTGTGTATTTGTTTACGGCTGTCAGTGCGTTCGCACTGAGCGCTCGATCAGCTGTAGGCGCGTGACGTAGGAAGCAATTGTTCGCGGTCAACGACTGCCTTGTGCGGCGCGCAGACTTGACTGTTGCTTTGAGTATGTGCAGCCGCCAAAACACAGCGCGGTATCCTTGTACTCTCCGCATGTTTACATCTAGCTGTTGGTTCCTCAAAAGTATGTCATTCCACAAAAATTTTTACGTTAGATATATGATGTATTCCTTTAGAGCGTCGAGATTTAAGAGTTTCTACTTCGACAGTGTTATCATGAATAATTTTGCGAATTCTATATGGACCGTTATAAAGCAGAAAAAATTTGCGACACAAGCCTTTTCCTTTGTGCGACAAACGATGAGACTTAATTAACACTTTCTGACCAACTGACAAGATTTTTAAACGACCAGGACGTTTAGCTGATCTCTCTCTTCTAGCAGCCGCAGATGCAATATTTCGTAGAGCCAGGTTGACAACTTCAGAATGCCGCAGTTTCCGTGAAGGCGGAAAAGGAACTATTTCAGAAATGCGATTTGTCGGTGCTTTATTTTTTAATGTCAGTATAGGCGGTAAAGAAGTTGAATCATTAGGGAGTTCATTCATAATGTTTTGAAAAATATGAAGATACTGATCCCACGTTCTGTGATTTTGATGACAATAAAGACGACACAATTTATTGATTTCCTTCATCCATCTCTCTGAAGCGTTAGATTGAGGGTGAAAAAGTGAAATGAAAATTGGTTTAATTTTACGACGCTGTAGAGTACGAAGCCAAATTTTAGAACGAAACTGTGATCCATTATCTGATATAACCTTATCAACATGACCAACTTCTTTAAGAAAATGTTTGATGAAAGCGTTAGATACTGAACGAGCTGTTGCTTTGCGTAAAGGTGTAAAACATACATATTTTGACGTCAACTCCACTGCTACGAAAATGTACGCAAAACCATTAGTAGAACGAACCACTGGACCGAACAAATCGACTGCAGCCATCTCCTTTAATTTCGCTGGAATGATAGGAAACAACGGTGCTCTGTGAGAAACTGTTGGCGGCTTAGCCTTTTGACATAATTTGCATTTGGCCAGAACAGATCGAATACGTTTTTCCATATTACTGAAGTAGCAATTTTCTCGTAATTTATGAAAACATTTTCTGGGACCAAAGTGTGCATAACTGAAATGCGTATACCAAATCAGCTTATTAACTCACTCATCAGGAATACAAACTAACCAAACAGAGTTGTCGACCGATTTTCGTTTAAAAAGAATGTCATTGCGAACTGAATAGCATCTAGTTTCTCTGGATCAGGAAGAATACCTTCTGTAGCAATAATGTGACCGAGAAATTTCACCTGATAACGACCAAATTCAGATTTTTCCAAGTTCTCTGTAATACCAACTCTTGCAAAGATACGTAATAATGAATCCAAAATTTTGTTATGCTCACTCCAAGAACGTTTCGCAATAAGAATATCGGCAACATATGAAGTAATATTGTTACAAAGATAAACAGGTAAAATTTCATTTAAACTACGAATGAATGCTGCAGAAAATATAGTAAGTCCAAACGATAAATTCCAAAGTCACTTTTGGGTAAAACAGTCATATCCGGTTAATGTTTACTTACTCACTAGATAGATTGATAGTCGAAGAGTTGTTTTGACAGATGCAAAGAATAGTAAAAGAGTAGGCAGCGGTGCAGAAAACTAAAAGAGAAATAGCACCACTACAGCTCGGGCTCTATGCTCGCTACGGCACATATTCACTTAGAGTAGTGAATCCCCTGAGGACTTTAACAGCCGCACATAATTTCCAGTTTGTGACTCAATGGCAACTTTGGCGGGAGTGCGTACGTAAATTGATCTAACCATGCACATGCATGTATCTCATTCTTAGAATAACGGAAGATCTTAAATTTCCGGACAGTCAAAAAATGTTTATAATCAAAGTTTTCGCCTCGTGGCGACAAAGACCTACCGCGTCTGTCCCAGTCCCAATGTTGATTATTGTTAAGTTCACGCGCCTCGCGCTCTCTTATTGCATCCCGTAAATGAAATAAATTACTTTCTTCAAATCCTTCTGCTAAACTAACACTTGTCAATTTATCTGAGATCTCCTCAACTCTTTCCGATGAGTCACTTAATTGTTCGTTCTGTTTATTTACGTCTTCTGTAAATGTCGCGACTCGGGTTTCGGCGTTGTCACATTTAGTAGTTAACTGTTCACACTTTTGCGTTAAGTTATTTATTCTGTCATTTGGTACGAATTCCTCGATTCTTTCAATTATTTCTTTCTTGTCTTGTGCGCGTTGTAAATTTAACTCTGAAAATTTCTGTACTATCATGCGATCTTTTTCTTCCCGTTCTCGGTCCTCTTCCTCTTGTCTAATTTCTGTTGAAATTAAACTATTATTGTGAGCATTCAAAATCGGTTGTACTTCTTCTCTACTTTCTTTCTTTGATTCATCTTTCATGTTTTTGAAACACGTCCCTATTCGTGAGTCTAACCGTGTTGTCATTGCTTTTATCTCAGTTCTAATTGTTCCTAACTGTGAATCTATCAGTGTTTCCATTCGTGCTCCCAAATTTAATATAGCACTCATCAACTGCTCCATATCTTCTGTCGCTAATCTCGTATTCTGTGAATTTTCAGATTGAGAAAAATTTTGAAATGGTTCTGGACTATTTTCCCGACTTATTGCATTGTTTTCCACTTCATTATTCATCACACTGTTCTCCTGTGTTGGCGAGTTCGCCATGTCAACAATTTCGTCATTCTCACTATTCATCATTTTCGCCTTTTTCATCGACCGCGTAATCATTTACAAAACATAAAAAAAATTCGTCACTGTACGAAAATTACACACAATGACTCTTTATCTCCAACAATACCATTTACATGCAATGTCTCCCTCAAACACGATCAATCGAACAATTGAAATAATTGCACTAGATTGTCAAACGCGTATACAAGACAACAATTTAAATTTTGAAAAATACCATTAGAAGAATGACAATTACCAAATCTACACATGCAATACAGACTACAATTACTAAACTCAAATTACTACAACAATACTACGGTCTACTATTTTTACAATCAGAAGAATTCCAAGGGACGATCCGAAGCAGCGGTCGCCACGTGCATGGGGGCTTAATTAAATATGATTCGAAATACTTTTGGTTTTTAGTAGCTGTATGTCCGATTACGCTGTTTCGTAAACGGTTGGCCCTGACTAGTATTATTACGCAATCTGACTGCATAGAATAACAACAAACAATGAAAGAAAATTTTCGTAAACACAGTAAATTAATTAAGTCCCCAGCAACTATGAAACCTACGAAACCAAAGCATAAGTATAACTGTTCTGTATGTGGAAGTATGACTCAACGCACATCTGGCACGGTTCTTCTTCAACAAGACAAGAATTTTTTTATACCAATTTTACTGACGTGATAAAAGAAAATTACAAATACTATAATTGCTCAAGGAAAGTAGAATTACACTCTAATACAAGAACACGTGCCAGATGCTTTGTTGACTGAACCTGTAATGACGCATTATTTAGGACACTAAAATAAAAACAAACTGAGTTAATTACCTCATTTATATTGATGAAAATCATTCTAATCCTTACATTATATCTCAACCAGAACTCTCCAATATCACATCTCAGCAAGCACTGCCTAATAGCACATCTCAACAAACACTCTCTGCTACAACATCTCAGCACAGACTACCACGAGACCTCGACAGGCACTGACTACTACGAGCTCTCTCCAAGCACTGACTTCTACGAACTCTTAACAGGCACTGACTTCTACGAATTCTTAACAGGCACTGACATCCACGAGCTCTCGACAAGCACTGACTGCTGCGAGTTCTTAACAGGCACTGACTACTACGAGCTCTCGACAAGCACTGACTTCTACGAGTTCTTAACAGGCACTGTGTAGGCGGCTTAATAATACTCTTTGGCGCAATCTCTGGCGCAGTGGCTCAGTGTAGCCACCTTTCACCATATATTGACAATTAAATTCGTGAGTTGTGTACTTTCAAGTGACTGTTTTGCGAACAGTAACGTAGTTCAGACATAAGGTAAAATTGACAATTTATAAACATACATTACAACAGAAAATAATTAGCTCTAGTACATACGACAGGTGACACACACTGAAGAGCCAAAGCAATTGCTACACCTGCCTAACACCGTGTAGGGGCTCAGCGAGCACGAAGAAGTGCCGTAACACGACGTGGCAAGCACTCGACCAATGTCTGAAGTAGTGCTGGAGGGAACTGACACCATGAATCCGGTAGGACTGTCCATTAATCCGTAAGAGTACGAGGGGGTGGAGATCTCTTCTGAAAAGCACGTTGTACGGCGTCCCAGATATGTTCAGTAATGTTCATGTCCGGGGAGTTTGGTGGCACGTGGAAGTGTTCAAAGTCAGACGGGTGTTCCTGGGGCGAGTCTGTAGCAATTCTGGACGTGTGGAGTGTCACATTGTCCTGTTGAAATTGACCAAGTTCGTCGGAATGCACAATGGAGATGTATGGCTGCAAGTGACCAGATAGGATGCTTACGTTCGTGTTACCTGTCAGAGTCGTATCTAGACGTATCAGGGATCCCATATCACTCCAACTGCACACGCCCCACACCATCACAAAGCCTCCACCAGCTCCAACAGTCCCCTGCTGACATGCAGGGTCCAGGGATTGATGAGGTTGTCTCCATACCCGTACACGTCCACCCGCTCGATACAATTTGAAACGAGACTCATCCGATCAGACGACATGTTTCCAGTCATGAACAGTTCAGTATCGCTGTTGACGGGCACAGGCGAGGCGTAAAGCTTTGTGTCGTGCAAACATCAAGGATACACGAGTGGGCCTTGACCTCCGAAAGTCCATATCGATAATGTATCGTTGAATGGTTCGCACGCTGACACTTGTTGATGGCCCAGCATTGAAATCTGCAGCAGTTTGCAGAATGGTTGCACTTCTCTCCCGTTGAACGATTTTCTTCAGTCGTTTTAGTCTCTTCCTTGCAGCATCTTTCTCCGGCCGCAGCGATACTGTGCCCCATCGCTCGTGCGCCGACTGTAGCACCACTTTCAAACTCAGTTAAATCTTGACAACCTGCCATTGCAGCAGCAGTAACCGATCTAACAATAACCCCAGGCACTTGTTGTCTTATATAGTCGTTGCCGACCACAGCGCCGTATTCTGCCTGTTTATATATCTCTGTATTTGAATACGCATGCCTATAACAGTTTCTTTGGCGCTTCAGTGTATAAATGTTGCTTTTATCATATTAATGTAATCTGCTCTGCAGTGGTAAATATTTCTTCGTTCTTGACACATTATTTTTGTGTACGTCGTCGTCGGCAAGTGGCAGTCGTCCACGCGGCTGAAACCCGAAGGTCGGCAGAACCGCACGACGCCGTGACTGCGATATGGTCATTGGTCGGAACTTGCGCCGCTTCACTGTCCGCGTTGTGTGGACAGCAAGGCTTCCTAGAATTGCACCTGGTAGAAAAGTCACGAAAACAACAAGCAGTATTAGTTGACCTAATTTATACAGATATGCATTCACAATGAACTCACACATAGTTTGCGATTATTACTGTTTGTGATCGTACTGTGTTCTACAGTAAATAGTCACGGTTAACCCGTTTAGGCTTGCTATTCAATCACTGCAGTTGTATGTGGACAGTAAGCACTAAATTTTGCCCTATTAAAAGCTTTTGTTGAAGTTTCGAGAACATACCTTCACCGAGGAGTCAAGCAGTATGTTGCTCCCTCCTACGTATATCTCGCGAAGAGACCATGAGGATAAAATCAGAGAGATTAGAGCCCACACAGAGGCATGCCGACAATCTTTCTTTCCACGAACAATACGAGACTGGAATAGAAGGGAGAACCGATAGAGGTACTTGTGGTGTCACCGCCAGACACCACACTTGCTAGGTGGTAGTTTTAAATCGGCCGCGGTCCATTAGTACATGTCGGACCCGCGTGTCGCCACTGTGATCGCAGACCGAGCGCCACCACAAGGCAGGTCTCGAGATACGGAATAGCACTGGCCCCAGTTGTACGGACGACTTTGCTAGCGACTACATGGACGAAGCATTGCTCATTAGCCGAGCAAATAGTTAGAATAGCCTTCAGCTAAGTCAATGGCTACGACCTAGCAAGGCGCCATTAGTAACATTGCATGTATCTATGGAGTCTCACTTATATCGTCAATAGCGATGTACCAAGGATGGATTAAAGTTAAGTATTCCAGAAGCTATGTACTTTTCTTTATAGCATTCATTACGTATCCTGTTACAGAACTATCTCTTGCCTGCGTAAACTAAACGCGTGCCTTTCGGCTACTTCCGTGGTGTGGCTGTCTTGCTACGCCACAACAGTACTCAAGGTACCCTCCGTCACACACCGTCAGGTGGCTTGCGGAGTATGGATGTAGATGTAGAAGATGGTTTGGCGGTACATTTTACTGTTGTTGTTGTCCTGAATTATAGTTCCAACCACTGCGTCTGGGATTCTGCAAAGACCTGTTTGAATCGCACATGTTCTTATTCCGGCTGGAATTAAATTGTCACCTTGCCTTTCGCGATTCGGGTTATTGTAGTTCTTTTGGTTCAAAATGGCTCTGAGCACTATGGGACTTAACATATGAGGTAATCAGTCCCCTATAACTTAGAACTACCTAAACCTAACTAACCTAAGGACATCACACACATTCATGCCCGAGGCAGGATTCGAACCTGTGACCATAGCGGTACCAGAATGGAGCACCTATAACCGCTCGGCCTGTTGTTTTGGTAGTTTCCATTATTGGGATTACGAGACTGCGGTCTACTGGTACTATGATTAACGTTTTTGTTCGAATCATGGTTATAGCAAGCGTCGTTCACATCGCTACTGTTATTTTAAGGTCTGAAACCACCTCCTTTAAGGCTACCATCATTCTGACCGTTATTGTGGTTTCCACCTCCCCTTCGCGTTACTGTGGTTCGATGTATTATTTTCATTTGCCCTCTTGGCATCCTCTTGTATAACCTGTTTCTGTTTTGATTCTGCAACGCTGCAAACATGGACTGAACTAAATTCTTAAGACTCTCAAATTCCTCTCGCAGTCCTTGGCTGGTATCACACTTGCCGGAGGCTACGTCAGACGTTACATTCGCCATTTATAACTTAACCTTCTCTGTAACTGTTTCTTTCATGTTTTTATTTCCTCTACCGATGTTGCCAGCTTTTTCGCTTTTTCTACTAACTGCTCCTGATTCAGATATAAAGTTGCCACATCGTCACTAAGTTGTTCCACCGTTTGCGGTAGGTCTTTGCAACTTGTTAGCAACGCGTTAATGTCACTATGTATACGTGACAAATCTGCCTTGATACTATCCGCGAGAGCCTTGTCGCGAGTCTCAACTACTTCATTTAGCGTTACTACAATCTCTTCGTTACGCTTAGCTAGAGCTTCGTTGAGCTCTCTTGCCCTTTCTTTCTCTCGAAGGATTTGTTTTTCTTCTCGCTGTCTTTCAAAGTCAGCGAGAAGTTGTCTCTGTGTTTCTTCCCTTTCCTGTTGTAAGATTTTCTGGTTTTCTTCGCGTTCCTGTTCTCTTCAATTTTCATGCAATTCTAATTTCCGTAGCAGTACAGAAATTAGATCCTGTTCATGTCCTCTTACTGGCAAAGGATCATTTGTGGCTACCCCCTGCCCCGTAACATCGACGATGTTAGTATTACCTAACACCGTATGTACACTTTCGATAGACACGTCTCCGTACTCTGGATGTAGTGTCTCAAAACCACCTTCGCCACGTCCTTCTGTCCCGCATATTTGGGCTTCGAAATTCATTCTGTGCATGTTAAGATTACTGTCTAAATATGCTAAACTGACGTGGTGTTCCCCATTGGGGATTTCTTCCACGTCGGTACTGTCTTTCCTCTTTGGTCAAATCATGATGATACACATTAACAACACAGTAAACACGAGCACACAATATTGCACTAGTAACAATTAACTACGCACAGATATATACACAAAATTCTTTCACTGGTATAAGAAAATTATTCTTGACGTTAGTTAACAGTCAAACAACTGATGCAACGTAAATTGTTTAAGCATTATCTACGCAAATCTGTTTACGTGCATGCCCTGTAGTGTCACTGATACGTGACCCGTAAAATGCAAAAACGTACACACAACTACTTACCCTGTGTAGGCTGTTGACTCTGTTTATGTTGTTTAATTTTACTGGTCTATTTTCTTTATGGTGACTAGTTTTGTCTTTCTCGATCAAAGTTCTCGACAGCCGTACACGAAACGGAAATTACAATCGCATTACACTTCTCTACAAATACTGAAAAATGTTAATTATTGTATACATAAAGGTTATGATTCTCGAGCCCCACGCTGGGTGCTAGCGTAATACATCCTAACTTATAAAAAAGATGTGAATGTATTCGATGAATAAAGAGAAAAAAATGTTGCACTTTAACTTCTGTAAATTTGACGAAAAATATAAAGTTCTTTACGATTCATACGAGATGCATTGAAGCTGGATATATACAACACTGTTATCTTATTTTCAGGGTAAATGTGGTTTCTGCATGTACGGCTGCTGATATGCTAGAAAACATTTATAAGTAGTTGAAGATAGTAAATGAAATTGTGCTACAGTCGTATTAACATACGCGACTGGTTGTGTCCTAGTGTACCTGAAATCATTTAAAATTCTGTCCACATGTACATACACATTTTACTTTTCTTGATTAATGAAGCCAGTTTCTTTTGTGCGAATATATGGGCACCGCGCCTGCCTTACGGTGAATTTAGAAAATGTTGAGCAATGGCGGCCAACAATTACCGTACGTCAGCTACACTGGAAATAGCAATAACTCCGAGGAAACGTGCTTTACACACATGTGAACATTAAATGAAATCCGTTACTTTATGTTAACTATTGTGAGATAACAAATTTATCACATCACAGACCTTTCCATCCACGTAATAAAATGTGAGCGTGCAAGTTTGCGTCTAATCTAATACTTCCTAGGACTCTTACCGAAGAAGTTTTTATCGTATCCCGGTCTTTACACGGTTATTGTTAACATTGTTGACTTTGTTGCAACGCATACACCGTTATTATCTTAGTTTATTTGATTTTATGCTTTTGTCACTTCGTGTCTTTTCACGCGCAAGAAATTGTTTATTTAGCACTTTTGGCATTTCCAGGCGACAATATACAAGCAACCGACGAAAACCCTTTCCAAAACTTTAAACGCGATTTCCTAAAAGTCTCATTTGTTTTGCTGGGTGTTTGGATTGCCGAAAAACGACTCGGCCGATTTCGATTCCACTTAGCTATTTTGGTATAGAATTGAAATGGCTAAGGTCGGAACTTCTAAAAGTTAAACAATTTTCAAAATATAGATTTTTGTGTACCTTTTAATGCCCAGAGAAGTCGATTTTTTGTACTTATTTTTCATACAGCTGTCATTTTGTAAGAAATTTTTTTCACTTTTAAGAGATTCTGACTCATTTATTTCAGTAAGTTTTTCGTCTGTGTCTGTTTCAGACCACCCAGTTCCCTGAACCAGGTCCACCCGCCTACAGGTGCACAGCTTGCATTACGATGTTCAGAGCCATTTTGCTTAATAACTTCTTCATATTCCAGCTTCTTAATATTTTCTGATGAAGGTATAAGATAAATGACTAAAAGGATATAAGCATTGTTTGACTTATCTTTTGATTTTACCACAAAAAAAGTTGAAAATATGGTAAAAATCGGACCTCTAGACCAGAAAATCCCCTTAACTAATAAAATCCAGTATGTTGCCCATGACGACGAAATTCATCAAAGACAAGCGTATCGTAAAGAATGCCCCAGCCAAGTTTGATAGGACCGCTCTTGTTCTCCATACACGTAAATGATCTGATGGATTGTGTGAGCACCAATTTGCGACTATTTGCTGATGAGGCTGTAGTGGTTAGAAAACTGTCGTCGTTATGTGACTGTAGGAGGATACAAGATGATTTGAGCAGAACTTATTTCGTGTGAGGAATGGCAAATTGTTCTAAAAACAAAAATATGATTTAATGAAATTATGTAGGAAAAACAACGCTGTAATGTTTGAATACAGAATTGGTTGTGTTCTGCTTGACACAGTCACGACGATTAAATATCTAGGTGTAATGCTGCAAAGCGATATGAAATGGAACGAGTATGTAAGTAGTGGGGCAATTTGTATGTCAATCCACTCTGCACTGTTGCCAAATTTATTCAAGATGGCGGCGCTGACGTCATCAAAGATGGCGACATGTAGACTTGGCAACAGTGCATGACATCATCCAAGATGGGGGCTTTTGGTGGGAAAATAGGCCAATAGTGCTATGTTCACTAACCAAACCTCCAGAAAAAATGGCGCATCATACAAGATGGCCGATTTTGGCGGGAAGATAGGCCAATTGTGCTATGTCCACTAACCTAACCCCAGAAAAAATGGCGCGAAAATAGGTCAGGTGGGCTATGTCCACTGACCTAAGCCTCCACAAGAAATTAGCGCCAAATTCAAATTCCAACAAGATAATGCATGCAAAACCATACTTGTCTTTATTATTATTCATAATCATTTATTATTATTCATTATCATTGATTATCATTTATTTATTATTATTAATATTATTTATTATTATTGGCCTACCTCCACTAGAAAATTCGCTCCAAATTCTAATTCCAGCACGATAATGGCTGCAAAACTGTACTTGTCTTTATTATTATTGATTATTATTCATTGTCATTCATCCTTTATTATTATTATTGGCCTACCTCCACTAGAAAATTGCGCCAAATTCAAATTCCAACACGATAATGTCTCGAAAACTGTACTTCTATTTATTATTATCATTTATTATTCATTCGAGATGTCCGATTTCGGTGGGAAGAAAGCCATTTGCGTTACATCCATAACAAAAAATCTGTCACAAGTTCAAATTCCAACACCATAATCGATCACACATACGAAATAGCCCACAGTCTACGAACTTTCGCGCTCATTTATCCTTTCACTGCTAAGCTATGAAAATCGCGTCAAATAATAAAGTGCACTTATAACAACCTAATTCACATCCTTTGATTTTGTGTGGGAAAAAAGGGCTTATGTCTTTATTTCAAGCAGTACGGTCATCACTTGTTTTCCAACACAATCAGTACACATCTTCGAGATCCCAGTGCAGTCGCCACGACGTCCACACTACAACTGAATTAGTTGAAATCGTCGCCGCACCTGGGCCCGTCTCCAAGGCGCCATGGTCGCCGAGCGAGCGGCTGCATAGCTGAAGAGCGCGTCGACCGCGCCAACTCACGCTTGCGGAAGCCGAGCAAGGGGTGTGGGCGGTCTGTAATCAGACGGATGCGTGACTTCACGATCCTGTGTACAGCGTGCGTTGGGGGTTAGCTGCGCACGTCTGCTGAGTTATTTTGCGAGCGGATCTGCAGGCTCTGCTATGCGTTATTTGGAAAGTTTACGAGTACTGAGTGTATCCAAACATCAGTGTGAAGAATTATTTAGTGCCAGTTTGTTATTGTGTGTACTGAAATTATGAGTTGGGTGTATGTCTGTAGGCTGTGCAACATGGCCCAGAGCAAATCTGGGTGGGAGTTTTGTGATAGTGTGATAGATATACTGTATGGTTAAATAAGTTGTTTGAAAAAATAAGTAGACTGCTGTCAATCATTACACGCCTCTGCAGGGCAGATCAGAGTGATTGGTTTTCCGTCACCATCTCGGTTGCAGGCGAGTAGTAAGCGTTTTTGCGGCGGCGTTAATCGTGTGTGTCAACGAGCTATGGGTTATTCTAACAATAGACGTGAAGGCAGGTCCAGACCTGAGACGTTGGCGGTATACATGAGAAGAACAAAGCAGCTTTCACATGTGTCAGAGGAGAGCGCCCTTTCTGGTCGGCTGTCACGAGCGCGCGGAAGCTGAACTTGGATGGAGGAGGCTCTGGAAACAGTGTTTCCAAAACTTAAAGAACACCTTCGAGGCAGAGGTGAGGTTGTCACTCTGTCAACAAAGTCAAACATTCTACAGTTACGTTGTCAACAAATTTGTCCCTCGGTTGGAGAGATGTGTTCGTCCCCAGAGTGACTATGTAGAGAGATATGTAGAAATGAAGAATAAAGATGCAGAATGTTATTTTAAAGGCTTTAAGAGTTTTCACATAAAATTTCAGAGGCACTACTTTTCGGTACGGCGTCATACAATTCGTGTAAGGACTGTGAATGCAATATAAGAGACTAGGTTTCACACGGAGGCATATAGACAGTTGTTTTTCTCTCGTTCGATTTGCGAGTGGGACAGGAAACGGAATGACCAGTAGTGGTACAAGGTATGCTCTGCCATGCATCGTATGGTGTACGTATGTAGACGTATATGCCACACTGTCCCGTCTTCGATTGCAGATGGGGCGCACTCTAGTGAACTGCACTGAGAATGCAGGTCCACTATTCTCTCTATTCCGCAGGTCACTGAGTATACGTAGGTACTTCTGTTGTCAAAGGAGTATTGAGAGTGAGGTGTCCGGAAAGAAAAGAAGTATGCAAGTTACGAGGACGGTGCAAAACTTCCTTGAACTATTTTTTGTAGGTCAAATCTCCAGCAAACACAAAGAGATCATCTGTTTTTGATCAGTTTATTTGATAAGTAGGTAACAGATTAACGCCCTGGTGATGTCGAATACTTCAGGGACGGAGTAATACGTTCGATTTTTATGAACAGGAGAGAAAACTGGCTCTGTGCAACCCATGACTCGTCTTAAGAGGTCAAGGGAAACCACGGGAAAATCTAATCAGGATTGTCGGATGGACGATTACAGCACGGCTATTTACGAGTACACTGAGGTGCCAAAAGTCGTGGGATAGCGGTATGCACACACACACACAGGTGGCGGTAGTATCGCGTACACAAGGTAGAAAACGGCAGTGCATTGGCGGATCAGTCATTTGTACTCAGGTGATTCATGTGAAGAGATTTCCGACGCGATTATGGCCGCACGACGGGAATTAACAGACCTTAAACGCGGAATGGTATTTGATGCTACACGCATGGGTCATTTCATTTAAGAAATCGTTATGGAATTCAATATTCCGAGATCGACAGTGTCAAGAATGTATACAGAATACCAAATTTCAGGCATTACCTATCACCACAGACAACAAAGTGGCCGACGGCCTCCACTTAACGACCGAGAGCAGCGACGTGTGCACAGAGTTACGAGTGGTAACAGACAAGCAACACAAGGCAAAATAACCGCAGAAACCAAATGGGGACGTAAGACGAACGTATCCGTTCGGAGAGCGAAATTTGGCGTTAATGGGCTATGGCAGCAGACGACCGACGCGAGTGGCTTTGCTAACATTACATCAAGACATCATCTGCATCGCGTCTCCTGGGCTCCTGGCCATATCGGTCGCACACTAGACGACTGGAAAACCGTAGCCTGATCAGATGAGGCCCGATCGCAGTTGGTAAGAACTGATGATAGAGTTGGAGTGTGGCACAGAGCCCACTGAGCCGTGGATCCAAGAACTCAGCAAGACACTGTGCAAGCTGGTGGTGGCTCCATAATGGTGTGGGGTGTGTTTACATGAAAAAATGTGGACTGGGTCCCCTCGTCCAACTAAACCGATCATTGACTGGAAATGACTATCTTCGGCTACTAGGAGACAATTTACAGCCATTTACCGACATCATAATCTCAAATAACGATGGAATTTTAATGGATGACAATGCGCCATGTCGCCGGGCCACAGTTATTCGCGATTGGTTTCAAGAACATTCTGGACAGTTCGAACGAATGATCACGGTACCCAGATTGCCCGACGTGAATACCATCGAACATTTATGGGGCATAGTGGATATGTTTGTTCGTGCACAACATCCTGCATTGGCGACTATAGAGGTAGCATGGCTCAAAATTTCTGTAGGGAACTTCCAACGACTTTTTGAGTGCATTCCACGTCGAGTTGCTGAAGTATGCCAGGGAAAAGGAGGTCCGACACGATACTAGGAGATATTGCACAACTTTTGTCACCTCAGTGTACGAGTCACCATGACACCTCGCTCGGTAGGGTATTTTAAGAATTTTGCCGGGGTACGTAGCTCTTATCCTATCCGCACAGACACTATTTCAATGAGCCCTACCTCCATACCTTTCGTTTGTCCCCTGTCCGTTGTCAGCCATGCTGCGAACACGCCATATCCTTGCGTAGGAAATTTAATTCATTTTATGGCTTCTTCCGCCTTCTTTTCCTGTCATGGAATGTGACTCTGTATATCATGCAGCTAAAGTTTATCGGTTTTTATGTTCGAAGAAGTAGCTGTAATTATCATTGATTTTTGTAGCGTTAATGTTGTGTTTATTGGTGCATAAATAGAAATCCTCATGACTGTTCTGTTCATTCTTTTAAGTAATTTGCCTAAATTTCATTCACCTTCTAATACAACAGTGCAATCTCTGGAAACTAACAATTTGATGTACATTTATTTTTCGTCTCATTTGATTGTTCCTTGTCTTACTACCTTCTTCCATACTGTACAAGTAAAATTATACAAAATTTTCATTATATTAAATTAGCTGTAACAGCAGACTATGATTAGGATTACCGCCTTTACTGCAGTTAATAAACTTAATGTTCGCTAATGGTTTCCTACCATATCCAGTCCCTTTTCAAGCCAGTTAGGTGAAGAACTTACAATTAGTAGCACTGACCAATAAGGAATATCTTCATAAATCCTTAGTGTACAAGACTTAAGGGTGCACTACAAATGCAACAGGAGACCACCACCACACAAGCAAAACCACTCGCCTGGCAGCCTCCAGATGGCGGTCACCAGTTGTGATATTCCTGGCTGTGGCCGCTTACTACAAGCTCGCCTTGATACACGCGAAGCACCATATGGTACAAAAATGGAGTGAGGTATCAGCGATAGACGGTACAGTATGTACCAGTCCCGTGAAAGGGTCCGCCAATTGTACTAAACTTGCTTCTGATTGGTCGGCACATTCAGGTGCTAGGCGCCAAACCACCTAATGGTTAGTGGTTCTGACCACTATGGGACTTAACTACTGAGGTCATCATTCCCCTAGAACTTAGAACTACTTAAACCTAACTAACCTAAGGACACCTGCCCGAGGCAGGATTCGAACCTGCGACCGTAGCGGTCGCGCGGTTCCAGACTGTAGCGCCTAGAATCGCTCGGCCACTCCGGCCGGCCAAACCACCTAACTTCTCTTATTAATTATTCATATACCTTTAATTGTATTTAACCCAGTTTTTAGTATGACATCTTTCATGGTTACTCTACGAGTCTATGGTTTTTATTTATTAAATTTCACTAGTTTTGAGAAACATAAGAGTAACGATATTGCAGCTGAAGTGCTTCGGACACCTTCGGGTCGCTTTGACGTGCCTGGTAGACGAAGTACTTTGGCTGCACTAGTTACTCTCTTTCGGGCGTTCTGCAGGATCGGACACGTATCTCACTATCGCGCGTTACTTAGATGTGAATATGGAAAAGTCACCCTGTTTCGGGTGTTCTTCAGAGCCGGACATGCTGTACTCTATATCGGGCGTAACTTAGTTGTGAATATGTAGTACGCTGTCTAGTGCATACCGCAGAGCCGGACATGTGTATCATATTTCGGAAGTTGGATGGAAAAGTTTCCATACAATTAAGAAAGCTATGGCGAGTGTTATAAAAGACAGTGTAAATGTGTGTATATTTGAATAATAACCAAACAGGATACATTAATGAGAAGTGTTTCCTTCCGTCATTGTTACTACTAATTAAAATATGGACACAGATGGAAGGAAAATGAGTGCCACACATGAATATATCAAACAGATAGGCTGTTGCTTAAGTAAGAAATGAAAAGGCCGGTGAGTTGTCTGTAGATACAGAGAGTAACCAGGGCAAGTAGCTTCCAGCAAAAAACACAATCACAGGTTCGAATGGACAGCGCAGCAGCCTCCGCCGAAGAAGATCCCACTACCGATAAGCTGTCTTCTGCGCTGGGAACATAACTTTAGAAGGCGGCAGGTTGGTGGAAAGAACGGTCAGAGACTCTTATTCAATCTCACCAGATCTCTCCAGCTTCCAGATCTGACTTCCAAAGGGACACGTAATTTATACAGGGCATCTCCTTACTTGGCAACGTGTATTTAAAGAAGAGGCTACTATCCGTTAACGAGAACTGTGAACTGGGTGACACGTGGAAATAATAGTGAGAACAGTGGACTGTAATGATTATCATAAAACGCCCGAATCAATAGTGTATGAGCAGTGAAAAAGATAAAAAGCGGCACTGTGTGAACTGTGAAATTATATCTTGTTTGAACTTTTGGAAGTTTCTTTGAAATGTTAGGCAACAGAATTTATAAATGCCGCTAATTAATGCATGTCGCATAGTTGAAAGTGCAAACGCGAAAATGTAAAATCCAAGTGTAAAGTTATAAGTGTGTACGCTGTCCAGAGGGATTACGTTTCATTTCACCGCTACGAGAAACAACGCTTCAGGGAGCAGTTAACAGGCAGATGACATGGAAGCAGAACCTGTCGCCTCCACCAGCTGCAGTCCAACGTCAGCAAGCGACGAACGGCAGAGATGGCCGTCTGTGGTTGACTAAGGCAGCCGAAGACTCCCAACACGACAAAAACAACGTCGTGAGCAGCAGCACAGCGCTGGAGAAGAAGATAGCCTGTCCGCTAATCACTTTAAAGCTAGCGAGAGGAAGCTAGTATTGATAACCATAGTAAAGGAATTTTGCTATTTGGGGAGCAAAATAACTGATGATGGTCGAAGTAGAGAGGATATAAAATGTAGGCTGGCAATGGCAAGGAAAGCGTTTCTGAAGAAGAGAAATTTGTTAACATCGAATATTGATTTAAGTGACAGGAAGTCGTTTCTGAAATTATTTGTATGGAGTGTAGCCATGTATGGAAGTGGAACATGGACGATAAATAGTTTAGACAAGAAGAGAATAGAAGCTTTCGAAATGTGCTGCTACAGAAGAATGCTGAAGATTAGATAGGTAGATCACATAACTAATGAGGAGGTATTGAATAGAACTGGGGAGAAGAGGAGTTTGTGGCACAATTTTACTAGAAGAATGGATCGGTTGGTAGGAAATGTTCTGAGGCATCAAGGGATCACCAATTTAGTACTGGAGGGCAGCGTGGAGGTAAAAATCGTAAAGGGAGACCAAGAGATGAATACATTAAGCAGATTCAGAAGGATGTAGGCTGCAGTAGGTACTGGGAGATGAAGAGGCTTGCACAGGATAGAGTAGCATGGAGAGCTGCATCAAACAAGTCTCAGGACTGAAGACCATAACAACAACAGGGATTTTTAAGAATATTTTGTTTCGTAATAATTTCTTTGATAACAAAATGTTGAGGGAAAGTGAAACGCGGTGCAATCTTAGAAGTACAGAGGCAGTGCACACACATATGCACTTTGTACTCGTCCGCTGACTGTTATGAAAATGTGGCACAGACTTCCACTCCTCCCCCCTTTTATCACGCCCTACAGACCCTCGAATGTCTTGCCCTCCGCCGGACATTTCGGAACCGCTTACTCTCTCCCACTCGCATCCTCCATCAACTTATAAAATTCCCCAGCCTATCCTTCCATCTAGAACACCTGTGAATATCCTACGTTACCTGTGAACTCGACACTATCTCCTGGTACTCTGTTCCCACGTTCCCCCAACACTACACCTCTACACCCTTCATGTCCTCTGCCAACGACACTTTAATCGGCCATGAAATCCGCCCTGATGTATACCCGACCTACCAGACCTAGGACATCCCTACCGTTCTCCCCTTGTCAGGGCCCCCTTCCCCTCCAGTCCTCTCCACTCACTTCCTAAGTCTTGCTTCGGAACCTCATCTCTCTTCACTCTTCTCCAATCTCTCCTCCAAGCATCCATCACCAGAAGCACCCTCCAATGCACTGTCTTTGATCGTTACTTTCCCATTATCCCTGGCAGTCCACATCCACTGATCTCTTCATTCATCTACGTATTATTTAAGTCAGTCAACTCATTGGCCTTTCCATTTCTTACTTATGCAACTGCCTATCTGTTTTTATATATTCGTGTGTGACACTTATTTTCGATTCATCCGTGCCCATATTTTAATTAATCACCAAATCAAACTTTTCTATTTTTACTTATGCTACTGACAATCTTTTTTTTTTCTTTTTTAATTCTACGAAACGTTTATTTTTGTCAACCGCCATGTCCAGCTCTTACGTTACGATCTTAAAATTTTTACTCTCACGTGACTGAAGAGTGGCAAATTGGATTCGTTGACAGCTTCCCTCCCCCCCCCCCCCCGGTCCATATGCGGCAGAGCTAGGATGAAATAACAATACAAAAAAATCGTCGGCCGATAATGTGGATAGTCGCGAATGAGAGCGCTGCCAACCGTAGACTAAATTGCTTTCGTATCGTACTGGCAGCATGTACGATAAAGATTAGCTTACGACTTCGTAGTCGCTATTTACGACAGGGGTGGTCAAGATTTCGGCTCGCTGGCCATGCCCGGCCCCGACTGCCAAAGCGCTCAGCCTCGCTTCGTTCCCCCCCCCCCCCCTACCCGCCTCTCTGTCTGTGCGCGAAGAGGGGAAAACTGAACGCGCCGCATTTAAATGGAAGTACGAGGCCCGTTCAAAAAATCGGAAACATTCGCAGTTTTGCGCCAATGGTGTGTTGGAACGAAATGCGGTTGGCATCCATTCACACGCCTGCGTTTAATGTGTAACTGCCGGAAGTTTCATTGTTGTACATGTGATAGTTATTGTTCCGCGCTGTGTTGAGTAGAACGTTGTGTAGCACTGTTTGCGAATTTCAAGTTAGAGGAGCAATGCGTCTGCATTAATTTGCGTGAAATTCAAGAAAACCTTTAAGACACGCACCAAATGTGTGCTGATGAGTGCTTAAGCCGTACTGCTCACACAGTTTAAAAATGTCTTGACGGAAGTTAAAGATGACGCTTATGCAGGGCACCCATCGACGTCTACCGGCGACGTTCATGTCAGGAATGTCAACGAGTCTGCCGAGGTGGCCGAGCGGTTCTAGGCGCTTCAGTCCGGAACTGCGCGACCGCTACCGTCGCAGGTTCGAATCCTGTCTCGGGCAGGGATGTGTGATCCTTAGGTTAGTTAGGTTTAAGTAGTTCCAAGTTCTAGGGGACTGATGACCTCAGATGTTAAGTCCCATAGTGCTCAGAGCCATTTGAACCCAATGTCAACGAATGTGTGTGTGCTCGAAGACTGACTGTCCGAGAGATTGCAGAAGAATGTGACATTTCAGCTGGGTGATGTCGGAAAATTCTGATACAGCATCTTGGAATGCATCGTGTTGCCGTCAAGTTCGTCCCACGGCTCATGAGTCAAGACCAGAAAGACCTTCGCCTCGCAATCTGTGAAGAGCTTTTGGATCGGACAAATGAGAACGGGATGTTCCTTAAGAGAATCATCAGTGGTAATGAGACGTGGGTCTATGGTTAATGATGTTGAGACGAACGTTCACTCTCCACAATGGGCCGGGAATTGTTCTCCAAGACTAAAAAGAGCTCATTAGGTCAGGTCAAATGTCTAAGCCATGCTGATAATTTTCTTTGAGTTTGAAGGATTGGTTCATTACGAATTCCTGCCACAGTGACAAACGGGTAATCGATGGTACTATCGGGACGTGTTACGACGCCTGCGATAAAATCTGAGAAGGAAACAGCCCGAAATGTGGCGAGACAATTCATGGTCCTTGCATCACGATATCGCACCCTCACATTTATCTTTGTTGGTGTGTGACTATTGCACCAAAAACGAAATCACTGTACTGCCTCATCCTCCGTACTCTCCAGACCTTGCCCCTGTGGACCTTTTATTTGTTCCTAAAGTCGAAAACCACGTTCAAAGGACGGAGATTTGCAACGGTGGACGAGATAAAAGAACATTCGTTGATGGTACTTCGCGTGATCCAGTAAGGGGTGTACCAAGACTGCTTCCGGAAGCGGAAACGGCGTTGGGAGCAGTGTATCAGCTGTGGAGCAGAGTGTTTCCAAGAAGATCATGCACAATAAGTACAAGATAAGCGTAGATAAATTTAATGGACAAAGTTCGAGACCTAGTGTAGTCGTACTGCGTACGACTTGGCTAAGTATTTCACATTCCTCAACAACATAGATCACAAACAAAACAAGTCTTCAGTATTAATTAATTATTTTTGGCGTGCTGAAGACATGATCTAATTTTTATCTGGTAGAAACTGCCGGAATACGGAAGGAAGATAATTTCACAGAGTTTCGCACTCAAGGTGCCACGTAATCGTGACTCATTTAATTTCATAATCGGAAAAAGGTCTTTCGCACAAATATGTCGATCGAAATATTGTAGCACTCTTGCAGTCTCATTATGGAGACTTGGGAGAAAACAACATAGACGTCCTGGACAGTTTTAACGGAAAAAGATTTGTAGTTCAAACTGGAATTACCCTTCCAGTCAGTCAGTTACATCTGTACATGCACAGGAGTACTTCCAACTGAAACGGCAAACTGTCTCGAAAACAAATGTAAGATTGACAGTGTCCTTAAAACCTTCATAAATCTATCGTTGTAATTCTTGCAAGGCCACAATGAATTCATAAAACCTCGGACTTTCTTTAACGCCACTGAGCTTAGGGAACTGAATGGTATTTGTCAGAATGTGTCCCTCTTATAACGCGATTTTCTTTCTAAATGCAGCCCCATAATTGCAAAGACGTTACCTTGTAGCGTGTTAACGTGGGCAGCGTGCAATCAAGTCCATTTGAAATGCGAAGTCATAATCTATTCCGTATATTCTAATTTTCGTTCCTGCACTCATTTTGTCTTCATAAATTCAATAATAGCGAGATTTAAATCGAAAATTCGTTCAGGCATGCCCCTTCACTTCAACGTACGTTGCAGTAGTACATGAAGTTTGCACCCTCTTCGGTCATTTCCATTGAGAGCTGTTGCAACAGAAAATGGAATAATGGGTATGACTTCAGAAATTTTACTATTCGTACTACCAATTCTTTCAAGTGCTCTTTACCTGCAAATTCAACACAAAGTGCTTCTTGATGTACGAAACAATGAAACACATCTGTCTATCGTTGTAATGTTTTGCTCTTTCATTTTTATCTAAAAGTTTAAATTCTTTCTCCGTGGTATTATAATGTCGTTTCGTAGCAAATAAGCAGTACCCGTCGCTTACGAATTGAGAGTTCTCGTCCCTTTCTTCTGTCATTCCCATTCATTTTAAAGGACTGTGACGATAGATCGCTAGGCTACATCTTTTTGTGCAAACAGCCACTGGATCTGTGAACGTCCTTCATACGACGAACAAATAGCGAAGGGTAAACAGAGCTGACATCACAATTATGCCGATCTCGGAGAGTTGTGCCGACCGCAAAATGCCGCACGGCAATGCTGAATGATAGGCCCGCAGACACTGCACGCCCGAAGTTTGGCACGCCATGGTCCGCCCTCATGTACGAGAACTAGTGTTTGCACGTTACTATCAGTTATGCTGATAATATCATAGACTGCCAAGAGACAGCAAAGTTACGCAGACGGAAAAAAATCGCGACAGCAAGAGGGAATTGTGCGAGATAAACGAAAATTGGTAGGCGTATTCCTACATCTGAAAGTGATATCAATTCAAATTACGCGCCAGTCACATAAGACTGGGGCTAGTAGCAACATTATTAGGATGCAAATCCGGTTTGCTTTAAATACACGTTGTAACGGTCGTGAGCATTAGTTGACTTTGAGACTGGACGTGGTGAGTTGATGTCAGCCAAGAATGCCTTTAACACGACAAAGACGCCGTTATCAACAGCTTACTGAGTCTCAACGAGATCGTGTAATGGCGCTACGAGAAGCTGGCAGCTCCTTCTGCGATACTGCAGAAAGACTTGGCGGGGACGTAGCAGCTGTACATGATTGCTGAAAGCAATGGTCACGAGAATGTACGGTCGCAAGAAGATCGGGCTCCGGACGGCCACGTGGCACTGTCGAGAGGGAAGACCATCGTGTTCGTCGTGTGGCTCTGGTGCATCGTACTGCATCTTCAGCAGCAACGTGAAGAGCAGTTGGCACCACATTGACACAACGAACTAAATAGGTTACTTCAAGGACAGTTCCGAGCCAGACGCCCTGCAGGGTGCATTCCACTGACCCCAAACCACCGCCATTTGCGACTTCCGTAGTGTCGAGCGAGAGCTCAATGAAGGGCAAGGTGGAGGTCTGTTGTACTTCCTGAGGAAAGTGAGTTCCACCTCGGTGTCAGTGATGGCCGTGTGTTGGAACGAAGGAAGCCAGTTGAGAGGCTGCAACAAACCTGTCGATGTGCTAGAAACACTGGACTAAAACCTGGAGTTATAGTCTTCGGTGCGATTTCGTATGACAGTAGGAGCACTCTTGCGGTTATCCCACGCACCCTAACTGCCAATTTGTACGTCAATCTGGCGATTCGACCGGTTATGTTACAATCCATGAACACAATTCGAGGGGGTGTTTTCCAACAGGATATCGCTCTCCCACTTACCGCTGTTTTAACCCAACAAGCTATACAGAGTGTCGACACGTTGCCTTGCCTTGCTCGGTCACCAGAGCTTTCTCCAGTGGAGCACGTATGGGATATCATCGAACGACAAATCCAACGTCATCCAGAACCAGCATTAACCGCCCTTGTATTGACTGACCAAGTGCAACAGGTATGGAACTCCATCGCACAGACTGACATCCAGCATCTGGACAACGCATTTATTCACGTTTTGACGCTTGTATTCAACATTCTATCGGTTACACCGGTTATTAATGTACCAGCATTTCACGTTTACAATGGCTTATCTCGCACTATATTAACCTGTGATCTTGAAATGTTAAATATGTCACCTACACAAATGTTTCCCGAAATTTCATTATTCTACGTTAATTATTTTTTGGTGTTGCGATTTTTTCCGTAGTTATTTATGTATTTATATTTCATTGTATTACGTACAGGACATCAAGTGCCACGCATCCAACTGTACTAAATTTAAGTGCTCCTAATAAATGTTATTGATTACTTTATATAGTGTTGTGACACTTCAGCTCTAGAACCGCCCTGTCAACACAAGTGTTTACTTAATAATCTTAGCGTAGATTGGCCACCTTTAATGAATTATAGCAGTTTCCTGCTGCCTTAGGTGTTTGGGATGAATTAATAATGGCATTCAGGTACAACATTCCCAAGAAAATCGTTAAATTTACTCCTAATAATTATATGTCTAGAAGCAACTTAACTTACCTAAGCAATATTGTCTAATCGAGTGCCGTTTCCACACATAGATAGAGACGCAGGATGAATCAACAGTAAAACAGAATGTCAACAGTAGCATTAAGCCGACATTCAAATTAAAAATACTGTTACACGTATTCTTACTTGTTGACTGATATTGCTTGCCTTTACTTTGTAAAAGCTGATATATGAACGAGTATATACAGAGAACATTCGTAAAAATTGCTACTGAACATTTAATACTCTGCACTATGTTATTTGGGACATACAGCTTATAAAGCGAACTCACAGTTTGTCAGTTGCTCTTATCCTAGGCCATAATTCGAAAATACTAAACCTATTTCTTAATTATATATAAATGTTGCAGCATATGGCATTGCGCTCAGAATCTGACATTAGTATGGGGGAAGTACTTCGAGAATCGTGATTCAGGTATAATTATACCTCACCATGTACGCGAACCCATCTTGTAGTCCCCAGTTACCACCATCACTAACAACATATCGTGGGCTGCCACATATTCCAGAAGCACTGCTGTAGCTAACGAACAAAGGAATATAAAGAGTTTAACGTCCAATCGGCTAAGAGGTCATTAAAAACGGAGTTCAAGCTCGGATTGTGGAAGGACAGTAATGGAAATCGGCTATGTTCATTCAAAGCAACCATCCCGGCATTCGCCTTAAGTGATCTAGAGAAATAATGAAAAACATAAATATGAATTTGAAACACCGTTCTCCCGAATACTGGTTCAGTGTGTTACCACTGCACCACCTCGGCCAGTATACAGCGTGTCCCAGGAGGACTGGTCAGTAATCAGAGATATGACATAAACAATCATTCGAAGCAGAAAGGTCTAGTAAACGTGGGATGTGAAACGCTTACCTTAAGGTACATTATCACTTGTTGAGTACAAGAAATGAGTTTCGAAATAGTGAAGATGAACAAGTGCTTATAGCTCTTAACTCTCTGAGTTTCAACAGTGCGGCAAAAATATAGAATTAAAAAAAAATTCAAATAAATAAACTTTATTACGGAAGTAAACTACAAATACAAGAAGAAATTGGGAAAAAGCAAACACTCAGTTGATTTAAGGAGGTGGTTGCACTATGGAATATAAATGTAAAATTTTTCAAAAATTTAATCTTCATTGTCACATTAAGCAACGAATATAAGATAAAATTGTCAAAAAACGGAGGTTATTTGAAGGATATGATTTAACTTTCCAATTAGTGGAACATACATTTTTCAACCACCCATTATTTCATGCGATATATTTGAAAGCAAAGTCGCATTTTTCCCAGACAAAATCCCACATCTCGAATCTTCCATGAATTCAAAATGCCTAAAACAAATTAGAGTCCCAAATAACAAGCAGAAATTGGCCAAAACTGTAATAAATTTTGTATCAGAACCGCATAGTGTCTCAGTTTTATTTCAATAGTTCTCATAAAAACATTATTACAAACTCAGATTTACGTTACAATAACTTAGATATTATTACTTTCACTGTCGAAGATCTCCTCAATATGGCTGCTATAAAAAAAATCAGAATCTCCTGCTATCATGCAGCACGCTTGTAAGTAGGCTGTTAAGGTTTTTGTATTGGTAACGCCACGTAGCGCTCTGTATGAAAATCACTGGCTGTGCTGTGTGCAGTCTGTGGCTGGGTGGCATTGTTGGAATATTCGCCATTGTAGTGTTGGGCAGTGGGATGTGAACAGCGCATAGCAATGCGCAGTTGGAGGTGAGCCGCCAGCAGTGGAGGATGTGGGGAGAGAGATGGCAGGATTTTAAGAGCGGACAATCTGGACATGTGTCCCCCAGAAAGAGTAAATTTGTAATACTGGATATCATGAACTGATATATAATGACTTTTGAACACTATTAAGGTAAATACATTGTTTGTTCTCTATCAAAATCTTTCATTTGCTAACTATGCCTATCAGTAGTTAGTGCCTTCAGTAGTTAGAATCTTTTATTTAGATGGCAGTAGTGGCTGTCACTGTATTGCAGTAGTTCGAGTAACGAAGATTTTTGTGAGGTAAGTGAGTCATGAAAGGTATAGGTTGTTGTTAATCAGGGCCATTCTTTTGTAGTGATTTTTGAAAGTCAGATTGCGTTGAGCTAAAAATATTGTGTGTCATTTTAGTGATGATCAGAATAAGTAAAGAGAGTAATGTCTGAGTACGTTCAGTTTTGCTCAGCTGTTTGAAAATCAAATGACGTAGAGGTTTATCAGCACAGTAATTCATTGATTTTTCTAAGGGGACGTTTCTCGCTCTCTTGCCGACTGTAGTTTTGAACGCTATAAGTGACTGCTACAATGCACTGCACCTCAGTGCACCGCTAGAAGTTTCCGTCTTTCACTAACTTTGGCATTTTCAAGCGGAAGGCAGTTTTACTTAAAAAAATAGTAATAATAAAATGATGGTTTCAGGCAGAAACTATCAGGCTTCAAAGGTTTATGGAATTCACATTAAAGCCCACGTTTAGTTGACATTTTCTCTTGTTTTGACCCATGATACCACCTCTCAAAATACGGAAAGCAAAGACATTGCCGTGGAAGAGATTTATTTCAGAGCATCTAAGATGAAAATGTGCTCATAGCTCTTAAGTTATGCATTTTACTAGAGCCCTATTTTATTTATTCCTCTCTTACCCCTGGAACACCCGGTATACTCGTAGTTAACGAAGAAGCGGCAGGCAGCAGTTTCAGACTACGTTTAATCACAGTAGCCCTTCGCGTCCTCTCGAAGCTTTCTTTCAAATTAGGATACCACTAATCACCAACTACATTCTGGTCAAGACACACACACAGATTTAATATTGCAGCTACCGCTTTGTAATGCACAAGAAATTCGTCTCTTAATTATATTGAAAAACAGTTTTCCAGTTTCTAGAACATAAAGGTATTACTATAACTTCTTCATTCCTAGAAATTCTATTTGTTTGCAGTTGTTCAGATTACATACGTAGAGTTTCATGGGGGCACTTTCAAGATATTTTGCTGCAATGGAAGGAAATCGACTCTGTCCTTTCCTAGGGAACCAAACTGGTATTTGCCTCAAATCACACAATTGTGTGTTTGGAGAACGGTTTTAATCTTACTCTTCGAGAAAGGGTGTCCAGTATTTTACCACTGCACCATCTTGTTTTGTGACACGTATAGCAGACAGAAGTGATAGAAACATGTGCAACATAATTACTGCCAAAAAATTAACGGAGGCTGTAAATATACTACACCGTTGGTCATTCAGAATGTAACACCAAGAAGGTCCGGAGATATCACACCCAAACTGATTTGACAGATAAAACGACGTACAAAGATCATAGGATTGAAAATACAACCCCATGTGGAGTGAGGAAGTTGATGAAATCAGTACTGCGTGTTGCCACCATTGTTGGATATAACCGCTACTACACGCCTCTATATTGAATCAAAGAGAGTCTGGATGTGTTGTTGGGGTACAGTAGTCCATGCTGCTTCCACATGTTGCCAAAGGTGATCTGGTGTAGAAGCGGACATCGTATCCTGGACCAGTCATTCCGCAATCATCAACCTGACGTTTTCAATAGGCGAGAGATCTGGAGAACAGGGAATCCAAGGCAGTGATGCAATCCGATGGGCGACGAATAAGCCTCGAACATTGAGTGCCACGTTCGGTCGCGCATTATCCTGTCGCATTGTGGCCGTCTGCAGGCTCCGAAGGTATGGGAGTACAACAGACTCCAACACTTCAGAGACGTAACGCTGGCTGGTTCGTGTACCGACAATGCATACTAGTGGGGTGCGGGAGTGGAATCCAATATCACCTCAGACCATAACACCGGGTGCAGGACCAGTATGGCGATGCATAAGGCAACAGTTCAACAGTCTCTCACGACGGTGTCTCCAGACTCTAATCCGATCATCGTGGTGGTCCAGGGAGAATCGACGTTCTTCAGTAAGAACAGTGTCGTTGCATTAGGTTGTCCACGTCCGTCGTTCATCACATCATTGCCGGGGCAAACGCCTGCAGCATTGATTCAGTGGTAAATGCCGCAGTGGATGTCTTGCGGACAGTCCACTCTGCTGCGAATGGTCCACGCGGGCACTGCTTGTTGCACAACATGCTGAATTTTTGTGTTACCGCTCGTGACGTGGCAGAGCCATCCATCTCTGCCATGCGAACAGTATCCGTGTCATCGCGTGTAGTGGTGCAACGAGGTGGGAGCAGTCGGTTCCGTCGGTTCCTCCTGCACCCAGCGATTACAGATCAGTATCACAGTAGCTTAGTTCCGTCCGACACGAACACCGATTTCTCTGAAGGACAATCCCCAATTTCTATAGGCAACTATTCTTCCTCGGTCGAACTCGGAAACGTGCTCGAAAGACGGTCGCTGTCTTCTGGGAAGCATACTGAAGCTGCTTACACAAAGGAACCGAACGAAAGAACAATTCCAGTATGTCCACACGGCCGTCTGTGCCCCTTTATACACTGGAGAGCCGAAGAAATTGGTACACTTTTATAATATCGTATAGTGCCCCCGAGAACACGCAGAAGTGCCGCAACACGACGTGAAATAGACTCGACTAATGTCTGCAGCAGTGCTGGAGCGAGCTAACACCATAAATCCTGTAGGGCTCTCTATAAATCCGCAAGAGTACTAGGGGGTGGAAATTTCTTCTGAACAGCAGGTTGCAAGGCATTCCAGATATCCTCAATAATGTTCATGTCTGGGGAGTTTGGTTGCCAGCGGAAGTGTTTGAACTCAGAAGAGTTTTCCTGGAGCCACTCTGTAGCAATTCAGGACGTGTGGAGTGTCGTATCACTGGAATTGCCCAAGTCCGTCGGAATGCACAATGGGCATGAATGGATGCAGGTGATCAGACCGGATGCTTACGTACGTGTCGCCTGTCAGAATCGTATCTAGACGTGTCAGGGGACTGATGTTAATCTAACTGCATGCACCCCACACCATCACAGAGCCTCCACCAGCTTGAACAGTCCCTTGCTAATAGGCAGGGTCCCTGGATTCATGAGGTTCTCTATACCCGTACGCGTCCATGCGCTCGATACAATTTGAAACGAGACTCGTCTGATCAGGCAACACGTTTCCAGTCATCAACAGTGAAATGTCAGTGTTGACGGGCCCAGGCAGGCGTACAGCTTTGTGTCGTGCTGTCATCAAGGGTACACGAGTGCACGTTCGGCTCGGGTAGCCCATATCGATGAGATTTCGTTGAATGATTCGCACGCTGACACTTGTCGATGGCCCAGCATTGAAATTTGCAGCGATTTGCGGAGAGGCCGCACTTCCGTCACGTTGAAAGATTCTCTTCAGTCGTCGTTAGTCCCGTTCTTGCAGGATCTTTTTCCGTCCACAACGATATCCCAGATTTGATGTTGTCTGGATTCCTGATATTAACGGTACACTCGTGAAATGGTCATAGGGTAAAATCGCCACTTCAGCGCTACCTAGGAGATGTTGTATCCCATCGCTGGTACGCCGACTGTAAAACCGCGTTCAAACTCTGTTAAATCTCGATAACCTGTCACTGTCGCAGCAATAACGATCTAACAACTGCCCAGACGCTTATTGTCCTACATAGACGTTGCCGACCGCAGCGCCGATTCTGACTCTTTACGTAGCTCTGTATTTGAATACGCATGCCTATACCAGTTTATTTGGCGCCCGTGATGTGCGCCCGCGCTGAAATCCTAATCATGTGCATCTTGCGTCCCCGCAAACGCATGTTACACATTTCATCTGTTATGGTTGCTTCCTTCAGGTTGTGCATTTTGGGTGGCCAAGAGTGTATAAAAGAAGCCAAAACGTTCCAGTAATCATGGGACTGCGAACGAGATAACTGCGAATGCAAGGTTACGAGCCGCCACTGACTTCAATACGTACTTAAAATGAAACTTTTTCGATTAAGGCCACATCTAATTTACCTCAAATTTCACCCATTATACAAAACGTCCTCACTTACATTCAGTGAATCTACATCTACTCTGTTCTCCGCAAGCCACACAGTGGTGTATGGTGGTTAGCACTGAACGTACCAGTGTCACTGTCCCGCCCAATACCCCCTCCTGCTCCAGTCTCAAGGGGTGTGCGGGATGAAAGAGTGTTGGAAGAATGAAGATGTGTAAGCCTTCTATAAAAGTTTATCTATGAATGAAAATATGGAATATTCTTTCTTTCAAAAAAATTTCCTCTTTGTGTAATGTGTGCTTTAGATATGGTTTCCAACTACTGAGCAATACTGCCTATTGCTTGGCCCAGTGTTGTGTATGTGAACAGTATCATGAAACAAAACATTAAACTTGGTGAAATACTGGATTTGAAATAATGAAAACAGTCTAATTAGATTCCAAAAGTACAGTTATTAAATGTGTACTTAGTGAAAGCTATTTAACTGAATGTCAATACTGAAGTACGTTACGAAATCTGCGTGACATGTGGTGCAATTTCTGACTCGAAATGTACACGAAAATAAAATGCTGCTGTAGTCAGAAGCAAAATAACTGCTTAAGATTACCTACAATGTTCACTGTGACTTTGTCTGTTTGCTTAGACATCATCTGATAATTCTGACAACGAACTGTTTCCTCAAAAGAATGCAAAGTTAGGCCTCTCCTGAAATGAAAGTAACTTACCTCAGGCGCAGCATGTAGTTTTGTGTCTTGGGTACTGACGTTCTCGAAAACAAATAGAAATTAGCACATGCAGCAACCAAAGAAAAAGATGAACTACTCGCTACAAAATATGTTTTGTTTCTTGTCATAAACCATCTGTGGCTTCGTTAGACGTAGGATGCAATATTCGGAAGTTTACTAAGAATGATGGAGGACGGTTTTACTTCAAAGAAAGTCGTAATTGAAAAACTAGACTCTAATTGTCAAAAACGACTGTACAACATAACTAGACCTTAACAATTACGAAATTCTCTCAATACAAAAATTACAGGTATTCGAACCAGTTGTGTTATTTGTGACATAATGAAAACAAAGAGATCACATTAATACTAGTCATGAATGTTATTAGTTATCTGACGCACAAAGCTTTCCTTTAATTAATAGTTCTGCCGAACAAACATTTCATTCTTGCACATGCATTGGTTGCCGTGAAAAATGCCTCCAAAAATGTACCCCATCAACAAAATCAGTAACATACGTATACAAACAAGTTTTCATCTCCTTAATAAAGTACTCCGGATAATTTCCCTCACATTCACAAATGTAAAATCCCCTTCTCCAGAAACTCAGCTGCTTGCTACTACGCCTCAAATAAGAATGCCCCAGCGTTGCACAACTAACAGGCGAGCAAGCGAACCACAGATAATCTTACAAAGAATGTTACTCATTACTAATTCATCTTTGTCTCAGTACAGTAAAGGTGAATTGTTTACGGTGGCAGGAAACATATGAAAATCTTACAAATGTTAGTTGACTCTGCTAGAAACGTACGCCCTCGGACGTAAAACGCTGCTTTTGTAGCCACTGCTGTTCGACGAACATCCTGGTGACGCGTTAGCGCTAACTAAACGAACCCGTGACGAAATGCGCTGCTCTTCCTGGAGTTCTGTTTATTTCCTCTGTAGCTCCGACCTAATAGGGGTCCCGGGGGTGAGGAGCAACACTCGAGCATCTGTCGGACGAGGTGTATGTAAGCTACCTCTTTCGCGGGTGGACAACGCATTCTGAGGATTTTTTCACTGAGTCTCAGTCTGGCACATGAAGTGTTAAGGTTAGTTTTATATGACGTTCCACTTTAAAACACTCCGTACGCATACCTGTACACTCACATATGTAATGGACGTAGCTGTATCCATTTATTGTTCACTAATAGTGTAAGAAAACACTAGTAGATCTTTCCGCCTTTAAAGGCAATACGTCAATTTTTTATGATAATTTCAACTGCCAATATCATCAGAAAACGTTGACCCTATGCACGTCTTCCAGCATTTCGCTATAAGGTTCTGGTACTGCCACGTCCCTAACACTGCAGCTTCACCCGCGAACATCCTCATGGAATTTTCGGCGCCATGCATTAGGTGATATAAAGGGGGTCAGAAACAGTCTCAAAAGCTTGTAAGGGTGTTTCAGGGTAGGTTGGACTGAAAAATAATTATTAAGAAAAAATTTGGTATACTGCGCCGTTTCAGAGTTAATTAGCACTGAGTTTAGGCACTCGGGCTATTGCACACGCAAACTCAAGTGACTCGCCACAGACGGTGTCGCGAGACGTATTCTTCACTTGGTTTCGTAACACCGAACAAGAGAGTGATACAAAAACTATACGTGAATTGGTAGTCAGGATCGAATCCGAAGCAAAAGCTGACACTAATTGTATCTGGCGGGTCGCGAAATTCGCGCTCTCAGGCTTCGCAAAGCGTCTCCTCACATGCCAGCGACAAAAAAAATGTCTGTCACAAAATTTCGTCCTGCGAGTACATTTGGTAGAAAAAGGACGTTAAAGAGTGGCAATCAGGCAACACTGTAGCTCCATGTACGGTAACTACAGTTGGTGTAGTAAATACAGTTTTGGGTTAGCGTACGGGAGGTTGAGGGTTGGGGGCGCATATTTTTTATTTGCCATTTAGGTTACATGTATCCTAAATGTACAACATTTTGTAATGCTGAACATAGCAAATACGTGGTTAGACAAATAAGAAATGGACTGTTGAAACAAATGACCTATCATAGGACAGAATAACTACAAAAAAATATCAAATTCGAGCTGCTAAAGTTGGTAGCACAGTAAAATAACATAATATCTCTTTTGTATCCCGCCTGGATAGGCGGTGCGATGGTCTGCTCCTGTAAACTGAAAGGTAGGCCGAATGTAGGAAGCGAATAGGAGCAGGAAAAGGTGAAGTACTTTGGTACTGCTTGTAGATTTTACAAATTTACTATAGTCAAAATTATGATTACATAATGGTTACTTAACTTTGACTTACATGAGCACGTAGGTGCGAAGCCGTACTGGTATCAACGCTAACAGTTACTAGTAGCTGGACAAACTATCACTGAAGTAACTGAATTAACAAAGTCTGTAATGGCTAGCCCCCTATGAAGTAGAAGCTAAGTTGCTCGGTCGGCGGCTCGGGATCAAATGGGTAGAATATGGAGCGGCGCTCGTAGAGCTCCACAGCGCCGGCTAGAGGGCGCTGTCGTCGGTGTCGCTGTAGTGCCAACCTACGAACTTGCACCTACGCCGTGGCATCGTAGCTATCGATACCACAATATCTACTTGACATTTATACTACATGTAATATGAGCGCTCAGATGTCGCACATTATTAACCAGTGACAATAATAATGTCTATATTAATGACCGCATAACCTTCACAACAGAATACGTTGTCCTCAGAACAACAGACGCACAAAGCTACCTCCCTGCACGTCCGAACATTGTGCAATCCTCCGGATCATACAGCTCTGGACCCTTCGCAGCAAAGCTGCCTCCACAGTAACAAGAGCAACATGAACACACGCTACCAATTCTTCCACATTCGTTGGCAGAGTGGAGTACACGTGCTCTGTCAAGTGTCCCCACAGGAAGAAATCCAGGGGATTTGGGTCAGGTGAACGTGGTGGGCATACAACTGGACGTCCACGCCCGAGCCAATTCCCTGGAAATGTTCTGTCCAAATACTGTCGCACATTAATTCCAGAGCGTGGAGGTGCGCCATCATGTTGGAACCGTATCCGTTGCCGAACATATAGTGGAACACCTTCCAGCGCATCAAGCAGATATTTGCGAGGAATGTATAATCCCTTCATGCAGTCAATTGGTCAGGCAACACGCAGAAGCCCAAACACCTGTCGCCCAATATTCCGGTCCATACGTTGATGCCAAAGCCAACTTGATATCCACGGTCTCGGGTGACTTGCGGGTTAACCTCACACCAGTGGTGGGCATTGTGCATATTGAAGACACCCTCACGAGTGAATGCTGCTTCATCCACCCGTATTACCGTGTTGACGAAGTCGTCGCTGGCTTCCTGTTGTTGATGGAACCATTCACAGACTTGCATCCACTGACGGCGATCTGCAGGATGCAGGAGTTGCGTGAAAGCATAATGACAGGGGTGCAGAACATGCTCTTGCAGCACGTTAACGACTCTGCATTGAGAAACGCGCAGCTGCCTTGCTCCGCTACGTGCACTTCAATGAGGTGTATGACTTCCAGAATATCTTCCTCAGTAGCTGGAGAATGGTGAGTCTGTGAACGACCTCTGTCATGCGATGGTGGAAAGTGAGAACCTGACTCCCTAAGCCACAGCTCCAGATGACGAAACACATTTTTATCTTGATGGCGTCGACGGGGATATCTAGCAGCATAGTCACGAGCGGTAGCACCAGCCCGGTTATCAGATGGACTAAGGATCCGAAGCATATCCACATATTCATCGTTCGTGTATGCCATGCGTCTTGTCGCGAATGGGAGTAGGAATGCATAAGATTGTATAAGATGAACCTGTAGGAAAGCAACCTAACGTCAGCCAGGGAGCTGGGAAGCAGGAGAGGTTGCGTTTTTGTGGTAAGGGACGCTGGAGCTACGTGACCAGCTACGACAGAATGTTCTAGAAGGACGACAGGACACGGGAGACGCGCATAATCGCTGGGTATTGCATCAGATGAGCCCATATAACGAGGGCCGCTGGTGTTGCTGAGCATTTCCTTCGACAGTTGCCTCAGACGCTGGACCTATGCTACTCTGTCCTCGGGAAGGGACTTAGTTTCTCGTGGCACTTAGCTGCACAGGGTATATGCAGGATTGCACAACTTACATTCAATGTGTTTGTGCCTCTTTGGGTTCAACATAGTTTCTCGTGGCACTTAGCTGCACAGGGTACATGCAGGATTGCACAACTTACATTCAATGTGTTTGTGCCTCTTTGGGTTCGACAGTGGTCTTATCCTACCTCGTGTTTCGTCTCAGTTATTTCGCAACCTCTCCCTGGTCCTCAGTTATTTCCAGCTTGTTTTCCAGCACCAGGACTTGGAGTTGGACGAGCCACCTCATTACTAAATTTAGCGTCTGTCTTCCATCCTGATCCGGTCGCAGAAAACTACAGACGCGACAGACGATCAACACTTTTTGGTGCCAGGTGTGGGGTTGGCACAAATCAGGTATCCCTTCTAATAGGTGTTGGCTGTCTGTGGAAGCCTTAGCCTTACTTTTCTTACACACAGTACCGGGATTAGTCGCGCCACGGATTTGAGGAATAGGTGTAGGACGACTTTAACTTTTGACGGTACTCAGCCCGAAGTCAGGAAAAGACTGACGGCTTTGAGCAATCAAACTGAGACGAGGTGCGTACTGAGGCGAAGAAAGAAGAAGACGACTTTGACGGGCTGAGAAGGTCCGTCACGGCGCGCGTTCGACACGCGGGAAGCGGTCGCCGGCGAGGCGTAAACCGCAAGCCGCTCCAGACAGGGAGGCGGCGTTATCGGTCTTCGGGAGGGCCGCAGAGGTCCGTCAGCTGCTGGAAGCAAATAACGACGCGCGTGGCTGCCGAGCGAGGCAGGCGGCAAAGGAGGCGTGGCGGCGAGCCGACGCGAGCAACTAGAAGCGCCGCACGAATCGGCGCAGACCATAGAGACACTTAAAGGTAGGACAAATCTTGTCGGTACAAAATTCCGCAGTCAGGGCAGGCAGAATCAAGCAGTAATAACATTGCGGAATGATTACCAATCAGGCAACACATTAGTTTGAGTGATGCATTAAAGTTGTTGCCTACGCCTTTTGATGGTAATAAGTTTCAGCTGAACGAGTTTCTAGACAACTGTGATAGTGCGTCTGAGTTAGTGGCCCCTGAACAGCACGATGTATTACCGAAGTATGTTAAGGCGCGCATAGTGGGTGCGGCTAGAAGTAAGTTATTAGCTAGAGACTTGACAACCCCTTGGTTCGATGTACGTGCTATACTTGTTGAAAATTACGCTTGTAAACGCACGTTGGATTACTTTGCGTGTAAACTGTTTGCAAATCGTCAGGAAAGAGGTGAAAGCATTGCACAGTGGGGTTCACGTATTGACGCGTTACAATATCATTTTAGAGAAGCCATCCGAGGTGTGATGACAGAAGCTGAATTGGCTGGGAGTATTGCGCTAGTGTTGAAATTAGGAACAGCAGACTGCATACAGGGACTCTATGGCTCTGAGCACTATGGGACGTAACTGCTGTGGTCATCAGTCCCCTAGAACTTAGAACTACTTAAACCTAACTAACCTAAGGACATCACACACCTATGCCCGAGGCAGGATTCGAACCTGCGGCCGTAGTGGTCACGCGGCTCCGGACTGTAGTGCCTAGAACCGCACGGCCACTCCGGCCGGCCAGGGACTCTATGACGACAGAATCAAAACAATAGTGAGAGCTAGAGGAGAGTCCGTGACACTCTCTGAAGCCGTTGACATTGCTCCTACGGAGGAAAGCGCGATAGCATCGGCTAAAGAGAAGCCGACCGTGAGAAATGTGGTTAGAACACCAAGGATGGACAAGGCTAAAAGTCCATCGTGTTATAATTGTGGAAAGCCAGGGCACGTGGCGAAAGACTGTCGTGCACACAGACGTGTACGAGTTTTCGAAAAAGACGCGGATAGAAAGCGTAGGGAAGAGAAAGAAAATACAGACAGGCTAGCGAATTTGGAACAGGAAGGGGCGGACGGACTAGCGGAGATAAATAGAGAATTTAAGAGGCACTGTAGAGAAGTAGAGAGTTTGACACCGGTTAAGTGTACTCAGTGTAATTTTTCAGGGCACAAAGCACCGTGTAAATATTCAAGTGACGTAATATGTTTTAAATGCAACCAGAGAGGCCATTACGCAAGACAGTGTAACGAATACCCATGGTTGGCGAAACGAAAGAATAAGAGGCCGGTAAACTAGGAGGAGGCGCAATGAGGCAGTCGCATTGCGCCACTTCCAGTAAGGTGTTTACAGTAGACTGCAGAAATAGAAACGATTTTATGGAGTTAGGGTGCACGAAAGGAAAAAAAAGATCCAATGAAGTTATTAATAGGTAGTGGCGCACAAATAAGTTTAGTAAAAAAGGAAAGTTTATGGAACATTGGGAAATGTAACCTAAGAGACGGTATTAGGATAAGGGGGATTGCTAATACCGTAGCAAAGACTGAAGGTTCAACAGAGTTGGAATTGCAGATTGCAAGGGATCTGCTTGTAAAACAAAGTTCATGTTATAGCGACAGAGGTAGATCTGCCGTTTGAAGGTCTGCTAGGGAGAGATTTCCTAACAAGACAGAATTCCGTGATAGATTATGGAGCAAAATGCGTGTGGATTCGTGGAAGGCGAATTGACTTAAGAACGGCATGGGAACGTCAGTCTACAGAGAGGGAATCCTGTAGAAACAGTTATAATGGTAGCGCGATAGGAGCCGCGGAAAAGAGATGTACTTGTTCGGTCCGGTCGGAGCCGTGAAACCGAGAACAGTCCTACGGAACATGGTCGGGGCCGGTTCGATGGCGGCGGTAGCCGCGAGAGATAGCTATTGTAGTGAGAAGGTGGTTGAAGCCGCCAAGCAAAAGTGTAAACGTTCGGTTGCGGTCGGAGCCGCGAAACCGAGAACAGTCAGATCGAACATGGTCGGAGCCGGTTCGATGGCGGCGGTAGCCGCAAAAGATAGCTATTGTAGTGAGAAGGCGGTTGGAGCCGCCAAGCAAAAGTGTAAAAGTTCGTTTGCGGTCGGAATCGTGAAACGAAGTAAACGTGTAATGAACGCAGTTGGAGCTGGTTCGATAGCGGTTGGAGCCGCAAGGGAAATAAAAGACGCGTCGAACGCGGGTGGGGTAGAATCTGCAAAACGGTGCGAAAATAAGGTTACAGTTGATGCCGTGACACAGAGGTTAAGCCAGTGCGGACGGGAAACTGCAAGAGCAAAACAAAAGAGGCAAAGAATAGTTATGGGCCCTAGAGGAGAGAGAATTCTTAGAATCGAAGTCAATGCAAGGAATGAATCAGAAGTGGTTATTCCTAAACAGGAAATAAATTCTCGGGTTTATGTACCAGAAGCGCTGGTAAGAGTTAAGGAGGGCACTTGTATAACAAGTGTACTAAACACAACGGATGAGAGAGTATCTATGAAGTGTCCAGTATTAGTGACAGAGCAAGTGCCACCTGAGGAGGTGTATAAGATACAGCAAGTGAAGATAGCAAAGCCTGAAGTGAAGTCACGGGCTAGTAAGTTAAAGGCAAACCTGAGGGTTTAAAATTTAAATAGTGAAGAAAGGGACGCCATTTTAGAAATATGCATGGCATATAATGATATCTTCCACTTGCCAGGAGATAAATTAACGTATACAGACGTTACAAAACTTGAATTTAAATTAATACAGGAAGCAGAAGGGCGAATAGTGTGTTCGAGGCCCTACAGAGTACCGCAGGCGCAAAAAATAAAATTATAAATCAGTATCCAAGTAGAGAAATGGTTAGGTACCAACCTGTTCGTAGGGAAGTTGGAGAAAATGAGGAAATTATTTTAGAAAGAATGCCCATCAGATATGACGCAAGAGATAGCGGCCATTTGACTTACGAAAGAAGAATAGTACCGACAATATATTCGGAAGAGATCGAATGACGATTACCAGTAATGTTAATGTCAAGATCAGACAAAAGATAAAAGAATAAAATTGTATTAATGTTATAGTGAAGACGATATTATGTGTATGCCTCGAAATGTAATTATTCGTGTGCCCTTGAAAGGAGAGAAATTATGATGTGTCCATGATTTGTATAGATAAAAATGTATACAGAAAGTAAAATTTTCTGTTGTGTTAAGAATAGATATTACTGTGCTCTTGAGAAATATTATTTGTGCGACCCTTGAAAACAAAGAAATTATAATGTGCCCATGATTGTACAGAAAGTAGAAATTTCTAGTGTATTAAGACTAGTTAACGTGTATGTCCTTGTGATGTTTTTCTTGAAAAGCAAAAAAAAAAATTGTGCCTATGAATTGCATACAAAGACAGTAAATAATTGCAATATGGAGGATGAATAACTATGTGTAAACTTGAAGATGATTTTTAAATGCTATTGAAAACAAATGGATTATTGTATTAATGAATTTGTATATTAATTTGTATATTCATAATAGGATTTTGTAAAATACCATTGAAACGTAAAAGTATCAGGTGCCTTATGCTAAACAAATGGTTTTAAAAGATGTTAATGAACTTTAAAGAAAAAGACTAAATGTATAAAGAAAATGCAAATTTACAATTTAATAAAAAGTCGAATGCTAGAGGCATAAGCTAACACATATATAGCAAAATTTTGCAGTCTCTGAGGACAGGTGTCGCGAATGGGTCGCGGATGTGAGTAGAAATGCATAAGATTGTATAAGATGAACCTGTAGGAAAGCAACCTAACGTCAGCCAGGGCGCTGGGAAGCAGGAGAGGTTGCGTTTTTGTGGTAAGGGACGCAGCAGCTACGTGACCAGCTACGACAGAATGTTCTAGAAGGACGACAGGACACGGGAGACGCGCATAATCGCTGGGTATTGCATCAGATGAGCCCATATAACGAGGGCCGCTGGTGTTGCTGAGCATTTCCTTCGACAGTTGCCTCAGACGCTGGACCTATGCTACTCTGTCCTCGGGAAGGGACTTAGTTTCTCCTGGCACTTAGCTGCACAGGGTACATGCAGGATTGCACAACTTACATTCAATGTGTTTGTGCCTCTTTGGGCTCGACAGTGGTCTTATCCTACCTCGTGTTTCGTCTCAGTTATTCCGTCGGAAGTATACGTCCTTTATCCCACCGAGTTCCCTTATCTGCAAAGAATTTCCAGCTTATTTTCTAGCACCAGGACTTCGAGTTGGACGCGCCACCTCATTACTGAATTTAGCGTGTAGCTCCCATCGTGATCCGGTCGCAGAAAACTATGGACACGACAGTCAGCCACACTCGTTTAGAGGTTTAGAATGAGAAAATTCGATACGTGTACGCATGTACATTGGAGTCGGTCATGGGTGCGTTACTCCACTCACAACTAGTCCCTGTCTGATGGACAGCGCATACAGTATAAACAGACCATCAGTCGTACCTAAACAACACCGACTCAACGGGAGGCCTCGGCGCTTGTTGGTGACGTCACGTCAGCTAGGCACGGCGAACGCCAGGTCTGTTTCAGGCAGAAACGCCTGGGCGTGCTTTCATCACTATAAATCTCTTATTTTTGGACAAAATGTTTGGTATTGTTTTGGATTCTGCAGTTTTATTTAGATGAAAGATTTTCTTACTATCATAAAGCTACAAATGAAGATCATAGTTCTGTATTACTGAATCCTGTCGAAACAAACGTAGATCAATATGAGAAGATGGTTCAAATGGCTCTGAGCACTATGGGACTTAACATCTGTGGTCATCAGTCCCCTAGAACTTAGAACTACTTACACCTAACTAACCTAAGGACATCACACACATCCATGCCCGAGGCAGGATTCGAACCTGCGACCGCAGCAGTCCCGCGGTTCCGGACTGAGCGCCTAGAACCGCTAGACCACCGCGGCCGGCAATATGAGAAGATGCTTTGCCCCATTGCAAGCTTCGGAAATTTTACATTCAAGTAACTATATGTACTTGATCCATTTTGTTATCGACACTTACCCCTATCCCCTTACAATTAACACGTTTCTTTTATTTATTTATTTATTTTCGTTTGACATCGTCGCTGGAAATGTGAACTAATTTACATGTGTAAATGTCCAACTGTTGCCAGCCATTAGATTACAGTCGTTTTCAACGAAAGGAATTCTAAACAGGGCAACAAAATAGCTACATACATCGAAAATATTACTGAGCTTAAACTTTTTTAAACATGCACATTAGAAAAGATAAATATTCCCCTCTTGCAACTGAAAGGAGAAACTTTATAAGATAAAAAAAATTTTGATAAAACAAGTATCTCTTTTGCCTCTTCTTCTGTCCCCCACCCCCTCCCCCAACGTGTATAATCGCAAGATATTTCATTAACATTCAGCCCATAGTCAACCAAGACACCTAAAGAAGAGCACCAATATGTTCACAGTTTCTTATAAAAGCAACCTAGTACAAACGTAACTTCCTCAGATTTACAAATAAGGTAAAGATGCACGAATTCTGTTGCTCCTGGACCATGAAGTTGTTTCTGTATGTCAGTCCTTAAAACAGGTGGAAATTTAAGTTCAGGAGTACACTGCTTGTTAAGAAGTGTAATGAATTGCACAATTAATTGATTGCAGAAATCTCTCAGAACAATGTGTGTTGGTCAACTACCGCCAATAGTTTCACGTTCTCCTGTGTCAGAGAGGGAGACACCACCATTATGAGTAGCTGACGTGAGGCCACAAACAAGCGCCGAGGCCTTCCTTTGAGTCGGTGTTGACCTAACGCACATTACCCCTGGACAGATATTTTTCTGCATGTTCATCTCGACACCGCTAACTGGGAAATGTTCGGTTTCGAGTTACAATGTTTCCCTAATGGTAATAGAAATGACGTTCCCACAATCCAGTTGATAGAATAATAATAATAATAATAATAATAATCATAATCATAATCATAATAATGCATTGAGATACGTACTAAACAGCATGTGGTTACCAGACTCAGTGTTGAAAGGTATAATTAGTGGGACCATGGTGATAACACACACAAATAATAACCAAATTTGGAGAGTATTCAAAAAGCACGTTGCTGTTCCTACTGGTAACGTAAAGCCCTAACGAAATGTAATGGACTTGAACGAGGCAAGGATAATAGTTGGTACCAATCTATGGGACCGTTGGACGAGGATACAAAGAAAACAGGTTTCGCATCTAGTAGATGAAGTGGTGCGAATAAATTCATGTCCACGACGTGGAAAGGGCTTCTTTCAATGCTTTCACTCATAATCGAACCATCAAACCCATGCATGCCAACCCAAAACACCACAAGTAACCTCTGCTGAAAGAGGTAGTTACCATACATGTGGTTACCGTGTTGCCTGATTGCCGCTTTTTAACGTCAGTTTTCTGCCGGATGCAGTCGCTGGGCGAAATTTTGTGAGAGACTTTTTTTTTTTTTGTCGCTGTCAGTGAGGAGTCGCACTGCGAAGCCCGAGTGCGCGAATTTCGCTTCACCCTGTGTGGAATGGTAGATGGCGCTGTCGAATGAAAAATCCTGGGACCATATGCACTGTTTTCTTTGTGAGCTGCAGGCTGTGTTGTTGATGCAGTGTACTGTAATCAGCAGAATGATCCGGTATTCATATCGAGAACAAGCCGAGATGGTAATATGTGATCTGAGGCTTTCCCAGTGTATATGCTGTTTGAAAGGTTCTCGGGTGTCCAGCCGGATACGATCGTCGAATTCAAACGATATTTGGGCAAATAACCGTTCCGCCATCATCAGGTGGTGCTGATGCAATGGTCTGTCCGGTCTCTGGCGCCAGTATTTATCCCCCAAGAGGCCAGGTGCGATTTCGTGCGCGGACGGCAGCGCGCGGCGTGTCCGGTGGTGGGGGCGCGGTGGCTAAGGTAGGTGGAACTGGGGTGGGTGGCGCGTACTATCTCTTCAGCAGCCATGGCGGAATGATCTCACGACCGTTGCACCGTTGCTCCTTGATAGAGCTTAGTATTGGTTTCCAGTCCTTACCGAGTTGGTAACAAGTGTCGCTGTTGATTAGGTTGCCTGTTATGCGAATTTGTATGGCCTCTTTGAAGATGCAGTCCCAGTAGTTATTTTTGGAGGCCAGTACATGTGTGTGCCACAGTGGTAACGCCGGTTCCCGTCGGATCACCGAAGTTAAATGCTGTGATCATTCGGTTTGCCGAGAGCTGTTGGCAAGCAGGTTGCACTTACCCCTTGTGAAGCAAACTGAGGAGCTACTTAATTGAAAAGTAAATTGACGTACGGCTGGGAGAGTGGTGTCCTGGAAAAATGCCCCTCCATACCCGCATCCAGTGACACCAGTGAGTGAGGATGAAACGGCGGCCGGTCGGTACCGTTGATCCTTCCAAGGCCTGTTTGGACGGAGTTTAATTTTAGTACTTGTGTCTTGTCATAATTCGTTGTGTGTCCACACATACTGACCCGTACCTACATGCTTCCAGCTGCTATCATCCGGCACAGTTAAACAGAGTGCTTAACAACTTGGTACACAGAGCACATACGATCCCAGACGAACAGAACAACGGAACAACGGAACTCAAACACTTGGAGACTGTATTCCACAAGAATGGATATGGGAACTGCCGAATCCAAAGGGAATTCCGACAATAGAAGCACAGTAGGGACCAACACGAAGAACAAACGGAAGAAGAGAGAAAAAGGCCTGGCGTTTCTGCCTTTTGCAGCCAACTTGTCGTTCAAAACAGGGAGACTATTGAGACATCACAAGATCGGCACAGTCTCCCGACCACTGGCTAAGACGCACGCCTTACTACGCATAGTACAAGACGATGTCAGCCTCAAGAATGTGGGTGTATACAAAACTGCGTTCAGCTGTGGCAGATCATATATAGGCCAAAAGATTCGCACAATGGAAGATCGGTGCAAAGAACACTAACGCTGCACCGGCTTGGCCAACCAAGTTAATCTGCTCCGGCAGAACACTGAATAAACACTGGACACGCAGCGAATTATGACAAGACGAAAGTACTGGCCTCCACAAATAACTACTAGAACTGCATCTTCAAAGTGGCTGTAGAAATTTGGATAACAGGCAACCTCAATCACAGGGTACTGGTTATCAACTGAGCAGGGTATGGGAAGCAGTGCTAAGCTCTGTCAAGGAGCAACGGTGCAAGCGGACACGAGATCACTCCGCCAGGGTGGACAAAGAGATACTGCGCTCCCCACCCCCCACCATCTACCGCACCCATCACTTCCCCCACCACCAGTTACACCGTTCGCCGTCAGTGCACGGAATCGGACCTGGACGAGCGAGGGATAAATGCTGGCGGCAGAGAGCGGACAGACCATTGCAACAGCACCACCTGATCATGGCACAATGCTTATTGGTCGAAATATCGTGGGCATTCGACGATCGTATCCGGCTGGACACCCGAGAATCCGCCAGAAGCCGAGATGGTGTTTGTGTACGGCCGATCAGATGAAATCGGTCGACAGGCAGCACGGCTATACCAAAACAAGTACTTTCATACACACCAACAACATAACACTACATTTCAACTCCTTTCTGGCGCCTGTGTGACCATGGGTGCAAGGAAGACGGCAGACTGCGGATTGGGAGGACCGGTTTCTACGGCATGTTGAGATGAACCCTAGTGCAAGCTCCAGGCAAGTAGTCCGTCAATAAGCTGTAATCCAAAATAAGACTATGTGTATGCTGAATGACAACCTGAGTGGACAAACGGGGTGTTAGAAAACGATACCAGCAAATTTCGAGATGTTATGGAGATTGTAGTGAGAAACAAATTGTTATGGGCCAGTATCTGGGAACACGCATGGTGACAGTTTGTGTGCTACTATCGTTAGCATGTATGGAAAGTGATTGAAGGATGGTCAAACCACTAGAAGATGACAAGGTGTTGGACGTCTACACCTCATCACAGAACGTATTGATAAAAGGCTTGCTCGCTCTGTGAAGTAGGTTAGGAGACGAGTGTGGCAAGTCTGACGACAGAGTACAATGCCGGTAAAGGTACGAGTCTTATAGGCCTTGGAAAATTGTTGAAAAAGCTATTACAGCTGACACCCTCTACATGTTCCACGTTGACCCAACGAAACCGTCAGTTACGATAGCAGTGGACCCGAGATCATAAAGGTTGAACTATCGATGGAAACGAGTCGCCTGGTAGAGTATATCACGTTTCTTGTTACACCAGGTCGACTGCCATGTCCGGATACGCCATTATTGGGACGAACAGTTCAAAAAATGGCTCTGAGCACTTAACATCTGAGGTCATCAGTCCCCTAGAACTTAGAACTACTTAAACGTAACTAACCTAAGGACATCACACACATCCATGCCCGAGGCAGCATTCGAACCTGCGACCGTAGCGGTCGCGTGGTTCCAGACTGAAACGCCTAGAACCTCTCGGCCACATTGGCCGGACGCTCGAACACATTTACCGCGCCAGCTTAATACTCATAAACAACAAGCCACTAATTTACGGTAATCGCTTGAGCTGTGAGTTGTCATCTGGTGCCACATACCTCCAAAAACCTACCATATAGTTTTAGAATACGAGCCACTCCTACATTCCTAATGTGGCCAAAAATGCTATTAAGGACATGGACTTAGTATTTCGGCTCCTCAGTGTGTAGGCCCTATATTGTGAACAGTAATGGTCGTATAACACTACCTTGGTGTATTGTGTCCGAACCTACTTGTACGTCTGAAGATTTTTCTTCGTATGTGAGCGGACATCTTGTGCATACCGTGTGGAGGAGCCAAGTTCAATTCCCGCTATTTACAGGGATTGTTGCCGTGGTGGAAGAAATAGTATGTGGTGTATACAGCGACGTAATAACTGAGAAGGTACTTGAATGACGAGAATGGCTCAGAGATTTGGAACGCTCACAACGACTGGAGGATAAGTCTGATGACGTATGTTCAACACACACCGAGATGACGAAGGTCGTGGGACACCTCCTAATAACGTGTCGAACCTCCTCGTGCCCGGCGTAGTGTAGCAACTCGACGTGGCACGGACTCAATAAATTGTTGGAAGTCCCCTGCAGAAATATTAAGCTGTGATACCTCTATAGCCGTCCATTATCGCGAAAGTGTTGCCGGTACAGGATTTTAAGCACGTATGACTTCTCGATTATGTGTAATAAATGTTGGCTGGGATTCGTGTCGGGCGATCTGTGTGGCCAAACCATTGCCTCAAATTGCGCAGAACGTTCTTCAAACCAATCGAGAAAGATTGTGGCACAGTGACATGGAGCATATTTTATTTACAAAATATGACAATATCCCCGTGATGTGTTACGACAGTGAAATGAACCTGTGACCACTGGAGACATTGCCACAAATTCCTCCAAAAATCGTAACATAACACACATGTATTCATACTAACAAATGTAAATCCACCTGATGAAGGAGGTTTGAACCTTTGAAACGTGTCGTGGAAATAAATAAACAGTGACTGGTAACAGTAAAATTGTTGTTTCATTCGATGTCAGTAACAGTTACGGTAAAGCCTACCCTTAAATGTTCGTACTTTGTCGAAATTACACAGGGTGCTCCATTGATCGTGACCAGGCCAAATATCTCACGAAATAAGGGTCAAATGAAAAGACTACAAAGAACGAAACTTGTCTAGCAGGCAGGGGGAAACCAGATGGCGCTATGGTTTGCCGGCTAGATAGCGCTGCCGTAGGTCAAACGGATATCAACTGCGTTTTTTTAAAACAGGAACGCCCATTTTTTATTGCATATTCGTGTAGCACGTACAGAAATATGAATGTTTTAGTTAGACCACTTTTTTGACTTTGTGATAGATGGCGCTGTAATAGTTACAAACATATAGCTCACAATTTTAGACGAACAGTTGGTAACAGGTAGATTTTTTAAATTAAAATACAGAACGTAGGTACGTTTGAACATTTTATTTCGGTTGTTCCAATGCGATGCATGTACCTTTGTGAACTTATCATTTCTGAGAACGCATGCTGTTACAGCGTGATTACCTGTAAATAGCACATTAATGCAATAAATGCTCAAAATGATGTCCGACAACCTCAATGCAATTGACAATACGTGTAACGATATTCCTCTCAACAGCGAGTAGTTCGAATTCCGTGATGTTCGCACATGCATTGACAACGCGCTGACGCATGTTGTCAGGCGTTGTCGGTGGATCACGATAGCAAATATCCTTCAGCTGTCCCCACATAAAGAAATCCGGGGACGTCAGATCCGGTGAACGTGCCGGCCATGGTATGGTGCTTCGACGAACAATCCACCTTTCATGAAATATGCTATTCAATACCACTTCAACCGCACGCGAGCTATGTGCCGGACATCCTTCATGTTGGAAGTACATCGCCATTCTGTTATGCAGTGAAACATCTTGTAGTAACATTGGTAGAACATTACGTAGGAAATCCACATACATTGCACCAATTACATTGCCATTGATAAAATGGGGACCAATTATCCTTCCTCCCATAATGCCGCACCATACATTAACCCGCCAAGGTCTCTGATGTTCCACTTGTCGTATCCATTATAATTATACCGGCTGTTATCCCGTGGTCGGTTGATGAATTCTGTGTCGATTCCCAATTGTCGTAGCCATTGTGTATTTTCCGTTGCCTAATAGTGCATATTATGCCGGTTTACGTTACCGCTGTTGGTGAATGACGCTTCGTCGCTAAATAGAACGCGTGCAAAAAATCTGTCATCGTCCCGTAATTTCTCTTGTGCCCAGTGGTAGAACTGTACACGACGTTCAAAGTCGTCGCCATGCAATTCCTGATGCATAGAAATGTGGTTCGGGTGCAATCGATGTTGATGTAGTATTCTCAACACCGGCGTTTTTGAGATTCCCGATTCTCGCGCAATTTGTCTGCTACTGATGTGCGAATTAGCCGCGACAGCAGCTAAACCACCTACTTGGGCATCATCATTTATTGCAGGTCGTGGTTGACGTTTCACGTGTGGCTCAACACTTCCTGTTTCCTTAAATAACGTAGCTATCCGGCGAACAGTCAGGACACTCGTATGATGTCGTCCAGGATACCGAGCAGCATACATAGCACACGCCCGTTGGTCATTTTGATCACAACAGCCATACATCAACACAATATCGACCTTTTCCGCAATTGGTAAACGGTCCATTTTAACACTGGTAATGTATCACGAAGCAAATACCGTCCACACTAGCGGAATATTACGTGATACCACGTACTTATACGTTTGTGACTATTACAGTGCCATTTATCACTAAGCGAGAAAAGTGGTCCAACTCAAACATTCATATTTCTTTACGTACTACACGAATATGTAATAAAAATGCGGGTTCCTATTTAAGAAAACGCCGTTGATATCCGTTTTATCTACGGCAGCGCCTCTAGCGGACCAACTATAGCGCCATCTGGTTTCCCCCTTCAAGCCAGACGAGTTTGGTTCTTTGCAGTCTTTTCGTTTGATGCTTATTTCGTGAGATATTTGGCCCGGTCACTATCAATGGACCACCCTGTATAAAACATGTTATGTTATTCGTAAGCAACTTTCGCATTTATCAAAAATAACAGGAACCTCTTTTCTTTGATCATGATGAAGAACGTTCTATTGAATGCAAAATAATAACAATAATTACATACGTTTTTATGTTTGTGCATCTATAGTGTACCTGCATCAACAGTAATTACTTTGGTTGTATGAAATGGAAGATGTTTCTAATTTTTATTACTTATAAAGTGAAAGTTATATTCTGTAAAGGTATAAAATACATAATGGACTAACTCTAAAAGATACACTGAATGATGTGTGGTTTTGATTATGTGCAAAACAAACAAAACAAAAAAAAGACGAAAAAGAAACAAAGAGAAATTGGCGCTGTCAGTTTCTGTCTTACACATTCATTAATGTTTCTTTCCTTACTAACACAACGAATACCATCTGCAAGCCTACCATTTAGTACGTCATGTATGTGCTGTACCAAAACTACGGAACCGTAGTTATGATAGAGCGCAATTTTAGTGTCAAGCCATACGAGCAGGTTCACTGTACACTATTGTACCCAACAGAAAAATATTTATCTGTCGGGAAGGATGTAGTGGGACATGCAGTAACTTTATAAGAAGCCAGCACGAACCGCACGCGCGTCCCGTGAGATGGAGGTGTGAAGTCGGACGTCGCGGGGTCCCGGGTAAAGCAGGAAGGAGGGCTGGCAGGAGGCGAGCGCTATTTTTAGCCGGCCACAGCTACACGTGTTACTCTGTCAAGTGCGCAGTACCACCACGTGCTCCGCTGTCACAGCACAGCTCTGTCTCACACCATCCTACAACGAAATACTGTATGTAGTATGTAGGGACACCTGCCCTGAGATTCCTCGCAGGTAAGCTTCGTTTAGGTTTTTACGCAGAGATGTGCAAAACAGTTTATTGAAAGTATTTAATTTCAAAATGCAAATACTTTTTTTTCTGTTTCAGATGTAGATACGAAATGGTTTTAAATAAAATAATTTTAATACAAAATGCAAAATACGTAATCATCATTATCATCTTCTCTTCAAGCATTAGGTCTTTTTTTGTTATGTCTATTCGGTACCCATAGCTTCCTCAGTCTTCCTTGACTTCTTCTCCTAACTGGCTTAAATTTTCTTACCTGCAGAGATAGTCCTTCTCCGCTCATTCTTTCAAGACCTTCATTCCAGTTTTTTCTGTTTTCTTGCATTTTGTCTAGGATGTTAAATATATTCAGCTCTTCCCTTATTTCCCAATTTCTAAATTTGTCGGCTCATGTGCATCGCTTTACAGCTATTACAACGTTATCTCCGTTGCTTGTATGCGACGTCTTCGACACTGACTTATAACCCACAGTTCACTTCCGTAAACAATCATTGGAAATGCCATTGTCTTATAAAATTGTTTCTTTCCTCGTTTTATTGTTTAGACATCTGTTTATTGTTCAACATATATCCCCAAACGTTGCTAATTTCTTGCCAATGTCACAGTCCCACTTATATATGACGTCACAATCTAAATAATTAAAATGTTTGACCCGTTCTGTTGTTCTACTGTTGAGTACAATTTTTGTCCGTACAGGATATTTCCATTTTTTCTGAAATTACCAAATGGTACTCTTCGCAAATTTTACCAAATAAATGTATTGCCCTTTGTAAGTCATCTATTATCCATCAGCAGTTTTTTGTTGTTGTTTTTGGGGAAGGAGACCAGACAGCGAGGTCATCGGTCTCATCGGATTAGGGAAGGACGGGGAAGGAAGTCGTCCGTGCCCTTTGAAAGGAACCATCCCGGCATTTGCCTGGAGCGATTTAGGGAAATCACGGAAAACCTAAATCAGGATGGCCGGACGCGGGATTGAACCGTCGTCCTCTCGAATGCGAGTCCAGTGTTTAACCACTGCGCCACCTCTCTCGGTCATCAGCGGTTTAGCGTCGTCTGCACACAAAAGGGAATTCAAGCGAGAATTACTGTTAATCTTAATTCCTCGTTAAAAATATCCTTCCATTTGTGAATTGCATCATCTAAATAAATGTTAAAAAGTGTAGGTGAAATGCTGCACCCTTGTCTTACTAGCTTGTTCGTAGCTATAGGCTGTGTTAGAGTGCAATTTACATTTAAAATTACAATCATGTGTTGGTACAGACTTTTTAAAACGTTCGTTAGGTGTTGTGGATATTCTCTATTCTTCATATTGCTCCACAGTTTCTAACAAATTTATCGAATACCTTAATAAAATTAGTGAATACTAAATAGGTTTCCCTATTATACGCTCTCTGGTTTTCGATTATTTGTTTTATTATAAATACTAAGTCCGTCATCGATGTGCCCCTCCGAAGTTCAATTTGTGCTTCGCCTAATAAATTCTCAGCTATAACCTTTAACCTCTTGTTCACTATTCTAGCATAAACTATGTATGCGGTGTCAAGTAAGCTGATTCCTCTCTAGTTCTCGTTGCTATTGCAGTCTCCCTTTTTAAATAGCGATATGATCTTTGCACATGAACATGCTTTAGGAATAATCCCATTCTCCAGCACATGTTAGATAAATGTAGTAAACTCTTTTTCAGTTGGCTGCCTCCATATTTTAGCAGTTCAGCATTTATATTATCCATACCAGCACCTTTTCTGCTTTCTGTGGAGCTGAAGGCTTCTCTTAGTTCATCCACAGATAAATTGTCTACACTTCCTATTCAAGTTCATCTACTAAAATCCCTGTAGAGTAATTTTCTTCATACCACATGGTCTTGTAGTGGTTCAAATGGCTCTGAGCACTATGGGACTTAACTGCTGAGGTCATCAGTGCCCTAGAACTTAGAACTACTTAAACCTAACTAACCTAAGGACATCACACACATCCATGTCCGAGGCAGGATTCGAACCTGTGATCGTGGCAGTCACGCGGTTCCGGACTGTAGCGCCTAGAACCGCTCTGCCACTCCAGCCGGCGTCTTGTAGTGTTCTTTCCGTTTGCTTGTTGGACGTTATGTATTTGAACAACTTCTTTTTCTGTTTGTTTCAGCATTTTCATTGTTTCATAAGCTATCGTTTGCCTTCCGTGAATATCGTTTTCTATTACGCTTGTAAATCTATCCCAAGATTCTTGACAAGCTCGTTTCACTGCTCGATTTGCTGCATTTCTCTCTTGATTATAAATTTGATGATTCTCCCCTGTTTTTTCATTGAGAAACTTAAAATAAGCAGTTTGTTTTTTCCTTATAACATTATCGAATGCTTTCTTCTCATCTTTTACTTTTTCCTAAAGCTTCTTCAGCAGCTTTCGTAACTGAAGTTTCAATATTTTTCCATGCCTTCTCAATTTCTTCCTCTACTTCTTTCTTCTCTAGTTCTTGACGAAGTCTCTTCTGGTACAGGTCTCGTATGCTTTTTTCATTTAGTAGATATATAGTAGAGATACTTTATAGATTCCTTCCTTCATCTATTCTTCTGTCAACTTTTTGTTCTTTCTCCATTTAGTGCGCTTATCTATTTGAGATACCAACAAGTAATGGTCAGAATCTACGATATCCCCTCTACGCTCTTGCGTTTCTTACTTTGCCCTCCACTTTTTCGTTAGTGATAAGTTAGTCAATAAGAGACTTAAATCCTCCAACTGACCATGTATATTTATGGGTATCTTCCCCCTCCTTCCCACAATCTTTGGTATAGGTTTATTCCCCGTCCTTACCTTTAAATATCCTGTCAATATTATTTGCTGCTTATTGTTATACTTGTCCAAAACCGATTACAGTTTGTCATAGAAATTTGTACACTCCTCTTTCTTCCCTGCATCAGGTGCGTAAACCACAATGATAGCCAAGTTTTGTCTCCCTTCTTTGAAGTTAAAACCATAATTCTTGCATTTATATAATTGCCCCTTATAATTCTCTTTTCCCATCACTTATGTACTGTAAATGACAACAGCTTTGTTTACTCTCTCTCCTGTTTTCGTGTTCCACTAGACAACATCAGATGTTCTCCTACATACTTGCTACCCTTTAGCTTTTTCTTTGTGTCCGTTATGGAAGCTAAGTCTACCTTGGCCTGTTTGAAAATTTCTGCTGACTCTTCTTCTTCGTTTGCTAAACCTCTGATACGTATTTTCAAAGTACATTTATTCAAATAAAACACCTCTAATTACTGAACGTCTTACATCCTTTTGTTTTACTGATTTTAACATCAATAATTGCTCAAATATTTGTTCTTTCGTGTTGCACCTATGTCAACTCATATCAGTCCATCAAAGGGAAACAGTCGTTCAAAAGGAGGAGAGTATGAAAACACAAGCCAATCGGCACGAAATGTTCCGAAATATACCGACACGGCACTAAAATAACTAGGGGCCAAGGCGATTTCTTGTCGCGTAGGGAAAGTAGACAGACAATTCCTGAGAGTGGTATAATATTGACCTTCAGGTACATTAGGGTACATTATGAAGTCCAGAAAACGCAGACTCTCGAACGACCCCGGGTACTCCAGCTAGAGTATATTAAAAATTTTGAACACAGTTTTAGACACCAAATGAAGATCGTTGAAGGTGGAATATCATTTTAGGTTAGATTACTGGATATAACCATATTTTGATGTTTAACACGTTGACGATTAATTAAAAACTTTCGATACTAATCGCTCCAACGGAAAGAGAAAGCAGTTCTTCAAGTATTCCATAGATGTAGACACTGTTAACAAAGTTATAGGTGTCACTGTAAAACTGAATGAAGCTCGTGAGTAAATTGGGGACATTACAAAATTGCGATATTGAGCTCGCTCTCGCCTTCCTTCACTTCCTTTTGAGATCACTAGGCGTCATCAGATGATGCCGGTACGTTTTACATGAAACAAACGATAATGTTAAAGTATAATGTGTTCCCAAGTCTTACTGCCTTTTCTAATAATTAGAGTCATGGTCATATTCACCTTTGACTCTTATTGCGCCATTTGTGTCTGTCGTGGAACTATTTTTGTTTAAGCAAAGGACTCACTAAATGAATTAAAATTATGAAGTACGAAATAAAATAAAATTCAAGAGAAGGATTTTGCATTTTACAAATACGATATACATTTTGAGCGTTTCAAATAAAATACAAAATGCTTATTGAAAAAAAATTTCAAATGCAAAATAAAAACTGGTATTTTGCACTTTGTACTTGCATTTCAAACACACGAATCTGATATAATTCACATCTCTGGTTTTACATGGTTTTCCTAAATCGGTACAGTCGAGTGCTGGGGCACTTCTTCTAGAACGTCAGCGTCGACGCTCTACCATTCTTGTCAAAGCAACCTGCGAGGACGAGGTGATTAGTTTTCATCCTCGGAGTGAGCGGAAAAAAACAGCCACAAATAGGTTACTCAGCAATGCCCATCTCAGATACTTGTTTTCCTGATGCAAAACCACACATCTGGATGGATAATTTGCCCTGTTTCTTCTCCAGCACTGCTGCTTGTGACGCACTTTTTTAGCCAAAAGACTTGGGAACCATTCACAAGTAGTTATTTATTTTACACAATGGAACGTACTCATAAACAAGACTCCTTTACGCACGCCTGGAACAGAGTCATAACGTTGTAACGTTTCTGGTAGACGGAACAGAGTTCGCTTTTTTGGTAGGAATCCCTGGTTTTGATCGCTATTTCGTTTTTAACGTTTCATCAGCGACAACAACAAATTGGCCCTCAAAAAACAAGTGGATTTTTTTAAAAACCTACCTCACGTTCTAGAGAAATTCCATTAAAAATTAGATTTTGATTAGAATTCAACAAATGCCGAAAACATGTTGCACAAAATTTTTTCATAGTTAATTTCTCATAGAAAATTCATTGTACTGTATCTTCTAATATGCCTAATCAACTGTTTCATAAACCACTGATCTCCGATGTAATATTGGGTAATTACTCGATGTTTCTCATTTGTGGTTCCAGTTTCGGAATCAGGTGACAACGATATAGCGACAAATGGTGAATTTCAATGTTTTGTACAAATAATACTGACATCTATATTTTGATATTACACTGTCGATGTACCGATAATATCAATATATTTCCTCCAGGTTCTGAGCTCCCTTAATTCTATATTTAGTACGCAGGAAACTGTCTCATTTGTGAACGGTAGACAGTTCTTGCTTGATGATGGCCACTAGATACAGTAGTGGAACAAAACTCAGTTTGTTAGCTCTTCACGTTATATATGAAACTGTTCTACAGCATAGTGGCGGAAGAACTCACTAACATGAATATAATGCTTTTGATTCAACACTGAACTGAGATACGAGGACATACTGAAAAGTAATGCCTTCGAATTTATTTTATGAAAACTCTTAATTCTTTTTAAATAAAACAAACATTATTAAGAGTCTATACCTTTATTCTTCATGTCTACATATTTTCAGCCCTCTGCCGCTAGAGGGCTCCGAATTGTAGCGTCTAACATGGTAGTGTACGAGGAATGGCGTGCTGTAATCGAGTTTCGAATTCCACGAGTTCGTCCATTCATGGAGCACCCTCTCCTTCAGCATGACAATGCTAGACCACATACCAACGCTGTGACATTTGCAACAGTCCGTCATCTTGAGCTCACAGTCATCGATCATGATCTATTTAGCCCCGACGTGGCCCCATCCGACTTCCATCTATAGCCAAAACGTAAAAAACGCCTTCGAGGACTTCACTTTGATAGTGATGAAGTGGTGCATGTAGATTAGAAGTTGTGGCTCCATCAACAAAGTCAAACATTCTACGGACGGTATCAACAAACTGATCTCTCGTTGGGAGAAAAGTGTTCGTCGCCAGGTGACTATGTAGGGAAGCAAATATGTAGACATGAAAAATAAAAATGTAAAGCGTTAATAACGTTTATTTTATTTATAAAACTCTAAGAATTTACACATAAAACATTCGGAGGCATTACTTTCAAACAGACCTTCGTAATATGTGGAAATTTGAAAACCACTGATGTCGCTGGTTTCAAAATAGTATTTTCAGTTTCAAATAATTATTTTCTCTGTGATGTCCGTATAAACATAGGTTAACCAACTCTACAAATTTTCTTTATGTTATAAGCAGTGAGAACGTTAAAATGTTTTCTAAAAGCTAAATTTATTGACGAAAATTTAACTGTAAATTGACAATAACAGACCTATCATTTTACAAGTTTAAATAATATCAAATTCCTGTTTGAAACCAGACAACTTCTTGCAAATGCATTCAATATTTTTTGATGTAGTGAAAAGAAGATAAATTAAAAATATCGATATTTGTCAATGACTCTTCATTGTATATGACATTCAAACACTTTATCGAAAAGTCGATGAGTAAACACAGAAACTTTACCAGATCTTGTTTGGGGATGACCTACATGTGAAGCATATCCAGGAAAACAATGACAGTGTTGGAACTCTGTCACCCATTTATTAACGATTACAAGTGAATTATTTATTTGTATTTTCGCTGTCAGTCACTTGAATTTTTTATGTTTAATTTAACATAACGCAACGCATTTCGAGCATGTTCTGCGTATCTGCATGCTCGAAACATATTATGTTATGTTAAACATAAAACAAATAAAAGGGACTGGTAGCAGAAAATACAAATAAGTTATTACTCCACACAGGCGCAGTTCCAAAAAGTAGCCAGTATGCTCACACTTAATTGTAAGTAAAAGTCAGGACTCCCTATAAAAGTCGCCAATTTTGAACTAGTAATTCTTCGTGCTAGTATGTCGAAAACAAAGAAATTTTATGACGACAAGATAGTCTTTTTAATACATTTGAATGAAACTTACGTTATACAGCTACATTAAAACAACTATTCTGATGGAATTTACATTTGACATAGATTTTGACGCAACGTGTATAAACACCCCATCAAGATTTAGATTTTTTGTGGTTTCCTAAATCGTTCAAGCCGTATTTTGGGACCTATAATTCTAATACTCCATTCTTTCATTACCGCTGTGCTAGACAGGGAACATTTAACGTAACCCTCACATATTTTGGGTGTTTTATAAAGAACACACTTACCTACCTCCTTCACAATTTAATAACAATGTTTAGTTTGGCACGACTCGGCTCGGTAGCATGCTGTAACTTTCGGGTGAACGTCTACTAATTATATATTATTAAATACGACTACATTAGCCATAACTATGATGTTTTTGATGTTGTAAATTGGAAATTTGTAGTAAGGTCTTATGGGACCAAACTGCTCAGGTCATAGGTCCCTAAGCCTACACACCACTTAGTGTAACTTAAACTAATTTACTCTATGGTCAACACACACACCCATGCCCGAGGGAGGACTCGAATCTCCGACGAGGGGAGCCGCACGGACCGTGACAGGGCTCCTCAGACCACGTTTTGATGTTGTGTGAGCCAGTGAAGTTAGATGGAGTAATTTCGCAGAATCTGTTAAGAATTTACTATGAGCTGCAGTTCAACATGTACTTTTATGTGGCATTTGTTTATTGAAATTTCCTGTAACTCCTCTGTAGAGTAATGATTGAGACACTGGATCCGTCACAGAATAAATATTTAGGTTTAGCGTGGTGTTGACATGTTTCCTTCAAAATCATCGCCACCCATTTCTTTCCCAGTCCTCCATCGAATTTGGGCAGCCACCTCCAATCACCTCGACGTTGATGGTAAGTAATATTATAGTCCACATTCTGTCTCACACAGTAAAAACCATTTTAAAATAAGGAATACTAGAGTCTAGCATCTAGTCGACAGCGCAGTCATTAGAGACAGAAAAGTCATTCAATTGATAGGGAATATTTCAGTATGAGCAGTATTACAAGAGGAATTTTGAGTTTAAAAAGTTGGTGCAGAAAATATAGTTGTTGGATTGCTATGTGTAAAAGATTATTTTAAAAACAGATAAAATACAAAGTAATTACCCAGTTTATTCATTATTGATATGACGTAAATTATCTCATGTAAATTTATCGCATACTACTGAAAGGTGTTATGAATGTTAAATTTGTAATTTCAGGAATACGAAATTATCACTAATACATAACAATTAAGAGGAAAGGACTGTTTCATAATAATGATAATAATAATAATAATTGTAATAATAATAAATGTTTGCAGTCCTTTATTTCGGGATCCATTCGAAATAGAACGAATGTCACAACGAATTATTTTGCATCAAACAGCTCTTTATAGCACGAAATACTGACGTTTACTCCGAGGATATCCTCTTTAATAGTGCTAATTTTAGTATGTGCATGCAGTGGTTCACCCACAGTTGAGAGGAGCGATGATACAATTTCCATCCACTGATCGAGATTCACATTTTTTGTGGTTTATCTAAACCGCTTAATGCGAGAACAGGACTGGTATAAAAAGAATCTGACATATCCTTCCTCACCTGTGCACATTCTTATCCTTCACCTCTATAAGGACCACCGAGAAAATCCTGATCATCATCTTTTCCTTATTCTAATACTACTACTACTGCTGCTGCTACCAAAAAGTGACGCAGAGAGAGACCTGAGTTTCTCCTGGCGTATAAAATTTTCAAACAACTTATGGGAATGCAGCAAGGTAATATTTACAGCTACCGCCATATTTCGGCGGAAGTACACCCCTCTATTTTTCGAGGCACAAACTGCAATTTTTGCCTTGAAAATGGCGGGGTGTACTCCCGCCGAAATATCGGCGGTCGCTGTAGATATTACCTGGCTGAATTCCCTTAAGTTGTTTGAAAAATGACACAGACATTACATAAACCTATTATTTTAATGCATTTCACAGCTATTGTCTCGTTTTGCGAGTTTCAGAAGGCAGACTAAGAGACATGTCATGTTCATAGTATATTCTGCCTTTACAATAAGCTGAATGCGAATATCAGCGATTGTTTAGGTACTGGACCTACTTCAAACTGCGTTGTGTCATGTAACTCTTATATAAGGAATACACAGAAATAATTTACACTAGTAGTAAGTGGGTAGATTGGGTGCACTTGCAGGTAATTTAATATGTTTTTTATTTTCTTATAAAAAGTTAGGCTGAGCCGACTAGCCACCTACTTCCTAAAATTTTTCTATAAACGGATGCAAGCTAACATATCAACAAAAAAATAAAAAATTTTCAAAAATTTTCAATCAAATTCTGCAGCTACGCAACGAACTCCAGATCATGAAATTCATTATCTTAGTTCTTTTCATTCCTTTATATTTTAGTTTCATATCACCATCTTTAAAAAATTGAAAGTCCCAGTTACTTATTATTGTATTGAACCTTTCTGGCAAAATAATTTTAAGTTTATTATCGAGCTCTAGAGAAATTTTCTCCCTCTACCTAGTTTTTAAATGTTCACAATCAGTAATGTAATAACACTAATTTACCTCAAGCTCACTACTCTTTTAAACAGATTAGAATTGCTCGCATTATTGAGCTTCTTCAGTAGAGTGTCCATTTATATAGAACAAAATTTTAATAACCTTTTAAATTTTTAATCTTTATAAATATGACTAATGTGTGGGATCAATTTCAATTTGACATCTTTGTCGAAAGAAGTGATAATCCGAGAGAGAAACAAATTGAGTGTAATATTTGCAAAGAATATTTTAAACGACCATTAATTATAGAACACTTGAGGAGTGAGGATCATACTGAATGTGTTAGTGTAGTGAAGAGAATTTATGGAGAAGAATACAAAAAGTACTTTGATAACTATGAGGAAACTGATATAGAAATATGGGAGAAAACAGAAAATTCGGATTCTCCCTTTTATATGACCGTAAAGCAAATAGTGGATTCTAATTTGCTAATTAATAATTTACCTACAAAATTACATTAAAGCCTATTCGTCATTTTTAAAAGTTTATCACTCTATAACCAAGAAGTTAGAAATATCTACATCTACATCTACATCCATACTCCGCAAGTCACCTGACGGTGTGTGGCGGAGGGTACCTTGAGACAGAAAGATCCCTTATCATTTAGCTACAATATAGCAGGTCAGCAACTGGAAGCAGTTAATTCCATAAATTATCTGGGAGTACGCATTAAGAGTGATTTAAAATGGAATGATCATATAAAGTTGATCGTCGGTACAGCAGATGCCAGACTGATATTCATTGGAAGAATCCTAAGGAAATGCAATCCGAAAGCAAAGGAAGTAGGTTACAGTACGCTTGTTCGCCCGCTGCTTGAATACTGCTCAGCAATGTGGGATCCGTACCAGATAGGGTTGATAGAAGAGATAGAGAAGATCCAACGGAGAGCAGCGTGCTTCGTTACAGGATCATTTAGTAATCGCGAAAGTGGTACGGAGATGATAGATAAACTCCAGTGGAAGACTCTGCAGGAGAGACGCTCAGTAGCTCGGTATGGGCTTTTGTTGAAGTTTCGAGAACATACTTTCACCGAGGAGTCAAGCAGTATATTGCTCCCTCCTATGTATATCTCGCGAAGAGACCATGAGGACCCTTCTATTCCAGTCTCGTATTGTTCGTGGAAAGAAGGATAGTCGGTATGCCTCTGTGTGGGCTCTAACTCTCTGATTTTGTCCTCATGGTCTCTTCGCGAGATATACATAGGAGGGAGCAATATACTGCTTGACTCCTCGGTGAAACTATGTTCTCGAAACTTCAACAAAAGCCCGTACCGAGCTACTGAGCGTCTCTCCTGCAGAGTCTTCCACTGGAGTTTATCTATCATCTCCATACCACTTTCGCGATTACTAAATGATCCTGTAACGAAGTGCGCTGCTCTCCGTTGGATCTTCTCTATCTCTTCTATCAACCCTATCTGGTACGGATCCCACACTGCTGAGCAGTATTCAAGCAGCGGGTGAACAAGTGTACTGTAACCTACTTCCTTTGCTTTCGGATTGCATTTCCTTAGGATTCTTCCAACGAATATCAGTCTGGCATCTGCTGTACCGACGATCAACTTTATATGATCATTCCATTTTAAATCACTCTTAATGCGTACTCCCAGATAATTTATGGAATTAACTGCTTCCAGTTGCTGACCTGCTATATTGTAGCTAAATGATGAGGGATCTTTCTGTCTATGTATTCGCAGCACATAACACTTATCTACATTGAGATTCAGTTGCCATACCCTGGACCATGCGTCAATTCGTTGCAGATCCTCTTGCATTTCAGTACAATTTTCCATTCTTACAACCTCTCGATATACTACAGCATCATCCACAAAAAGCCTCAGTGAACTTCCGATATCATCCACAAGGTCATTTATGTATATTGCGAATAGCAACGGTCCTACGACACTCCCCTCCGGAACACCTGAAATCACTCTAACTTCGGAAGACTCCTCTCCATTGAGAATGACATGCTGCGTTCTGTTATATAGAATACAACAAAATGCAACTAACTAATTTATTCTATTTGTATAACGAATGTGGTATGAATATTTTATTTACCTCAGAAGAAATAGATTAAAAAATTTAACAAGATAAAAATTTTTGGATTATTAAAATTTGTTGTATAATAAATAATTTTTAATAACCATAAGGCACTGTATCATTATTTTCTAGAACACCTCTTTTATCATACTGAAATGAAAAATCTTTCTTAACCAGTTTGTTAACCAGATTTTTAGTATCAACATCTGTGGTTATCTGATTGTATTTTGACTGTATCTCTTCTTTTACTTCACTTTCTATTAGCCTTATCATAGACTCGCCATTCAACTTTTGAATATTTCTCTAATTTGAGTGAATCCTTTCATCTTCAATTCTGTTTTTGCATCATATTTCTTATAATAGTAACTTTTTGGACCTGTTGGAGCCCAATTTGTAATCCAATTATTTCCTAATTCATCCGTCCATTCACCCAGCATACAACCTGTTTCCACAGTATTTTTACCATTATCAATATATCAAGGATCCGTATCAAAATATCCAACAGATTCTCCTAGTTTATTTAACATATCATACAATGTAATCCTTGCATTTGATATAGTGAATGGTGCTATTCAAATATTTCTAGCTGCGTTGTTTTCCACTAGCAGTCGAGATGACAGGCATCTTATCCGCATGGCTGTAATGGATTGTGCAGCCACGTCTCGATCCCTGGGTCAACAGATGGGGACGTTTGAAAGACAACAACCATTTGCACGAACAGTTCGATGACGTTTGCAGCAGCATGGACTATCAGCTCGGAGACCATGGCTGCGGTTACCCATGACGCTGCATCGCAGGCAGGAGCGCCTGCGATGGTGTACTCAACAACGAACCTGGGTGCACGAATGGCAAAACTTCATTTTTTCGGACGAATCCAGGTTCTGTTTACAGCATCATGATGATCGCATCCGTGTTTGGCGACATCGCGGTGATCGCACATTGGAAGCGTGTATGCGTCATCACCATACTGGCGTATGGTATGAGGTGCCATTGGTTACACGTCTCGTTCACCTCTCGTTCGCATTGACAGCACTTTTCATAGTGGACGCTACATTTCAGATGAGTTACGACCCGTGGCTCTACCCTTCATTCGATCCCTGTGAAACCTTACATTTCAGCAGGAGAATGCATGACCGCATGTTGCAGGTCCTGTACGGGCCTTTCTGGATGCAGAAAATGTTCGACTGCTGCCCTGGCCAGCACATTCTCCAGATATCTCACCAATTGAAAACGTCTGGTCAATGGTGGCCGAGCAACTGGCTCGTCACAATACGCCAGTCACTACTCTTGATGAACTGTGGTATCGTGTTGAAGCTGCATAGGCAGCTGTACCTGTACACGCCATCCAAGCTCTGTTTGACTCAATGCCCAGGCGTATCAAGGCCGTTATTATGGCCAGAGGTGGCTGTTCTGGGTACTGATTTCTCAGGATCTATGCACCCAAATTGCGTGAAAATGTAATCAGATGTCAGTTCTAGTATAATATATTTGTCCAATGTATACCCGTTTATCATCTGCATTTCTTCTTGGTGTAGCAATTTTAATGGCCAGTAGTGTATCATCTAAAGTAATTCCTTCTTCATTGTATTCACCCAACTGATTACATAGTGTATCAGTTAACTATTTCTGCAATTTGTATTTGTCTCCTACTCTCATTTTCTTAATTTCATTATCAGTGAGATCTCTTCCCAAAATATTATTTGTGTGGTACGTCAAAACTAGAATTACAGCTATAGGACAGCACAGATTATCATTGTTATTAGTTCTTGTGATACAGCTCCTAGTCTTTTTGTCTTAAGCATGATTTATTATTTTTTTGCCATTACCAACGTGGCCTCTAGGAATTGCTATCATCTGAATATTAAACGATGTTTCTGCTATATAAACAGTCTCATCAGATATTAAGATGTCCCTAATTTTATTGCACGAAACTTTAACAGATTCTCGAGTACTATTCGATGCGTTATAACCTGCAGAAATCGGATAAAACATTTTTGGGTCATTGACTGTTATATTCAGCTTATCTCCTTTCATTAAATTAGTCCACTTTTTAGCTACATCTACCATAGAATCGAGTGCTTTCGTTATGTAATCTGTTTTCTCACTAACAGTATCGAGTTTGGCTATGTTAGCATCGTTAAAGACAATTATATAGTCAACAGACCACACTTTAAATATTTCATTAAATTTCGATTTAATTTATTTAATGTCAGATAAATGCTTTTTAGATGGCTCAGCTTCCTTTTCTTGATCAAATATTTTGTTACTAAATGGGTAAATTTGATCTAACCTCATTATTTTTTCCTTTCTTGGCAGACGAGGCTTTTCAATAATATCATCATCAAATCTGAAAAAAATAATTTATATTAGGTACATGCTTTGTTCTTGATATGGTCTTTTGGAATACATCTGAGTGAAATTTAAACTCTTGTAATCCTACATCGTTAATTAATTCTGATTTCTTTAATGTAGTGTATCCTCTAATGCCAAGACTTTTAGCTTTAGCTTTGAGTTCACTTACTTTCAAATTTTTTAGAGCACTTGTAGGACCTAGCAAATTGTTTGAAATGATTAAGCTGATAAGATCATCCTTTTTAAATCCGCTATATCCTTGCAAATTATTCCATTTTCAATAATCACGAAGTTGAGCGACTCTGAAAACTCTCAGAGATGCATCATATTTATTATCTTTTATTATAGATAAATTTTCATTATCTTTTGAAACAAATGGGCGGTGGAAATTATTTGAAACAATTAAATTAATTAAATTATCTTTTCTAAATCGGTTGTGTACTCGTAAATTATTCCTTCTGCAAAAATCACGTAGTGAAATCTCTCAGAGAGGCTTCCATTTATTAAAGAATAAAAAACATTAGCTTTGCAAAAAGTGAGAATTATCATTTTGATGTGACTATTTGTTTGTAAATGTTTTTTGAGATCGCTTTTAACTACTTCTTTTCCACACTTACACACTATTTTTCTTTTTTGTCTATTTTCTAGTTGTCAAGTCTCCCATCCGCTTGCAAGCTTGACCATGGATAAATGACTTAAGTGTATACAGCAAAGATCTTTAATTTCTTGACAGCCAATACATATTTTATAATGTTGTTTTCTATTTAATTCTTCTTGTTGTTGTTGTTTGTAAAAATGAAGACAATCCTTCATATCTTTCAACATTGCCATAGGACTCTTATAAATAGAAATAAACTGTTCAAAACGTTCTTTTTTACTATCATATGCTTTTCTATAAAGGATTCTAGTACATTCTTTACAAGCATATGAAAGCTTATCCTTTGCATATTTATTTGAATAAAAGTTATCACTTGACTTCTCCACTTCACATTTTTTGCACTTGTTGTGCACTTGCATTTATTTAGATAAAATTTTCATTAATCATTAAAATATGCCCTTAATAAATGAATCCTCTTTCATGCTGTGGGCTTGATAGCTGTAGTGCTGTCGCTTGTAATATTCATAAACAATACAAATTTCATCTCCATTAAGATCATATAAATAATTCACACTTTCTTCACTAAATTGATTTATGAATGTAGATATTATATCATCATCACACTAACATACATATAGAAAGAATAAAAATGCTAGTTTCTTCATTCGCAGTATTTGGTACAATTATATAGAAAAAATTTATTTAATAACTATAAAAATTTGAAGGGGGACTGGCAGTCCCCTCACAAAAATCCAGGGGAATCTCATTATTCCTGTGAAATTATGTTTTCTTTATCTACCCAACTGTTCTGCGAATTATCAAAGCCCAATGATGTAACATAAACTTCATCCCCTTCCTTTCTCAGAACTTTTTCAGTGAGATACACATCTGGATATTTCGTTTTCTGTAGCTCTTGCTCGTAAAAGTTACCTTCAATATCTTTCAGTTTATATGTGATTGGATTAGAATGAATCACATCTTCAATTTCAAAAATTTCCGTTGACTAATTGGCGGTATATTTAAGTTTACTGATCCTAATTTTATCAACTTTTTTAAAATGGACTACCTTTTTCATTAGGCACAATAATGCCTATCTTATAGTTATTTTCATTAACCTTTGTTGGCTTCATTTTTATAGTTCAATGAACTGTGTTATTATATTTGACAACTAGTTTCGAAACTAGATCGATCCATTAGTAATTTCCTTTAAGAGCAAATTTCTTCCGCATCTTTTCTTTCAATGTTCTGTCGAATCTTTCAACAACAGATGCTTTTAATTCTGTTTATATTCTTATAATAATAATTATAATAATAATATATATAATTATATATAGTGTTTTATATATAATATATGTAATATGTGTATATATTATATATACATTATATATATAATATCATAATATATAATATACATTATAATATATATAATAATAATAATATATAATAATAATTCTTTTAAGCATGGAATCGTATATGAAATCGTTCATTTTGTGCTCGCCTCCTGTCATAAAAGTAAATTTAATTGTTTGTTTATCATATACTTTGTCTTTAAGATTACTTAACTCTTCTAAGTATGGAGTTAAATCTTTTTTTTTTGACAAATAATCCGAAAAAGCTTTTTCTACTTCTTTTTTGGTAAAATAATTGTTGAACTCTGTTGGAATGATTGGGTATTCAGGTTTTGTAACAACATTTGATAGACGATGACTAATGTCATCTAACTCATTATCGAAATAATGTTTGTTCACTGCATCCTTTGCATGAGTTGGATCATTTACATTTGCAAATCTTCTACCTTTAAAGCCAATGTAACCTCTAGTTACTTTAAAAATAGCATTAAATTCTTTCTGCAATCCAGAATGAGTGCAGCGGAGTGTGTGCTGATATGAAGCTTCTTTCTGAAACTTCTTTCTGAAATGGTTTCACTGCATTGGCTATCTTTGCCATTGAAATTGATCGAAATTGCTTAATCACATTTTCTTCAATTTTTTCTAGACTGAATGCATGTGTGCTAAGCCCTTCAGTTTGACCTATTTTATTTCCAAAAATGTTCATTTATTAAATCCAAAATTTCAATAAACTTATAATTCTCACATAACAATTTTAAAACAAATAGACACAAATGACCACAAATTACTTCATGAAAATGTTGTATTTTTTCTGCATTGTAGTACTATTCATTTTTTTGTAAATACTTCATTAGCTGTTTTGGTATATTACCACCAAAAGAATCAAAAACAAATTTTAAATTTTTAGCTTTATAATAACAAATCCAATGAGTACCAATATGATCAGATGTATCTAAATTAGCTATTCTACATTCATATTCTTTTGGAAGATTTGGTAATTCATCAATCATATATACACTAAGAAAATGTTTAATTTTCAATGGTTTAGCAAGTGTTTCTATATCGAAATTACTTAATGCATTAGGATATTTATCAATTACTTTTTGGAACATTTTTTTGCTTTCTTTAGTCCAGTTCTGGCTTTCTTCTCCATTGCTTGATTATGTCTTTTCTGTTCTTCTAATTCTTTATCAGCTTTTTTCTTGTTTATGATTGCATTTGCAATTGCTGCAGATCCAACAGCAAGTGTGCCAATAGTTGTTAAATATGGTAATGCAGCTAATAACAGTGTAAGAAATCCACCTTCATGTTGTGTTAGTCATTTATCTTCCTTCTTTTTTGTTAGATATTCAAGAATTTTTTTCACAACAGGAATAGCTAATGTAACAAGTAAATTTCCACCAACTTTCTTTTCCTTTTCCTCTTTTGAACATCAGTCAAAAATGGTTCAATTGCATTTAATTGTTCATTATTCAACTTTAATTTAACTGATTTTGGTTGAGTCTTCCCACTAGGTAGCAAAGTATAATCAATAGTAAAATTGTTCATTTACATAGATTAAAAATTTTATAAGATGAAATTTTTATACTTCACACCCATTGTCATCCACGCCTAAGCCAATGCAGGTTGAGGACTGCATCCCATTCTTAATTTAATTTTCCATACATCATTCCTCTAACTGCTGTTACTGCAGCTTTTTCCCCTAATGAAGTATCACTTGCATACATTCTTTCTTTTGCAGCTAACTGAAGTTCATTATCAGCTTCATGTCTTTTTTCTATATCTTTATGATCATGATAAGCAATATCATGCTGTTTACAAGCTTCATCTAATGGATTTATTCTTGGATCAGCATGTGCAAGTTTTTCTTCAAGCTTAGTAAATGGCCCACAGTAATCAATTCCTTGTAGGTGTATTTCAGGCATTGGTACATTATTTAAAACCCAATTGACTAACCCTTTACCATGTTTTCGCTCTTCCAAAATGTATGAGGAAGTTTGTTCAAAATTCTAATTAAATATGGAATGCCTTTTGGATTGTTGACGACGATATCACTAAATTTATTTGTCAACATTAGCATTGTTCCTATATTTTCATTATGATAACTTTTGTTTCCAGCTAGTTCTTCACCATGAATAACTGCTAAGCTATTAATTAATTGCTGAACATGATCCATCCAAACATATTTAATTGGTTTTTCTGTATATTTTTGAACTAAGCCTTCGCCTATTTTCTCAGTGACAGCTGAACTGCACTCAGGTGAACTAGTATGTATAGTTGGTGTTCTTAAGTTTTGGAAAATAGTCATCAAAAATTGGTTTTATCAGATATTTATATTTATTACCTTTACTTGATCTTGATTCATTCGGATTATTGTCAGAATACAATGCTCCTGAATTGTATAATATATCTGCATAATTTGATAAAACTACTCCATCAAATTTTTCTCCCATATCATACATAGTAATTTGTTTTTTTCAGTTAAAAAACTCATTAATCCATAAGTTCCTTCATGAGCCTTTTCGTCAATTTTTAATTTATCTACTTAAAATGTTACTGGTAATCTTATATATCTAAAGGTACCAACAGGTCTGAATCCAAAAGTAGTATCTTCATTATACGTATTTTCTTAATGTCGCTATCCCTTATAGATTTTTCTCTTTTTCGCATTTATTCAATGCATCTTGAATTTTTAATTCACTTGATGTGTAGTCATATTTTCCTGGAATATCATCAGACCACCCCCATGAACCATGGACCTTGTTGTTGGTGGGGAAGCTTGCGTGCCTCAATGACACAGATAGCCATACCATAGGTGCAACCACAATGGAGGGTTATCTGTTGAGAGACCGTACAAATGTGTAGTTCCTGAAGAGGGGCAGCAGCGTTTTCAGTAGTTGCAGGGGCAACAGTCTGGATGATTGACTGTCCTGACCTTGTAACACTAACCAAAACGGCCTTGCTGTGTTGGTACTGCGAATGGCTGAACGTAAGGGGAAACTACAGCCGTAATTTTTCCCGAGGGCATGCAGCTGTACTGTATGATTAAATGATGATGGCGTCCTCTTGGGTAAAATATTTCGGAGGTAAAATAGTCCCCCATCCGGATCACCAAGCGGGGACTGCTCAAGAGGACTTCGTTATCAGGAGAAAGAAAACTGGCCTTCTACGGATCGGTGTGTGGAATGTCAAATCCCTTAATTGGGCAGGTAGGTTAGAAAATTTAAAAAGGGAAATTGATAGGTTAAAGTTAGATATAGTGGGAATTAGTGAAGTTCGGTGGCAGGAGGAACAAGACTTTTGGTCAGGTGAATACAGGGTTATAAATACAAAATCAAATAGGAGTAATGCAGGAGTAGGTTTAATAATGAATAAAAAGATTGGAGTGTGGATAAGCTACTACAAACAGCATAGTGAACGCATTATTGTGGCCACGATAAACACGAAGCCCACGCCTACTACAGTAGTACAAGTTTATATGCCAACTAGCTCTGAGAGATGATGAAGAAATGGATGAAATGTATGATGAGATAAAAGAAATTATTCAGGTAGTGAAGGGAGACGAAAATTTAATAGTCATGGGGGACTGGAATTCGCACAGTAGGAAAAGGAAGGGAAGGAAACATAGTAAGTGAATATGGATTGGGGCTAAGAAATGCGAGAGGCAGCTGCCTGATAGAATTTTGCACAGAGCATAACTTAATCATAGCTAACACTTGGTTCAAGAATCATGAAAGAAGGTTGTATACATGGAAGAACCCTGGAGATATTAAAATGTTTCAGATAGATTATATAATGGTAAGACAGAGATTTAGGAACCAGATTTTAAATTCTAAGACATTTCCAGGGGCAGATGTGGACTCTGACCACAATCTATTGTTTATGAACTGTAGATTAAAAATGAAGAAACTGTAAAGAGGTGGCAATTTAAGGAGATGGGACCTGGATAAACTGAAAGAACCAAAGGTCGTACAGAGTTTCAGGGAGAGCATAAAAGAACAATTGACAGGTATGGGGGAAAGAAATACAGTAGAAGAAGAATGGGTAGCTTTGAGGAATGAAATAGTGAAGGCAGCAGAGGATCAAGTAGGTAAAAAGACGAGGGCTAGTAGAAATCCTTGGGTAACAGAAGAGATACTGAATTTATTTGATGAAAGGAGAAAATACAAAAATGCAGTAAGTGAAGCAGGCAAAAAGGAATACAAATGTCTCAAAAATGAAGTCGACAGGAAGTGCAAAATGGCTAAGCAGGGATGGCTAGAGGACAAATGTAAGGATGTAGAGGCTTATCTCACGAGGAGTAGGATAGATACTGCCTACAGTAAAATTAAAGAGACCTTGGAGAAAAGAGAACCACTTGCATGAATATCAAGAGTTCAGATGGAAACCCAGTTCTAAGCAAAGAAGGGAAAGCAGAAAGGTGGAAGGAGTGTATAGAGGGTCTATACAGGGGCGATGTTCTTGAGGACAATATTATGGAAATGGAAGAGGAGGTAGATGAAGATGAAATGGGAGATATGATACTGCGTGAAGAGTTTGACAGAGCACTGAAAGACCTAAGTCGAAACAAGGCCCCAGGAGTATACAACATTCCATTAGAACTACTGACAGCCTTGGGGAACCCGTCCTGACAAAACTCTACCATCTGGTGAGCAAGATGTATGAGACAGGCGAAATTCACTCAGACTTCAAGAAGAATGTAATAATTCCAATCCCAAAGAAAGCCAGGTGTTGACAGATGTGAAAATTGCCGAACTATCAGTTTAATAAGTCACAGCTGCAAAATACTAACACGAATTTCTTACAGACGAATGGAAAAACTGATAGAAGCCGACCTCGGCGAAGATCAGTTTGGATTCCGTTGACATGTTGGAACACGTGAGGCAATACTGACCCTACGACTTATCTTAGAAGAAAGATTAAGGAAAGGCAAACCTACGTTTCTAGCATTTGTACACTTAGAGAAAGCTTTTGGCAATGTTGACTGGTATACACTCTCTCAAATTCTGAAGGTGGCAGGGGTAAAATACAGGGAGCAAAAGGCTATTTACAATTTGTACAGAAACCAGATGGCAGCTATAAGAGTCGATGGGCATGAAAGGGAAGCAGTGGTTGGGAAGGGAATGAGACAGGGTTGTAGGCTATCCCTGATGTTATTCAGTCTGTATATTGAGCAAGCAGCAAAGGAAACAAAAGACAAATTCGGAGTAGGAATTAAAATCCATGGAGAAGAAATAAAAACTACGAGGTTCGCCGATGACATCGTAATTCTGTCAGTGACAGCAAAGGACTTGGAAGAGCAGTTGAACGGAATGGACAATGTCTTGAAAGGAGCGTATAAGATGTACATCAACGATAGCAAAACAGGGATAATGGAATGTAGTCGAATAAAGGTGGGTGATGCTGAGGGAATTAGACTAGGAAATGAGACACTTAAAGTAGTAAAGGAGTTTTGCTATTTGGGGAGCAAAATAACTGATGATGGTCGGCGTAGAGGGGATATAAAATGTAGACTGGTAATGCCCAGGAAAGCGTTTCTGAAGAAGAGAAATTTGTTAACATCGAGTATAGATTTAAGTGTCAGGAAGTCTTTCCTGAAAGTCTTTGTATGGAGTGTAGCCATTTATGGAAGTGAAACATGGATGATAAATAGTTTAGACAAGAAGAGAATGGAAGCTTTCGAAATGTGGTGCTAGAGAAGAATGCTGAAGATTAGATAGGTAGATCACATAACTAACGAGTAGGTACTGAGTAGAATTGAGGTGAAGAGGAGTTTGGGGCACAACTTGACCAGAAGAAGGGATCGGTTGGTAGGACATGTTCTCAGGCATCAAGGGATCACCAATTTAGTATTGGACGGCAGCGTGCAGGGTAAAATCGTAGAGGGAGACCAAGAGATGAATAAACTAAGCAGATTTAGAAGGATGTAGGCTGCAGTAGGCACTGGGAGATGAAGAAGCTTGCACAGGATAGAGTAGCATGGAGAGCTGCATCAAACCAGTTTCAGGACTGAAGACCTCAACAACAACAACAACAACATAATCAGACCAATCTTTTAATGGTTTAATTGGTGATAAATCTCCAAAATCTTCTATATGATAACGATATGGAATCATTTGTTTTTCAACTTCTCTGTTTTCTTTAATTGCTTCCAGCATATTGTCACCTAATCCTTCAATTCCTTGTTTTACTTGTTCAGTGCCATCGATAACTATTTGATCTTCTTTTTTAAGTTTTTCATATTCTGTTCTTGGTTGTTTTCTCCATTCTTTAAATTCTTCTTTTAACTGTTCTTTTACTATCCTGTTCTGAGCAGCTTTTTTAACTATTTCTGGATCATATTTTGCAAAAATTTATTGATAATAGAAAATATTAATTAAAATATTTTTAAGTTTATGTTGTTATGAAATTTTATATTTTATTTCTGAACTTTCTATCATTTGATTTTTTAGACATATCTATTGTGAAAAATCTAAACTGCTCATTCCAACATTTGCTTCACATTTCTATAAATTCATCAAACTTTAAATGTCCTCCAACAAATTAATGGTAAATATGATTTAAATTTGTGTCATATTGTCTAAAGATATTAAAAAAAATTAAGTTTTCTCTTACCAGTTGTTTTGGTATCTTAGATTAAGTTTGAGGTATGAAAAAACAGTCTATTCCTTTATGTCTTCCTCTAGTGAGATATTCTTTAATGATATCTTGATTTTCGAGTATGAATTCATAAATACAACAACTGATTTTTCTTCACATTCATCTAATGGAATGATTTCTTCGTTATTTTCGATAAAACTAATAATTTTTTCATTAATTTCATTTTCAGTCTTTTTAAATTATTTTATAAATTCCAAGTATTTTAGTTGATCTAAACTTTTTGAGTAAATGTACAAATGATTAATTTTATTCCAATACAGCCATCCTAGACCTAAAATATAATTATCAGTCATTAATGTTGTTTTTCCACATCCACTTGGTCCAATCATTGCACATCTAATAGAGTTTGGTAAAAGTTTACCATCTTTGTTTTTCTACTTCTTTTCTGGAAGTCTTATTTTTGGTTCCCAATCAGTTCTGCTCATTTATTAATAAAAAAATTTTTATAGTAAATGAGTAGATTGACGCAGTCTAAAAACAGCTTTGGCTGTCCCCTGTCTCAGTTAAGTGGTAAATTATCTGTTCTCAAAAAAAGATTAACTGTACCTATACAGAAAGCTTTAGTAGTGTTTCATTGGGACCGATGACCATCGCTGTCTGGTCCCTTTAATCCCCCAAACCAACCTAGTGTTTCATTAGTTGGTTTTTATTCAACTTTCCTATCTGCGAATATTACATCAAGAAATAATAAACTTTACTTTGATGGAGCAACGATAGAAATTCCTGTAGATCAGTATACACTCCTGGAAATTGAAATAAGAACACCGTGAATTCATTGTCCCTGGAAGGGGAAACTTTATTGACACATTCCTGGGGTCAGATACATCACATGATCACACTGACAGAACCACAGGCACATAGACACAGGCAACAGAGCATGCACAATGTCGACACTAGTACAGTGTATATCCACCTTTCGCAGCAATTCAGGCTGCTATTCTCCCATGGAGACGATCGTAGAGATGCTGGATGTAGTCCTGTGGAACGGCTTGCCATGCCATTTCCACCTGGCGCCTCAGTTGGACCAGCGTTCGTGCTGGACGTGCAGACCGCGTGAGACGACGCTTCATCCAGTCCCAAACATGCTCAATGGGGGACACATCCGGAGATCTTGCTGGCCAGGGTAGTTGACTTACACCTTCTAGAGCACGTTGGGTGGCACGGGATACATGCGGAAGTGCATTGTCCTGTTGGAACAGCAAGTTCCCTTGCCGGTCTAGGAATGGTAGAACGATGGGTTCGATGACGGTTTGGATGTACCGTGCACTATTCAGTGTCCCCTCGACGATCACCAGTGGTGTACGGCCAGTGTAGGAGATCGCTCCCCACACCATGATGCCGGGTGTTGGCCCTGTGTGCCTCGGTCGTATGCAGTCCTGATTGTGGCGCTCACCTGCACGGCGCCAAACACGCATACGACCATCATTGGCACCAAGGCAGAAGCGACTCTCATCGCTGAAGACGACACGTCTCCATTCGTCCCTCCATTCACGCCTGTCGCGACACCACTGGAGGCGGGCTGCACGATGTTGGGGCGTGAGCGGAAGACGGCCTAACGGTGTGCGGGACCGTAGCCCAGCTTCATGGAGACGGTTGCGAATGGTCCTCGCCGATACCCCAGGAGCAACAGTGTCCCTAATTTGCTGGGAAGTGGCGGTGCGGTCCCCTATGGCACTGCGTAGGATCCTACGGTCTTGGCATGCATCCGTGCGTCGCTGCGGTCCGGTCCCAGGTCGACGGGCACGTGCACCTTCCGCCGACCACTGGCGACAACATCGATGTACTGTGGAGACCTCACGCCCCACGTGTTGAGCAATTCGGCGGTACGTCCACCCGGCCTCCCGCATGCCCACTATACGCCCTCGCTCAAAGTCCGTCAACTGCACATACGGTTCACGTCCACGCTGTCGCGGCATACTACCAGTGTTAAAGACTGCGATGGAGCTCCGTATGCCACGGCAAACTGGCTGACACTGACGGCGGCGGTGCACAAATGCTGCGCAGCTAGCGCCATTCGATGGCCAACACCGCGGTTCCTGGTGTGTCCACTGTGCCGTGCGTGTGATCATTGCTTGTACAGCCCTCTCGCAGTGTCCGAAGCAAATATGGTGGGTCTGACACACCGGTGTCAATGTGTTCTTTTTTCCATTTCCAGGAGTGTAGATTGAACAATTTAGAAAAATTTATTCATTTGAAGAAGCCAAATATTTACATTAAAGCAGATGAAATTTTAAACAGAATTGTTATTGAAAGTGATTAAAATTGTATATGGACATAAAAGACAGCATTGGAAGTGTGCTTGGATTTAGTGGCCAAATTGTTGACACTAAGGAAATGACTGTTGCTGAAGATGTTCCTAAAATTATTCTATTTGAATTAATCAATATAAATTTTAATCTTGCTGATGGAATGTTTGTGAAGCATACTGATCAGTTTCACAGAGAAACTAATGTTATTGCCTCATTCAAGCCTAATGCAGAATTTGGTGGACCAATAATTCATGAACCAAATTATCATGTAAATATTCAAATTTTTGATCCAACTCAGAACTTAGAAGTTAATTTAACTGACGAAAGTGATAATTAGATTGATTTTAATGGTGCTACTATAACAGTTATTTTAGATATTTCTTAATGTTTTTTATTCTTAAATAAATCATGAACAAAGTCGAAAGTTATGAGTTTTACTCACTCCCTGTGAATGAGAAGACCAAAAATAATTTGAATCTCCCCAACAAGAACACGGAGATTAATATAAATATTGGAGATGGTTGGGTTCATCCAAATCATTCTCAATTGTACATGAATTTTAGTATTATTGGAACTGATGGTACAGATTATCCAACTTATGATGGAAAATCGAATAAAAAATTAATTAGTAATGATGTAGCAAAAATTATTCGATGTTATCACCATAAAGAAAGGTAACAATATTTTGTCTAGAATGGAATTTCCATTTATTTCTTCATCGGCTCTTTTTCGAATGACTTTGACTATAGTGAATGAGGTAACCATGAAAGGTCGTATTCTTAATAATGGAAATATAAAAAGTAAGAAAAATGAAGTACTTTATCCATTAGAATTATTTGGTGGATTTTTTAAAGATTAAAATGAAACAATATGGGAAGGAGATTTAACAGTAATTTTTTCATGGCCATCTAGTGCTGGAGATTCTATTTTTCATTGATCAAATCGAAACCAAGCTGGAATTGACGATGTGACTACACTTCCAAAAGAAGGTAAAAGTGTTGTAGAATCAATGGAAATTCGTGTTCCTGTGTTTTAAATTTGAAGCAGAATATTCCCTTGAATTAGAACAAGATGGACTTAAAAATCCAAAAATTGACATATCTTTCTTTGAACCACAAACTCTAGAGATTGCTGGATTAGATGAAAACAGAAATTTTGAGTTAGATATTACAAATTTATATAATTCTGCAGAATTTGAAATGCCTTATTTCATCTTTGTTGTTTTCCAGACAAAAAGGAAAGATAATCAGTTAGTTGACTCTTCCTTATTCGATCATGTGAAATTACATAATATATGAGTATACTTGTAAAATGGGAAAAATGAAGTTTTTTCTCACGAAATGTGGAATCTAGATCCGCCAAATAGTTATCTAAAAGCTTATAATGCTTTCCTAGATTTTAAGAGAACTACACAATTGAATGGTCATTTTAATATGAGTCCATTCAATTTTACTCAAAATTATCCTCTGTATGTAATATATATGTCTACAAGAATGAATGTGTTAGCTACTCAGAAAACAATAATGAAATTCTGTGCAAATTTTAATGAAAAAATTCCAAAAGATACACTAATGTATGTAGTAATGTACGGTAAAAAGAATTTGACAAATGATTCGCAGCATAGAATTTTGATTGAAAAATTTTTTTGTGGGTGTGTTAGCTTGCATCCGTTTATAAAAAAATATTAGTAAGTAGGTGGCTAGTGTGCTCAGCCTAACTATTTATAAGAAAATAAAAAACATATTAAATTACCTACAAGTGCACCCAGTCCGCCCACTTACTACTTCCACTGTAGAGGTTCGGTGTCCACGTTAGACTGTAAGTCCTCCTATGACTAGCTGGGTAAGTCAGTTCAAAGGTCGGAGGGAGGCAACGGCATACCACCTCTAATTGGATCATGCCTTGTAAAGTACTGTGCTGTTCAGACCAACATTTGGGTTGATGACAGCTGTACTTTTACTTATGCAGAAAGCAGTTTCGTGTAGCGAATAATAAAACATCGGCAAACAGATCGTCTTCGAGTACATCAGGTGATACAATACAGAAATAAACTCAGTAAATGTTACACCAAACTCTAGTACCAGTAAAAGGACAGAAGATTGGCGTCTAACACCCCACCAGCGATGAGATCGTTCTTGACGGAGCAGAAGCTCTTAAGGGGTCTATATGTCGTTCGTGCCTCTTTCAAAGTAAGCGTCTCGGCATCTAAAACTTCCTGAAAGAATAAAAACTGTATGACGGAACGTGAATCGGAAACAAAGATTTCTCGGTTCGAGTCACGGTCCTGCACACGGTTTTAATCTGTCAGGAAGTTTCAAATCAGCCCACACTCCAATGTGGAATGAAAATTCATTCGAGAAACAGTCCACCAGGCTGTAGGTAAGCCACCTGTCGACAGTACTCTTTCTTGAGTGAGTGCTACTTCCTGCAACGCTTGTAAATCTGTGAGGGTGGGTCGTTTGTAGTACCTAGATAGCTCATTCGGTAGAGCATTTGCAAAAAATTTAAAGGTTCAAGGTTCGAGTCCCGTTCTTGGGCACGGTTTTAATCTGCAAGGAGATTTCAAATCAGTGCAAACTCCGCTGCATAGTGAAATATCATTCTGAATCCAAACATGAGAAATTTGGGGAACCACGGGAAATTCAAATCTGGGTGTCCTGCTTCCCCCCCTAATGTGAGTTGAATGTCTGAAGTGCTGCATCACATCAGGCTCAAAATGTACTATCAGTTCTGACAATGTACCACAAACACAAATCACGGTGAGCGTATCGTAATACGTTCATTGGTAGAAGACATGATATATGGTCATTATCTTCCCCCACGAAATTTCCAGCAGCGCATTTATCAACATATACAGTGTGTGGCAAAATGTTTCAGTCAACTCCATTCTACATGCTCCGTGTGGTGACAGACTGTCTAATCTAGGAAATTTGTTCCCGAGCTCTTCTCAGTATGATATGCTGCTTGAGTTTTAAATAAAGTTTGTGCATCATATATCGATACCATCCTACAGGCGTCTCAAATTGCAAGTTTCCGTCAGATGCCAATAGCGCTCAGGCTGTATCTGGCGGACCGAATCGTGTGCGCCCGCCGCGTCACGAGCATCCGCTGCCACCGCTATATAGTACGGTCAGTGGCAGCCACACAGTCCACTTTCGCTCGGAGCCACTTCGCTAAGGGATGCTAAACTGACACCACCTAGTCACGACTGAGACTTCATCGATTGTGCTTTAGTACAGAGAGCCTTATCCTTGCTGCTATCGCATGAACTGCACTCTATCTCCTGCAGCATTCTTTGTAATGAGTCTTCGTACACTTGGTGAAATACAAGTTAATTAAATCTTCTGTTTACTCTCTTAACTTGTTCGCTAATCATTTCTGCTCCAATCCAGCTTTCCTACAACGACAGTTGCCGCCTCACTTTCCTCTACAGTTAACCTGCAGTGGTGTATTGGAATCTAATACGGCTCTCCCAGCAAAGGCTCAATGCACAAACTATTAGAAGAGTTACTCCTCTTGTATGTAAGACGGCATTGTGCCTTTTGTATTCAATCCCGATGCAATTTCTGTGTTTCATCGTCAATGTGAAGGTCCAAGGTATACAGTAAACCTGCAGTGGTGCATCGGAATCTAATATTACTCTCCTTGGAAAGGCTCCAAGCACAAACTATTAGAAGAGTTTCCCCTCTTGTATGTAAGTCGGCATTGTGCCTTTTGTATTCAATCTCGATGCAATTTCTGTGTTTCATTGTCCATGTGAAGTTCCAAGGGATACAGTAAACTTGCTGTGGTGCATCAGAATCCAACACTGCTCTCCCAGGAGAGGCTCAAAGCACAAAGTATGAGAAGAGTTCCTTTCCTCTCCTTCCTCTTGTGTACCAAGTTGTACGCAGTATAATTCACCTGTGTGAAAATGTTGTACGGTTTGTAGTTTCTCAGAAACTGTCTGATGAAGCACGAAATGTGTCAACACTGACAGATTGGGACCTATGCAAGTCTTTTCGGTTGACGCCTCATTGGGTGACCTGCGTGTCGATGATGATGGAGTGATGATGAAGACAACACCCAGTCCCCAAGCGGAGAAAATCTACGATCCAGCCGGGAATCGAATCTGGGCCTGCCACATGGCAGTCAAACGTGCTGACCACTCAGCTAAGAGGACGGTCTGCAGGGAAAAGAGGTGACGAGATGGACTCAGGACAACGGTGTGGCGAGAAGAATAGCCACGAGACCTTCCAGAAGGACTGCAACACCAACAGATGATAGGATTTTCAGAGGAACAGGCGGATGATAAATGTCGGCGGAATACAGTACTGGGAGTTGGGCTGAAATCTCGAGTTTCCATTCGTCGTCTACCGCTGACAGCACACCGGAGATTACAGAGACTTTCAGGACGTAGCGCCAAAGTCAAGTGGGACATCCAGTGGATTTCTGTGGTTTTCAGGAATGAATCTTGCTCCTGTTTGTAGCGGTGGGATGGACAGCGACATGTCTCTAGACGACCTGCATCAAGGCCACAGAAGGCAGTGGTTCTCGAGACCTATTCCCCTCCATCTCCTGGAATCAGCGCAGGGTGGTTATGCTTAAACTTTCGCTGCTTGAGCCAGTGTAGAGAGAAAACTATTGTCTTATACGTATTCATCTTTACTGAAACGATGCTGAGACTTTGCGCTCCACGATTTACGTCGTCAGTAGTATTCGTGTCATGACTTGTCGCAAGGCGACGTGTGGCATCAGTGTGCATTAGAGCTGCAGAGAATCAACATGGGTCTGGCCGAGGTGAGTAGTGATTCAGTCGTAAAGCTGTTTTATCAAAACAACAGCAACAGTACTGCAGCACTTTGCGAGTATCGACGCACTAAACGAATGGGAGAGGTGTTCTTTCCTCACTGGGGTTCAAGACCATGATTCGGAAGTTGGAATTAATTGGCGTTTTAGGAATTACTCCTAGGAGAGGCAGACAGCCAACTGCACCTAAAATTGTTGAGGAAGTTACTGTTGCCATGGCTGAAATTGCCAGACGTAATGTGCCATCTTCAAGCAGTGCAAGAGCTGTGTTACGACAGCTGATCGTTCCATGGTCTACCGTTCGAAAATTGTTGCAAACAATTGTGAAATGGTATTTCCAGTGCGATTCAAGGTCGTCGTGCATGCAGGTGATCGTCGCATTGAGTAACGTTTGTACACTGGAACGTAAACATGGTGCACAATTAACAGATGTTACCATCTCATGTCGAAATTAAAATGTGTTTCTTGCTGTAGTTTATCCGTTATTCCTCTTCAGTGTGTCCTTACAAATGTCTCCACAATGTTTCATTGTCCTACGATCACTCGTTTGTCACGTGGGCCCACTCAAGTAGCTGAAGTTTAATTACAACCACGCTGTGACAATAGGAATGCTTTTGTCTTTTCTTAAGAGGCAGAATGTTTGGCACTATGGGGCAATAATGGTAATGCGTGTTGTCATAATCTCTTGACCAGGCTGCCAAATTGCATATTTCAGCAGGATAAAACAAGATACTGCACTGCTGTTCACACCACAGACTCCTTGAGGAATGTACAGATTCTTAACTGGTTCGCCCGTTACACTGAATTGTCACCCATAGCACATGTCTGGTACAATGGGGCGGGGGTGGGGGGGAGAGCGCTAAAGTTTCATACCAGTCTCCGTTTAGAAATCTTGTAAGATGGCAAGATGACTTTCAGAGGCTGTTTACTTGTTGGCAACAACGAATAACAGAATATATTGGTGCCCGTGGTCGTCGCACCCGATACTATTGTTGATGAAGCACGCCAGTTCCGAATGACATGAAACTGTCATCATTAAATACCCGTTAGGTGATGAACGCCTCGACTAAGATTTAAAACTGTCTGACTGGTTCTTTAACGTGCAACATTTTCTATTCCCGTCGTAGAAACTGCAAAATTCTGATATATTACTGTATACAATCTAAGACAAAGAAACGACGCACCACGAAGGAGTTATGCGAACTGTTCACACATTGATATGCATACAGGTTTCGACGGAAAATGCAAAATCGTAGACTTTGGCGGCCGGTGGATAAATGTGTGACGCTGCAGAGCAATTTCACAGCACAGCTGGCAAGGTTAGTAAACAGAGGTCGTGTCGATACCAGAGCATAAAGTCTTTGTGGGTATCATTCCGTGTAAGCAGTTGGACGGTAGCTGTCTGTCGCAGAACAGTATACGGAGATGTCAGCATTTAAGAGAGGACGTGCAACGTTGGGGTAATCGGCAAATCGCTCGACATTTGAATAGGAGAGATGTTGTTAGAAATGGGTGAACCATAGCCGAACACAGCGTCAATAAAGAAGTGGTCGACTTAGAGACGTAGGAAGAGGACCGAGCTATCATCAAAGAGGCACTCAGAGTCCCGGATTCATCATTATCATCGATACGACGTGCAACTGGTACTTCAGTGACCACAAGGAACATTAATAGGCGGCTCACAGAAAGGGGCTGAGCTCAAGGCGCGCCTCGACTGTCCTCTGTACACCGATAAGCCCTTTTGCAGTGGTGTTGGTACTGTCGGCCTGGAGTCTGTGACGAGTCGCGTTTCGAACTTAGACGCGATGGCTAGCGAAGACGTGTTTGGAGACGCCTCGAACAGTGTTGGGATACCAGGAGTGACAGTCTGGGCTGACATAGCAGGATTCCTTTAGTAGTCATCCGCCGCACAGCGGTACGTCGACGGTATTCTATCATGGCTAGCCATCCTGTGCTTAAATTTCGGAAAAATAATGCCCGCCCGCAAACGGTGAGAGCTTCTGAAAGTCTACAATACCACCCGACAATGAAATGATTTGCCTCATTCGATACAGTAATAACCATTGTATAACAACATACTTCGTTGTTCTTGTCAGATCAGCGGTTTTATGGTAACATAATTTTATTCAATAAACTGAAACCGGAAACTGTTTAGAAAAGAAGGACAATTTCTATATTTAATTATTCATATGTACAGTTCCTTTGTGATGTTTGAGAAATGAGTGAATGGTTTGTCGTCTTCTGACCACAGATAGTGTATGTAAAACCTGTAATATTCTTTGAGACAGTCCCCTGGTGACCTTTGGCAGAACCAAAGAAAAGAATTATTCCAGAGCACTAAAGGGCCTGGAGTGTGGCTGACCAATACAGTAACAGTATCCTCCTCCACCTCTGAGGAAGCGAGGGATGGCGTAGTGAACGGCCATGTTCCGAAACACTGTCGCTGGTTCCTGAAGTTGAAACCCCTACACTACTGGCCATTAAAATTGCTACACCACGAAGATGACGTGCTACAGACGAGAAACTTAACCGACAGGAAGAAGATGCTGTGATATGCAAATGATTGGCTTTTCAGAGCATTCACACAAGGTTAGCGCCGGTGGCGACACCTACGACGTGCTGACATGAGGAAAGTTTCCAACCGATTTCTCATACACAAACAGCAGTTGACCGGCGTTGCCTGGTGAAACGTTGTTGTGATGCCTCGTATAAGGAGGAGAAATGCGTACCATCACGTTTCTGACTTTGATAAAGGTCAGATTGTAGCCTATAGCGATTGCGGTTTATCGCATCGCGACATTGCTGCTTGCGTTGGTCGAGATCCAATTACTGTTAGCAGAATATGGAATCGGTGGGTTCAGGAGGGTAATACGGAACGCTGGATCCCAACGGCCTCGTATCACTTGCAGTCGAGGTGACAGGCATCTTACCCGCACGGCTGTAACATCGTCCAGCCACGTCTCGATGGCTGAGTCAACAGATGGGGACGTTTGAAAGACAACAACCATCTGCACGAACAGTTCGACGACGTTTGCAGCAGCATGGACTATCAGCTCGGAGACCATGGCTGTGGTTACCCTTGACGCTGCGTCACAGACAGGAGCGCCTGCGATGGTGTACTCAACGACGAACCTGGGTGCACGAATGGCAAAACGTAATTTTTTCGGTTGAATCCAGGTTCTGTTTCAGCATCATGATGGTCGCATCCGTGTTTGGCGACATCGCGGTGAACGCACATTGGAAGCGTGTATTTGTCATCACCATACTGGCGTATCATCTGGCGTGATGGTATGGGGTGCCATTGGTTACACGTCTCGGTCACCTCTTGTTCGCATTCACGACACTTTGAACAGTGGACGTTACATTTCAGATGTGTTACGACCCGTGGCTCTACCCTTCATTCGATCCCTGTGAAACCCTACATTTCAGCAGGAGAACGCACGACCGCATGTTGAAGGTCCTGTACGGGCCTTTGTGGATACAGAAAATGTTGGAGTGTTGCCCTGGCCAGCACATTCTCCAGATATCTCACCAATTGAAAACGTCTGGTCAATGGTGGCAGAGCAACTGGCTCGTCACAATACGCCAGTCACTACTCTTGATGAACTGTGGTATCGTGTTGAAGCTGCATGGGCAGCTGTACCTGTACACGCCATCCAAGCTCTGTTTGACTCAATGCCCAGGCGTATCAAGGCCGTTATTACGGCCAGAGGTGGTTGTTCTGGGTACTGATTTCTCAGGATCTATGCACCCAAATTGCGTGAAAATGTTATCAGATGTCAGTTCTAGTATAATATATTTGTCCAATGAATACTCGTTTATCATCTGCATTTCTTCAGGGTGTAGCAATTTTAATGGCCAGTAGTGTATTTTCAGCGTGCTCCGTAAAACTAAAGAATGTGGGAACGGTATGTATGTGTAATATTTAAGAGTAGCTAGAAACAAATCGACGAGAACATAACATTTTGGTGGGAGATTCATGTAAAGGTAGGCAGGTAAATCTCATGGGGAAATTAGCATTCTTTGGTAGGTACCAACGGTCATAATGAGACCACGTGTGGTAATTTTAAGCTGAGATAATTGCGTGTGGTAATTTTAAGCTGAGATACTTGCGTGTGTAAATTTAAGCTGAGAATACCTAAGAATTGTGTGTGCAGAATTTAAATTAGGAAAAAGCACTTCCACATGTGGAGGACTGACTTTGTCTCAATCTGACTAAGAGACAATGGAAAACAGAAGTGCTTGTGCAAACACTCAGTTGAAGATCCGTGTGTGAGATAATTAAGTAATCTTGATACCAAAATCACCGTTATTAATTGCATTCGTGTGAAGCAAGTTAGAAATTTTGATACTCTGAGAGCGAAAAAGGTGAGTTAGCCATCTGCCCCGCAACACAATGAGGGTTACATTGCAGTGGGATTTGAGCATACATCCTCCAGGGTATGTGGTAGGTCCGTAGGAAAGGTTACGTGTGAAATTTAATCCGAAGGTCTGTGAGTTGTTACTGTAGGTTGAAATTTTGTTGTGGAGACGATTTGGTACGTACTGGCTAATGTCGGTTGTTCTGTTTTATTTTACATGTTTAATATGTGTAATTTGAATGTGGCGGCTTAGCTACAAGTACTGTCCAAAAAGCAAGAATTTTCTTTGAATAGCCTGACCGCTAGTAAATTCTCTAGGTTATTAATGAATGAGTTCATGAGAGAGAGAGAGAGAGAGAGTTAAAAAATGGTTGAAATGGCTCTGAGCACTATGGGACTTAACGTCTGAGGTCATCAGTCCCCTAGAACTTAGAACTACTTAAACTTAACTAACCTAAGAATATCACACACTTCCATACCCGAGGCAGGATTCGAACCTGCGACGGTAGCGATCGCGCGGTTCCAGACTGTAGCGCCTAGAACCGCTCGGCCACACCGGCCGGCAGAGAGAGAGAGAGAGAGAGAGAGAGAGAGAGAGAGAGATAGAAGTAGTGGCTATCCGTACCAATCCAGAAAGTGCACTACAGTGATAAGGAAAAACATTAAGAGATCATAGGATATTAAAATGTCTGCGTAACTGCGTAATATAATGCGCACTGGACAGAGAATTCCTTGTTTTCTTTTATGTTTAAATATATTGGAGGAAATTTTGTATCATTTAGTGGTGGAATCTCAGAAAATAAAAGAGGAGATATGACACAAAAATGGTGGTCATGCTCATTCAGTAGAGGCTAGCCATTTTGTTCAGACATTTTTTGCCATAAGCTCCCTATTACTAGAATAGCCAAGCTCTGATTAAAATGAATTCAATACAATAGGAATGTGGTCTTGCCAAGGTGGAGTGAGTCCATAGGAAATGTTTACAGACAGTGCCATATTTAAAATTTATTAGTCATACGCGTTTGATTCCGTTGTGTTGAGATAATTAAAAAGAAAAAAATATGGAGAAACAGTTGGGTGATAGGGCTTTGCTATCAGTGTACAGTAGCAGTGAGTATGATAAGTCATATCAAAATTTCCGATGCACAAATATTAAAAGCACTCGCTTGGCAGGCCACACATCTAGCAGGCCTGACTGTTGGATGCAACAGGTCGGGGAGTCGCGACCGGAAAAGGTAACGGTAGTAACCTCTCACTTCTACTCATTGTTTTCATACTTGCCAAATCCAACCTTTGGCAGCAAGGTCACCTGATCGCTCCCCAGTTGAGAACGTTTCGATCATTACGGGCAGGACCCTTCAACCAGCTCGTTATTTTGACGATCTAACGCGCCAATTGGACAGAACGTGACACTGTAATCGTCAGGAGGACATCCAACAACTCTGTCAATCAATGCCAAGGCGAATAACTAGTTTCACAAGGTCCAGAGGTGGACCTACGCGTTACTGACTTCACAGTTTATGAAGCTCTTTCTCTTCAATAAATCATCCATTTTTTCTACAATTGGAATTATTTGTATGCCTCTACATGTGGACTACATCTACCGATTCCGTCCCATCAGATAATACAGATAATACGTTTTTTTTCGTAGGTTGTATTCGTATTTTAAAATGGAACAGCTTTTATAACTATTCTGTGCTCAGTAAGGCACACAGGCATGGGAGGTGCGTGACGGTAATAGCATTTTATTTTACGTGTTAATGGGTGTGTTAATATTTGCTCCTTGCCCGAAATAAGTTCAACAGTCATTGTCTTTGCTAAAACCAAAACGTTTGCACAGCTGTTCCAGCCGGGTGCAGAAATGGAATCGGTTGCGTCTATTTTGCCCACATAAGTTACATAGATACACTCCGCGGCCAATATGTGTCGAAATGTGCTGCACATGGTGTGAACTTACAAAACATTAGTTACGTTCATGTCATCCTTCGAACATGGAGTACAACTTCAAAGACACCGGAGATATGTACATTACTTTTAGAGACGGTTGCGGTGTTGGAAATGCTGCTTCACGATTTTTTATACGTTTCCCAGGTAGGAAGACACTCAGGCCACAAAATATTTTTACCACTAGACCATCTTCTTTGCGTAATCGGCCAGCTGGCTTCTGATGGGAGCCTTAACGCGGCACGTCCTCGACCTACACATACTTTTGCAAATGAAGATCGTGCGCTCGCCATTCTACAGGAAGTTCGTGATTCATCATCGCAGAAAGCAGGATGCTTTAAGGGCATCCCACGTACGACTGCGGATAAAGTACTACTAGATTCAGACCTTTACATTCATCACTAGACGTAAGTAGCAAAGGTAATTCCTAGAATATCAACGTAGCCGACTGAAATTCTGAAGTTGGCTGTTGCAACAGCGTAACCATTGGCGAGGTTTCCTAAGAAATATTCTCCCGGCTGATGTTGCATCTACCAGGAGTGGCAGTACTTCGCTTAGGTGGAAACGGCTTTCCCAGGAATACTTATCCCAAACCATATCCATATATATTTCATCGCAGTAAACAATCGCGAAATTCATTTGAGTAGGATGGAATGTCTGTTTTCCCACAATTACTGTGTAGAGCTACACTAGAGTGATACTAGAGGCACAACTGCTAGTTCCATTTTCGTTGGAGTGCGGAAAAGGAACTAGTACCTGACTCAGGTGCTGATTAAAAAAAAAGTAACTTTATTTTTATATCGTGTTCTTATTCTGCCATCATGCATTTGATGAAGTTGCTGAAGAACAGAACAACCACAGAAGAGACAGGTGAAAGTATCAGTGAAAATCGGTGTATTGATGACTTAAACAGTGCAAGTGTTATGGAAAATCAGTGTTCAATCCGTGTAACTAAAGATAATGAAACTGACCCACATGTGTAGACTTATGAAACTACAGATTTTCCTGTTGTGTTGTGTGTGAAATCTTATGGGATTTAACTGCTAAGGTCATCAGTCCCTAAGCTTACACACTACTTAACCTAAATTATCCTAAGGACAAACACACACATCCATGCCCGAGGAAGGACTCGAACCTCCGCCGGGACTACAGATTTTCCTGCTTATTGGAATGAAGAACAATATAAATATTTCACTTCTGAAAATTTATGGTGTAAGACGGCTAACTTTTGACGATTTTATTGGATGTGTTAATATTCGTAAATTAAAATTATATATTTGAAGAATTGTGGTCAGAGAAACAGTTGTTAGGCAACACTATATTTGTCAGTGATGGCAGCACAGGGGAGTCGTAGAATCTTTGACAGTGAGTCGTGGAAAGCTGTGGTGTGCTGCAGGCAGTGTTCGTTGAGTGTACAGTGTAATGCATGGACGCACTTTTGGAACTATGTGAGTTGCAGATTTATTACGAGGGGGAAACATGACTCAAAACAATGTTTGGATGGCATACGGACATAAAAAAGGTTTTGAAATGAAGAACAATTATTTGGTGAGGTAAAAAGTTTATTTTTATTTTTGTGGACTTTTATTGTCGGTCCACTTCACTCTCGTCACAGTCGAGTTCTTGACAATTATTAATTGATCATCTGAGTTAATTTACTGTACTATTGAAGTTATTAGATTAAATGAATTTTCGTGTTAGTGTCTATAATTGTGCTCTTTGATAAGTTTCTTCCTAACTGAAATTTCAGTACTTAAAGGTTGAGTCATCTGTCTCATTGGCACTCTGTGTCAAAATTTTGAACCTAGTGTCCCTGGAACAACTATAGTTAGTTTTTGGCTGTATTTTTTTAGCTGTTGCACAGTCTTGCTGTGTTGCTGTTTCTGCCAGTGCTTTAGTTTGCAGGTGAGATGATTAATACGTGATTGTTTCGTTTCCTTTGCGCAATGTATGATCTGTCAGGTTCTTTAGTTTACTGGAGTCATATGTCAGTGCAGAAATTTTCGTGTGTTTCAGATGACATTCTTATACAGGTCGACATTAAAGATTGTTTTTTTATACACTTACGTATTTTATAAAATAGTTCGCACCGACCACGTCTTCTGAGCGTCAAATTATTGGTTTGCTTATTTATTTGCTTATAAATGAGATCGGTTTTCACACACACAGGATTCTTTTCAATTTCATATAAGTGATGCGGCTTTGAGCTCAGTAGTACTTTCAGGTTGTCAGCTCACATTCACATGTTTGTATTTACGATATCACACACACACACACACACACACACACACAAGTAAAGGCCACTCACTTACAGTGGGTTAAAATGAAATATTTCCAGAATGAAGTGTTTGCTGTGAAATGAAACTTTACATGGGAACACAAAGGGGCGCAGGTATTAAATTTTCAAAGGCGTTAGTAAAGTTAGCAGTAATGAGGAGAACAAAGTGAGAAAACAATCTAATTTGATGAGAAAAAAATCATATACATAGGACTTCAGTTTCCCATAGAGCTTGTCAGTCAACAAAAACTGAAAGTATGTACAATATCTCCAAATCACTGTAACAAAAAAATGGTTCAAATGGCTCTGAGCACTATACGACTTAACTGCTGAAGTCGTCAGTCGCCTAGAACTTAGAATTAATTAAACCTGTTGTGACTTGGCAAGACAGCCAAGTCACTATGCGAGGATGCCGAAAGGCACGCGTTTAAGCTCACGCAAACTGGCGTGAGGTCTGGAACAGGACAATGTAATTAATATAGCCAATAAGGTACGTTGCTGCTGGAATACTTAACTTTAATCCCTAATTGGTGTACATCGCTCTTGTTGATACATGAATTATAATCTCAATATAAACTGGTAATGGCGCCTTGCTAGGTCGTAGCAAATGACGTAGCTAAAGGCTATGCTAACTATCGTCTCGGCAAATGAGAGCGTATCTGTCAGTGAACCATTCCTAGCAACGTCGGCTGTACAACTGGGGCGAGTGCTAGGACGACTCTTTAGACCTGCCGTATGGTGGCGCTCGGTCTGCAATCACTGACAGTGGCGACACGCGGGTCCGACGTATACTAACGGACCGCGGCCGATTTAAAGGCTACCACCTAGCAAGTGTGGTGTCTGGCGGTGACACCACAAAACCGACCTAACCTAAGGACATCACACACATCCATGCCCGAGGCAGGATTCGAACCTGCGGCCGTAGCGGTCGCTCAGTTCGAGACTGTAGCGCCTAGAAACGCACGGCCACTCCGGCCTGCAACACTGTAACAACATGTATTATAAGCATTTAGAAACTACGTGTATATATATATATATATATATATATATATATATATATATATATATATATTCTGAAACTACACCTTGAAATATGACGTCGATTTTGATCCGGTAATAAGCTACAACTCTCATTCACCTTTGGTGTTTCCGGAGGAGACGCTAATTAGGGCTCGGCAGGTGCAGAATGTTGTTAGGCTCGTTCTTCTTCCATTCTTGCAATAGGAAGGTGATGTTTTGTTCAACAGGATAATGCTCGCTCGTATACTGCCCACGAAACTCAACGTGCTCTGCAAGATGTGCAGCAACTTCCCTGGCCAGCACGATCTCCAGATTTGTCTGCAATCGAGCGTGTGTGGGGTATGATGAGATGATTAGTGACTCACGCAACTCATCAACCAACAACTGTCACAGAACTACGTGAACAGGTCGAGCAGGCCGGGCATAACGCATCCCAGGACAGTATTGTTCATCCGTAGGATGGACTGGATACTAGAGTCAGTGCCTGTGGAGGCTACACCACGTACTAATATGGGCGTTTCACCATTGGTCGATACCTAATACCTCAGAACCACTTGCGCTATTAATCTGTAAATATAATCATTACTCTACGGTAACTACTGCATTAATGGTGAATTTCCATAAATATTTTATTCCACTAAAGCACAGAGTAAAGGTAATGTAAAAATTTATACATCATCACCGGGCATTCGAAAACTCTTCTTTAGTACGTGAACTAGGATTTAAAATTCGACAGTCAATTAATATTTAGGCTGGAAATATGAACTACTCAATAATAGGTCCGTACCTGAGAGACTTTTGTTTTTCCCGGCGTATACAGTGTTCAAGTAATTTACGAGAACGTAGTCGCGTGATGTCACCCGGCTGCGTTCCCCTAAGCCATTTCAACAGCTCCGTATCTATTTCCCGAGAGTCCCAATTCTATACATTTCCATCTTTTGCGCAGAGATTGCTTCCTGTTCTGTTGGATGACGTGCCGTTGCAAGCCCATCAAGGCAAGTGGATTCGGATGACTGGTGAGCTGTCGCAGTGCGCACCTGCTGGAGGACGTTATTTAAATGAGTGGCAAGACCAGCGAATTGGGTGTGACAGTTCCATTTCGTGCACAGCGAGATCTCCTGATTTGAATCTTATCGATTTTTTTCTGTGGGGCCATCCGACGTTAGTGTACCGTCGAAATCGACCAGATACCGTGTTGGAGCTGACAGCAGTCTTCCATGCTGTATGACTACACGTTGCAGAATGTTCACACGTACACGTAAGTCATACAATATTCTGAAGAATGCGTTAACATTAACGAAAATAACTGTGAACATCAACAATAAATTAGTTCATGAACTACAAATCTTGTGTAAGTTTCAAATTAATTCACGTAAATTTCATGTTTTTCATCCCAATAAGCTGTGTCTGTTGTTATGTCCGTCGTTGTAATGAATTTAAAGAGAGGTGGCTAATAAACTAAAGCCCAGTGTCAGAGTCGGTTCATATGGAAATGAGCTGAAACAGTAGACCTACTGAAAATGGTGAGAATCGAAGTATATGATCTGGTAGTGGGGACTATGACGTTGCTGTTCAGCAAAGACAATGAACTAACGATATTGTTTGTAAGTAGTGAGATAAGCTTAAACCAATCTCACCATTCTCCAGTATTGCCAAATCTCATTCTTTATCATAGGGTTTCATGCAAACGATAGATCGTCGTAATTTTGAGAAGTAATATATTTGTTTTAAAATTCAATGCCGCATCGCATGGAGAAAAACTTGGGCACCCTGTATAAGTGCTTGCGTTCGATGTCATAATAGTGTATTCTGTCAAAATGAGTCAACAGTTAGAATTGTGCGAGATTGAGAGAGAATGATTTTATGGATTCCACAAGTTAGGTGATTCAGTCAGTGATTTCACACGAGTCCACTGTTAGCCAAGCAAAGTGTTTTTGAAACTTTATGATTACAGTGGTTGTTGCTGTGGTCTTCAGTCGAGAGACCGATTTGATGCAGCTCTCCATGCTACTCTATCCTGTGCAAGCCTCTTCATCTCCGAGCAACTACTGCAACCTACATCCTACTGAATCTGCTTCTTGTATTCATCTCTTGGTCTCCCTCTATGACTTTTACCCTCCACACTTCCGTCCAGTACTAAATTGGTGATCCCTTGATGCCTGACAACGTGTCCTACCAACAGATCCCTTCTTCTAGTCAAGTTGTGTGACAAATTCCTCTTCTCCCTAACTCTATTCAGTATCTCCACATTAGTTACGTGACCTACCCATCTAACCATCAGCATTCTTCTGTAGCACCACATTTAGAAAGCTTCTATTCGCTTTTTCTCCAAACTATTTATCGCCCATGTTTCACTTTCATACATGACTACAATCCACACAAATACTTTCAGAAAAGACTTCCTGACACTTAAATCTATATCCGATGTTAACAAATTTTTCTTCTTCAGAAATGCTTTTCTTGCCATTGCCAGTCGACATTTTATATCCTCTCTACTTCGACCATGATCAGTTATTTTGCTCCCCGAATAGCAAAACCCACCAGCTACTTTAAGTGTCTCATTTCCTAATCTTATTCTCTCAACATCGCCTGATTTAATTTGACGATAGTCCACTATCCTCGTTTCACCATTGTTGATGTTCATCTTATATCCTCGTTTCAAGACACTGTCCATTCCGTTCAACTACTATTCCAGGTCCTTTGCTGTCTCTGACAATTATAATGTTGTAGGCAAACCTCATAGTTTTTATTTCTTCTCCATGGATCTTAATTCCTACTCCAAAGCTTTCTCTTGTTTCCTTTACTGCTGTGGTAGAGACTGGAAATTATTAACTATAAGGTCCACTGATCTGTAAAGCGTACCGTTTGAAGGAATTGTCAACCATTCTTATGATTAGTACACGAGTCGTTGTTATAGCTCAGATAAAAGTCAGTATCACAGAAAGACAATGAATGTGATACAACTCGTTGCGGTGTTGAAAGAATTACAAGGCTAGTTTTATGAAGGTTTTGAGGACGTTGTCTGTATTACATCTGTTTTAGAGTTGTTTTCGAGACCGTTTGCCGTTTCAGTCGAAAATATCCCTGTTCATTTGCAGATGTAACTGATTAACCTGCAAGATAATTTCAGATTTAATGACAACTGTTTTTACATTAAAACTATCCAGGACGTCTACATTGCTTTCCTCATGTACAGTTTCCGAGTCTCCATAAAGATGTTATATTTTACATTTGTGTGAAAGTCACGATCACATGGCAACTTGAGTGTAAAGCTCTGTGAAATTGTCTGCGTCTGGCTGTATGCCGACAGTGTGTAGTAGGTAAAAATTACGTCTTCAGCACGCCAAAAATATTTGAATACTGCTGAAAATTTGTTCTGTTGTGATTTATGTTGTTGAGAAATAAGAAGTATAAAAGCGAGTTGTATGCAGTGTGAGTGCACTGCCATTTAAATGCGGCGCGTCCACTGTTTTCCCCTCTTCCCCTTCAGAGAGCGTGGTGTGGCGGTGGGGCTCAGCGCTTTGCCACTCTTGGCAGGGCACGGCCCGCAAGCCAAAATATTGGCCGCCCCTGTTTTAGATACTAACATGCTTCCCGCACTGTACAAACATTTTGGAGCCACTTATTCTATAACTACATGCAGCATACAAAGCACCAAAGTTCGAATAAAAAATAAAGTCGCCGACTTTATTATGACACTGGAGTCGTATTTGATCAGATTCAGGCTAAAATTTCTGTCCAGGCTTTCCTTGTATTACGTAAAGCGTTTGACACAGGTGCCGGCATAGTTCCTTGACCAAGGTCACGACTGAGCTCTTTCCACATCTTTGTCCACCCTAAGATACTTATTTGACTTCTTCACCATCTGTTTCATGTTTTTTACTGAATGTTGCCGTATCTATCATTTCCTTGGTTTTTTTGCTTTTTATTCTTTTTAAACTTTATGTTTAATATTTCAATTTGTCCAGTCCACCTAACCTAATTTTAGTTTACAATTCATATGTTTGGTTTATTTCTGATATAAGCATATCTAATACCGTCTGTTCTTTTAATCCCTTGATACTTCTTGGAAGTCTCAGCTCCTTACTCTAGATATGTATCTCTCGTGCCTTGTTTACCACCCGCAGTTCACTTTCATGTAATAGCATTAGTAGAGCAACAGTTATACAGAGGGTTTAATCATGTGTGTTTAAGAATTCTTCTTGTTATATGTATATCTGCTGATTTTTCGACAAATATTGCTAAACGTATTCATTTTATTTTGTATGTCTTTATCATAAACTTTATATCACAAGCAATATGTTTGTATTGTTTGACAATTTTAGTCCATGTTGGGCGTTTATCTACAAAACTTGTGGTTTCGGTTTTCTGCGCAGAGATTTTCAGGTTATATACATAACATATTTCATTCAGTTCACGAACAGCTATCTGCCTGTTTGTTTTTACTACCTTGAAATAAGTGTTTGTGTGTGTGTGTGTGTGTGATCATGGAGCCAATTTCAAGGTCCTTAAAAGATGTGAGGTGTTGTTCAGAGAGACCATGCTGCATGGACTGAAACAACTGGTAAACGGAAAGGGCGATGGCTAGTGAATATAGTGGGTGGGGGTAGACATCCCTTTGAAGTCCCATCAATGTTTGATTCATTCGGTTTTCAAACAGGTGGTTTGGCATTGTCATCAAGTGGGATGAGTCTGTCGCGTCTCTAAGAACGTTGCGGACGTTTGTTAAGCGCGCGGGGATTTTCTCTGCCTCGTGATGACTGGGTGTTGCGTGATGTCCTTAGGTTAGTTAGGTTTAAGTAGTTCTAAGTTCTAGGGGTCTGATGACCATAGATGTTAAGTCCCATAGTGCTCAGAGCCATTTTTTTGTTAAGCGCGCGAGTCAGATCGGGTAATTGCCCTAGGTAGCGTTCAGCGTCCACCGTTTGACCGAGTTGCCGCAGCTCATGGTACACCGCTTCGACCAGGACACACTTTGTCACACACATGAAAATCGTTGTCTCCAAACTGTCGAAACCAATCTCTGCACGTTGTTCCCGACAGAACATGTTCTCCATATGTTTCCACCAGCAAACAATGACTTTCCGCAACGGATTTCTTGATATGAAAGCAGAAGAGTAACGTTTCCCGCAAATGCTGTTTTGTAGGTACAAGACTCGTCATGTTCAGTGTACTAAAACACGCATGGTCGTGTGAGACCTCAGTTCCTCCCAGCGTATCCTATGTTGAAATAGCTTACAGGAATGCAGTCGGGTGTCGTCGTCGACAGAAGCCGGTATTTCGAGAGGTGCACGCCCCGTCATTTTCAAGACAAAACTGCAGTACCTAACCGCTGTGCAACGGAATTTAAAACCTCTCTCTGCAAAGAAAAAGGGGAATATAACACACACACGCAGTAAACTCTCGCGCCATCACACAACCGAAGATAACTGACGTCTGAAGTTGAAAAATTTATAATTAACTGATGAGTTAGCATTAACTCAGTACCTTTGTTTTTTGACAAGGGAGAGAGCAGAATTCGACAGAATGTAGACAAAAACGTCCATCTCTATTTATAAGGTTACTTGCTAATTTAATGTCAACTGTTTTGTTAATAACGCGGTCCCAATAGCTGGAAATGTTTACCAGAATCTCCGTATCGTTATATTCCATAGATTGACCGGTGCCAAGAAAATAATCCGCTACAGCAGATTTGCTCGGCTGTTGTAAGCGTGTGTGACGCTTATGTTCAGTACACCGATCCTCCACAGTCCTGATAGTCTGACCAATATATGACAAGCCGTAACTGCAAGGAATATGGTAGACCCCAATTTCCGCAAACCAAGATCACCCATCACAGAACCTGAATGGACCTGAAGCCTTTATGGTGGTCGAAAAATCTTCACATTGTATTTCTGCAAAATATGACCAATGCTGCTGGAAATGCTCCCTGCATAAGGCGAAAAAGCCGTACACTTTGGTGCCACCTCGGTATTACACACATCAAAAAAAGTTTTGCATCATCCTGTTTCCCAGAACTCCTGAAGATAGACGTTGACTGTGGATATTGTATCACAGACACAGTCCCTTTGACTGTTGGTAGATGTCACTAAACCCACCCAAAGATGTAAACAATCATGCATGTGCAGCGCCATATTAGACAGGGGGGGGGGGGGGGTCCGACAGCCGATCAGTTCCAGTAATTCCACCAGGAAGGAGGTACACGGCTCGTGTTGTCTGTAGTTCAACCATGCCTAGACGGTCAATACCGCGGGTCGATCACGTCCGAAGCCGCGCGGGATTTACCGAGCGGTCTCAGACGCTGCAGTCATACACTGGGCGACTGGTCCCGGCGGAGGTTCGAGTCCTCCATCGGGCATGAGTGTGTGTGTTTCTCCTTAGGATAATTTAGGTTAAGTAGTGTGTAAGCTTAGGGACTGATGCCCTTAGCAGTTAAGTCCCATAAGATTTCACACACTTTTTTTTTATCACGTCCGCATTGTTACTTTGTGCCAGGAAGGGCTCCCATCAAGGGAAGTGTCCAGATATCTCGGAGTGAACCAAAGCGATGTTGTTCGGACATGGCGGAGATACAGAGAGACAGGAACTGTCGATGACATGCCTCGCTCAGGCTGCCCAAGGGCTACTACTGCAGTGGATGACCGCTACATACGGATTATGGCTCGGAGGAACACTGACAGAAAGGCCACCATGTTGAATAATTCCTTTCGTGCAGCCACAGGACGTCGTGTTCCGACACGAACTGTGCGCAGTAGGGTGGATGATGCGGAACTTCACTCCGGACGTCCGTGGCGAGGTTCATCTTTGCAACCACGACACCATGCAGCACGCTACAGATGGGTCCCAACAACATGCCGAATGGACCGGGTATGATTGGCACCACGTTCTCTGCACCGATGAGTGTCGCATATGACTTCAAACAGACAATTGTCGGAGATGTATTTGCAGGCAACCCGTCAAGCTGAACGCCTTTGACACACTGTCCAGCGAGAGCAGCAAGGTGGAGGTTCTCTGCTGCTTTGGCGTGGCATTATGTGGAGAGGACGTACGCCGCTGGTGGTCACGGAAGATGCCGTAACGGCTGTACGATACGTGAATGCCATCCTCCGACCGATAGTGCAACCATATCGGCAGCATACTGGTGAGGCATTCGTCTTCATGGAAGAAAATTCGTGCCCCCATCGTGCACATCTTGTGAATTACTTCCTTTAGGATATCGACATTGCTCGACTGGAGTGGCCAGCATGTTCTCAACACATGAACCCTATCGAACATGCCTGGGATAGATTGAAAAGGGCTGTTTATGGACGACGTGACCCACCAACCACTCTGAGGGATCTACGCCGAATCGCCGTTGAGGAGTAGGACAATCTGAACCAACAGTACCTTGATGAACTTGTGGATAGTATGTCACGACGAATACAGGCATGTATCAATACAAGAGGACGTGCTACTGGGTATTAGAGGTACCGGTGTGTACAGCAATCTGGACCACCACTTCAGAAGGTCTCGCTGTATGGTGGTGCAACATGAAATGGGTGGTTTTCATGAGCAATGAAAAGGACGGAAATGATGTTTATGTTGATCTGTATTCCAATTTTCTGTACAGGTTCCGGAACTCTCTGAACGGAGGTGATGCAACACTTTATTTGATGTGCGTATAATCTCTCACCGGTGCGCGGTTGGTCGATAGCGCAACACACGTCTGATCTGTCTTTTATTAGTAAGATCAGATAAGGCTGCACACGACGTATTCACTACAACTTCTTATCACCGGTGAGTGTTATTATTTTTTATATTGTTAAGGCTTTTTGTATTCAAGTGCCCAAAAATAAATCACTTTGTAATGTCTGTTTATACGTAGGCCTAAAATAAATTAGGAACATCTCAGCTTGAAGCACCTTAATCTTTTACATTTAGAAATTTCTCAGGGTTGTAATTGAACGCCTTTACACATGATTAATAATTTATGCTTTCGTGGATTCGGGTGTACAGGAACCTTTTGCATGGTACACTTAATATTAATTCAAACCTGAGAACTTTCTTAACTATGAAAATCTCGTCTCTTGAACAAAATATAGCCGTGAAGCAGTGACCATAAGAATGTTTACCATCGATATTACTCCCTGCAAAATGAATGAAGTTAACTTGACTTTAGTATGTATACCCAAGAATTAATTGTTAACCCTATCCATTTTACTTTGAGCCTCTTAATATTGGAGTAATTTGAAAAAGAATCTGCCGTCTTACAAAAGGCGGCCAACAATGCAAATTAAAACTCGCGCTCTACCGCACTTTATTAATCTCTGAAAAAACGTACAATTAAGTTTTGACACATATGGGGATATTAACGCTACTGATATAAGTGGTTTGGTTATAAATAATAGCATAAATTTACCAGAAATACGTTACAAGATACGTAAGTCTCCATCGACGTCTTTCTCTCATGAAGACTCTAACAAGAGTAAAATAATTACGAAAGTCTATTTCTGTCTTTTTCATTGTTCTCCAAACATAGATTATCCTGCAACATCGATACTGCTTTTCATATACATTACAGTGAGATAATTAATATTTCTGCATACTCTATTACACACAGAATAACAGTTCGTTTAAACATTTCATCTCAACCATAAATAATTGTTTCTCGTCCCCAAAGGACCTGTACTGTGGCCCCCTGTAATGGCTGAACCAAACCTATATGAAATTTTGTGGCCAGGCACTTCACACATAATGTCCGTTACTTCGTCACTTCACAGTTTGTCACAATGCACACGTAAAAACAAAAAGAAAAGTTCGTAACACTTCGTTATGTGAACAGTCTTACACCAGTTGTGGGTTCGCAATTGTATTTCTTTTAACCAGTTATGAATTCATCAGTTCAGACATCGTTTTTCAAATACATAGTTTCACGTTTCTAGTGTGTTTGCAATTTCATCTGCTTTAAATAGTTATTAACTAATCACCTCACCAGACATTGTTAGTTACACACGATTTCATTGGTTGTGAGTTCAAATTTGTGTTTAAAAATCATCTGTAAGTATTTAACGACAGCTATTGCACAGAGTTTTTTGTATTGTTATTTGCTATTACTTGGGCATTGTGTTAATGACTTGTGAACCATTTCTCACTATACTGCCACAGGCAATGGAAACCGTCTGGTAAAGTTTAACATTCCCAGAAAGATACTTATTATCTCCCTCATTTGGGTTACAGGCAGCGGAAAAAAAACACCCTGCTCGGAGTCTGCAGATTGTTCCCATCAGAGCATTCGCTCCATAATTAGCAATTCAGTTACCGACTAGGCTCTTAAAGTTGTTAGCGATGTTTTCCAAATTTACTCTATGAAGTTTTTTTAAAATATCAGTACAGACACATGTTTGTAAAAGGAAGTCGTTGCAGCTACTTTCCCTGCATTGTTCTTCAGGTCTCAAGAGTGTAATAGTCTTTTAGAATGTAATGGGTAAACTGTTCGTATGTAACAAAATATGTTAAAGAATTGGTTTTCTTAAAAATCTTGCAGCGAAATACATAAAGAGTGTCTTCTTCGGGTATCTATCTGCATCGGCAATGTTGACGCAAGCTACAGGAAAAGGTGCTCGTAGATGGACGTGGGTTGGCCGGTGAGGTACGACGAAGCGGGTACAGAGCCACGCCCCATCGGTGGTCAGCTGTTACAGCCGCCCGCCCCCCCCCCCCCCCCTTCCTCTCCTCCGGGTCCATCAGGGGCGTGCCCATCTTGTCGCCGGGGTATTGTTGCCGCGTGAACGTGAAATGTTACGAACACAGCATTAATACATTTACCAGCATTGTTGATTTAGCTGATAAGAGTTATGACCAGTTTCCGCTCATCCCGCAGTTACTCAGTCCAGTATTCGTACATTTCTGGGTTGTAGGCATTAATTGTTTTAATATACCTACAGTGAGAATTACTGTCTATTCTGCACTTCACTAGCCCGGACTGTCTGTACAAACTATGGTGTGCGTTCATTACGGTCGTAGCATGTTTGTAGTGCTTTCCGTATTCACAGTTGGCACACCCGGCGTCGCAACGTTCAGTTGCCATGATTCCGACTGTCACTGGCTGCTTGACGAGTGAAAACAGTCTGTTTTATCTCGTATAGTATAGTCCAAATTTTCATTTACAGAGTGCATATCTATAGACTTTGAGTGGAACGTTTAAACTAAATAAACTCGTGAATTACGATCTGAATATCACTGATTGATGCATCAGTCACACGATTGCTGTAATGACGCAGGTTATGCTCCTTAGCGTCTTTCACAGACTAATCACTCGTACAGAGCCTTCTTGTAGTCGTAGCACAGTTTGATGCTCACAGTTTGTTTCTCATACTTACAAGGGAACCTCCCCATCGCACCTCCCTCAGATTTAGTTATAAGTTGGCACAGTGGATAGGCCTTGATAAACTGAACACAGATCAATTGAGAAAACAGGAAGAAGTTGTGTGGAACTGTGAAAAAATAAGCAAAATATACAAACTGAGTAGTCCATGGGCCACATAAGCACCATAATGGACTGTGTGAGATCAGGGGCGCCGTGGTCCCGTGGTAGCGTGAGCAGCTGGAGAACAAGAGGTCCTTGGTTCAAGTCTTCCCTCGACTGAAAATTTTACTTTCTTCATTTTTGCATAGTTATTATCTGTCCGTTCGTTCATTGACATCTCTGTTCACTGTAATAAGTTTAGTGTCTGTGTTTTGCGACCGCATCGCAAAACCGTGCGATTAGTAGACGAATGGCCGTGCCTCTCCAATGGGAATAGAAAACATTTGTCGCAAGGTCATAGGTGAACCGATTCCTCCACAGGAAAACACATCTGATATATTCTATACGACACTGGTGACGGCATGTGCGTCACATGACAGGAATATATTGTCGACCCACCTAACTTGTACTCTTGGCGAATGGGTAAAAAGATTCTTCTACCTTGCCCAATTTAGGTTTTCTTGTGGATGTGATAATCACTCCCAAAAAAGTGATGAAAACATAAGAGTTTGTCACATAAACTGAAAATAAAAAATTAAACTTTTCACTCGATGGAAGATTTGAATCTAGGACCTTTCGTTCCGCAGCTGTTCACGTTACCACGAGACCACGGCGCTCCTGCGTTCGTATTGTCCTTAATGTTGCCTATCTTACCTTGAACTACTCAGTTTGTATATTTTGCTTATTTTTTCACAGTTCCACACAACTTCTTCCTGTTTTCTCAATTGATCTGTGTTCAGTTTTTCAAGGCCTATCCACTGTGCCGACTTATAACTACATCTGTGGGGGGTGCGATGGGGAGGTTCCCTTGTTAGAATGTCCTCTTACATCATTAAGTTCGTACATCATACATGACATATAAATGACCTAGTAGATAGTGTCGGAAGTTCCATGCGGCTCTTCGCGGATGATGCTGTAGTATACAGAGAAGCTGCAGCATTAGAAAATTGCAGCGAAATGCAGGAAGATCTGCAGCGGATAGGCACTTGGTGCAGGTATTGGCAATTAACATAGACAAATGTAATGTATTGCGAATACATAGAAAGATGGATCCTTTATTGTATGATTATATGATAGCAGTTTCTTCTGTAATATATCTGGGAGTTGGCGTACGGAACGATTTGAAGTGGAATGATCATATAAAATTAATTGTTGGTAAGGCGGGTGCCAGGTTGAGATTCATTGGGAGAGTCCTTAGAAAATGTAGTCCATCAACAAAGGAGGTGGATTACAAAACACTCGTTCGACCTATACTTGAGTATTGCTCATCAGTGTGGGATCCGAGGCAGGTCGGATTGACAGAGGAGATAGAGAAGATCCAAAGAAGAGCGGCGCGTTTCGCCACAGGGTTATTTGGTAAGTGTGATAGCGTTACGGAGATGTTTAGCAAACTCAAGTGACAGACTCTGCAAGAGAGGCGCTCTGTATCGCGGTGTAGCTTGCTGTCCAGGTCTCGAGAGGGTGCATTTCTGGATGAGGTATCGAATATGTTGCTTCCTCCTACTTATACCTCCCGAGATCACGAATGTAGAATTAGAGAGGTTCGAGCGCTCACGGAGGCTTTCCACCAGTCATTCTTCCCGCGAACCATACTCGACTGGAACAGGAAAGGGAGGTAATGACAGTGACTCGTAAAGTGCCCTCCGCCACACAACGTTGGGTGGCTTGCGGAGTATAAATGTAGATGTAGATGTAGATCAAAAGAAACAATGTAGGTATTTTGTGCTTTAAAGATTATTCTTTAAAGATTATTCTTATATCTGAGTGTCACATTTTTTCGTTATAATATACTTTCGACCATTTCAGAAAGTAACTAAGCATCCCTCCATGTCGAAAAGTTGACCACAGGTCATCTGGACTAAGTAATTCTTGTGATTTTACAATTATTCATACTGAGTCTTTCCGTAACCTAATGTCGTAGCATGGTATTTAAACGCAGGACACGGTCACATACTGCCAAGCTTCACTGTAACATGAAGAAAGCTTCATCTAGAACGCATGAAACAATTATGAAACACGCATGACAGTGTTAAAATGCACAAAATTAGGACAGATCCCACTCCGGATGAGATGTAATTACTAGCAAAACAAGGAATCAGAGCGGTGTGATCAGAAGCTGAAAACCGGTACATGCAATATTTGTTTACTGAGGGCTCACTCTAGTGTACTCGAAATTGTTCAAAATGGTTGAAATGGCTCTGAGCACTATGGGACTTAACTGCTCAGGTCATCAGTCCCCTAGAACTTAGAGCTACTTAAGCCTAAATAACCTAAGGACATCACAAACATCCATGACCAAGGCAGGATTCGAACCTGCGACCGTAGCGGTCGCGCGGTTCCAGACTGTAGCGCCTAGAACTGCTCGGCCACTCCGGCCGGCTTCGAAATTGTTAACACGGCTCCTACACCGTCATTATCTATATATTGTAGTCAAATCATCTGTAACGTTTAACGACGACACCTCATGGTTAGGTATATTGTTACACATATAAATTACACGTTAGATGAAAAAACCATAATACTACAAACATATATAAATACAAATCAATTAAATACAAGTGTCACACGTATACTAACTATTCACAAAAATGTAAGCATCATTTTTCTTATTATCACACCTTCAGTTCATCTTATTCGAGGGCAATAAAAGGTTTTAAATCACGGTGTGGATGCAGACCTTTCACCTTTAGTATCCTTGGATTAGCTAGAAAGTAACAACTTTTATGAGGTATTTCCGCAATTAAATGTGGCTCTGTATACGATAATTCCCCCTTTTTTATATTTCTTTATGCTCGAGGCTTTTAAGTCGAAGCTCGTTAAATACTTTACTTCTCGAAATTTGCTCTTCCATATTTTCAGGTTGGGTTCGCACTGGTACCATAATCTTATTGATATCGGGCGCATCAAGCACGAGGCGTATGATAGTGTCAGATTAGGGGACAGCTACTAACGGACTGCTACAGGAGATAAGGAATTCTCTATTATCCCCATTTAATCATACGTTGTATCTCTTTAGACACTGCCTCTTTTTACTCTATGGTACCGAATAGGTAGCGCGGCAATAGGACTCATGAGGTTTGACCTGCATATCGTAAATGCATCCTTTAATTACCCCCAGTTCTTCAGAGAATATCATTACATGATGCTACAATAACTGTGCGAGTTGTCTCCGCTGTTCATCATCGAGGTAGCTCGACTCGGCGACCTTTGCATCTGTGTTTTTTCTTATGGAGTCGACATCACTTCCACCATTTTCAGTTACACGCGGATAGTTTTCCCGGTATAATCACTGGCTATATGCAGTAGTTTGGGTTTCATATACACTCCTGGAAATTGAAATAAGAACACCGTGAATTCATTGTCCCAGGAAGGGGAAACTTTATTGACACATTCCTGGGGTCAGATACATCACATGATCACACCGACAAAACCACAGGCACATAGACACAGGCAACAGAGCATGCACAATGTCGGCACTAGTACAGTGTATATCCACCTTTCGCAGCAATGCAGGCTGCTATTCTCCCATGGAGACGATCGTAGAGATGCTGGATGTAGTCCTGTGGAACGGCTTGCCATGCCATTTCCACCTGGCGCCTCAGTTGGACCAGCGTTCGTGCTGGACGTGCAGACCGCGTGAGACGACGCTTCATCCAGTCCCAAACATGCTCAATGGGGGACAGATCCGGAGATCCTGCTGGGCAGGGTAGTTGACTTACACCTTCTAGAGCACGTTGGGTGGCACGGGATACATGCGGACGTGCATTGTCCTGTTGGAACAGCAAGTTCCCTTGCCGGTCTAGGAATGGTAGAACGATGGGTTCGATGACGGTTTGGATGTACCGTGCACTATTCAGTGTCCCCTCGACGATCACCAGTGGTGTACGGCCAGTGTAGGAGATCGCTCCCCACACCATGATGCCGGGTGTTGGCCCTGTGTGCCTCGGTCGTATGCAGTCCTGATTGTGGCGCTCACCTGCACGGCGCCAAACACGCATACGACCATCATTGGCACCAAGGCAGAAGCGACTCTCATCGCTGAAGACGACACGTCTCCATTCGTCCCTCCATTCACGCCTGTCGCGACACCACTGGAGGCGGGCTGCACGATGTTGGGGCGTGAGCGGAAGACGGCCTAACGGTGTGCGGGACCGTAGCCCAGCTTCATGGAGACGGTTGCGAATGGTCCTCGCCGATACCCCAGGAGCAACAGTGTCCCTAATTTGCTGGGAAGTGGCGGTGCGGTCCCCTACGGCACTGCGTAGGATCCTACGGTCTTGGCGTGCATCCGTGCGTCGCTGCGGTCCGGTCCCAGGTCGACGGGCACGTGCACCTTCCGCCGACCACTGGCGACAACATCGATGCACTGTGGAGACCTCACGCCCCACGTGTTGAGCAATTCGGCGGTACGTCCACCCGGCCTCCCGCATGTCCACTATACGCCCTCGCTCAAAGTCCGTCAACTGCACATACGGTTCACGTCCACGCTGTCGCGGCATGCTACCAGTGTTAAAGACTGCGATGGAGGTCCGTATGCCACGGCAAACTGGCTGACACTGACGGCGGCGGTGCACAAATGCTGCGCAGCTAGCGCCATTCGACGGCCAACACCGCGGTTCCTGGTGTGTCCGCTGTGCCGTGCGTGTGATCATTGCTTGTACAGCCCTCTCGCAGTGTCCGGAGCAAGTATGGTGGGTCTGAAACACCGGTGTCAATGTGTTCTTTTTTGCATTTCCAGGAGTGTAGATTAACTTCTACCTTTTGCAATACTGTCCATGTGAAGCAGTTGTTTTTATCACTGACAACTCGACTAACCTTCCTTCATTCATAAGTGAGCATATAGCTAGATAAAGTTCCATCTTTGAGTCCGTTGTACATAGTGGACACACTGGAACCGCTACATGCCGTGTATGTTTCCTTTGATAGCGCCTTGCACCAACTGACACTTTTCCTGACCCCACTTTCTCGGATCAGCAGAGTTCTACTCACAGATACAACCCTTCACTGTATCTCAGCATGGTTCTTTTTTCGTATTAAGTACCCCGCATTCATACCCCACGACTACAACGGAAGGCTTACATTGGTCGTGTGGAGTTTGACGCTTGCTATGTACTATGTACTATTCTGACACCATGAGATTGCTACAGCACCTCATTCTGTGGCGGTAGCCCCTGTGGTTGTTGATTAGGAGGTGGCACTGATAAAGCATTAATGTTATTCACAGGGTGGTTCTTACCCTGTTGGGTTTGGTTTGAATGCCAGTTTTCTGGCCGTGTCTTTTATCGTTGTTCATTCATCTCCTTCATATACTTGAAATGAAGCGTTACAGCCCCCTTCCTTTCTCTTCTTTCTGTTACAATTGTTGCTCCCGTTCTTAAATGGATTCCCATTGGAATTTTTATTATTTTCATAATGTCCTTGCCTTCCGTGCCCGTTTCGGTGGTTGCATTGGTCCAGCCATAGAAATCATCGTCTCCTTGGTGTCAGTTTTCCCTTGGGCTGCTTCCATTTTGATTTCTATTTTTGTTAAAATTATTTTGGCCCATGCCACAGTTCCCTGTCTCACTTTGCTTTGCATCCTCACGTATGAGGTCAAGTGAGACAACAGTGGGCATAAACTGTTGCATATTCGTATCAGGGACATGGGAAAGTTTGTCCCTAACGGCATTTAGTAGTGTGCCTTTCAGTATTCGCAGTACATTTCTTGGAGGCATTGGCTCATCCCAGTACTGGGCGTTATTTAAGTACTTTTCAAAGTATTCGCGCAGGCTTCCTTGTCTAGGATTATGTGGTTCGGGATCGTAAACCTTGTTTCTCGAGCGTTCTTGAACACAATTTGACAAGAAGCGTGATAGAAGTAACTTTTCGAATTCTGGAAAGTTCTGACAGGTGTCGGCGATTTCCATTACCTACAAAGCTGCATCGCCAGTTATGAAAGAAATTACAAACTGATCCTTCTGGTTCTCTGACCAACAAGCATGCAGTACATTCCTAAAACTCTTAATAAAATTACGGTATGTGCCGTCTTTTTCTTTTCCGAGAACGTCTGGAATTGTCTGTGTTTTATAAGCGACTCTCCGTGCTTTATGTACGCCAAGGTTGGCACTGCAACGTCAGAGGCTGTTGCGCACGTCATTGTCACCTAGTATTTGGGATTTCATTGGGTTTTCTAAATCTGTTCTCGTTAGTCTCACATCCTGCCATAACCATACGATGCTTTTCTTCCCGCGCGTGCTGTAGCAGTTGAGCATTAAGGTTATCTTTCTCACGATTTACTGCAATGTTCAAACGTTGCAGTGTCGCGGTTACTTCGGTTTCTCTTCACTAGATTACTGGACAAATCGTCCACAGTACTAGTAACCATTTTTATCCGACCTTCAAGTGTTTTGTGAGCTTCTCCTGGTCTATTTGCTTGTGAACCCAGTTCTCTCAATTTAGTAGGTAAATCCTTATTTTTAATAACTAGCTCTTCCATTTCTGTTCATATGCTACCCATTTCCTCCTTTATGTGATCCCGCATACGCTTATCACGAACTTCGAGAACATGTTTAGTTGTTCGATCAGCCTATTATCGCTTTCGAGTTCGTGTATTCTTTCCCTTTCTTTACATTCTTTTTACTTAAGCTTTTTTCGTTCTTCCCGTTCCTTTTCCTTAATCCTCTCTCTATAGTCTAGCTGCTATAGCAACAGAGAAAGGAAATCGCTTTCTGTCGCCGTAAGTAACGTCAACTAATCTGTCGCTATGGCTCCTCCTGTTTTAGTAGTAGCGTCAGCTGATCTTGCGCTTGTCTGTAATTCCAACGTTTCCACGCTAGAACCAGACATCTGATCACCTATATCGGTTTCCTCGGTGTCCAAAGTCTGGAATTCCGAGCAATTAACCTATGTTTGGTATAAGCCGTCTCACGAATGTTATCACTTTCCTCTAATTCTGTCACGTTATCTCCCTCTATCATTCCTTTCCTCTTAGGCCTACCCATGTCAAATACCTAACTACACTACGCACAGTACTCAAACAAAAATACAAAACACAAGAAATATCAACACACTGAAAAAGGCACAACAATCTAAATGAAAACAAATCACTGCACCGCACTGCTCTGCAAAATATGTATCAACAAGAAGCACTTCTGAAAACGCAAAAGTAAAATTCCACTTATTACATGCCCCCAAAGGCATTGATGCTTGGCCACCGTATCCTTAGCTTGGATTTTGTTGTATTCTCCAACAGTTTATTGAACGTAACTTCTTCTACAATAGCTGGCTGTACAGTAGATGTAGACGCCCGTCGATCTAGCCGGAGATGTGGTTCCTCTCGGTCGGCTGGTACTTCGATCGGCGGTGCAGTATAGCGGCTTCGGTGATATCTTCTCGGAGACACTGCTATAGCGGTTGCCATTAGCAAATGGTTCAAATGGCTCTGAGCACTATGGGACTCAACTGCTGTGGTCATAAGTCCCCTAGAATTTAGAACTACTTAAACCTAACTAAGCTAAGGACATCACACACATCCATGCCCGAGGCAGGATTCGAACCTGCGAGCGTAGCGGTCACGCGGTTCCAGACTGAAGCGCCTAGAAGTGGAGCGGCTTGCCGGAAAGAAGAGGCGGTCGGAAAACCCTGATATCGGCGCCGTAGTTGGTTACGGTGCCGGCAGACCACTTTGTCGGCGATGCGGACGTCAAAGATCTGACGGCGTCGCGGCCAGACGATCACCCCCTGAGTCCATCCGGCTCTCGGGCCGAAACCTCGCGCCCAGATAAGGGATCCCGGAACAAAGGGAGCCTGTGCAGTCGGAACCTGTCGTTCGGGTCCGGGCCGGAGGAGGTGCAAAAGGGTACGAGGTTGCCGGCCATGCAAAAGTTCCGCCGGACTACGGGAGCCGATGGGCGTCAACCGATAGGAACTGAGGAACAACGTCAGCGACTCGTCCAAAGTGTGGGTGGAGGCTTATTTTGTCATTTGGCCCTTAAATGTCAGGACGAGGCGTTCGGTCTCACCGTTCGATTGCGGGTGAAAGGGCGGAGTGAGGACATGTTGGATGCAGTTGGCAGAACGAAACGTCGCGAATTCCTGGCTCCGGAATTGAGGGCCGTTATCGGTAACAATTGTTAGCGGCAACCCTTCCAAGGAAAAAACTTTCTGGGGAGCAGCGAGGGTCGCTTCCGAAGTGGTGCTGGTACAACGGATAACGAACGGAAAATTTGAAAAGGCATCGGTGACGAGAAGCCATTGGTAGCCGAGAAAGGGGCCGGCGAAGTCCAAGTTTGAGGGGGCCGGGACAGTTGTTGGGCGTACGTGGAGCTATTCTGAACCATGTGAGTGACGTCCCTGGTAAGCCCGAACCAAAAGACGTGACGCCGGACCAACGCCTTGGTGCGAGCGATTCCCCAATGGCCATGATGTAAGAGACGCAAGACTTCGGTCCGTAGCTGCTGGGGAACGACCACACGCGGAGTGGACGTATGGTCTACCCACAATAGGACACCATCCACCGCCGACAGCTGATGGTGGATAGAAAAAAAGAACCGAAGGTGCTGCTGGTCGCGGGTGGGGGCAGAGCTGGGCCACCCGCGCTGAACGTAGGAGCGGACACGGCGCAACAATGGGTCACGTGTGGTCGCAATTGCCACCGTGGAGGCCCTGATGGGAAACCCATGCAGGGTGTCATGGATTGCTTCATCAACTCGGAACACGAGGACGTCCGAAGAGTCAAACGCAGGGTCGGGACCAAGAGGAAGGCGGGAAAGAGCATCCGCGTTCGCGTGATGGGAGGTGTACTTAAAATACAAGGTGTAACGGAATTGCGAGAGGAACAAGGCCCATCGTTGAAGCCTCTGAGACGTCTTCGTAGGAAGCCGGGCCTCCAGGGAAAACAGGGAGAGGAGGGGCTTGTGGTCAGTGACGATATGAAAGGCCTGTCCATAAAAAAAAGGCATGAGTTTGGAACAGGCGAATACTATAGCCAATGCCTCCTTTCCGATCTGAGAGTACTTTAGCTGGGTAGCAGTTGGGCCTTGGACAGAAAAGCCACCAGACGTTCTGTCCCATCCGGAAGCTTGTGGGGGAGGACAAACCCGACCCCGTAATCAGAGGCGTCCATGGCCAGGAGAAACGGCAGAGACGGATCATACGGCATCAGGCAGGAGGCCGATTGCAACTGGCGTTTGAGGGTAGAAAAGGCCGTCTCACAGGGCGGGAACCAACTGAAGGGGACATTTTTGCGGCATAAGTGATATAAGGGGGCTGCCAACTGAGCAGCCGATGGAAGGAACTTCTGGTAATAAGATATTTTTCCAAGGAAGAATTTCAGCTGATGAATGTCCCATGGGGGAGGCAGGCGGTGTATGGCGTCCACATAAGAAAATGACGGAGAGATTCCTTTATGTGAAATAACATGTCCTAAATAGGAAATAGAAGGTTGAAAAAAGGAACACTTCTCCTTGTTGCATTTTAGCCCAGCCTGGCGGACTCGGAGAAACATCTGACACAAGTTGTTAAGATGGGCTGCAGCAGTAGGGCCCGTAACGACAATGTCGTCGAGGTAATTAATGCAACCGGGAATGTCCTGCAGAAGTTGTTCCAAGAAGCATTGGAAAATGGCCGGGGCACTAGCCAGGCCAAACATGAGGCGTGTCACTTGGAACAGGCCAGCGGGCGTATTCAGAAAGGTGAGGGCTTGAGAAGCTTCATCCAAAGGAACCTGGAGGTACGCCTCAGCGAGATCAATTCTGGTAAAGTAACGACCACCAGCCAATTTATGAAAGAGATCATCAGGCCGAGGAAGCGGAAAGTCGTCCACCTGGAGCAGGGGGTGAAGAGTCGTCGAAAAGACCCCACAGAGACGGAGACGCCTGCCTGGCTTCTGGACGATGACGAGAGGCGTGGCCCAGGGGCTGAACTGAACAGGCCGTAGCACCCCTTCTTGTTGCAGACGGTCGAATTCGTCGCACAGTGGCTGCTGGAGAGCGACGGGGACCTGCCTCGCCCGGAAGTATCGAGGGCGGGCTGACGGCCGGAGGTGGAGGGTCGCTGCAAACCCCTTGGCGCACCCGATGCCGGGGGAGAAGAGATCCTGGAATTCCGTGCAGAGAGAGTCAACTTCGGGAAACGGCACCTGTGGAGAAACCAGATGTACATGATCGTCGATTGTGAACCTGAACATTTGGAATGCATCCAACCCAAACAGATCGGTAGCATCGGAACTGTTGACTACCAGAAAGAAAATCGTATGACTGACAGATTTGTAAGAAACCACCGTCATGAACTGCCCCAACAAAGCGATTTCCTGTCTGTTGTACGTAAGGAGACGTCGAGGAGCTGGTTGAAGGCTTGGCGCTCCTAAAACGGTGTAGGTAGTGTAATTGAGCAGGGAAACCGCAGCCCCAGTATCGACCTGCATTCGAACTGGCTTACCCAATATGGGGGACGCCGAAGACACAACTTGGTTGATGTCCACGGACGCCTCGGTGTCGGAGCGCCTGGAGATCGGCGCCGTGGCAGAGCGACAGACAGATGCAAGGTGCCCGTCCTGACCGCAACGGCGACACGTCGCCCAGCGGTCAGGACAATCGTCGCGTTCATGCTGGGAGTAGCATCCCGGACAAGATGAAAGGTGTAGGGGTGCCCTGCGGCGGCGTTGTTGGCCCGGCGGCGGCTGCTGGTTGTCTTCCTGGAACGACCGTCTTTTTTTCTTTTCCGTACGCCGAGAAGATGCCGGGGTGTTGCGCTAGGGAGTGGGGCGTGAAGGTGCGTATATGACCGCGGCGTCCTCCTGGACGTGGGAAGTCTCTTCTCGGATGGCTGCGACGTCGGCCCACCTTTCCAATCTGCGGTCAGCTGCAGTGGAAACTTCAAACTTGAATGCAGGTTGTATGATTTGATCTAGCGACGGGTCCTCCAACTTTAAGGATCAGGTGATCCCGGACCGTGTCATCTGCGTAAAATTCACGGGACATGCGGGTGACAAAGTTGCACTTCCGAGCGAGACCGTGGAGTTCAGCAGTCCATTGTCGGTATGTCTGATCGGGTTTCATTCGACTCTGGTGAAATTCCACTCTAGCTGCCATGACGTGATATCTGCGGCGATAGTAGGAGGTGAGACACTCACATATGGCGGTGAAGGTAAGACTGTCAGGATCACGTGGCTGGAGTTTTGTCAGGAGCACGTACATACGGGAGACATTCCAAGATAGAAAATAGGCTCTCTAATCATTTCCCTGGGATACCTGATGAATCCGGTAATGTTGACGAATCCTCCTTTCGTATGTTTCCCAATCTTCAGCGTCTTCATCCAATGCCGGGAACGCGCGCGGTGTCGGTGGACAGTGAAGACTTTGAATTTCGGCAATCAATTGCTGCTGCAGTATCGTGAACTGTTGAAAAAGTTGATTCAGTACGTGCTGCACTGATATATTCTTCTGTTGCAGTTGTGGTTGTTGTTGCTGTGGTTCCATCTTCTTTGGGTTGTCGAATCCTTACTCGTCGCCACTGTTGTATTCTCTAACAGTTTATTGAACGTAACGTCTTCTACAATACAACAGCTGGCTGTACAATAGATGTAGACGTCCGTCAATCTAGCCGCAGATGTGGTTCTTCTCGGTCGGCTGGTACTTCGATCGGCGGTGCAGTACAGCGACTTCGATGATATCTTTTCGGAGACTCTGCCATAGCAGTTGCCATTAGCAGCGGACGAAGACTGGTCTGCCTTTTTTTTCCTTTATTGTGATTTCATTCCCCTGCCCCATATGGGCAGGGGAGGGCTGTCAGCAGCACAATCCGCCGCTCTTCAGCCGAGTGACACGACAACTAAAATAAGAATAAAATAATACATACGTAAGGAGATAAAAAAGGGGAAAATAAAACAGAGTAAGGGGAGAAAATGGAGGTAAAAATACACTGACATGTAGACGTTCATTGGGGACAGTTAAAAAAGTCACCAGAAAGTTAAAAAACACAGTTGGCGATTCTTAAAACACAGAGAAGACACTGGATGCGCATGCACAGGTTAAAAGTTGGCCACAGTATTAAAAACACTCCGAAACAACACACTTAAAACCCACTTGGAGCACACACGACGAAGAATAAAACTACCAGTTGGGACCTGCCGAGGGAAAGGTCAGAGAGGATGGAAAAGGAGGGGAGAGCATGGGGCAGCTGGGGAAGCGGCGGGATGAAGACAGGAGGGGCAACCGTGGGTTCACGAAGAGGCAGGAGTCACATGGGGCGGGAGAGGAAAAGGGAAGACAGGGCAGGAGGGAGCGCAGAGACACTGAAAGAAGGCACAAGAGATGGAGGGGGAGTAGGAGGGGAAATCCGCTCAGAAGGAGGGAGGGGGAGGAGAGGGAGCCCTGAGGAGAAGGCAGGAAGAGGGGGTTAGAGTTGGTAAGAAGGGTAGATGTCAGGGCGAAGCTCATCATCTGGGAGGGGTAGACGGTGGAAGTTGTGTTGGGAAAGGAGATGGAGGGTGTGGAGATGGAGAGATGGAGGGACACAACGGTAAAGGCGCGGCAACTGGTTGGGAGTGGAGAGGAAGGGAGACACCAGGGGGTGAGGGGGATCAAGGCGGAGGACAATATATAGTGTGCGGATGTGTTCAAGGAAAAGGAGAAGGTGAGGGAAGGGGATGAGGTCATAGAGGATGCGCGTGGGGGACGGGAGGCGGAGTGCATGGCGTTCGAGGATTTGGAGGGCTTCATAGAACCGGGGAGGGGCGGAAATCCAAGCGATGCTGGCAGAACAAAGGATGGGGCGGATCATGGATTTGTAGGTGTGAAGGATGGTGGAAGGATGCAGACCCCACGTCCGGCCGGACAGGAGTTTGAGGAGGCGGAGGTGGTTGTGAGCTGTATTTTGGATGGTAAGGAGATGGGGAGTCCAGGTGAGGTGGCGGTCGAGTGTGAGGCCAAGGTATTTGAGGGTAGGAGTGAGGTGGATAGGACGGCCATAAATGGTGAGGTAGAAAACATGGAGGCGGAAGGAGCGGGTGGTGCGGCCTATGATGATCGCCTGGGTCTTGGAGGGATTAACACGGAGGAACCACTGGTTGCACCAAGCGGTGAATTGGTCAAGGTGGGTTTGGAGGGTACGTTGGGACCGTTGAAGGGTAGGATAAAGGGCTAGGAAGGCGGTGTTATCAGCGAACTGGAGAAGATGAACAGGAGGGGAGGTTTGGGCATATCAGCAGTGTACAGGAGATAGAGGAGAGGGGAAAGGACAGAACCTTGGGGCACGCCGGCAGAGGGGTAGAAAGTACGGGAGTTGGAATTGTGGATAGTCACATAGGAGGGACGATGGGAGAGGAAGGAAGCAACGAGACGGACGAAGTTGATGGGGAGAGCATAGGTCAGGAGTTTGAAAAGGAGCTCGGGATGCCAGACACGGTCATAGGCATTCTGGAGATCAAGGGAAACAAAGATAGCATTGCGACGGGAGTTAAGTCTGGCCTGCCTTCGACCGGCCGGTCCTATATAGTGAGCTGGAGCCAATAGAAACCCGGCGTAGGAATCCGTGGCCGGATATGTCGCGGCGACCTCTGCAAGGAAAGGTTCCTATTAATCGACTGGAATCTTCGGCGTGTTTACCTGATGTCTTCGCCTGTTTGACTGTTGGTTTGCTTCTCTCATAGCGTGGCTGTTATGCGGTGCTGCCTGCCATGTAGGGGAACCCGATGGCAGACAGTACAGATTTTATGCAGTAACGAGCGTATTGTTGGCGCCAACCTTGGCCCATATAAAGCACGGAGAGTCGCTTATAAAACACAGACCATTCCAGACGTTGTCATAAGAAAAAAAGACGGCACATACTGTAATTTTAATCAAGAGTTTTAGGAATGTACTGCATGCTTCTTCATCAGAGATCCAAAAGGTTCGGTTTGTGATTTCTTTCATAACTGGTGATGCAGCTTTGTGGGCGATGGAAATCGCCGACACTTGTCAGAACTTTTCAGAATTCTAAAAGTCATATCTATCCCGCTTCTGCTTAAGAATGCTTGTGAAAAAATTTTTACAGTCCCGAACCATATAATCCTAGACAGGGAAACCTGCGCGAAATACTATAAAAAGTACTTAAATAAGACTCGGTACTGTGATGAGCCAATGCCTCCAGGAGATGTACTGCGAATACTGAAAGGCCGACTACTAAATGCCGTTAGGGAAAAGTTTTCCATGTCCCTGATACGAATATGGAACAGTTTATTGCCACTGTTGCCTTACTTGACCTCATACATGAGATGCACGGCAAAGTGAGACAGGGAACAGTGGCATGGGCCATAATTTTAACAAAAATAGAAAGCAAAATGGAAGCAGCCCAAGGATCTTAACAACATCAACTTATCTCAACTTATTGTCATGCCGATCAATTTGTACGCTCGTTATTGTAGGCAGTAATGTACATGTATGAAAATACAACAAAAATTACAATAAAATACAAAAGTTGTATCTTGTACCACACATGTGTTTCTGGCCTCACGTTGGGTTCCAGTGTAGTGATATCTTCGTGTGCGTGGGTGTGCGTGCGCACGCGCGCTCGTGTGTGTGTTTGTGTGTGTGTGTGTGTGTGTATTTGTGCTGTTAATAATACATCGTAAGATCACATAAGGCTACACACAACAAATTCACTACAACTGCTTATCATGGACGAATATTATTATTTTTGATATTGTTAAGGCTTTATGTATTCAAGTGCCCGATAAATAAGTCACTTTGGAATGTCTGTGTAGACGTAAAATAAATTAGGAACAGCCCAGTGTGAAGCGTCTTAACCTTTTATATGTAAATATTTCTCATAGTGGTATTTGAATGTCTTTTCACATGAATAATAATTTATATTTTCATGAATTCACTTGTAGAAAAACGTTTTGCATGTTATTCTTGGTATTAATTCAAAGCTGAGAACTTTCTTAACTGTGAAAATGTTACTTGGACAAAAGACAGCAGTAAACCGGCAACCACAAGAATGTTTTGCTATTGATATTACTTCCTGAAAATGAATGAAATTAACTTGAATTAATTGTAAACCCTGTGCATTTTGCTTTGCGACACTTTATATTGCAGTACTTTGAACAAGAATCTGCCGTCTTGCAAATGGTGGCCAACAATACAAATTGCAACTCTCGCTCTACCGCACGTTATTAATTTCTGAAAAAAAGTACAATTAAGTTTTCACACATGTAGGGACGCTAACACTACTGATGTAAGTGATTTGATTATAAATATCAGCATATATTTACCACAAATACGTTACAAGATACTTAAGTCTCCATCCACGTCTTTCTCGTATGAAGATTCTAACGAGATTAATATAGTTATGAAACTCTATTTCTGTTGTTTTCATTGTTCTCGTTCCCAGAGGACCAGTACAGCACCCCAGCCGGATGGCGAGCAGCTGCAGATACGGCTCGGTGTGAGTAGGCTTTGTATAAACGGCATGGCTCAACGTACCATCAAGCAGGTCGATGTGAGCATCGCAATAAAAACTCAGTGGATTTCTTGCATCTATTAGAGGGATATTTTAGTAAGTTTTCATGTGCGTTCCTCTGTCTGATTCATTACGGTTAATGGAGGTTAGGTTTGGTGTTGAACTGACTAACCTATTTCGACATATATTGACTTTAATTTACTTGTTACTAAATAACTAATACGATAAGATGACCGATTGAGCTGCTATGGAAAGCACGTTGTCACCTTATAATTATTTATTTATTTATTTATTTTGGTAATTTGTGGTAAGGTATCATGAGACCAAACTGCTTAGGTCATCGGTTCCTAAGCTTACACACTAATTAACCTAACTTAAACTAACTTATACTAAGGACAACACACACACACCCATGCCGGAGGGAGGACTTGAACCTCCAACGGGGAAGCCCCACGAACCGTGATTAGGCGCCTCAGACCGCGCGGCTACCCCTCGCGGCACATCTTTTATTGCCAATTTCTTTATGGAAGACTTCGACGAACGTGAGTTGGAATCGACGGCTGTAAAACCTGCGTGTTTTTCACATACGTAGACGATACTTGTGCTGTTTGGCCTCATGGCTATGAGAAATTGAACGACTTCTTAGAACACGTGAGTTGAATCGACCCGATTATTTGTTTTACGATTGAGGTGCAAGAGAATAGCTACCTTCCCTTCCTTAAGTGTTAGTCAGGAGGAAGTTCTGGTCCCCTGTGACTTGGCATTTACAGCAAGCCTCCTCACTCTGACTTGTATCCACAGGCTGTAGCTGTCACCAGCGTGAAGGGATGCGTCGAATCTTGGTTCAAGGGGTCCACACCATCTCGGACCCTAAGAATTTGTCAGATGAATTAGTTCATCTTGAGGTCACCTTTCGTCAGAATGGTTATAGGGAAAGGCAGCTCAGACGTCCGTTGCGATATCGACCAACAGTGCACCGGTGAGTGATGATAATACTGAGAGGACACCGAAGTCTACGGCTTTTTCGCTTCACACAGGGAGCATTTGTAACAGGTTTGGTCATATTTTGCGGAAATATGATATCAATGTTTTTCAGTCAGTATCTAAAGTTAAGGACCTTATAGGTCCCGTAAAGAATGATCTCGGATCCCGTCTACCGTATTGCTTGCAGGTGTGTGACATATATTGGTCAGATTACCAGGACTCCTAACGGCAACAAGCACGCCACCGCCAACTGTGTTTAGCCTATGTAAACATGTGCAACAACAAGTAAACATTACAGCGTGCGTTTTACAACATATAAAATGAAAAAAAACGTATTTTTAACACATTCACCTCTAAGCATTGTCGTGCACGTCACTTTACAGCTATTGTACATTTCGCAGTAAATGTTCGAATATTCCACCGTCATCTTCAGTGCATTTGTGCACTCTTGGGAGAGCATGTTGTTTTACTTGTGTGAGTGCACTACAGTACGGAACCGCGCTGCTGCTACGGTCACAGGTTCGAATCATGCCTCGGGCATGGATGTGTGTGATGTCCATAGGTTAGTTAGGTTTAAGTAATTCTAAGTCTAGGGGACTGTTGTCCTCAGATGTTAAGCCCCACAGTGCTTAGAGCAATTTGAACCATTTTGAACTTGTGTGAGTGCCTCTGCACATTCTCTGATGAGGACAGAAGAGACCATGAGAAGACCAAGTAGTTCCTCTCGTGTATTCACATTTCGTTTGTACATCTCAGACATCGTCTGTACACATCGATAATCAAAAATCAAATGGCCTAAGGTCTGGTGATACTGGCAGCGAATTGACTGTACTACTACGACCAATCCAGCGATTAGTATGAGTGCGGTTGAGATGTTCCATCACACGCCCGGTAAATTGTGGAGGTGCTCCGTCAGGCTGGAAGTACGCTGCAGTCCACTGCGAAAGGAACGCCCTCAAGGTATTCAACAAACGAATTTTCAAAAACTGCAACTAGGTGGTTGGGCAAGACACGTAAGTGTGTGCCACTAGGCGAAAGACAAATGTACATTAAATGTGGTCTATCGTAAAAACCATTCGTAAGAGGGCATACGTCCCTATGACCTTTTTTGCTTCAAATGAGCGTTCCTGACATATCTCTGAATATTGACCATTTTTCCTGCGACCGCCTGTATGCAATGTCTTGCTTTTATATCATTAGTAGCTCATATGTTATTCCATGTAGTGTTAACGGGGTTTTGTGGAAAATAAACACTGCCCCCGCCCCCAGGCTGGCATATCCGGGCAGTGCGTCGCCAGCGATTCGTAAGGAGAGCGTACGGTATAACTATGTGAAATACACTGTAGTTGCTTCTTGTGTGTAGTGGGGTAGAGAGATTTGGGAGCTGCCTGTTAGTTCTTCAGTTTGGAGACCTATGGAGGAGGAAAGTGTATGACCACAATCTGGCGACCTACCTTCCAGCTGGCCGGTGTGGCCGAACGGTTCTAGACGCTTCAGTCTGGAACCGCGCGACCGCTACAGTCGCAAGTTCGAATCCTGCCTCGGGCATGGATGTGTGTGACGTCCTTAGGTTAGTTATGTTTAAGTAGTTCTAAGTTCTATGGGACTGTTGACCTCAGATATTAAGTCGCATAGTGCTCAGAGCCATTTGAACCATTTTTGAACCTACCTTCCCTCACACTTCCACCCTCCATCCCCGCCCATCCCCAATGAGTTTCTCCCGAAGAACACAATTTATCCCTTAACACCGCTCTACTGCACTTAGTTGTAGTACACACTTTAATATTTGTTCTTAACCAACTTCATTTAACAATAAACCTTACTTTCATACCATTGAAACACTATTTTTCAGAGGCTGCGGTTTTTCCAGCGCCTGCAACGTGGAAAGTATAAGTGCTAGAGAAAAAATGAATACTACAATTTTTATAGGAAATTTAATGTAGTTAAATATTACACTGATAAATATTTTCGCTATAAGCCGCAGTTTATAATTATTCCAGAAAAACCTAAAAGTGACCTTTAAATGCCCACCCACTCACGACCCCTACGCTCACACCCTACCAGTCAGGATTTGTAGCATATTGTTCATGGCATTCCCTCCTACCACTGTGCAAAAATTTGCGACTACACGGATTTTTTCTCACATTCGACCTTGTTTGGTCTTCGTTGACTGGGTTATATCGCCCATAGCCGGGCCGGGAGTTCTCCTAGCAAGCCAATGAGTACATCCATTTCAGGGCGGTGACCCCCCCGTCGCGCCAGCCAACTTGTTCGTGCACGATTTCCTCTGTAGCGAAAAACAGACCACGGCAGTAAGGTGACTTAGGTGTGGCACAACGCCAGGCGACGTTGTCAATTCATTAGGCCTGTAGCAAAATAACTGGTAAGTAATTTACAGAATATGTATCTATTTCGAAACATAGCAAATATAAACAATTTCAGTTGGGTATACCAAGCATTTACACTAACAACCGTCAACATCGGCCCGTTTCACGTTTTTATGAGTCACAGACGTCAGGATGACTAATTAGGGAATTCAGTTTTAATTTTTTGCAAAGTATTGCAATCGTTGATCGTATTGCACCTGTGCAAAGACATACACACCCCAAAAAAAGGTTTGAGTCACCTCGGTTCCGGGAGTTTCGGAACCTGTACAGAAAATAGGACCAGGGATCAACATAAACATCATTTCCGCACTTTTTATTGCTCGTGAAAACCTCACATGGCATGTTTTACCACCATACAGCGAGACCTGCAGAGGTGGTGGTCCGGTTTGCTGCACACACCGGTACCTCTAATACCCAGTAGCACGTCCTCTTGCACTGATGCATGCCTGTATTCGTCGTGACATACTATCCACAAGTTCATCGAGGCACTGTTGGTGCTGATTGCCCCACTCCTCAACGGCGATTCGGCGTAGATCGCTCAGAGTGGTTGGTGGGTCACGTCGTCCATAAACAGCCCTTGTCAATCTATCCCAGGCATGTTCGATAGGGTTCATGTCTGGAGAACACGCAGGCCACTCTAGTCGAGCGATGTCGCTATCCTGAAGGAAGTCATCCACAAGATGTGCACGATGGGGGCGCGAATTCTCGTCCATGAAGACGAATGCCTCACCAATATGCTGCCGATATGGTTGCATTATCGGTAGGAGGATGGCATTCACGTATCGTACAGCGGCTTTGGCGCCTTCCATGGCCACCAGCGGCGTACGTTGGCCCTCCGAATGCCACCCCAAAACATCAGGGAACCTCCACCTTGCTGCACTCGCTGGACAGTGAGTCTAAGGCGTTCAGCCTGACCAGGTTGCCTCCAAACACGTCTCCGAGGATTGTCTGGTTGAAGGCATATGCGATCCTGAGCGGTCCATTCGGCATGTTGTTGGATACATCTCTACTGCACTGCATGGTGTCGTGGTTGCAAAGATGGACTTCGCCGTGGACGGCGGGAGTGAAGTTGAGGGTCATGCAGCATATGGCGCACAGTTTGAGCCGTAACACGACGTCCTGTGGTTGCACGAATAGCATTATTCAACAGCTGTCTGGGTCCCTCCGAGCCATAATCCGTATGTAGCGGTCATCCACTGCAGTAGTAGCCCTTGGGCAGCCTGAGCGAGGCTTGTCATCGACATTTCCTGTCTCTCTGTATCTCCTCCATGTCCTAACAACACCGCTTGCGTTTACTCAGAGATGCCTGGACATTTCCCTTGTTGAGAGCCCTTCCTGTCACAAAGTAACAATGTGGACGCAATCGAACCGCGGTATTGACTGTCTAGGCATGGTTGAACCACAGACAACATGAGCCTCGAACCTCCTTCATAGTGGAATGACTGGAACTGATTGGCTGTCGGTCCGCCTCCGTCTAATAGGCGCTCCTCATGCATGGTTATTTACATCTTTGGGGGGGGAGGGGGGGTTTAGTGACATCTTTGAACAGTCAAAGAGACTGTGTCCGTGATACAATATCCACAGGCAACGTCTATCTTCAGGAGTTCTGGAAACCTGGGTGATGCAAAACTTTTTTTGATGAGTGTATAAACACAGTTATCATGAGCATTGAAGGGTAAAGCTAGTTTTATGAAATTTATTTGAATTACGATAATTCAAAGTAAAAACTGTAAGAAGAGGGGATATTTTGCCAAGCGTATTACGATTTTCTTAATTACAGTAAATATGAGTGATTCTATATCTGACGGCAATAGTGCTAAAATGTCACACTCCTACTAAGAAAACAAGACAAATGTGCAGTTTCAAGAAGTGTTATTCTTGGTAAGCCAGTCCAGTGAAGGAAAAATATAGTTCATTGTAATTTATGACAATAATTTAGTGCTCCAATGGTGACAAAAAGCGAAGGTGAAAACACAGAATTACAAAAAACACAAGGAAAAAGAAAAATTGCGACTATGACAGGTTGTTTAAAGAAACTTACTTCAAAAAGTGAAATCACCTGAAGTGAAGAGGAAAATGTTATTGCAGCTGAATTAATCACGACATGTCGCTCCCTAAGGCATATTTGGCTTTCAGTTCTTTAGATCTCGTGACAAGACTAGAGAAAAAGTATTGTTTGAAAACTTGAAAACTGCCGAAAAAATTACACTCGGGAAGACGAAATCGTGAGACTCTTGGTCTAGCTTCGGTTCAAGAATCAGTTGAATGTCTTCGAAATGGTACACGTTGTAGTGTTTCAGCAAAATACTACAAGTCAGGGTACAACAAAAATAGTTGCTGGATCTTTGCGAAGATTCGGCTGAGACAGCTTCATCATCATAATTTCAAAACTTAAAGAACCAAATAGTTTTTACGGAAACAATAGATACGTGCTTAGGATGCCACAATTCAGTTTTTCAGATACTACTCAGTAAAAATTGAAGTGTTAGTCCTATTAGATGATGTGCTCACTGATTACAAAACAGTCTCAAACATACACTTGATAACTTTTCGTTTGATCTAGAGAATTGCGCAGTAGAAGTAGTAGTAGCTAGTTTTTTACGATGCGGAGTCCAGATATTACAAGGTTTTTAAATTATAAGTCTGAATTTGTCACAAATGCTCGACGCATCGAAACATCATGGTGATCGCCTCTTCCAGTTCTAGAACTAACCCTCATGTTTTTCCTATAATGAAAGACTGTTTAATTTCATTAAGAGAATATGAGTGTGCAACAGCACTTTGGAACTTTTTCTGAGATAAAGTCACTGAATCATGTATATCTTTTTCCAGAACTCATTAAAACTTGAGGGTGGGGCAGTCCTGGCAAGTGAAACACTATTTTGTTTTGTAGCTTATAATGTGAAGGTAGGAACGAGAAATAAGTAGCAACAGGGATCCTATAATAATTCACCAACTTAGCTGAAACTACTCAACAGATAAAACAGTTGCAGTGGCAAAAACCAATTGTATACTTTGGTACAAGAACGTGCTCTAGTATACGTGCATTTAAGCACAATATGAGTTCAGTAACAGTCAAAATGCTCTCTTCGTGGTATTTATTTCCTCTAGAAAGCGATGAACTAAACTTTGAAGCTGTTTCAAATATTATTGATACTTTAGATACCAGTTCCTTCCTTGAAATGGATATTTAGTGGCGAAATGTGTAATATAGAGCTGTTCAAAACTAATACATGAAGCCAATTGAGAAATGGCATGGAAACCTCGAACATTCGAAGATCCAGGAAGAATATTTTTAATGCTGTAATATCAGCAAACGTCGATTTTTCTATTCCGTAATTGCATATCATGTCGCACGAGGTGCACACGTGTTTGTCCACATCAAAACACTTCACAGATACAATACAATATGAGACGATCACCGATGAAGCTTATTCAGTTGTACCAGATGTAGGTGCTATAAAATAATCTGATTTATGTAGGTTACTAAATATTTTTTGTGTCCAATTCTGTGCTATGGATGTTTTCCCCTAAATTAAAATTACATTTTGAATATAACTTATTTATGCGACCACTTCTGGCATTTCACTATGCCATACTCGGGCACTTCTGTAAAGACAACAACCACAGTGACAATGTTTGCTACAAAAGAAAAGGGTCGGTGTAAAATTTAAGAAATCAATTATATGCAGTGGTAATATATAGTAAACATGTAACAAAAATCGAACTGCACAGCGTTTGACATTAAAGTCAATAATAAATTAAGAAAAAACGAAAGGACAGGTACACACTCTATGAATATAAACTGGAGCACAAAATATATGTATGCCATATAATAGTAAAGTGAGTCTACTAATCGGAGGGCAAAATTACATGTCACTCATACATAACTACAGTCTCACATATTGACAAACAACTAATATGTAACACTAATGTCAATGCCCGTGCATCAATTGAAGCAAAACAATCACAGTTATATATTGATGAGTACAATATGAAGGTAAAATATTTATTTATATGTTACTTCCTGACAGATTAAAACTGTGTGCCGGACCAAGACTCGAACTCGGGACCTTTGCCTTTCGCGGGCAAGTGCTCTACCAACTGAGCTACCCAAGCACGACTCACGACCCGTCCTCACAGCTTCAAATCTACCAGTACCTCGTCTCACACCTTCCAAACTTCACAGAAGCTCTTCTGTTCTTGGTAGAGCACTTGCCCGCGAAAGGCAGAGGTCCCGAGTTCGAGTCTTGTTCAGGCACACAGATTTAGTCTGTCAGGAAGTTTCATACCAGTGGACACTCCGCTGCAGAGTGAAAATCTCATTCTATTTATATGTTGTCATATAATAGAAAAATGTGAAACCATTTATCGGAGGTCAACCCCACGTTAACTATCTGTATCACCATGTACCATATAATAATAAAAACAAGTATTTAAAGCTACTTCAAAATAATATATCTAACACAGATTCATAAGGTACCATCCACTTCATAAAAAACGTTTTCAATGAAACAAACTGAAGATAATGTAATACACTGTAACGCACTCCCACTTGTTAAAATGTAAATCTAAAGAAACGTACTGGAAAATATATGCACTATATCATAAAAACATTCACTTCAAGAAGAAAACCGAAGACATGTTCCCTAGTTTATATTCATACAGTGGTACGCAGTTTATCATTGCCATCGATGTCAGATTCTGTTCAGTTTGGTTTATGTTAAATGTTTACTACATATTACCACTGTGTATAACAGATTTCTTAAATTTTGCACCGTGCCTTTCGTTATGTAGTTTACACTGTCATTATTGTTGTTGCCTTTACACAGCGGTCTGAAGATGGTGTAGTGTAACGCCAAAACTGGTCGCATAAATAAATTATATTCAATATATAGAAGGTTGAAGGTGTTTTGGATTTTACGTTTTATACAGAACAGCTGTAGTACCTCAACAATCTTGTACAAAGATGAGCTTTACACAGTCTTCTAAATTACGTGAGTGTGCTGTGTATCACGGCCCTAAATACTGTATTTTTAAGTAAAACAGTAGACTCAAAAGCATAACAGTATATTACTGAGGTATGCTGATACTTTGCTACTACAAGATGGCTTAAAAGATAAGTTATTTCCACAAAAGTATATAATTTACGCTAGAGTATAAGGACAGCAAAAGCATAAATTACCTTGAGCTTAAGATAACCAACTTCCAACAAAAATTTTAGTTCATACAGAAAACATACATACACAGATGGGACGACAGACAAATATGCAGTATTTACGATCATGCTAGACAAATGACATTCACCTTATTTAGGAGGAAACAACCTTAGCACAGACTTAGACACAATAAAAATATTGCGATAAACAATGGTTAAACAGCCAAATGAAAATAGAGATTATAGTTTCAATCATGGCTGTAATTTTCAGCAACTTTAGCATTATTTTTCCATGATAAAGTTCAGTCATCAGTTGCAAATAAATTTTTATTATGCTTTCTCAGTTTCGAGAAATGAATTTGTAATCTTCAGAAGCTTTGTATTGCTTTAGCAGATGTCAGTATCTTCTTCATAGAAGCATAATGCCACGGTATGTCCAGAAATGTACATATCGTCTGTGATTATTTTAAACACTAATTGACAGTTTACAGTAACTTAATCACATCTATGTATCTGTTGTGCTTACTTGAAGTCGCATGTTTACTGCTATCGTCCGACCTCATGCTAACAGACAATTTCCGATGGCCGTTTCTCACCATACCTACTGATATGGTGTACAGTACTGTTCACAACATTGTCCCTCGACTATAGGTATTGTTGATGAATGACGGCCGACATGTTGATGAGCATTTGTTATGAAGAAAATTACTAAAAATTATTTGTTATGCTATTTATAGCTTGTGTATTATATAAAGCGCTATCTTTTGGTCATTTTGTGGACTTTATTTTTGTTTAATAAAAATCGATGTCATTTCAAGCATATGTGTCAGTTTTTACCCCTCTACTTACATTATCCCTGAAGTTTGAATTTTTAAATGTTACTTTCCTTGGCTAAATAACTTTTCTGGCACAAACAGAGCGTGTGCGTTCTATGCCAGAAAATAATTATGCAAATAGCCTGTAAACTAATGCAGTTATTGTAGTTATACCCCATACAAATGGTACAAGGAACATTTACATAACTTACGTCTTCTTCCTCATTGTTTTAGAGCTCCTTTACCAAACTCAAAATCACTAATCGCACACTATTTCAGCAACTAAACTCGTCCAGTCTGCCAGAAACAGACGAACTGCAATTGGAGTTTCTATCAGCATTCATATCTAGTTCTGATTTGTCGCTCACAGAACGCCACAACTGGCCATTTCGCATATAACATGAACGTATTTAATAAAGGAGACTGTAATAAGATATGTAACCTTTTTCCTGAGCAGTGACATTCATTACCACATGGACGACGCTTGATGTCTGCATTAACGGGAGAGTGGGATATTAGTTTCTTCAGTAGCCTCTGATAATAACCCCTATAATTTACATAAAACAGACACATATACAAATCATTTACAAAACACTAATATGACATAACAATAATACACATTTTCCTTCGTTTTAATCTAGCAAGATTATTATTAATCTACCATCTACTTAAACAAATAAATCATACATGCTCATGATATATAACACAGAATTTTGAAATCGAAACAACAAAAAAAGATAATACTAGATTTTTCTGTTAGTACCATCCAGGTGCGCCGCACGGGATTAGCCGAGCGGTCTAGGGCGCTGCAGTCATGGACTGTGCGGCTGGTCCCGGCGGAGGTTCGAGTCTTCCCTCGGGCATGGGTGTGTGTGTGTTTGTCCTTAGGGTAATTTAGGTTAAGTAGTGTGTAAGCTTAGGGACTGATGACCTTAGCAGTTAAGTCCCATAAGATTTCACACACATTTGAACATTTTTTAACCATCCAGCTGTGGTATGCTCTTTCAGATAGGATTATATTTCCAATGACATATCAACTTTACTGATGTTCGTCATTTTTCGTAAAATTGAAAGTAGCTATACTCATTTTTATAAATTAAAAATCTAGTACTTAACTGGTTTTATGTTAACTTCTACATCTACATCTACATACATACTCCGCAATCCACCATATGGTGCGTGGCGGAGGGTACCTCGTACCACAACTAGCATCTTCTCTCCCTGTCCAACTCCCAAACAGAACGAGGAAAAATGACTGCCTATATGCCTCTGTACGAGCCCTAATCTCTCTTATCTTATCTTTGTGGTCTTTTCGCGAAATGTAAGTTGGCGGCAGTAAAATTCTACTGCAGTCAACCTCAAATGCTGGTTCTCTAAATTACCTCAATAGCGATTCACGAAAAGAACGCCTCCTTTCCTCTAGAGACTCCCACCCGAGTTCCTGAAGCATTTCCGTAACACTCGCGTGATGATCAAACCTACCAGTAACAAATCTAGCAGCCTGCCTCTGAATTGCCTCCATGTCCCCCCCCCCCCCCCCCCCCACCAATCCGACCTGACAGGGATCCAAACGCTCGAGCAGTACTCAAGAATAGCTCTCACCAGCGTTCTATAAGCGCTCTCCCCCGCAGATGAACCACATCTTCCCAAAATTCTACCAATGAACCTAAGACGACCACCCACCTTCCCCACAACTGTCATTACATGCTTGTGCCACTTCATATCGCTCTGCAATGTTACGCCAAAATATTTAATCGACGTGACTGTGTCAAGCGCTACACTACTAATGGAGTATTCACACATTACTGGATTCTTTTTCGTATTCATCTGCATTAATTTACATTTATCTATATTTAGAGTTAGCTGCCATTCTTTACACCAATCACAAATCCTGTCCAAGTCATCTTGTATCCTCTTACAGTCTCTCAACGACGACACCTTCCCGTACACTACAGCATCATCAGCAAACAGCCGCACATTGCTATCCACCCTATCCAAAAGATCATTTATGTAGATAGATAACGACAGCGGACCTACCACACTGCCCTGGGGCACCCCAGATGATACCCTCAACTCCGATGAACACTCACCATCGAGGACAACGGACTGGGTTCTATTACTTAAGAAGTCTAAAACTTTGTGGTATGATCGTTGTCTCGAGTTTTTCTGGTACAAAGAAACCTGAAACTTCTCAAAATTGTAATAGCTCAATCGGTTAGCCGGCCGAAGTGGCCGTGCGGTTAAAGGCGCTGCAGTCTGGAACCGCAAGACCGCTACGGTCGCATGTTCGAATCCTGCCTCGGGCATGGATGTTTGTGATGTCCTTAGGTTAGTTAGGTTTAACTAGTTCTAAGTTCTAGGGGACTAATGACATCAGCAGTTGAGTCCCATAGTGCTCAGAGCCATTTGAACCATCTGAACCTCAATCGGTTACTTGAATTGATAAACAATAAAAGTTAATTTATTTTAGCTTGCGTGTTTTTTAAACATTCAAACAACTGGTTCACCTTAATCAATCTGCATATGGGCTGTAAAATTCCAACAACCCTCTACGATTGCACGAACATGTCTGTCTTTTCCATCGCCTCTCCCTGCCAAGCGAGAGAGGTTAGAGGGATCACAGTTTTAGACAAATAATCTAATCTTGTCACTGATGGCAACAGTTAAATATGTTTTTACGTAAATATATGAAAATTTAATGAAACCATTGTTGTAAATAAATTTCTAAAATTTAGCTGGCTATTTTCCTTAACTTTTCTGTTGATATCGAATGAAAGCAGGAGTTCACAAAGTATATCACGTACATAGGAATTTGATTTGTACAAGATTATTACTTTAATGAACGAAGTGATCCATATCGATTGCTACCGAAGGGTTTGCAATATGTGTTGGCCTTGATTATACACTCCTGGAAATTGAAATAAGAACACCGTGAATTCATTGTCCCAGGAAGGGGAAACTTTATTGACACATTCCTGGGGTCAGATACATCACATGATCACACTGACAGAACCACAGGCACATAGACACAGGCAACAGAGCATGCACAATGTCGGCACTAGTACAGTGTATATCCACCTTTCGCAGCAATGCAGGCTGCTATTCTCCCATGGAGACGATCGTAGAGATGCTGGATGTAGTCCTGTGGAACGGCTTGCCATGCCATTTCCACCTGGCGCCTCAGTTGGACCAGCGTTCGTGCTGGACGTGCAGACCGCGTGAGACGACGCTTCATCCAGTCCCAAACATGCTCAATGGGGGACAGATCTGGAGATCTTGCTGGCCAGGGTAGTTGACTTACACCTTCTAGAGCACGTTGGGTGGCACGGGATACATGCGGACGTGCATTGTCCTGTTGGAACAGCAAGTTCCCTTGCCGATCTAGGAATGGTAGAACGATGGGTTCGATGATGGTTTGGATGTACCGTGCACTATTCAGTGTCCCCTCGACGATCACCAGTGGTGTACGGCCAGTGTAGGAGATCGCTCCCCACACCATGATGCCGGGTGTTGGCCCTGTGTGCCTCGGTCGTATGCTGTCCTGATTGTGGCGTTCACCTGCACGGCGCCAAACACGCATACGACCATCATTGGCACCAAGGCAGAAGCGACTCTCATCGCTGAAGACGACACGTCTCCATTCGTCCCTCCATTCACGCCTGTCGCGACACCACTGGAGTCGGGCTGCATGATGTTGGGGCGTGAGCGGAAGACGGCCTAGCGGTGTGCGGGACCATAGCCCAGCTTCATGGAGACGGTTGTGTATGGTCGTCACTGATATCCCAGGAGCAACAGTGTCCCCAATTTGCTGGGAAGTGGCGGTGCGGTCCCCTACGGCACTGCGTAGGATCCAATGGTCTTGGCGTGCATCCGTGCGTTGCTGCGGTCCGGTCCCAGGTCGACGGGCACGTACAACTTCCGCCGACCACTGGTGACAACATCGATGTACTGTGAAGACCTCACGCCCCACGTGTTGAGCAATTCGGCGGTGCGTCCACCCGGCCTCCCGCATGCCCACTATACGCCCTCGCTCAAAGTCCATCAACTGCACATACGGTTCACGTCCACGCTGTTGCGGCATGCTACCAGTGTTAAAGACTGCGATGGAGCTCCGTATGCCACGGCAAACTGGCTGACACTGACGGCGGCGGCGCACAAATGCTACGCAGCTAGCGCCATTCAACGGCCAACACCGCGGTTCCTGGTGTGTCCACTGTGCCGTGCGTGTGATCATTGCTTGTACAGCCCTCTCGCAGTGTCCGGAGCAAGTATGGTGGGTCTGACACACCGGTGTGAATGTGTTCTTTTTTCCATTTCCAGGAGTGTAGATTCAAAAGTAAATGTACACACTTTATTGGTGAGTGGGAGAGGATGAGCGCAGGATATTTTTCGCTATTTGTGAACCAAATTTAACAGTCTCCCTGGAGTAGCCATGATGACTTCCCTTTTCCCTCGTTGATCGTTGCTCTAGGGACCATGTGGGACGAGTCTGAATGCTATGTAGCGTCCAAAGCTGTCGCTCTTCCTAGTCTCACAAGTTGTACTACCAACTCTGAAGCTTAGCTTCTCACTCACTTTTAACGCTACAAAGCAGCCTCTCTGACGAAACGCTGTCCCTCTTCTGACGAATCACGGGCCATTTTCCGGTGTTCGGGTGGCTATCCCGTTCCCTCTAATTGGCCATTTAAGGGGTGCGCCAATTGTCGACACCCAATTCTCCAAGCTACCCTCTGGAGACGTGGAACCACAGTCAGTTCTGTTCTGTTCCTGCTCGACTCAGTGAATGCCAACTTAGGTGCTTATAATCCACTTAGAGCACTAGGGATTCGTTAGTGAGGGAACACTATTCTTTTCGTTTCTCATAAATTTTCTTTCCTAAATTTGATACTTCGTGAGTAATGTTAGACTTGGCGTCCGACCTTTGTCCGTTACGAGCGCGAGGTCAACTATGGTTAGTATTAGGGTGAAGATCCTTGTTCACAAAGTTGCAGAATCGCCTTCAGTACATTTTCTTTAGTCTTTTTTTGATGGTATGCGTGTGGAGTTAAGTTTCCGATTGTAACTTCGCGAAACGGACTCATGGTCCTTTGTGTTAAAACACGCAACCACGTGGCGAGCGGTTGGTCATAGTGTTACTATGATGGATATTCGAGTTACTTGATTTTCGGCGGGGATGCCACTTTGGCACTTTCTTATTCTTACATTTATCTCTTGCTCTGTTTAGTCTACGGTAGTGGCTAGTGCATGATAGTAATTGCATTATCTTGTAAAAATGGCAGCGTAACTATTTACTCACAACGATTAGACCCGTTATTCCTCTTCCCGCCACTCCTTTTGTTCTTCGCCATTGTGGATAGGGCAGACGGCTGAATCAGTCTTCCCCCACCCCTAGCCCCCGCTGTTATGTTCAATAGTATTTGATGAGGGGAAATAACAACCTTACTTTTTTGTATTTATGCAACATCTCGTCCACGCTCTTTTATTTTAATAAAAGTGTGACACTGATGTATATTTGCATTCATCGATTCAGTGAAACTCCCCGCCTACATAAGAGCAGTTTGCAACCCCCCCCCCCTTAACCCTTGTGCTTAGCAAATTAATTAATCAATAAATTCGTTGCTCAGTCGGTCGCCGTAAGGTCGTGCGGATTTCGCGCTTTTCCGAGTTTGTTCTCGCAGACCGGTTGCGACCATTGCACTTACGGAACCGCTTATAATGAAATTAAATTCTTCCATTCCGAATAAGGGAAAAGTCATCAACAGAATTTCACTTGATGTGGTGAAAGTTGATTACCTTACTCTGAATGGATGATAGAGAGTTTGGATTAAATAACTACAGCTTATTGACTAAATTTATTTGTTGAATAATGTTTCCACAATTTCCATAGAAAAGTGCTTAAAACAAAGAAGGCACTGCTTTTGTGGCCCTCGCGTAACCACTGACAGAAATTCTGACGACTAAGATATTCTACATGTGTGAACGCCTGTAACGTCTGCAGGTGAAATGGGTGGAACTGCTGTTTCAGAAGCAGGTGCCACACACTTGATTGAGGAATCCATACAGTGGTCGGTACTTATAGTCAGATCTTCATCTACCATTTCCAGGATGTTCTTAACATCCGCTCCATCCAGTTGAGGCCAGAGTAACCACGTGCCACACCACGAATGCCATATTACTTAAACAACTGTCCACAGCTATGAACGTGTGATGGTTTGCTACTCTTCTGTTTGGAAACATTTCCATATACTGTCGTCATGCTGCTTGTGCATTGCCTTCTGATGCGCCGTTAAGGAGGTGCATATCTGCGTATTCACCGTCTGACTACGCCATCGTACCGTAAACAACGATTGCAGTCTACGGAGTATCGACAGAATGAACGTACGTAGTAAGTCTGGTACCGCCACACCACAACAACGTCATAGAGTACAACGGACCACATTGAAGTCAAGTAAACAAAGGCGTTTCCTGCCAGAATCATTTGAACACTGTAGAAAGGTGTAGAAAGCAACATCGGTCGATATGCACACCAAAGCCTGTACTGGCCCATGATGTAATGCCTACCATAACTGACATTATGTATCATAACTCGGAAATAAAGCAATTTAAGACAAAATTCGTTATCATTTTCCTCTTATTTTGATGCATACATTACACACCACAAAGTGTGTGCAGTTACGTTTGAATCACTCTACATAACACAGGTCACATTAAGAAATAATATACACTCCTGGAAATTGAAATAAGAACACCGTGAATTCATTGTCCCAGGAAGGGGAAACTTTATTGACACATTCCTGGGGTCAGATACATCACATGATCACACTGACAGAACCACAGGCACATAGACACAGGCAACAGAGCATGCACAATGTCGGCACTAGTACAGTGTATATCCACCTTTCGCAGCAATGCAGGCTGCTATTCTCCCATGGAGACGATCGTAGAGATGATGGATGTAGTCCTGTGGAACGGCTTGGCATGCCATTTCCACCTGGCGCCTCAGTTGGACCAGCGTTCGTGCTGGACGTGCAGACCGCGTGAGACGACGCTTCATCCAGTCCCAAACATGCTCAATGGGGGACAGATCCGGAGATCTTGCTGGCCAGGGTAGTTGACTTACACCTTCTAGAGCACGTTGGGTGACACGGGATACATGCGGACGTGCATTGTCCTGTCGGAACAGCACGTTCCCTTGTCGGTCTAGGAATGGTAGAACGATGGGTTCGATGACGGTTTGGATGTACCGTGCACTATTCAGTGTCCCCTCGACGATCACCAGTGGTGTACGGCCAGTGTAGGAGATCGCTCCCCACACCATGATGCCGGGTGTTGGCCCTGTGTGCCTCGGTCGTATGCAGTCCTGATTGTGGCGCTCACCTGGACGGCGCCAAACACGCATACGACCATCATTGGCACCAAGGCAGAAGCGACTCTCATCGCTGAAGACGACACGTCTCCATTCGTCCCTCCATTCACGCCTGTCGCGACACCACTGGAGGCGGGCTGCACGATGTTGGGGCGTGAGCGGAAGACGGCCTAACGGTGTGCGGGACCGTAGCCCAGCTTCATGGAGACGGTTGCGAATGGTCCTCGCCGATACCCCAGGAGCAACAGTGTCTCTAATTTGCTGGGAAGTGGCGGTGCGGTCCCCTACGGCACTGCGTAGGATCCTACAGTCTTGGCGTACATCCGTGCGTCGCTGCGGTCCGGTCCCAGGTCGACGGGCACGTGCACCTTCCGCCGACCACTGGCGACAACATCGATGTACTGTGGAGACCTCACGCCCCACGTGTTGAGCAATTCGGCGGTACGTCCACCCGGCCTCCCGCATGCCCACTATACGCCCTCGCTCAAAGTCCGTCAACTGCACATACGGTTCACGTCCACGCTGTCGCGGCATGCTACCAGTGTTAGAGACTGCGATGGAGCTCCGTATGCCACGGCAAACTGGCTGACACTGACGGCGGCGGTGCACAAATGCTGCGCAGCTAGCGCCATTCGACGGCCAACACCGCGGTTCCTGGTGTGTCCGCTGTGCCGTGCGTGTGATCATTGCTTGTACAGCCCTCTCGCAGTGTCCGGAGCAAGTATGGTGGGTCTGACACACCGGTGTCAATGTGTTCTTTTTTCCATTTCCAGGAGTGTAGTTCCTCACACACTTCAAAGTCTGGGTGCTAACAGTGTGGACACAGACATATTTCTTAGAGTATTCCGTATACATCTTTGACATCAAGTTCCGTTCATAGCTGCCTAAAATAGCATTATGTTTTACTATAACTCAGTCTTAATGCGATGAGTGAGCCTAGAATGATGCTGGCCTTTTTTGCGAGGGGGAGGGGGGCGCGGGGAATAACAATCGTTCAACTTTCGGTGCGCATTGGTAACAGCAAATTTTGTAAGAGAACATATGACATGTTGGCCTCGTTGGTATTTGATTATAGTGACGTTCTTCAGGACATGTCTTTCATACTCTCAAACAATAAGAATTTACCTCTTGAATTTCATTAATGGATTCTCCGATGGCACGCGCGTAACAATCCTCCTTACAGGAACCACTTTCTCCTTATAAGTGGAATAAAAAACGTCATTTCTCCGTATATTGTTGTGGACATTAATAAATAATATGAAGATACTAAATGATACCACTGTATCGCTGTGTAAGGGTGTGGATGACGGTCTACATAAAATATGACTACTCTGCAGTGACTCTGGTCACTGATGACACAACTTCTAAGGGGTGTTGACTGTGTATGGGCGAGTAGTGAGTAGGTGCAGAAGATATAGGCAGCCAGAACTGACAAATAATTTATTGAATTGTGTGTTCGACAGGGAAAGTTTGACAATGAAAATAGTGCAAAACTTTATTTCTGCACACGGATAAGCATTCATTTGAACTTTTGGTCTATTTAAAATACTAAACATTTATCATACCAGGACACCTGGAAAAAAGGAAAGACTTTTAAGTTTGATTTCGACAGGTAAATATCGATTCCTTCCTGAATTAAAGTGGGAAATATAACGACGTATCAGTATTTTTTCTTGTTTTCTTGTGCTAGCAAAATTACTTTTACTAAATATCATAAATTAATTATATACTGCGCCATTAATGACAAAAAAGAGTATTATTTATAAAATATGACTCCACTGTGTTTCAAAATCTGGAGGAATGCGTCTAAATTACGATGTATTTGTAATGTGATCTTTGTGGTGTCACCGCCAGACACCACACTTGCTAGGTGGTAGCCTTTAAATCGGCCGCGGTCCGTTAGTATACGTCGGACCCGCGTGTCGCCACTGTCAGTGATTGCAGACCGAGCGCCACCACACGGCAGGTCTAGAGAGACTTCCTAGCACTCGCCTCCAGTTGTACAGCCGACTTTGCTAGGAAAGGTTCACTGACAAATACGCTCTCATTTGCCGAGACGATAGTTAGCATAGCCTTCAGCTAAGTCATTTGCTACGACCTAGCAAGGCGCCATAGCATTTGATAATTAATATTGTGAAGCTTGTACAGTAACGAGAGATGTTCACCAATTGTGGATTAAAGTTAAGTATTCCAACAGCTACGTACTTTATTTGCTAGACTCAAATCCTTTAACTGTTCCAGACCTCACGCCAATCTGCGTGAGCTTAAAAGCATGCATTTCGGCCTCCTCTAGCAACACGGTGTTGGCTCTTCTGCCAACACTACAATCTTTACCATTTGTCTGTGTTTCTTCTTTTGTCACTTTCTTAGTTATCTTTCCTCCTTCTGGCCTTGGTCTGTTAAGATGCGTGAGTCATTGTAGACACATAAAAGTGCCCATAATTATTTATCTCATTCGAGTAGTGATTATTATTTTATTATTTCTAGCATTAATCTCCTTAATACGGTAATGACAAGTTCCCCAGTGGAGATGTGGGTTAGTCTTGTTGCGTGAGCGCGAATAACCGTCTTGGGCGATATTTGTTTAGCGGCCATCACACCAAGATAACTACGAATTGTAGTAATTGCATAGAACCAGCGTGTTACTTCAGTTAAAAAATGTCCCATTGTCCAATGGGAATCAAATTAGCACACCTGAGATACCCCAAATATTCATGGTCACAAAAATACAAAGCCAAGCCGGTTATTCCGAGAGAACATTTTATGTCTCACAAACTTTAATTCGTACACTTTCCGTCAAATTAACTAGCCCGGAAATAATTAGAGTGAGGTGAAGTGTATGAATAGTATTTTCAGGGGTTACAATCTTTTTAAGTTCTCATATTCTTATATTTTATTCTTATACCAATTCCTACATTTTATTCGTTTGTTTATTCTTCAGGAAGTCTTGATGATACCGATCGTAGCAACATTCGAAACACAGAAATTACGAACACCGTGACCATCACGGGAAGGCAGGTTTGCCGCAGCGACATTTCTTCGTATGAATCTCACTCAAGAAAGAAAGAAGGTATCATGCGTTGGCAATAATTTTGCGGCGGACCACGCAAAGCTCGACACTCTTCCAAAAACTGGCGCTTGTAGCTGATAACGAATCAAGATATACTACAGGAATTTCATCGAAAACAATTTCAAGTAATTTTTCCATTCATTTATTGTATTTTTTTGATACATTCACCAGACCTAAAATTAGTAGGCAAATAAGAACAACGTTATTTCTCTATGCATTCGTGTTGTAATGGTTCAAATGGCTCTGAGCACTATGGGACTCAACTGCTGAGGTCATTAGTCCCCTAGAACTTAGAACTAGTTAAACCTAACTAACCTAAGGACATCACACACATCCATGCCCGAGGCAGGATTCGAACCTGCGACCGTAGCGGTCTCGCGGTTCCAGACTGCAGCGCCAGAACCGCGCGGCCACTTCGGCCGGCGTGTTGTAATCTTCTACGGCTATGCGTGGGTCGCGACGCTAGCCACTGTGCCAGCGCCTCGGTTGAATTATTTATTTGCTAAAATGCAGGTAAAGTACCTCGAAACTCTTCACCGTTTTCGTAGAAACAGTCGAATATTTACGGATAAGGCGAGACACGTGTTCGCTTATTTTCACTCCTTTTCCACTGAGCGAAGTTTTTGGGAAATCGAGTTATGGTACTTGACGTGTGCCTCTCATGAGTTTCGTTGCCACAACCAGTTTGCAGAAAACTGGGACAAGTGATTGAAAAAACAAAGACCTAAAATCCAGGGAAAACGTAAATTAATTAATCTTTAAATGAATGAGTTTACTAAACTTTAATTTGAAAAGTTGATACAGTGGTACAATTATATGGGGAAGTAATTTACCATTCCTTTAAAGTTGGTAAAAATTGTTGTGTATAACGTTATAACAAAATTTCTAGTTTTATTAATTTTTTTTGAGTTGTGGATGCGACTGTATTCAACATACAGTAAGTTTGAATAATACAGCTTTAAGTAAAAAAAAGATGTTCTTTTTAAATCGCACAATACATTTCGGACGTTGTAAGTCCATCAACAAGTACACATCGCTTAACACATTATTTACTGCTGCTCTTGAGCGTGTTAACGCAAAGTGTACGTTCCTGTTGTGATGCGGTTACATTTTAAATTTCGAAATCCACGAATCAAACATCGGAAAACAAGCTGAAAAACAGTGAAAAACTTTTTCAAAAATCCAAAGGAACATTTCTAATAATGCTATGTTAGCAAACGTCTATTTATCCCATTCGTAATCGCACATCACGTCACTCAAGGTGTACGTTTGTTTGCACACTCAAGACACTTCACATAGTCATTATGACATTAAACTACCACACATGTAGATTTTTGTGTAGCGCCTGATATCATCGTTATAAAATAATTTGACACATGTAAGGTACCAGTTTTAAAATAAATCTTAACATTATTAAAATGACTATGGCAAGTGAAATCCGCATGTTCCCTTAACATGGATTCAGTCTTTGTGATTTTGTAGAAGTATGTTTCATGCCGTTCTAACAGCTGCAGAGTCTTACCATTGATTTCGTTGTGTAATAATACCAAATTGTTTTCTGTTTTTTTTGGGGGGTGGGGGGGGCGGGGTGTTGTGCCTTGCTGAGCAAGTGGATTTTCCAAAAGGAATTCATTTGTTCTAGGAAACAAGCTTTAAAACTTCTGCCTGTTTTCACGACATATTAGGCAGGACAACCTGTGGTGTCACCGCCAGACACCACACTTGCTAGGTGGTAGCCTTTAAATCGGCCGCGGTCCGTTAGTATACGTCGGACCCGCGTGTCGCCACTGTCAGTGATTGCAGACTGAGCGCCGCCACACGGCAGGTCTAGAGAGACTTCCTAGCACTCGCCCCAGTTGTACAGCCGACTTTGCTAGCGATGGTTCACTGACAAATTACGCTCTCATTTGCCGAGACGATAGTTAGCATAGCATTCAGCTAAGTCATTTGCTACGACCTAGCAAGGCGCCATTATCAACTGCTATTTATCTTTTGATGCCTGTACCGTCAGACCGATGTTCACCAATTATGGATTAAAGTTAAGTATTCCAGCAGCTCCGGACTTTATTTACTAGACTCAATTCCTTTAACTGTTCCAGACCTTACGCCAGCCTGCGTGAGCTTAAACGCGTGCCTTTCGGCTTCCTCTCATAGTGACTTGGCTGTCTTGCCAAGTCACAACACAACCGAAGCATGATATTTTATGTACTTCACTGTTGTTGAAATTTGAGAATCTCCCTTCATGCTGTGGACTAATGAAAGTACTAAATTATTCTTAGTGAAGAATGCAATCGTTATATTCGTTTTTTAAATAAGTTAGCAATTTTTTGTGGAATGGGGCCTTGGTATGGAATAAACTGAACTAAATTACGTCCGAACAGGCCTTGAAAGGCCCAACGGTACCGACTGGCCGCCGTATCATCCTCAGCCCACAGGCGTCACTGGATGTGAATATGGAGGGGCATGTGGTCAGCACACCGCTCTCCCGGCCGTATGTCAGTTTACGAGACCGGAGCCGCTCCTTCTCAATCTAGTAGCTCCTCAGTGTGTCTCACAAGGGCTGAATGCAGCCCGCTTGACAACAGCGCTCGGCAGACCGGATGGTCACCCATCCAAGTGCTAGCTCAGTCCGACAGCGCTTATCTTCGGTGATCTGACGGGATCCGGTGTTAACACTGCGGCAAGGCTGTTGGCCTAGGTATGGAATGCTAGCAAATAATTTCTCTTCTTTATTGGTCTGGCAATGTGTTGTATTATTTTTGTGTATCTGAGTGCATAAATTTTCTTTTTTTCAGGATAACATTCAGTCATAATTGCAAATAAATTTTTTATGCTTCATTGGTTTCGAATAATTAATTGGTCATCTTCAGGAGCTTAGTATAATCACACGGATTGAGATCTACTGACGCGGGAGACTAAGCATGATGGACGTGCTGGCTCAGCACGCGATCCACACCAAGCTTTGTGCGCAAGAGACCCTCCTCACATGTAGATTGGGGCGGAGTGCCATCCTGCATACAAGTCGGGCCTTCCAACAGGTGTTCATCAGACAGGCTAGGGATGATGCCATTCTGTAACATATCGGCGTACCTCGCACCCGTCACGCTGACAGTTTGAGAAGCAGCACCCAGCATTTCCTCGAAGAGAAAGAGTCCGATCACGATTGATGTGGTAGATCCACACCACACCGTGACTTCATCGTCATGAAATGTGGTTTACACGACAGTTCTGGGATTTTCGGCAGGCCAAATTCTGCAGTTGTGGGTGTTGACAGATCCTCGTAGTGTGAAATGGGCACCGTCGATCCACGACACTTTAGACAACCGATCATTATCTTACCCCATTTTTTGAAGTTCCTTCACCGCAAATGCTCTCCGCGTCAAAAAATCTGTGGCTAACAATTCACAATGACGCTTGATTTTGTACGGATAGCTTTGGAGGGTACGCCTTAGTGGTCTCCAAACAGAAGCGCGTGGAATGCACGTGCGACGTGCGACTTTACAAGCGCTGACTTCACCGTGCGGAAATAACCCGCTGAAGTCTCTACTTCTTTCTGAACTGTGCGAGCCGCAGTAGCACTTGTGTCTAGTCGCCCATTGCTAAACATACGAGGCATCGAACTTCGTGATCATTTTTTTCACAGCGACACTTGTCACGGGACCCTTACTCGTTCGAATAGCACTCTTATGGCAATAGGCTCGTAAAGCTGCAGTAGCGGATTCTCCTTTCTAATACTAAAATCAACATGCCGCTATAGCTGGCGCATCTGACTCCATCTCTCACTTGAGATCATTTTATAACGATTCTCACTGACGTGTTGCTACCCAGCGCCATCTGTTTGCGCTATTGTTTCGTTTCAAACTTGGCACACATGCCTGAAATGACATGGGGTTTTATTCCGTAAATCAGTGCATTTTCAAAAGTTAACGGCCGGCCGCTGTGGCCGAGCGGTTCTAGGCGCTTCCGTCCGGAACCACGATGCTGCTACGGTCGTAGGTTCGAATCCTGCTTCGGGCATGGATTTGTGTGAGATCCTTAGGTTAGTTACGTTTAAGTAGTTCTAAGTCTAGGGGACTGATGACCTCAGATGTTAAGTCCCATACCGCTTAGAGCCATTTGAACCATCAAAAGTTAACTTCTTTGTCACTCTGTATGTATGCTGTTCTATGACGCTGTACAAAGCGCCTCAAATCGCCTGACAGTAGCACAAACGGAAAACGTATTGAACCTAACTGTTTAACACGATCCAGAAAGTGTACATTTAATTTAAATTTTTGATCACCTAACGGAAAATATACAATTTAATCTCTTATTTATTAGCTTATAACCGTTCACAATATTTTAAATTGTAGTTTTATCATTGACGTACATAATTGTGCATAACTGTCTCTTTTTTGCGTTAGTGAAGAAAAAAATTTGCAGAGAATTACTGAATAGCGCTTTTAGAAACACAGCGATTCTTCTGTATATGTTCGTCTGTTTGGATTTTTTTTTAGCAATACTTTCAATATGTTCGATTTGTACCTGGGAGAGGAGAAAAAATTATTTTTCATTGTAGCTGCTACCACCATCGGTTCATATTCAAATCCTAACGTACCCAGTGCTCTCCTTCTGATAATGAACTCTAATTCCCGTTGCATAACATTTAGAAAGAATAAAACGTGCCTTTTATAGTAGTTATTTCTTACTGTTAGCTTCGATACAACTCGCACTTCTTTCGTGATTATTCAGCGAAATTCACTGCAGTAGACGACAGTAAATGTAAGAATACGTCAAAGAGACGATTGTGGCATGAAAGATATGTGGAACACTCTCACAGGCTGGTATCTGATCGCTACCAGTATGCAGGTAATTGAAACTGGTGTACAGGATGCATTCTTGTGTGAATGAGCCGTCGTGATTGGCATCGACACAGAAATAATATCACGAGAAGAGTACTGATCACGCCCGAAACAGACAACAAATGTAGACCTAGAGCGTACACAGAGAGTGGATAGGATTCCGCGCATAACAGCAAACGGGTCGGTAGGTATTCCTCCATTAGACAGCAGCGGCGCTCGATGAGGCATGACTGATCCAACGATACCTGCTTTACTGTGGAGAACGCACGATAATCGCCAACCTCATCTGTACAGAACATTCCTTTTTTTAGAATCGTTTAATATTACGTTTTTCGATAAACGTTGTATTTTTTTTAACGAAGTCGTTACGGCCGTCTCTTATTCCTACGTGTTATCAAAGACACATTACGGGGAAAGTTGCGATTATTTAAACGTAGTTTAATATTTTACATAGTTAAAACGCCGTGTGGTGATGTTTCTCTCTCTCTCTCTCTGTATTCCCCCCCCCCCCTCCCGCTCTTTCTCTCTCGCGTGTGTTGTGTGTGTGTGTGTGTGTGTGTGTGTGTGTGTGTGTGGGTGGGTGGGTGGGTGGGTGGGTGGTTGGGTGGGTCGGTGGGTGTGAGTGTGGGTGTAGGTGTAGGTGGTCAATTTATTTTATTCCTGTTTTGGTTTTGTTTCACTGTAGCCGAGAATGCGGCGGAGGAAACATTTAATACTATCTTCTGCGTTAAGTATTCAGAGTATAGCAATACTGCTTACTTATATGCAGCAACATTTACGATGTGCATTCATATGTCACAGCAAACGAAGACTGCATTCCAAATAGACAGTTGCATGAACACATTTGTTCTTTCTAAAGATCCTGTTCACTTACCTACTTAGGATTTACATTAATTGAGGAGCGCCGGAACAAAAACTGATACATCTGCATTTGCTGTTAATACAGAAAGTAACAAATAGTGATCTCTAAATGGCTCCAAAAGCTATAAAAAGAAGAAACTCACCATAAAACACTTGATGTCGCGTTGTGCTGAAACTTATTTTGTGGCACCACGTATTATTACTCCAGTATCTCCCCCCTACAGCTCAAACACGCGAATACAGCAAAAGTGGATATATCGGGTTTTGTTCCGGCGCTCCTCAATTGGAATTGAAATGTTCAATTCCTTAGTACTATTTTTAGTTACACTATATTAACAGTGAAATATGGATTATTTGTTTCTAAGATGCGTCTGCAAGACCATTAACAAAACCTTACATAAATAAAAAAAATGAAGATGAAGTTGCACACCTAAATTAAACTGCACTTGATAATGTATAGGCTTATCAGGATAAGTTGAAAATAATCTAAAGAAAGTTTCCAAACCTGAAAATAAACCACTGGGGGCAGAGATATGTTTACGGCCAACTGAACTTACTTTGATGCCCACGTGGGCATCACCTACAATAAACTCAGATATTAAACACTTCATCCAAAACTCAACTGGTATCTTGTTCATACTTGAACCCCGAAAATTATACGCGTTGCTGTAGGAAAGATTGAAAAGGCTGATGTAGTGGTTAAGAAGCTCTACTGGTGTACCACAGGAGAGAGGATCAAATTCCCGTCCGGCGATCGTAAACCAGTTGTCCCTAAAAGGCAAGGAATTTTTGGGGGTTTTGTGAATCAGAGACTCAGTGGACACTGTGTATTAAACGGAACTAAAAGCGACAACCTAACGCATGTAGGGGATCTGTAACTTCATTTCATTTCGTTCGTCACATCTCCCCAACCTTATAAAACCATGCAGCAACCGCATAATCAAGATGAAGAACACAAAAGGGGTTACGTTCTCTGGGTCTACGAGCAGAGTTCTAAACAAATAAAAGTTTGTAGCAGTAATACACGTATGTGTTAATTAATCGAAGAGCTTTGAATTTCAAATTATTTTTTTAGTGTGTTCCAGGAATACAAAAAAAAGATGGACCTTACACAGAATTAAACATAATTGCTGAATTTTACCACTCATTAGAGACTTTTTTCATTTTACACGACTTTAATGGATTTCGTCTTAGACTTTCTGTCGATTAAGCTACAGAAAATGCAGTTCTTGACTACAGGTACCTCTACCGCAATGAGTTTCAACTTGAATGAAAGATATGTTACGACGTTTGAAATTTTTTGAAGTTATGAAGTTAGTACACAAATTTTCTGTAGATTCTTCAATTTTATCCATTAGACTAAAGTTTGAATAGGGTATCTCCTGGGATACATGTGAGAATCAAGGAAAATCCGCGGGAATGGTAAGACACAAAACAATATCTCATAGGCAAAGTAAATGTCACAAAGTGAGCCATGGAGAGCGGTAAGCATATAGGTTGAGTCCAGCTTACTTTCCTGATCCCCTACTCAACTACTAAACGCGCTGTGATATTAGAAAAAGGTTAGTGGCTCAAATGGCTCTGATCACTATGGGACTTAACTCCTGAGGTCATCAGTCCCCTAGAACTTAGAACTACTTAAACCTATCTAACCTAAGGACATAACACACATCCATGCCCGAGGCAGGATTCGAACCTGCCACCGTAGCGGTCGCGCGGTTCCAGACTGAAGCGCTTAGAACCGCTCGGCTACTCCGGCCGGCAAAGGTTAGTGAAAAGTATTTTATTATACTCAATTAAATACTAAGCAACAAAATGAGGTAATAACTATGACCACGCGAAAACACTCAGATCACTCCATTTAGTATCTGTTGTATTCCATTTATCGAGTGGATTAAATGCGTAAAGGAACAGTAAAATATAAATTTCCGTTCTCACTGACCTTATTTTAGATTATTGGTAGACTCTCACCTAGAAAATATGGAGTGAAATGATAAATATGTTTGTAAATCTGTTGAGGATCATAGCACAGGAAAGTGCCCTACACTTCCAGAATAAAATGTTCACTCTGCAATGGAGTATTCGCTGTTATGCAAGACTCTGGCAGCTTAAAACTGTATTCCGGTCCGAGACTCGAACTCGTGACCTTTGACCTTTACAGGCAAGTGGTCTTCCCGAATGAGCTACCCAAGCACGACTCATGTCCGCTCCCCGCAGTTTTACTTCCGCCAGTACCTCATCTGCCACGTTCCAGGAGCTCTCCCGCGGACCTTGCGAGACTAGCACTTCTGGAAGTGTGAGGACGGATCGTGAGGTGCGCTTGAGTAGCTCAGTCTGAAGAGCACTTGCCGGCGAACGGCAAAGATACCGAGTTCAATCTCGATCCAGCATTCAGTTTTAATCTCCCAGTCAGTTTCATAACAGCGCACACTGCGCTGCAGAGTGAAAAGTTCATTGTGGAATCATCCCCAGACTTTGGCTAAGTCATGTCTCCGCAATATCCTTTCTTCCAGAAGCGCTACTCTTGCAAGGTCCGCGGCACACTTTCTGTGAAGGTTAGAAGGTAGGAGACTTGGTACTGCTGGAAGTAAAGCTAAGAGGACGGGTCGTGAGTCGTGGTATGGTAGCTCAGTCAGAAGATCACTTTCCCGCTAAAGGCAAAAGTCCCAAGTTCGAGTGTCGATCCGACACACAGTTTTAATTTGCCAGGAAATTTCGTAACAGCACACACTGCACTGCAGAGTGAAAATTCCATTCTGGAAACATACCCCAGGCTGCGACTAAGCCATGTCTCCACAATATCCCTTCTTCCAGAGCTGCTAGGCCTGCGAGGTTCGCGGGACAGTTTCTGTGAAGTATGGAAGGTAGGAGAGGAGGTATTGACGGAAGTAAAGTTGTGACGCCGGTCATTATTCGTATTTGTATCTCTGTCGGAAGAGCACTTGCCCGTCAAAAGCAAAGGATCCGACTTCTGGTCTCGGACAGACACACAGTTTTAATCTGGCAGGAAGTTTCATATCAGCGCACGCTCCATTGCAAAATGAAAATTTCATTCTGGAAACATTCCTGAGGCTGTGGCTAAGCCACGTCTGTACAATATCCTTTCTTCCAGAAGTGATCGTCTTGCAAGATGTGCAGGACAGTTTCGATGAAGTTTGGAAGGTAGGAGACGAGGTACTGGCGGAAATAAAGCTGCGAGCAGGGGTCGTGAGTAGTGCTTGGGAAGCTCAGCTTGGGAGTCTGGCTTAGCGGCCGCCCGTAGTGGACGTGTCGTACTTGTGATGTCGTGTTCGTTTACTTTTCGACGTAGCCTGCGTGCGGGCTTCGCGCACTGAGATCGTGGCACGTAAGTTGAGGAAATCGACATTACGTTTATACTTACGCCCGAAATGTGCACGACCCAAAACCTTAAATGTGGAACGTTTCCTCCGAGAGGAGGCGAACATCCAGCCATCGGAACCTCTGGGTATTCACCTTTCGCTTCTCAGCAACGCCCTTTACATTAAAACGATCGATAACGGTAACGTCGGCGTGCTCAAAGTCGAACATGTGGGATTAGGCGTTCGACTATTCGCGTGTTCGAACTGCCATTCGAGGTAGCTGCAGAGGACATCATAGCGGCTTTCCGGCCATACGGCTCTGTTCGTGATCATAATGCAGAAAGTTAAGCCCACTTCCACACATACCCTGTTCTTAACGGAGTGCGTCAGATCATAACTGATCTGCACAGTCACGTTTCGTCTTATCTGACCATCAGCGGATGTCGGGCCGTAATCGTGTACGACTCACAAATGGTTCAAATGGCTCTGAGCACTATGGGACTCAACTGCTGTGGTCATCAGTCCCCTAGAACTTAGAACTACTTAAACCTAACTAACCTAAGGACATCACACACACCCATGCCCGAGGCAGGATTCGAACCTGCGACCGTAGCAGCAGCGCGGTTCCGGACCGGAGCGCCTAGAACCGCAAGGCCACCGCGGCCGGCTACGACTCACAGATGCGTACTTGTTCTGGGTGCGGAAAAGTGGGATACATCAGATCTGAATGTCTGCAGCGACGGATAACGCATTAGCCAACTGGAGGCGTAGTACTTCCCTCGTCGTCTACAGAACTTTCGGTCACATATGCGACGGCGCCTAAGTTGCCACCGGCAGCCCGGGGGCTCTCGCAATCAAGTGATCAGCTGATGGATAGTGTTACGCTCTTGCTTTCCGAGCCGGTTGCGGACGAGGTGACTGACGATGTGACTTCCGCCATGTCCTCAGTTCAGTGGTTGCTGCGGCTGCGCCCGTGGCCGACGCTCATGTCGAACAGGACTCCTCGGTCGACTCTGTGGTTGTCCCGACGGCGGCCTTGCTGCCTGACCGGCGAGACTCCCTCCCGTCTCCGGACACGAAGGGCCGTTGTGTGAACAGTGCTCCCCTAAACGGCGCAAAAGGAGGAGCCGTACTACGTCGGAAAGGGATTCTTCGCCCTGTCCAAATGATACGCTACCTGTTGAGGAAATCAACGTTTCGACGTCGGAATCCGTGAACGACGGCGTCGTCAGTGCGTCTGTGGAACGGTGGCCCTCAGTGGAGTGGCTCTCGTATCGCCGAATCGGAATGTTCTGCTTCTGAAGTTCCTACCGAAGAAGGAACGATGCCAGCCGATCTGGCAGTGTCAGCAGCCGTTGAACATATGGATACAACGGGGACGGCGTCACCACGGGCGCGGAGCGAGGAGTTTGAAGAAACATCAGATCCCGTACAGGGGAGGCAACCTGCTCATGTCGACTTCTGCGCCGTGCGAGGTGCGCCGGCAGCCCCTCCTGCCGGATGCCCCCGCATATTCACAACAGTGACCTGCAGTTCCCCACCACGGTAGGGCACAGCTCCACGCATACCGTATAGCGACACTGAATGTCAACGGCGTCCGCGCGCCTGTCAAGATACATCTTTTGAAAGAAATGGTATGGGCTTCGGAACTAGATATCGCATTGTTATGGGGCAGCGCTACCCCGGATAGCAGGATATGCCTTCTATGCCTCTCAAGGCGATCACATTGGCCGCGTGGTGGCGGTCTATACACGCGAAGGCATCCTAATTGAGGACATCACGTATTCCCCGTCTGCCAGGGGTATGCCCCACACGGGCATGATGGCAAACACGAAACGTCTACTGCCATCTCTGTAAAGGGTTAGTTTTCACTAAAGTGTGGTCTAGTAGGATGTGGGTACTGCGATATTTGCGTACGTCTGGTTAAGGTTAACCATTAATACGCGCTCATCTGGAGATAGATTGAGTCGAAAGTTGAACGGAGGGTAGTGGTTTGAAGGGCAGAGGAAAAAAAGTGCCAAGGCAAGAGCCGAGGGAAAAAAAGTCTGCGATAGTTGCGTCGGGTTGTAAGAGAAGTAGCGGTTTTCTTGCTGCCTGCGACAGGTCATGCAAAGGTAGGCTTTGTTAGTAGTGGGTATCATGCAGGTCGATACCTTTGTCGTTGTGCGGTGGTGTTACTCGGCGGCTGCCGCTGGATACCGGTGTTGGTTTCTAGGTCAGCGTCAGCATACCTGTAACAGTTAGGTTCATCATCGTTTTGTGTCCGATAGATCACATTCCAGATTCACAGTGTAGGGTAATGGCGGTTGCGGTTTGTTTGTGTGTCAGTGTGTGAACTTGTCGGTTTCCCTGCTGTAGCCTGTTATTTGGCTTTAATAGCAGCTGGCATATCCAGCCAACGTTGCTGTTAGGCAGGGGTTTGCCGATGTTGTCGCAGGTTGATGTATGTTAGCTTGCCGTAGGTGGTTATGCCCTAGCTTATGCTTCCATCTATGGTTGTGATCATTGTTTTCCACAGTAAGGATGAAAGGATTTTTCTAGTGTCTCAAGTTCCTCTACAGTCGTGTAGCGTGTTTTTGAGTACTTCCTTGAGGGTTTCAAGGCGGTATTCATTGTGAAGAGCCACGGTGCGTGTGTAGCGTGCAGCGTTACTAAAGATGCGTAGCACTTCGCTCTGTATGATCTGCAGGCGGCGCAGGCGTATAGGAGATAGGAGCTGCGTATCCCCAAACGGGAGCTAAATATGTCATCAGAGGTCTAATCAGTGTCATATATATGGACCTCGACACCCTCCTATACAGTGCACTTTCCCTATTGAGCATTGGGTAGAGTTGTTTGAAACTCGTGTGCACTCTGTTCGCAACGTATTCAATGTAGCCCCCCATGTTTAAGTTTCCAGTCCTGCTAGACAGCGAGATATCTGACTTCCTCTCGGAAACGTATTGGGAGTGCGTGTAATGTTACCTGTCGACAGTGTTGATGTTTGCGCAGTGGCTTCGGTCTGCATGTGAACAGAACTGTTTCGCACTTGTCAACGTTTAATTTAATACGCCATCATTCCAACCAATGCTCGGCAGTTCTGAGTGCGTGTTTATTCGTGAATTTGTGTTCGACGGTTGCCAATCTTGCGCAAGGATGGCTGTGTCATCCGCGTAAATAGCCAACGTCGTGTTTTGTGGTGCTGGAAAGAGTCATTAATGTACAGGTTGGACAAGATGGGGCCCAGGTTGCTTCCCTGGGGTACTCCAGCTTGGATACCTTGTTGTGTCGATTGTTTGCCCTACACGTCTGTGTTAAAACATCTGTTCGTGAGATATGAGCGTATGAGACGTACGAGTCCGTCGGGGAAACCAGCATCGCATAGTTTGCGTATAAGGCCGTTGTGCCAGGCACGGTCGAAAGCTTTTTCGATGTCCAGGAACGCGGTCCCTGTGGCTTTGTTCGTGCTGTAGCCGTGTGTTATGTGTTCGACTACACGGAGGAGTTGTGTTGTTGAGTGGTGATTCCTAAAGCCGAATTGCTCCGGTCTTCGGGTGTCATTGGCGATGCAGTGGCTAGTGATGCGTTGAAGTAATACCTTCTCAACAATCTTGCTGAACGAGCACAGCAAACTGATGGGTCGGTAATTTTGTGGGAGGGAGTGGTCTTTTCCTGGGTTCCTGAGCATCAGGACCTTGGCCGCCTTCCAAAAGTCAGGGAAGTATTGGTGTTTTAAGATGGCATTCGTCATGTGTGTAAGGTATTCCGCGGCTCTGTCCTTGAACTCCTGGCGAATGCCATCGGGCCCAGAGGCTTTCCTAGCACTGGTATGCTTGATAGCCCACGTAATTTCGTTTGTACTGGTACGTCTGCTTGTTCGTTTGGGCTACAAGTCGTGTAACCTCCTGGTCTGTTTCAAGTGGGAATACTGTATCTGAAGCCAGATTCGGCATGAAAGACGCTGCAAGTGTTGCGGACATAAGCTCTGCTTTCTCCTTCAAAAATGTTCAAATATGTGTGAATTCCTAAGGGCCCAAACTGCTCAGGTCATCGGTTCCTAGACTTACACACTACTTAAACTGACTTATGCTAAGCGCAACACACACACCCATACCCGAGGGAGGACTCGAACCTCCGGCGGGCGGAGCCGCACAATCCGTGACATGGCGCCCCATACCGCGCGGCCACTCCGGGCGGCCCTTCTCCTACGCGGGGTAGGCTGGGCCGTCTGGTTCCTGTCGAGTGGGAATGTAACGTTTCTCCCTGGTGAAGTGTCTGGCTAGCTTCCACACGCCGGAACGTCTGGTATCTACCCCTGCGAGTTTCTGCCCCCACTGTTCGTTTCGAAATTTTTGTTTTTTGTTCGGTACTATAGCCTGGAGTCTGATGACATGCAGTTTATAGAACGGGCGCCTGATACGCTACCAGTATTTCCTGAGGCGATTCCACATTGAGATAAGGCCCAAGATTTCCTGGGTCAGGGCCGTCGAGTGTTGTTTTTGAAGTGTTGGCAGAAGAGCCAACACTGTGTTGCTAGAGGAGGCCGAAATGCACGCGTTTAATTACACGCTGACTGGCGTGAGGTCTGGAACATTACAAGGAAATGAATAGCAGCAAATAAAGTAAGTAGTTGATATAATACTTAACTTTAATCCACAATTGTAGAACATCTCTCGTTACTGTACAAGCTTCACCATATCAATTATGAAATGCTATGGCGCCTTGCTAGGTCGTAGCAAATGACGTAGCTGAAGGCTATGCTAACTATCGTCTCGGCAAATGAGAGCGTAGTTGTCAGTGATCCATCTCTGGCTAAGTCGGCTGTACAACTGGGGCAAGTGCCAGTACGTCTCTAGACCTGCCGTGTGGTGGCGCTCGGTCTGCTATCACTGACAGTGGCGACACGCGGGTCCGACGTATACTAATGGACCGCGGCCGATTTAAAGGCTACCACCTAGCAAGTGTGGTGTGTCTGGCGGTGACACCACAGCTTTGGTGTTGTACGTGGAATGGCGTCAGTTATCGCGTCTTGGACAGCAGTAGTAAGAGCCGCCATCGCCTCATCTATTTTTTGTGTGTTGTTAATTTCGTGGGTGTCCGGAATACGACTATCAAGCGTTTCTTTCAACAGGGTGCAATTCGCACGCTTGTAGTTCAGTATTCTGCGTGGTTCTGTGCCCTGCAGTGTTTCTTCCGGGTATAGTATTACAGGTATGTGGTCTGAGTCCAGATCGTTTTCAACCATAAGGTTGAGTGTGCATGTCATGCCCTTGGACCCAGTCGGGCCTGTACAGGCACGTACGTGCAAACGTCCGGCCCAAGTATACTGTACTTTCGCCCTAGTGAATGTCCGTACAGTTTCATGCAGTTGGAGGTACGTATGCGTGAGCTCCAGTCGGGGAGTTTTGCGTTTAGATCTCCTGCGGAGATTACGCGCGTTGCTATGTTGATAACTGTGCTGATATCGCGTGCTCCTATGTTTTTAGGAGGGTTGTACAGCGATACCAGTGCGGTGTTGGCTCCGTTGAACTTGACCCTGAGGGCCGTGGCCTCTAGTCTCTCAAGAGCTCGATGTTTGTGTGTCCTATATCTTTGTGTATGATGATGGCTATGCCGCCCCCCTCCCTGACTTTCGCTCGGTCGGTACGACAAACGCAATAACCTGGGACGTAAAGCTGTTTGTGAGGCGTAAGCAGTGTTTCGTTCACTACGGCGATTCGGATACCCTTTCGCTCCATGAACGCAATCATTTCGGCTCTTTTGTTTGCGATGCCGTTGGCATTACAAAACAGGATCTGTGAGTTTGTGTTGGCGTTTACGTTTCGTGGCTGGTGTGGCGTGTTATCCATGCAGTCCGCGACCTCAGGGGGTAGTGTGGTGTTGTTATTTGCGTTGTGTGGTGCATCCGGTGCGGGTGTTGTGTTGGGTGTTGTATGTCTTGGCTGTATGCCTGTTGCTGGGGATGTTTGTTGTGTGTGTGTGCAGCTCTGAGGTCCCACTGACCGCCCTGCGCTGCTGCGGGCGCCAGTTACCGCTCCAGCGAAGGATATTCCACTTCTTACTGAGCGCGGGGCCGCTTTCGGAGCTGTGATGGCGGTAGGTTTTGCTTATTTGGCTATTTTGCGCCTCAGAGCCTCCTTGTACGCAATGGACCCCCTGTAGTTGGCCGGATGGACCGCACCACAGTTGACGTATTTGCTTGGTGCTGTATTGGGGAGTTCGCCCTGTTGGGTCGTGTGACCACCAGCGCATTTTCGGCAGCGGGGACTGAGACCGCATCGGACACCCGCACGTGCAAAGCGCTGGCAGTTGTGGCATTGTTGTGGAGTGTGCGGCGTGTTGTAAACCTCTACATTGACGATCATGTGAAGAAATAATTTCAACTTCGGCTGGTCGCGTGATATGGCCGTGTCGCCAGCTCCACCATGTAGTTATGTGATGGTCTCACTGTGCCGAACTCAGTCATTCGATATACACGAATGCATTCCCACCCAAGGGTGGTGAGTTCCTCGTGTATTCTCTCGATCGAGGTTCGACAGTCTGCCACCTTGATCACGTACTGCTGGGTCTTTTCTAAGACTGTCCTGTACGTGAAGTGTTCTACCTTTCTTTCTTTTAGAAAGTTCAGCAGATTCGTATAATCTGACTTGTTCGCCACGTACAGTGTGGCGTGGTCCCCAGTGAGTTTAGAGTAGTAATTTGTGGGGTTGTGCTTGTTATTAAACTCTTTGTTTAAGAGACTAAGGTCTTCGTAGTTGTGTACGATGACTTGTGGGAAGCCAGCCGAGGACTTGTTTGGATTCTGCGTACGCTACGGTCGCAGGTTCGAATCCTGCCTCGGGCATGGATGTGTGAGATGTCCTTAGGTTAGTTAGGTTTAAGTAGTTCTAAGTTCTAGGGGACTGATGACCTCCGAAGTTAAGTCCCATAGTGCTCAGAGCCATTTGAACCATTTGATTCTGCGTAGCTGCTTGTGTCTTTGAGTGTGCTGCAGTCGCAGTGTTGTTTGTGTTGTTCCCTGTGTTGCTGGTGGTGCTATTTTGCGTTGTCGGGGTTGGCAGGAGCACTCGCGGTTACCTCGTGAATTTGTGTGCTCACTTGTTTGGTTGTCTTTACCGGGTTTGTGTCGCTGACCGACCTGCTGCCACGACCCATCTTCAGTGTTGTTTGTACGAGGGTTGGAGCTTTAATAGTGGCAGCTATTTATTTACAGCTCGTACAAAATAGATACGTGTTTCAAAGTTTTTCTGACCTTCAAAGTGCCGGCCGTTGTGGCCGAGCGGTCCTAGGCGCTTCAATCTGGAACCGCGCGACCGTTCCGGACACAGGCTCGAATCATGCCTCGGGCATGGATGTGTGTGATATCCTTAAGTTAGTTAGGTTTAAGTAGTTCTAAGTTCTAGGGGACTTATGACCTCAGAAGTTAAGTCCCATGGTGCTCAGAGCCATTTCAATTTTGACTTTCAAAGTAGTCACCATCATCGTGTATAACCCTTTACCAGCGATGTGGAAGTCGTAGGATACTCTTAACAGTGCCAGTTGTGTTGACATTTCGAGAGGCGCGGTTTATTGCCCGACGAATTTGTAGCAGTTCTGAAGCAAATGCCGTAAAGTGTTTCCTTCAGTTTAGAAATCGAGTTGAACTTACGAGGGCTTAAGTCAGGGGAGTGCAGTAGGTGGTTTATCACTTATCAGCCCCATCAGTCAAATAAATGAGTAACAGCTTGCACCGTAGGTGCTTGAGCATTGTCCTGCAAAATGATGGCCAGGTCCTGCAGAAAGTGTCATCACTTCTGTGTCTAAGCTGGTAGTAGGTTATTTTCCAAAAATGAACGGCATAGAGACCGTAGATTTTGACAGCGCGTTTGACAGGGTGCGCCATGGCTTCCGTGCCCCGTTCTCGAGTGTCATTCGGCGGCTCTTTAGCAGCGCGTGTTCCTTGGTCCAGGTCAGTGGGCGCGTGGCGGGTTCGATAGCGATTCAACGGCCGGTCCGACAACGCTGCCCACGTCCATACCTTTATGCTGGAGCCGCTCGTAGGCCTGCTGACGACGCACTTGTCTGGACTCTCCTTACACCTTCCGACGTCGTGCATAAGCAGATGACCTCCTGCTGCTGGTTCGTTCTCGGGAGGAAGTCGCACGGATCCTCGACACCATCACGGATCATGGAAGAGTGGCTGGAAGTGTGACGAATATGCGCAAATCCGCGGGGCTGTATATGGGCCACAGGCTACACCCGGAAGATCTGGCACCCCTGCCCTGTGTCCGACATCTCCGCTAACTTGGGATCACCTTTAAGTCGTCAACGTGCCGTACTGCGGCAGTCAACTTACGTCAAGTTTTGAGAATTACCCGCATGATGATCAGTCACAGCTCCCTACGCCGCCTCGATCCTTTGAAGCGTGTTGCCTACACGAACGCCTACATAGCATCGAGAATGGTTCATTTTGCGCAGTTTCTACCGCTGCCGATTACGATAGGACGTTGTTTTCGAGCGGCATTCAGATATTTTCTGACGGCTGGTTCAGTCTTCATTGTACGCTGTGACACATTCACTCGCCCCCCGCGTCTTATGAGAGTCCGCAGCACTTTACATGGCCACGGTGCATAAACAATGGCGCAGTGTCGAGGCCTCCATTAAGCACCATTTGCTTGCCGTTCTTGTTCCAGTATCCCTGTCCCCGTCGGTCCCTGTCGGTAACCGCTCAGCACGCTTTTGCACACATCGCGGCCGTCACTGTGGAACTAAGTTATGCTTGCGCTGAACTCGTTTTCCTGCGTGGTGTCGCCTGTAACGCCGTAAAACACAGGTCCCCGTTGTTGCGGTGGTCTGTGATATGGTGCCACATTCATCACAGCTTCTTTCCGACGCATATCAGATCGACTTGGTATTATGCGACCTGTGGGAGGAAGCCCAACTAATCAGCGGCTTCATGCCATCCGACTGGCGGACTCTCCCCTCTGCGCCGTCTGTCATAGTGTCGACGATGATCAGCGAATTATCCTGCAAAGAAAGACCTGCACTGAGGTGACAAGAGTCATGAGATAGTGATATGCACATATATAGATGGCGGCAGTAACGCACAAACAAGGTATAAAAGGGTAGTGAATTGGCGGAGCTGTCATTTGTGAATAGGTTTTCGACCTCATTACAGCCACATAACGGGAATTATCAGACTTTGAACACGGGATGTTAGTTGGAGCTATACGCATGGGGAAGTCAATTTCGGAAATCGTTAGGGAATTCAATATTCGGAGATTCATAGAGTCAAGAGTGTGCCGAGAATACTAAATTTGAGGCATTACGTCTCACCGCGGACAACGCAGTGGCCGACAGCCTTCCCTTAACGACACAAAGCAGCTGCTGCGTTTGTGTAGAGTTGTCAGTATAACAGACAAGCAACACTGCGTGGAATAAACGTAGAAATCAATATGGTACGGACGACAAACGTATACCTTAGGACAGTGCGGCGAAATTTGTCGTCAATGTTTTTGTTAACAGCACGTCATTGCCTGCAACGCATCTCCTTGGCTCGTAAAAATATCGGTTGGACCCTAGACGACGGATAAACATTGACCTGGTCAGATGAGTCCCGATTTCAGTTGGCAAGAGCGGATGGTAGGGTTCGAGTATGGCGCAGACCCCACGAAGCCATGGACCCAAGTTTTCTACAATTCACTGTGTAAGCTTGTGGTGGCGCCATAATGGTGTGAGCTATGTTTACACGGAATGGACTGCGTCCTTTGTCCAACTGAACCTGTCATGGACTGGAAATGGTTATGTTTGGCTACTTGGAGACGATTTGCAGCCATTCATGGACTTCATGTTCACAAACAATGAGATCGTTTCACTGGGTCACAATTGTTCGTGGTTGGTTTGGTGAACATTCTGAACAATTAGATCGAATGATCTGGCCACTCAGATCGCCTGACATGAAACCCATCGAACATTTGTGGAGTATAATCGAGAGGTCAGTAGTAGTAGGGAAAGGGCGGCATGAGCCCACTTTTGATATTAAATTGATATGGAAATCATTTAAATTGATCAATTTATTATACCCAACCCCCCCCCCTCCCCCCACCCAACAGCACACAGCTGAAGACTGTATCTATCGCTGTTTGAAGTCAAACTTCACTACAGATGCCTCCTGATACATTGCTTGACAGTCACCCTGCAGCCCAGGTAATCGAGGCCATTACACCCTACCACAAATGACGGAAAATGCCTGACTATTCTAATTATACACTGAAATTGTCCTGAAAAAATAAACAGCACATGTAATCAACGAGTCATAATGCAACATATGTGCTGGGGATTGGGAAAAAAATCATCATAATAATACAACTACCACAAAAACCGACCCCAGACGATTGCAGAGGGGCAGCAGATGTAGCTGTGTCCTCCTCTCTGGATGGTCACGAACTAACCATCTAAGAGGCCGTCACCCTCCCTCGTATCACCCCTCATCCCTCCACCATCTCACTGTAGATAGGGATAGAGGTCTGTTCGCAGACTGTCTTGTCGCTGATCGTCCACACAGAGTTACTTGTAGTGGCACTGATATATTTTCTCCTGTCTGGAGAAAACCGTGACAGATAGACAAAAGACAAGAAGTGGGCGCTTCATGCAATTTGTTAAATGTAGTTCTAGGAAAGACTGGAGAACTCTTTGTATCACTTTTTCAAACGTCCGCTGCTTGGAGAACAGTCACCTGCTTCTGCACATCTGCCGGCCGTAGTCCCCACCCCTCACTATGTCTAGAAGCACTCTTCTGTCAACTGCGGCATACTGCCTTCACGCTAGCAGACGGGTGGGCATACCACGTGTGGCACCCAGCCTGCCTTGCGGCGACAGTCCAAGCATCGGCCCTTCGCGAACACAAAAGGATATAAAGCCAACTAAACAATACGAGATAAATGAGGACCACCCCAAGCGCACCTTGTTTGTTCGTCTAATGTTGCGGCACCACACCACCCCCCACACAGCACCGCCATTCACGACATACACATGGACATAGACAAACAAAAAAATAGAGCAAATGGGAAATGCATCTGTAGAATATTTGATTGTGAGTGACTGGGTGCATTCGAGCACAGTGCTATACTATACCATCCAAATAATGTGTTGTTCTGTCTTGTACATAAGAATAATATTCATAATGGACTGTCTCCATTCTTTCAGCCGCGCGGGGTAGCCGCGCAGTCTTAGACACCTTGCCACGGTTTGCACAGCTCCCCCCATCGGAGATTCCAGTCCTCCCTCGGGCATGGATGTGTGTGTTGTCCTTAACGTAAGTTAGCTTAAGATAGATTAAGTAGTGTGTAAGCCTAGGAATCGAAGACCTCAGCAGTTTGGTCCCATAGGAACTTACCACAAATTTCCAATTTCCATCCTTCCAACAGATATCTAACAAATAAAATAGCAGAATTGGGATGATCATGTGCCATCATAGTCGATCTTCAAGAGTATAAAAGGAGGTGCGACAGGCATGGCAGGATGCCTTGGTTTCTTGTTATTACTGGTGAATCTAGGCAATATTGTTCAGAAACTTCAGTAATATAACTTGCATCGAAGCTGTTATGCTCTTTTCCAGGTTGAATTTAAATGTGCTTACATCCCCTATAGATTTGTTTTGTGAAGAGTTTTTCGTTATTTGCAGGGCTGTGGTACTGTCTAAAATAACGTACAAGTGTTTCAAGTAGTTAAAATTAAAACTTCGCCATTGGTTCGAATGCTAACTATTCAACTAAAAATTATGTTGCAAGGGGTTCGCACTCTGTAGGTACAGAGAAGGTAAACTCTCATGTTCCAGGATGCTGAGTGCAGTCTTCACACTGTCACCTAACGAGTAACTTACTACTAGGATAAAAAATTACCCGAAATCTACAGTTCGTACATGTCCTCACATGGTTGTGAGGATGAATCAGAGTTGGAAGGGGTAAAGAAAAGTAGCGAAGCTCATCTCGTAAGCTATAAGAGCATATATTTATGAAGAAAATATATCAGACAGCAGCATAAATCAACTCTGTACTCATGTCTACACCCTTTTGGAGATGTGTACACAGTACAGTGGAAGCCAAATGAACGTGTAGAACTGTGCCAGCCTTTGAGTTTCCATCAAGTGCCTCATTACATGAGTCCGCAGACAAGCCCTCTGATGTTTCGTAGCAGTACACCGATTTGCTTCCAGACTACGAGTTTCCAATCTGCACCACTCACTGAGCCTCATCTAAGTACGACGTGAGAATACTATGACCTTCCTATCCAAAATGCATGCACGTAGATCATCGGAAAGAGGGGGAATTCTTAGGATTTTTTAATAGAATGGTGTAAAAGACACGCAAATATACTCATATAAAATCAAACAACGCTTGGGTATGCCAGCAATACGACCATATACATACAGAAAACTATAAAAAAATATGAAAAATAGCACAAAATCGGTAAAAATCGAGGAAAACTTGGTATAATTACAAGTTGACGAGATCTACATAAAATTGAGGGGAATACGACGAAATATGTAAAAATCACGAAAAAATTTGCAAAATACGTGAACTGACTTGGAATACATAAAATTAGAGAAAAAGTACCATAAAATGCGGGTAACTGAAGTGTGGTGGGGGCACTCGGACTTTCAAGACCGAGAAAAGCTTGAAAATTATGCTGCATTCAGTTTTAACTCTCCCACTCCCCCTGTAAACTACGTGGGTTTTCGTAACACATACTTCAACAGAGGTGATATAGGTATTGCCTGCCGCTGTGGTCGAGCGGTTCTAGGCGCTTCAGTCCGGAACCGCACTGCTGCTATGGCCTCAGGTTCGAATCCTGCCTTGGGCATGGATGTGTGTGATGTCCATAGGTTAGTTACGTTTAAGTAGTTCTAAGTCTAGGGGACTGATGACCTCAGATGTTAAGTCCCAAAGTGCTCAGAGCCATTTGAACCATTTTGATATAAGTATTAAACAGAGGCGCTACATTAACCCAGGGAAAACATATGTATCCCAAACCGTAAGTATGTTGTCACACATGCAGTCGAATATACACTCCTGGAAATGGAAAAAAGAACACATTGACACCGGTGTGTCAGACCCACCATACTTGCTCCGGACACTGCGAGAGGGCTGTACAAGCAATGATCACACGCACGGCACAGCGGACACACCAGGAACCGCGGTGTTGGCCGTCGAATGGCGCTAGCTGCGCAGCATTTGTGCACCGCCGCCGTCAGTGTCAGCCAGTTTGCCGTGGCATACGGAGCTCCATCGCAGTCTTTAACACTGGTAGCATGCCGCGACAGCGTGGACGTGAACCGTATGTGCAGTTGAGGGACTTTGAGCGAGGGCGTATAGTGGGCATGCGGGAGGCCGGGTGGACGCACCGCCGAATTGCTCAACACGTGGGGCGTGAGGTCTCCACAGTACATCGATGTTGTCGCCAGTGGTCGGCGGAAGGTGCACGTGGCCGTCGACCTGGGACCGGACCGCAGCGACGCACGGATGCACGCCAAGACCGTAGGATCCAACGCAGTGCCGTAGGGGACCGCACCGCCACTTCCCATCAAATTAGGGACACTGTTGCTCCTGGGGTATCGGCGAGGACCATTCGCAACCGTCTCCATGAAGCTGGGCTACGGTCCCGCACACCGTTAGGCCGTCTTCCGCTCACGTCCCAACATCGTGCAGCGCGCCTCCAGTGGTGTCGCGACAGGCGTGAATGGAGGGACGAATGGAGACGTGTCGTCTTCAGCGATGAGAGTCGCTTCTGCCTTGGTGCCAATGATGGTCGTATGCGTGTTTGGCGCCGTGCAGGTGAGCGCCACAATCAGGACTGCATACGACCGAGGCACACAGGGCCAACACCCGGCATCATGGTGTGGGGAGCGATCTCCTACACTGGCCGTACACCACTGGTGATCGTCGAGGGGACACTGAATAGTGCACGGTACATCCAAACCGTCATCGAATCCATCGTTCTACCATTCCTAGACCGGCAAGGGAACTTGCTGTTCCAACAGGACAATGCACGTCCGCATGTATCCCGTGCCACCCAACGTGCTCTAGAAGGTGTAAGTCAACTACCCTGGCCAGCAAGATCTCCGGATCTGTCCCCCATTGAGCATGTTTGGGACTGGATGAAGCGTCGTCTCACGCGGTCTGCACGTCCAGCACGAACGCTGATCCAACTGAGGCGCCAGGTGGAAATGGCATAGCAAGCCGTTCCACAGGACTACATCCAGCATCTCTACGATCGTCTCCACGGGAGAATAGCAGCCTGCATTGCTGCGAAAGGTGGATATACACTGTACTAGTGCCGACATTGTGCATGCTCTGTTGCCTGTGTCTATGTGCCTGTGGTTCTGTCAGTGTGATCATGTGATGTATCTGACCCCAGGAATGTGTCAATAAAGTTTCCCCTTCCTGGGACAATGAATTCACGGTGTTCTTATTTCAATTTCCAGGAGTGTAGATATAACGTAATTACGGTTGGTTCTCACAAGCAATGTAGGAGGGTGGACAGATGTCACATGTATCACTTTTCAAAATGGTTCAAATGGCTCTGAGCACTTTGGGACTTAACATCTGAGGTCATCAGTCCTAGAACTTAGAACTACTTAAACCTAACTAACCTAAGGACATCACACACATCCATGCCCAAGGCAGGATTCGAACCTGCGACCGTAGCGGTCACGCGACTCCGGACTGAAGCGCCTAGAACAGTTTGGCCACCGCGGCCGGCTGTATCACCTTTAATAGGGTGAGGAGGTCATATTCGAGAAACATAGTGTTAGGATGAAATTTCTGTATTATCATACACATCGGCAAAGCTACCTAACATCAGACCAGGAATTCTCTGTGCAAGAGGAATCCTACTAGAGCCGTGGTGACGCTACTGCAAACAGCAATAAGACTGTTACATTACCTTTGGCTACTGATAGTGGTGCTTACTCTCTCATAAGAGCTTGCTGGTTCTTCGTGTGGATTTCGTGCAGCAGGACGTGGGTGCTAATCCAATGTATCACCTATTGAAAATATTCGTGTCGTTTCTTCCTCACACTATTACATAGTCAGATATAGCCACATCCGTCAAAACTGCTGCAACTACTAATAATAAGCATGACTTACGTGGGAAATGTGACTGAGGGTACATACGTTTCCGACTTAAAAAGACGTATAAAATCCATAAATTTCCAAAGACACAAAGCAGCCATCTCATGACTTCATTCTAGTTGGTTTATAAGCAACTCAAGCGGCGGGTATACACTGATGATGTCTTCCTAGGACATTAGAATATTGTAGACAAAGTAGTTTTATCATTTTATGGTTTGTCACTGTAGTGATTGACGTAGGAAACTTCCAAGATTGTTGTATGTCTGATTTTGGACAAATATGTCCTGTATTCGAGTATTAAGAGCGTTGCATTCCGCGTGACTAATAGTTCAGAAACCATATGGCTTGAACAACACAGCATTTTTAGGTGCAGAACCGTCAGAACCGTGTAGCTATGGGAGTGTTTGAAACTCGATCATGTATAAACCACACGTTTCTTCTTAACCGTCAGTTATACCACAGCAATACTCTCATGTCTATCGTAGACTGATAAGGGGTGATACCCTCTGTGACATGCACTCATCTAGAGAGATTTTATGCATTTCGGGGGATGCTGGGGTAAGATCGGTGTGGAACAGTCTTCGCTGCTCGCACTGTTCCATCGTGAGACATGGACTGTAGTGGGTGTAGGACCCTCATACTTCTGGTCAGTTGCAGATTAAATTGGCAAGGGTGTTGCAGCGAGGACTAGTCAAGGATAATGTGGGAGGGATCAGTCAATCTCCGACTTTATCTATGAATGCGAGAATTCTCTGTAGCGCCCATCCATAAAGAGAATGGCTCAAATGGCTCTGAGCACTATGGGACTTAACTTCTGAGGTCGTCAGTCCCCTAGAACGTAGAACTACTTAAACCCAACTAACCTAAGGACATCACACACACAAATGCTCGAGGCAGGATTCGAACCTGCGACCGTAGCGGTCGCGCGGTCACAGACTGTAGCGCCTAGAACCGCTCGGCCACCACGGCAGGCTAAAGAGAATGATGGCCAGTCGTAATCGTAAATTCTGCACTATGATCGACGTACTGGAAATCTGTAGATAACCTAATTGCATCGGTATAGGACGCTATCTAGTCTGCTTTGGTTTGTACCAAATGGCGGTACTGAACAGTCATTTATCTGCATTCGCAATTCAGTTTATGGTACTTGCAAAGTAGTGGAGGGGTGATTCAGCGATGATAGTGAAATTCGGAAGTAGTTTGCTGTCATTGGCTGGCGCTGAAATTACGCAAAAACTGGTAAAATTGCTGAAACTCATCGCGCTATCAACTGTGGTGCATATTACAGTACATTATCCCATATCAATGGTGCCTTTTCCATCCCATCCATCCACTGGTACGCTGTTGATTACCACATAATCATTGACTTATACCATTATATTGAAATAGAGAGAACGTTGCCGGAAAACTGGATATCTGCTACTTTCCACTGTGGAGCATGGGATTAAATGCAGAGGTCTGGAAGTGTTCCTCAACGTTGCAGACTCATTCTATTTCCATACACTGCAATGCCCTCCACATGATGACAGTACCTCTTTTTATTGCTACTACCTCATGCTCGTTGCATACAGCACCTTTCGGCATTGGTCAACATCGGAACAGTAATGATGTTCATGACTGCAAATTGAGAAAACAACGCTTTTCGAAATGGAACACTGACACTTCTGCTACCCCATCACTGTGGAAGATGAGATTAACTGTATCGGTCATCACCTTTGGATAGCTGTAAGAAACGCCCTACAATGTCGCAAACTCTTCCAGTTTCCAAATGCTGCGATGTCTTCTACATTTTTAACAATGAGAAAGATTGTCTGTGTTTCATTTCTACCATCCTATGTGTTGTAGGAGATACATAGTTTACAACATGTGATGTTCACCTTTCTGTGAGAGCCAATGGATCAAAACGTTAATATCGGTTTAACACCTGATACAGATCTCGAATCCTTGGTAGAAAAACGAAGTGTATGTCGGTTTACAAAGCTGTAGTCAAACACCGGTTACATGTGTTACAGCTGAAAAATGATGTATGAAAGTGGTAATGAATGAGCAATGCAGGAACCCTCTCTTGTGACTGATAATCTGTTGGACATGGTCTTCCTCCAGTACAGCCAACAAAATTTAACAAAGGTCTGTGCAAGGGACCACTGGTCACCCCCTCCACCCCTGTATGTAACATGGTCGATGTCAACATGGAGATGGGATTGGTTTTTCGATATATAGGAAGAGAGAGACACAGTGAAATCTTATCGAAGGTTCTATTATAAGGGGTGGTATAACTGGTCAAAGTTTGGCTGCAGATAGTTCTCTCAAAACTACATCAGCTTTGCTCATAAAACTAATATAAATCAGCTGTTTCTATTCTGGTGGAATTATCGCTGTTTCTATTATTATCTTCATGATCGTGTGCTTAAAGATAGGTGTCAAAGCATGTCCTGTGTTGTTTCATAGTTCATAACTACTAATCATAAAGTAGACACCATTTTTCCAGACATGTGAATGATTGCATGAAACAGGCTGTGATGATCAAATTACTTACAAAGCTAGAACAGAAGAATCTGTTGCTATTGAGAATGATTGTCTGCTGTGTAGCATAAACTTTACAGACAGATCAGTAGAAGGGATTTATGGAGAAAAAATGTCAAATCTAAGCACACAGGTGGGATTTGGTTTCGATGTATCGGAAGAGAGAGGTGCAGTAAAATCTTGTAGAAGGTTCTATTACAAGGCAGGGTCTCACAATATGTTTTGTAAACACCAGTATGATATAGCATCGCATTGGTAAACCGGGACCTGCCATAGTGTACAAAGTAGTAATGTCCTCTTGAATTATAGCTTGTTTTTGTCGAACATAATATGATTGTGTTTCATCTAACATGTGAGCAAATGACTTGAATGGCTGCATCCTGTAACGTTACTTCAAGTGCCTGAAATGTTTGTAAAACACATGTGAATGACACTTTATTTACAGACACTGATTTCACGGTCTCAGGTTGTGTAATTTTTCCATCAAGCTGAAAAAAGTTGCTTAACCTAGATGTTTTTTCTTCGGAGTTTAAATTCTCGCCTTTTCTTTACTCTGATGACTGTTTCCAAATGACGAGGACATTCTGCGGTGACTGGTAGTTTTCACAGCAAAATAGTGGAAGTCTTTTTCCGATTTTATGCAGGGTAGACATGTATACATAGTGTATAGCCTGACGTCTGCAGTCTGACCATCTTTAATTGGCAGCAGTGTTGTAGTTTTTTTCTTCTCTTCGTTGGATGTTGCAAAATAATGAGATGCAAAATGTATCCTGCAGCCAAACGTAAAAACTATACCGGTTTTGCTCATAAAACTAAAAGAAAATGTACTGCACATATTTTTGTGGAAGGGGACATTTGTTATTGTTGCGATTGTGTTATCCTTTTTAATAGATGCTCGACTATAAGAGATGGATTGATGTCAAATACAATTGTTACAGTGAAGTGTCTTCGTTGCAGAATGACTGGCATTGGGGAAGGGGGGGGGGCGGCTTCTGTGTGTGAGGTCGCCGATGCAGCTGTGTTCCGACCAGGGAGTGATTGATGTGTCGCGTGAGGTGGAGGGTGGTGTGGTGCTGCCATATTTTAGATGAACAAACAAAGTGCACTTGGGGTGGCCTTTATTTCTCTCGTATTATTTAGTTGGTTTTACATCCTCTTGTGTTAGCGAAGGGCCGATGACTGGACGGTAGCCTCGAGGAAGGCCGGGTGCCACACGTACCATACCTACTCGTCTGCCGGTGGGAAGAAAAACTTCTCCAGAATTTCGTTGTTGTTCCAGGGGGTCCAGTCTTTCCGAAAAATACGTTTAACAGATTGCATGCAGATTGGAAGTGACTTTCAAGTACAACATTTGACATGCACAGGAATGTGCATAATGGATGTACGAGTACAGGTCGCAGACGCATGGTTGACGACATATGGAAGTTTGGGCCCGGCCGTGAGTTGTGCACGGATAGCCAAAAGGTAAAGCGACTGCTCTCGATAAGGGGGAAATTCGCTTTCCAGACCTGGTCGGGCACAAATCTTCATTGTTGTCATTCCATTCTACAGCTGATGGTTGTCCTTATTCGCAACTCCGAATACATTTAATGTGTTTCATAACGGCTGCAGTCGCCGCAGTGCATGCATGCATGTCCAAAGGAACTTTGCATCGTAATTAGAATAACACAGGCACTGCAATATCATATATAACAGCATTGTTTGTGCATTTTATTTATTTATTTATTTCATTTCATTTATTTCATTAACAGACCAGAGTAACCCACCACCTTGAAACGTAAGTTGGGTCGGATGCTTCTGAATCTAATAGCAAAGATTTCTCATTATTACAGTCTTATTGGTATACAGTTGTTAATGCTTTTTTTTAAATAATGTAAAGAACATAATAGATAAAGATTTCTCTGAGGTTACAGCGAATTGAATGGATAACAGTTGTTAAAATGGTTCCATATAATTTGTTATTACCTAGTTGATGAGAATACAATTTATACAATGAGAATGTCAAAGAAAAATAAAAAAAAGAAAATCTAACACAATGAGCGTGGTTAAGAATAATTTGTAATATATAGAGGGAAGTGATATGCTGTATTTGGATGAGTAATACAGTCTAAGTAGCATGTTGGTTAGTAATGGCCTATTTCTATCTATTTCAGATGAGAAGGTCTCGGTACAACCTCGAGCTATTCTCATCTGAAATGGTTTGCGCTAATGTATGTTTACACAGATTATACAGATTAAATGCTGATTGAGCAATTCATACACGGAATGCATGAATTTTATCTTCACAGGAGAGATACACTTATGTTTGTAACTTGCTAGTTGAAATAGAATATAGTTAATTGCTACTTCAATGCATTATTCCTTAAATAACTTAACGCATTTCTGATATATGAAATTCATTGATAATAGCTTTGAATAGAGAAGAGAATATACTTCTGTTTGCACACAATAAGACGAGCAATACGCTACTGCTTGTGTGCTGTATACTTTAAACACTACGCAGGATGTCACTGGGGAGGAGGAGCCTCAAAATAAAAGTTCTTCGAGCCTTCTCCTCCCAAGCGACATTACCTTATTACTAAAGTCTTAGTATGTGGTGCCGGTGTTTATTTGTTTTATGATTGTTGTGTTGTTTATGACTGTGTTGTGGCATGCAGTGTCATACATTGTTGGTTTTTGTCTCTTACATGTTGATCCCTTCTAAGTCATGTTCTCTTAGTGTTCCTCCCTCGGTTTCGGAATCTGTGGTCGTGTTTGTATCCTCCCATGTGGTTTTTCGTGTTGTTTTTGCTCGTCTACTCCTCCTTCCACATGGGTTTTGGCGCTTGTATTCTTCGTGCAGAGTGTTCGATACAATGTCGACTACGCTATTTATTGTGTTCCAGTCATCGGGATTACGTATTATTCTGGCGATGTCATTGTCATTATGTGTAGGTCTCACTTGTGCTAGCGAGTTGCACAGCAGTGTGACATGTTCCGGTGTCCCAGTTTCTCCGCACACGCATACTTCATCGTCAGTTAGTCCCATACGGTTGAAATTTACCAGATACGGCCCTTAGCCTGTCAGGAAATGGACCATTCCCCGGCTTTGGTCGATATGTTTCAGTTGTAGTCTTTCGTGTACATCAGGAAAAAAAGAGTGTAGTCGGCGACCCTTATCGGACGCATCCCACGCTCTCTGCCATGTTTGAATCCGCCATTGTTTCATTTGTGTTTTGTTCATAATGTTGGTTCCCGTAATTTCGGTGACTTTATCGACCCTTTCCCTCTTAAGCTAGTAAAGTGCAGTTCTACAACGTATTGTTATGTCTATAGGGCAGGTCCCCATCACAACCCAAAGTGGTTCTAGTGACGTGGTGTTTAAGGCTCCGCTCATTCTCAGGAGTACACTACGTTGACCTCGTCTTGCAATTGTCTTGATAGTCTGTATATTCAGTCTGTGAGCCCAAGCACTAGTCGCGAAGAATGCGATGGATTCAAATATCACAGTTTGGTAGGCCCTTATCGTCTTTATAGGTAATTTGTACTGATCTGTGTTTAGTCTTGCTAGTTTGTGCATAATTTAGGAGGCTTTGTCAATTATCAGTTTTATATGGTAGTTGAAAGTCCGTTTTTTGTCTAGATGCAGTCCGAGATAACGTGTGACTTGCTTCCTCTTTGTGCTTGTATTGTCTAATTTTAGAATCGGATTCCTCTGTAGTGTCCCTCTGAGCAGTAAATATACAGTTTTGTTGGGAGCTATTTTTAATTTATTTTCTTTGCACCAACTGTTAATTTTCTGAAGCAGTTGCGTGCCTTTTGTCTCTAGTGCTGCTCTCGAGTTGGCTGACACCACTACAAGCAGGTCATCTGCGTGCGCCACCACACTTCTTACCCTGTCGTCACTGTCCAGGGTGTTCAGCAAGGGATCGATTGCGATATCCCAGAATATTGGTCCACAGATTGAGCCCTGTGGACGTCCCTTTGTTATTCCCTTGACAACCTTCCGTGTACCAAGCCTCCACTCCGCCACTCTGCCTCTGCAGTGATCGAGGAGACTATAGTAGAGGGAAACTGGTAGCCTCATTTCCCTTAATCTGGCAAAGAGGGACGGCCACCACAAGTTGTCAAAAGCCCCAGCTATGTCGATTAGAATGGCGGCCGCGTATTTGTCGCTAGTGCTATTTGTAACTGTCAGTGCTTGGTTGAAGGCGTCTTCTATTGATCTACCTTCCCTGAAGCCGAACTGATGGGGCGTTGGGCCGAGGAGGCGTCTGTGCGATTGTAAACGGTCTCACAGGAGCCTTTCCTGTACCCTGCCGAGAGTGTTTAAGAGACAGATCGGTCGGTACGTTTTGGGGTCCGTTGGATCTTTGTCTTGTGGTTTCCTGATTATTACTACATTAGTAGTTTTCCAGAGGATTGGAATTCTACCTGTTAGTAGTGCCTCGTTGAACATGTTAGTAAGAAAAGGTGTGATTTGTGTTACTGTTTGTTTTAATGTTTCTGAAAGTATTTTGTCTGGGCCGGGTGCTTTTCGGTTTTTAAGCCTACTGATTGCCGTCGCGACTTCTTCTTGCGCGAATGGCACGGTTACACTGTCACTGATGTATGGTTGGCTCATGCCTCACGTAGGTCAGCGTGGTGTCGCTCGTCTTGTGTGGGGTCGTCATCCGGGAGGAGCCTGTTCAGGACATGTTCTGCTGTGCTTCTCCATCCTCTGGTTATTGTGCCGTTAGCTTGTTTTAGTGTTGACAGAACTGTTGGTGTCTTAACTCGTTCTGTTTCTATCTTGAATGGTTGTACCCAGACGTCGTTCTGTAGCTGGGTCTTACAAAACTGGTCCAGTAGTCTTGCCTTTTTGTCTTTAGTTGTTTTTGGTATTTCTGTTTAGCGTCACGATACAGATCAAGTCTTACCTGTCTTCCAGGAGCTATCTTTGCTTGTTGGTAGTACTTTATTTTGTCCCATGAATCCTTCCTTAGTCTTGCCAGTCCTGTCGACCACGGTTCTCTCTGTCCCCACCCAGTTTTTGCGCGTGGTATAGCTGCTTCCTGTGCTCTTTGTAGGACCTCTGTCAGTACATGCGTTTTTTAATCTATAAAGCCTTGAACAGTGTGTAGTGACGATGCCTCAACAATATCTCGAACTTTTTGCCAGTCGGCTCTTCCTATGCTCTTCCTATTGCTGACGTTATCTGTGTCGACCTCACATGGCGCGCCGTCCACATCTCAGTACAAGATGTAACTCATAGACGGGCAGCCAGCTACTGCCACAGTGAGTGGCAGGCTCACTGTATTCCTGTGGGTGTCGCTACGGACGACACCAGAGAACGCCGCCTTCGGTTCCACGTGCTGCGTGTGAATGTATCAGTCCGTCCGTCTTCTTTCGACGCTGCTCATCGGGAGATTTACAGTGAGATACAACGAACGGTGCACGACGTAACTGATCTTCAGATTTTATTATTCAAAACGACCATTCAGTGATCTACGATCGACAGAAATTAATGGAACAGACTTATATCTTCAAAGTTATGTACGAGGTCTGATCAAAAAGTAAATAGAGTTTTTTAATTTCGCGGGCTTTATACATCCGATTTTCAATTTTTTTTCTTATTGGTACACAAGTTTCTGATGTATGTTTGCATTTTCAGCTGTTTTGAATATTTAGTTTATTATTGACAATCTAAAACATTATGCGTTTTTATTTTCGAAGAAGAGTGATCAAAGTATTTACATTAAACATCGCTTGAAAATGGAATAAAGTGCAGAACCGCATTGGAAATTCTGAGTGCGGCTTTTGGCGAATCTACAGGGCGTCTCACTCAAACGTCCCTGATTTCAAAGACCCTGGAAGAAAACCACAGTAGATATGACAATGAAAAATGCACCACATTGTAGAGCATCTCAAAGAATTTGTTTATTTAACATCAATACACCTGGACATGTGAACCATTTGTAGCACAAGGAATATCGAGTCTATATTCAGTTTCTTTCCAAGTTCTTTGTAACATTTCCTCTGTTATTGTTGCAAACGCATTAAATGATACGATGTCGCAATGTAAGAATATCGTCCATTTTGGTCGCATACATGCGGTCCTTCACGAATCCCCACATGAAAAAATCAAGCGACGTAATGTCGGGTGAAAGTGGTGGCAAAGCAATGGGTCCTCCGCGTCCAGTCCAACGATTGGGAAATTTCCTATCCAGGAACTTGCGAAAAGCCATTGACCGATGAGGCGGAGCTCCATCTTGTTGAAAAATTATGTTGTGTTGCAAGTCTTGTATCTGAGGTTACACAAACTGCTCCAACATGTCCATTCACTGTTTGTTCTGCAAAGATGAACAGTCCAACAATCCTGTCGTGCATTAGCCCGCACCAGACGTTTATTTTAGTGCTATCACGAACATGTCCAATGACAATGTGCGGATTTGGTGAACCCCAAATCCGAACATTATCCCTATTAATCCTTCCTGATAGATGGAAGGTTTCCTCATCTGAGAATAAACGTCTTTCCAGAAAGCTGGCATCCATATCAAAACGCTCCAGCATATCCACAGCAAATTGTTGTTGGTGTGGTCAGATGTTGCAGAATTTGCACTCTGTAAGCACACACACGAAGACACTGGTGAACTACACGATGCAATGTTGATCGAGGTGCATCAGGTTGCCTAGATGCTTGACGAATTGACTTACGTGGGCTTATGAGAAACGTTTGTCTGATGTCCTCCATTGTCTCTTCTGAAACTCTGTAATGTGCACCACCAGAATGTTTCAGCACACGTCCTGTTGCCAGCAACTTCCTATACCATTCCTTAATTGTTTTCACATCAGGTGGATCACATTCATACACACAACCATAATTTCTTTCCACAGTAATCGGCGATTTTGTTTCTGCAAACCACACTGCTGCTTGTGCGTGCTGCTGTGGAGTCGCCATCTTCGCTTCAGGCGACGATGCTGCAATCTGGCGACGATACTTGGCACTTCTGACGCGGGAATATAAATTCTTTGAGATGCTCTACAATGTGGTGCATTTTACATTGTCATTTCTACTATGGTTTTTCTCTCCTGAGTCCTTGAAATCAGGGAGGTTTGAGCGGGACACCCTGTACTATGAGTAAGAGAAGAATTCACGAGAGGTATAAGCGTTTCAAAGAGGTTTGAGAAGAAGTTGAAGAGACGACGGCCGCCCTGGACGCCTTAGCACATCAATTACTGACGACAGTGTGGAAGAAGTAAAGGAAATGGTTCTGGAAAATCGCGGAATCGCCATCAGAGAGGTTGCTGATGATGTCGACATATCCTTTGGCTCACGCTAAGCAATTTTTCAGTTGTTTTGGACATGAAAAGTGTAGGAGCAAAGTTTGTTTAGAAATTGTTGAATTTCGATCAAAAACGACGTCGCGTAGACGTCCTTCAGGAACTGCTGAATGAAGTCGACAACGATCCAGAACATCTAATGACGCTTATAACAGGCGACGAAACATGGGTATACCGGTATGAGGAGTGAACCAAGACCCAATCGTCCCAGCAGAAACTACCTGAAGAGCAAAGATACAAAAAAGTCGTTCGACCACATGTGGAGGTTCTTTTCAGTGTTTTCCACGTTTACAGTGGCACAGTGCATTATAAGATTCTGCCTTATGGTCGTAAGAAATACTACCTGGAAGTTATGCACCGTTTGTATGAAGCATGAAGAAAACGACCAGAATTGTGGCAAAGCCACTCGTGGAAATTGATCACGATAATGCTCCCGCGCATACCTCAATGCTTGTTCTTGATTTTTTGGCAAAAAAGACCGTTATGTTGCCTCAGTCAGCGTATTCGCCGGACATAGCCCTCTGCGATTTTTTTCTGTTGCAGAGGCTGAAGAAAACCACGAAAGGACGTTGTTTTGCCACCACTGATGAAACAGAAACAGAATCGCTGAAGGATCTGAGCAACATAGCGTAAAGTGCGTTTCAGAAGTACTTCAAAAATTGCAAAAAGCGCTGGCACAAATGCATTATATCTGAGGGAGGTTGCTTTGAACGGGACAAAGTTGATGTGGATGAATAAATAAAGATTCCTTAAGAAAAAGAAAAAGTCCCCTAATTTTTGATCACACCTAATATACTTTATTTTTTGTACATACTGCAAATAAAACTAATTATGTTTTATTCCTTTATTAAATGTTTGGGGTGTCCATAGCCAGACCACAACGTACCAACTACGGACACAGCTCCCGAATTTTTTGTGGACTGAAATTCGCATCGCTCCTTACCAGTGTCCACTCTAGTTACTGAGGTTATTACGATTACAGACAGATATATCCTTGTAGCATTTTTCTTATTGCATATAGGTATGTAAAGGTACCATTTCTGCAGTACAACAGTGTACGAAATTACGGCAGTAATATCCTACATTTACATCTATAGACTACGAATCGCTGTGAAATGCACTACATATTAAAGTTTCCATGCGTTCCTATACCAGGATGGAGCGTAGGAAGCGTGACTGCTTGTACTTGTCTCTGAGAGTTGTTATTTGCCAAATTATGTCTGCACGATCTCACCACACAGATACATAGGTAGCTGAACAATACTGGTAGTTTCTGCTCAGAAAGATAGTTCGCGGGGAGTAAGGAAGAGTTTGCCTCAGACTGCAGTTACATGTTCTTCAATGTTTTTATTCTGTTTATTTTTTTATCGAATTCCGCTGCCTGCCGCTGAGGGCATCACTTCGTAAGAGGTGCTGTGGAGGTCGGTCTGGCAGAGTTACTGTACGGCAATTGACAACAGCATCGCATGCTCCTAAGACATCCATACCACACACCCATTTGAAGTACGTGTAACAGGTACATCTGAAGATGAGGCTACTACCCTCGAATTAGATTACGTTGTAACTAAAAACATATAATGTCATTCAACTGCAGTCTGAGGCAAATTGATTCTAACTCTCAACTTATCCCCTAAGACGGCGTTCCCCAAGTTCCGCCGACGATTGAAAGTTTAACTACCAGGCTATCGCGTGAATTATTGCGTCTTTCTTAGAGTATGTGTCTATTAAGATTTCTCAACATCCCTGCTACACTCTCTCGCCCAGTCTAACAAGCCTGGAACCATTCCCACCGTCCTTGTTTTTATTCGTTTGATGCCTGCTGTTGGTCCGGCCTGATATGTATCCCAAACGTTCGAGCAATGTTGAAGCGCGTTGTACACTATCTGGTCATAATTATCCGGACACTCCTATGTAATGCGAAGATGAACACTAAATATGACGAGAGGCGGTGCCGTCTGTATATAAGGATGCGAGGTGATAGTGTTTCAACAGAACGGGTCGGTCAAAAGATCTCAAAAGACTTCGAAAGTGGTCTAGCTATTTGATGTTATCTCAGTTACAGATCCATCAAAGGAAGCTGTCCAGGTCGACTGTTGGTGAAGTGACTGTGAAGGGGAGCCAGACCTCACGGGGCAGTCGAGCACTGCGCACAGTGGTTGAAAAATCAGCGGGAGTAATCACTTCTGACTTCCAATGTTCCAACTAGCACAACGTGCATAGGGAGTTAAAAAGGAACGAGCTTCAGTGGTCGAGCACCTCCTCATGTCACACATTTCTGCAGTAACTGCTAAGCGACGTCTCAGTTGGTGTAAAGAGCGAGGCCACCGGACAGTGGCTGACTGGAAACGAGTCATTTCCCTCTGGCAGTCAGATGGAACGATTTGAGTTTGGTGTACGCGTGGAGAATGTTACCTGCCATCATGTGTAGTGCTAATCGTGAAGCTCCACCGAATCGCCTTCTGATGACCTCACCCTCCGTGCCCAGTGCCTAACAGTACTTCTGTAGACGGCAGATGCTCCATTGACTTTGCACAAACGTTTGTGTATATTCCATACAGTTTCATTCTCTGCAGTGAGAAATTTAATGACGGCACATTGCTTGTAACGTACGTCACCTGCAGACGCCATTTTGAAATTGTCCTGCAGCTACGCTACCTGTTTGAAGTGACGAAAACTTGGTGCGCTCACTCAGGAGACTTCAAATAATCCACACGTAACGTTTCGCAATCGTAGCATTATATTCGGCTGAGAAAAAAAAATGCGGTGCATTACTTTCTGGGCAACCCTCGTATCAGTACGACAATTCAACCAGTCAGAAAGCATCGCCTGTGAGGCAACGGTTTATGGACAGTAACATTCCTGAAATGGACTTGCCTCCCAGAGTCCCGACCTGAACCGAATGGAACGCTCTTGGGATGAGTTAGATGGTCGACGTCCCTCCAGACGCGTGTCTAACACCACTAGCTTCTTTCGTTCTGGCTGTTGGTGAAGAATCGGTTACCATTCCTCCAGTCATTCAGGCAGCTCGTCGGAAGTGTCCCCAGCAGAGATGAAGCCTTCATAAATGTGAAGGGTGCACGCACCCCATACTATAATGTTCACTAATTGATGTCCGGATCAAATGGTTCTAATCGCTTTGAGCACTATGGGACTTAACTGCTGAGGTCATCAGTCCCCTAGAACTTAGAACTACTTAAACCTAACTAACTTAAGGACATCACACAAATCCATGCCCGAGGCAGGATTCGAACCTGCGACCGTAGCGGTCTCGCGGTTCCGGATTGTAGCGCCTAGAACCGCTCGGCCTGTCCGGATCAGACAGTGTATGGAATCTCTAATGTTTCCATAAAGTGAGGTTCAACAGCCGTAAAGTATTTTATAAAGAGCATGTTAACCACCATCTGTTTATTGTCCCATTAGTCATCTACCGATTTCGCTTAGTAACCATCATCCAGGAGGTAGGATACAACAGATTGGTTAAAAACATCCCATATTCCTTTGAAGCTGAACCATATCGAAATTATTCGCAATTGCATAACCAATTTGTCTTAGAATACTGACAGTCATATTTTATGTCAAACGTGAGAAACTTGTTTCTCCTGTGATGTCTGTATGTTTGACATAAAATACTGACAGTCATATTTTAGGCCAAACATGAGAAACTTGGCCGGCCGAAGTGGCCGTGCGGTTAAAGGCGCTGCAGTCTGGAACCGCAAGACCGCTACGGTCCCAGGTTCGAATCCTGCCTCGGGCATGGATATTTGTGATGTCCTTAGGTTAGTTAGGTTTAACTAGTTCTAAGTTCTAGGGGACTAATGACCTTAGCAGTTGAGTCCCATAGTGCTCAGAGCCATTTGAACCATTTTTTTGAGAAACTTGTTTCTCCTGTGATGTCTGTATGTTTGACATAAAATACTGACAGTCATCTTTTAGGACAAACATGAGAATCTTGTTTCTCGTGTGATGTCTGTATGTTTGGCATAAAATATGACTGTCAGTATTCTAAGACAAATTGGTTATAGAGTTGAGGATAATTTCGATATGGTTCAGCTTCAGAAGAATATGGGATGTTTTTAACTAATCTGTTGTACCCTACATACTGGATGATAGATAATAAGCGAAACCGGTAAATGACTAATGGGACAATAAACGGCAGATGGTTAAAACGCAGTCAATAAAATATGTAATCTCTGTTGCATACAAAGAGCAGTTACCAATGAACTTTAGCCCAACATTTGCTTTACCAACAACTGCGTACACTGATGACCTTATGGTCATGGTATCTGCAAACTGAAGATCCCAATTAGAGAGTTAAGCCACGCTGCTCCTCGCGTTCATCGGTGAATGATGCACGAATAGCAAACAAAACTGTTTACCTACTTCTAAGAGGCGCGCTGAAAAGAAATCCAGTTATAAATTTAAACAATGTATCTATAAAAAGGAAAGCTGTGACACGATACCTTGCCATTTATATTGACGAACATATACACCTTAATGAATATGTCACACAGACAATTAACAAACCGCCGAAACTGATGCATAAACTTGCAAGACTGAACGCTATAACATACATAATACCTCTTCAGACAATGAGGACATATTACACAGCACTCTTTGAGTCAATAATTTGTTTTGCGGCTAGTGCTGGAGCACATCGATTATGCTTAGGTAAGTATAAAACCATCGTGAGGCGCGGCCGGAGGAGTGTTCTACTCACAATCTCGGTGGCTTTCGGCACAACCTCGATTGAGGCACTGTGCATGGTACTGCGTGTTTCCCCTACAGACATGAAAATTCGCCACAGAGCAGCTGTATACTGGCTGAAGAGCGGAAGACGCGACAAAATAAGACATAATTGATAAACGGAAATGAAACAGGCAGAGGACTGATACATGGCAGACAGAATGTGACACAACTGATATGGAAGACGAATCTACTCTTTCTACCCCATTATACGAGAGCGGATGAATTTGAAGTCCATAAATCCAACAACCGGAATGGTGTACTTCCTCACGGGCCAAGGCCCAGATCTTGAGCATCTCCACAGGTTTGGCCTAAAACAGACTCACACTTGTGTTTGTGGTGACAATGGCACACCCGAACACATAGTGCTCATCTACGATGCCCTAGTACACATGAGATAAAGTTTAGGAAACCAGGACATAGGACAGTTAACACGTAGAGAAGATGACTGGAACTCTATAAAACAACCTCGCAGACGAGGGATCGCCAGCACTACATGAGGCATACAAACAGGAGAGACCATACGCCAGAATAAGACAGGCTCCATATCGGACAGATCAGCAGTAGACAGTAAACGACACAGACACAAGCGCAGACACGGTATCGGATGCTATATCACACACAGGGAGTGAAGACGAGAGAAACACACAAACATGACAAAAGAAAGTGAGGGTTCTACGACACTAAATCGAATTAATCTGAAAAACCTCTCTATGTAGCTGTTTGTTATACCACTTCATAGTATGTAACATTATCTGAAGATGTGACATTTCTTCTTTCGCTGCATCAGGTGTGACTGGCTCGATGTTTTACCGAGCCCTCGCACCTGATGCAGCTGACTCTGACGTTTTAAATCAACTCTCACTCTCCACTGTTACCTTAAGTTCGGAAACACATTATAACCAAACTAATCAATATATTAAGTATTACCACTGTTAAGATAACTTATGTAACAGATGTAACCATACAAGCAGAAAGTATAAAGGGAAGAACTGTCACATCATAGCTAAGTCAAATTTCCATATCTAGTTTCTTCCATTAAATATATTTTTAAATTTAATTTAAAGTACATCTACAACGTATTATTTATCTTATTTATTAAACTAAACTGTGTATATGTATTTGTATATATATATATATATATATATATATATATATATATATATATATATATATATATATATATATATATGTTATATCATACAAATTCAGTTTTATTAGTAGTACATTTTTTTGTTGAAAATTTTACAAAATTTTGTAAAATTTTCAACAAAAAAATGTACTACCAATAAAACTGAATTTGTATGATATAACATGTAAAATGACACATCGTACGACTTGCTATATAATAGCAGACAGCAGATCTTTGCATGAGAAATAAATAAAATTTACCTGCAACTGTGCTTGTGTAATCGTTCTACTTAATTTCTCTGCATACTGTTACCCAGAAACATTTGTGTGTCTTAACTGACTCCAGCTTGTAGTCAATGTATACCATGCTTTTATTTTTCGTGCAGCACACAACATTCTATTTCTCTACGTTAAGGGGTAGGTAGCCAATCCTTGAATCAGTCGAAATTTAGTCGATATCTTACTGGATATTTCTGGAACTTTCTCAGGAGAGAATTTCCTCATGTATAAATACATCAGTTGCCGAAAGCCTGAGATTGCAACTAATATTATCCACTTACTTGAGTATCCATGGTCCTGTTGTTATATAGCAACAGTCACAGCAGAGCCTAACTAAAAATGTATGCATTTAAATATGTGTTCTAGAATTCTGCTACAAACAGATGTGTGATGAAGGATAGTGACTTTGGAGTTCAGATCTGATTCCTCCTTTATATATCACGGTGAGTAGTGGGACAAAGTATGTCCAAAGTAGGTCCTTCCAACTGTGGTATGACAAATGCTCTGTTAACACTCATAGACGGAGTCCACTTCGAACACCTTTTTGTCTTCTCCAAAACGCACTTTCAACCCAAGTACCAGTTACTGCAGAAAATATTAGATGGGGTAGATGGTGTAACGTACAGAGTATTCAGTGAAAGCGACGAAATCCCTTCACCTGAAGAGGTAAAGCCTAACACTGTCTTCATATTTGACGATGCGGTTGTTGACAAGTAGGATCAAATTCGTAGATATTTCTGCTTTGGTCGTTATATGGGTGTTGACGTATTTTATCTGAGTCAGACATATTCCAGGATCCCAAAACAGTTGGTGAGGGATAATGCCAACCTCATTATAGCCTTCAAACAAGACAATCTCAATTTAAATTACATTTACCAGGTTCATGTAGGGACCAACATGCCATACTATGTATTTGTCAAGATATGTGCTGATTGTTGAAACCACGGGTTTCTCGTTATTGATAAAAGTCGGAAACTGGATGACGGTAGGTATAGCCGGAACTTCCAGGAGTTTCTCCATGTATAAACGTACAAAATAGCTGAGTGCTTCAGTAGACACTGCACCATGGACAAATTCGCACGCATGGCAGACGCTCAGTCTGAGAGGTTAGGTGTGTATGGACAGAATGCTCGCATGTAAACCAAAATGACATTTAAGAATCTTGAGGCAAGACTCGGTAAGGTTGTAAGGGATTTAAAGGACACTCAGAAACTTCTTGCGCTTAACCAAAATCGGCTAGAGAATAGAATTAGCACAATTGAGGGGAAGATCGAAGCTCAGGTTGTTGTTATTGAAGAAACAGGTGTGGGAAATAAGAACAAGAAGAACAACAACAAAGCATATATAAAACCACGTTATATGTAGAGCTCTGATTAGTATGCTCCGAGATATCGACAAAGCATAAAGTCATTAAGGCCCGCGAAGCAGTTCGAGAGAAATCACGTTTGCTGAGGTTGGGACATATGGATAAAGAGCAAACACTAAGAGAAACTTTTAAACCTGTTACCGAATCTATCAGTAAGATGGCTTCGCGTGATAATCATCCAATCGCAGAATTCACCAACCAGTATGGGGCGGGTAAGATAGATAGAACATTTGGTGTCAGCCGGGAGAGATCGTACATGCAAGGCTCTCAAACTATAAGTTTATCCGATAGCACAATACGCATCGGGGATAACAGAGTTTAAAAGAACACCTGGCTTAATGAATCTAATCTTCCTAAGGCCCTCAAAAAACTTTAAATACTCTACCAACGATCACATAGTGTATGGTGAAATACTACAATTGGCTGAGCTGTATAAAAATTCTGACGGAACACTGAGAAACCCGCAGAACCCTAAATACACAATCATTATACAACCTTTACTGAATGATCAACCTAAAAACATTGGTGAGGGTGTAGACTTTCAGCATAAAGTTGTGAGCAATCAACTGACGCAGTATATATATTACCATGAGCCGAATAAACTAATAGACAGACTTCGACTGTTGATGGCTTCGGCTGCTGCGGGCAATACAGTTCATTCGAATGAGGCTGTTTCGATAATCTCTGAGCTTCGAGAGAGAGGTATCATCGAATAAGTATGGAAACAGTAGTTCGAGAATTGCACAAGCCAGCACGCAAAACATACCCTCGCAGGCATGTTATGATTAAAGGGCTGGATGACTTGTGGCAGGCCGATCTTGTAGATATGAGTCAATATTCACATGAGAATAATGGATTCAAATGCATTTTAATGGTTATTGATACATACTCTAAATTCGCATGGGCCTTACCTGTCAAAACTAAAACCGGTAGAGATGTTGCTCTAGTGTTTTAGCGTTTGATGCAGACAGGAACGAATCGATGTCCGGACAATCTTCAAACCGATCATGGTGGTGAGTTTTACAATGAAAATTTCAAGACTGTGATGGAGCGGTACGGTATACACCACTACTCCACGTTTACCCACCTGAAAGCTAGCATCGTGGAGCGTTTGAATAGAACAGTCAAAGCTCAAATGTGGATGCGTTTTAATCTTCGCGGTTCGTACAAGTGGCTAGATATCATCCCACAGATAATTGCGCGGTATAATCGAACCAAACATAGTACAATAAAAATGAGACCGATCGATGTTCGCGATAATTCACTCAAGGACACAGTATATTTCCGCATTAAAATGCTGGACCCTCGCAAACAGAGGTTCAATGTAGGCGACTTAGTACGTATTTCAAAACACAAGACAGAGTTCGAGAAATCGTACTTACCAAATTGGTTGGCAGAGGTATTCATAGTATCCAAAGTGCAGAGAAGGAACCCTAGGACATATATCTTAAAGGATGGCAAGAGTGAAGAAACTGCAGGATGCTTTTACACGGAGGAATTGCGGAAGAGTTCTGAGCCAGATGTATTTCTCAACGAGCGCGTGATAAGACGTCGCGGGAATAGAGCTCTAGTTAAATGGTTAGGATTCCCATCATCAGAAAACAGTTGGATTGACGCTGACAAGTTGGTATATAACAGGGGGCGTAGACCTCTATCTCATCAGTGGCGTACCCTGCATGATAGGAGGCACACCATAATAAGAGGTGGAGGTGGTATTCTCTACCATTCGCCTGTTGAATTGCACATTCCGGGGTATATCTTCTGTGGGCCTAGAACAAAGCTTCACAAATGCCTGGCACGCGGTGATAGACTAGACGAAGCCTGCCTTGAACACGAACTCGCATACGCTGCAAATAAAGATCTCCCAGCACGCCACGTTGCCAACCGAATATTAGCCGATAAAGCTAAGCAAATAAGACGAAGGAAAGATATCGGAATAGGTCAGCGTGTTGCTGCACTCGTGGTTGATAAAACCATGCGTGGAAAAATTAAGTTGGACTTGGGGGTGATGAATTTCAAACGAATTATAAATGCAGCGCGAACAGATTTGGGAGCGAAGAAGAAGAAACTCGGTTGTTTGAAAAACTGTATTCTCACATCGATGTGTGTAGCTAAACGTGTGTTGAAGGGGGGGGGGGGGGGGGGAAGAAGAACAAGAAGAAGAAGACTGCAATTAAACCACATAGGGTCCCCACTACCAAACACATCAGGTGGAATTATTCCGTTCCTCGTTCCATCCCTTGCACCTTCGTCGGCTGTAGGTTCACTTACAGGTGGGGCTGCAGCCGTAGCCAAAACGGTCAAAAACGAACAAAATACACATGCGCAACTAGAGGAAGCCAGAAGACATAATCGGGCCACGAAAGCAGCAGCTATCGGAAACAGTCTCTACTTGAAACCATACAGGAAAGGACTAGGTCTCTCCATAAAGAAAAAAAAGTTATCCTACCTGATCGAGCGCTCACGAATAAAGATCTCGTTAATACTGTTGAAGAAAAACTTCACATTCCTGGATTCCGTGGCGTCTTTATGCGGGATACATTACCGAAGACCATGTGGCGGACTAATGAGTGCGGAATCGTAAATTTAGATGTTGCTGGGGGTCCAGAGACCCATTGGGTGGCGTATGTTAAGAAAAGTGCAAATACAGTACGATATTTCGATTCAATTGGGGATTTACAGCCGCTTGAAGAATTACAACGCTACTTCACCAGCAAAAGACGTGTTTTCTACAATTTCCGGCGATATTAGGACTTTAACAAATACCTGTGCGGGCATATCTGCGTTATGCTCCTCATCACAGCGATGGCAAATTAGCCTTCGCCTGCATCATTGAACCTCTGGAATGCGCGCTATGTTTAGACCGAGCGGTGAGAAGTCTGGAACGCGCGCTTTTACCTCTCCTCGTCAGTGCCGGTGTGCGAACATCCACATTGATCGCACGCCCGTCATTGGAGGTTTAGATCAGTGATCTCTATGCTACCTGGATGTTGAACTTCAGCCATTCTATCGTACCAGCCATAGATGCTCATATTTAGTTTCTTTCCAAACTACAACATGGCTGCTAGGAAATGTCACTAGAACACGAAAAGCAAATACTTTTCAATTCCTCTACCTCATAAGCCTATTACTTCATATGTTGACATAAAGTTCAAAACAAGAAATCAGTCTGCAATTCTTTGCACATGCAGACCGATGGAAATTTGTTTGCGAAACTACAATATGGCGGACGATGCAAAGCACGTGTATTTGCAGACACGCTGCAGATCTATATTCGGAGACTAGACTTCTACATCCAGGTTCTGGTTTAGATGCAATGTCGTACACTCTGACTTTAAAAGAGCGAGGATCAGTATTCCATGCAAATTACTTTCCGCCGACTGATTTAAGTGCAGGGGACTGGAGTATTGAGCTGATTGGTCTGGAGACGTATAACAGCATTCCAAATATCACAAAGAGCAACAGTAAACTGCATCTGGAAATTGACGGTCGGAAGGGGATTCTACAAATGCAACCTGGTGCCTATGATATTGATGATTTAAAAAAAAATGGCTCTGAGCACTATGGGACTTAACATCTATGGTCATCAGTCCCCTAGAACATAGAACTACTTAAACCTAACTAACCTAAAGACATCACACACATCCATGCCCGGGGCAGGATTCGAACCTGCGACCGTAGCAGTCGCGCGGCTCCGGACTGAGCGCCTAGAACCGCTAGACCACCGCGGCCGGCGATGATTTAAAGGAAGTCTTAAAACGGTCAGGAAAAGATATTGAACTATACGCAAACATTAATACCCATAAATCTGAAATACGGACAGAGAGTGCTACGATCGACTTTAGACAGAGAGATTCAATAGGTCCACTGCTAGGTTTTGCAAAGGATCGTGTTTTGGTGAAGAACGCCAGTAAATTTTACGCATCGAATCAAGGTGTAGATATACTACCAGTCAGCACAAACCACGTTGATTGCAATATTGCCATAAACTCATACCTCAACGATAAGTTACGGATTCTTCCCTACAGTCGGTACTGCGTATAAAATAGTTCAAGCCCCTACAAACGCTATATATCTCCCGGTGACAGTTCAGACATTGGATTACCTAGAACTGCGTATTGTTGACCAGAATAATCACCTGTCTAACTTTCGAGGAGAAGAGATCATTGTACGCTTGCATCTAAGGTGAGATGGGAGTAAGGTATAAAGCTAGAACACCGAGCTCACAACCCGTCAGTGTATCGCGGAGGCGCAAGGTGATAACACGCCTTAATTACGAATTCCTTATTTCAGCAGGTTTAAAACCGCAGAATGACGTCGCTCAACGTAACTCAGTCAGTAGAGTATGATGATCGAATTATACGTCATGAATAACTCTCACACAAACCCTACGCTTCAAGCACATTTAACAAAAATGATGAAATTAGGATTGTTATCCAGCATCAGGACGCCGTAACATTGCCTTGAAATAGCTTCCTGTATCTGGACTGTACATTTAAGGAAGCTGTCGCCACTGTGGTAACGCTATGAAGCTCACTCAAAATGCTCTAGCATTCCTGTTTCAAGAGATGCGTTATGAACTTAACGGTACTGAAATAGATCACTCACCCAATGATGGCATAATGTCAACCCTTAAGACGTATGTTTCAGCCTAGCCTCTGATTCAAACAGCTTGGAAAATGCGGGATGTTTCATAGATGCGCCCGATGATGAGGGGGGGATACAGCCGATTTACCGCGTGCGTGACACTAAAAATGCTTATGGGTTATTTTGAGGACATGCAGTGAATTATTATGAATGCTAAACAGGAACTTATTTTGTTGTGGAGTGCAAGTGATGTGAATTCATTACTTCAAACAGTTGCAGAGAATTTTCAAATAAAGATTAATAATATAGTATGGAAAATGCCACATATCAGTGTTGCTGACGAGGAACGCCTGAAGCTCTTAAAAGTTCTGAACGCCGGCACCAGCTACCACTAACCTTCCGATCATGGGAGGTTTTTGAATACTCAGTCCTACCTACAGAATCCACATATACTTGGGCTATTAAAACATCACTGCAGTTGGGAGCACCTCGATTCATCATAATCGCATTTCAATCTCAAAGGCGTGGGAATGTATCAAAGGACTCAACTGAATTTGACCACTGCAAGTTAACTAACGCCAGAGTCTACCTGAATTCCGAATACTACCCATACGAGAATCTACATCTACAGTGGGGCAGCAATGCATACAGTCTTGCATTTGACATGTATGCGAGATTCCGAGCATCTTATTTAGGAAGGTGTTGAAAATGAAGGATGCCTACTGAGTCCACAGAGTTTCAAGAAGCTAGCACCAATAATCGCGATTGACTGTTCAAAACAGAATGAGATAGTTAAAAGACGGCCTGTAGATGTACGGATTGAATATGAATCTTCAACAAACTTCCCAGATCACACTGCAGCGTACGCTCTAGTTCTGCATGGTGTGTTGTTAACTACCGTCCACTCACTGGTGTAGTGCAACAAGTTGTATAAATTAATAGGTGCTCTGCTAGCTCTAAGACAGATCACGATGTTACCCCAAGGTGTGAGGATCGTAGCCGACGTACAAGGATTTCACTATGGCGAAAGCAGGTGATTCATAATTAAAGACTGTGCATTAATAGCATTCACACAAAGTTATGGAATAACAGGAACATTTTCATCAAGAGTTGCCTCGCCGAAACCATTCAAGGAAGTGAAGTGCATTAAAACATGTAGAAGTGCAATGTGGTTAACACAATTCTGTCATGGAATTCACTGGGATGACCCTGGCATCTTTTATAAAGATTTCGCGCGAGTGCTCCGAGTATTTGATCACAAGAAGACAATCATCTACTTTAAAGGAGTTGCGAAGATTACCTGGCTGAGTCTAATATTTAAATTTGCTTCTATTCAAGACCTGGAATTGTACAGATGTCCTTCTATCCATCGACTCAAGAACATTTACGAAAAAAGTGCTTTTGTATCTGCATACGAGAATGTAAAATTACTTTTAACCTGGATTACAAATAAATAATCATTTACAAAATTTGTTCTTTTTATTTCTTTCTATGACACCCAACGTCCGTAGAATGTAAGTTTATTGGCGGACATTGTATATGAAGCGAATTCCAGAGGAACTGTCTGAGGAGCATACCACAGTCTTGACGCGCTAAGTAACGTTACCTGAGTCAGTAATAGACCAGCTTTCACCTTACCTGCGTGGCAATGCATCAGATGCCAGCCGAGTGGCTGCCGGCTTCAGGGGCTGAAAAAATGGTTTAAATGGCTCTGAGCACTACGGGACTTAACTTCTGAGGTCATCAGTCCCCTGGAACTTAGAACTACTTACACCTAACCAACCTAAGGACATCACACACATTCGAACCTGTGACCGTAGCGGTCGCGCGGTTCCAGACTGTAGTGCCTAGAACCGCTCGGCCACCCCGGCCGGCCAAGGGCTGGAAGAAAGTGCTGAGGCACACTGCGTGTTTGCAATCGGCGGACTAAGTCCAGCACGCGTCATTCAGAATTCATTTGTGTCTTGAAAGCAGTAAAACCTTATAGGTCTCTCTGCAGAGCAATGTGGCTGTATCCACGTCTTGTAGACACACAAAAATAAAATTATAATATTTCTTTAATAAAAAAGAACGATCATGATTGAGGGTGAAATAATAAAACAATTTCACATTTTTACAATAAAATAAGTGAATTTATTATTGAATTCAGAATTTTTTTTACAGTGTTTGACAAATATCAATTTGCAGTACCATGATTCAATTTTCACATTTATATATGAGTTTACAGATACATGATTTGTTTTTGACGAAAAATATCAACGTTATGCTGTTTGAAGATAGGTTTTCTCAGACTTTACATTATTCAGAAACATGAGCATTTACAACTAATGCAGAGGTACTAGAACCTAATTACACTATCTTACAAGGTAAATACTATTGCTAGTGAAGTTCCACCGGAAAAACTTTTAACTAAAGGCGAACGTATTTGTTTGAAGTGGGTGGTTCTAAAACATTTTCCACTATGAGAAGCAATTGAAAATATATTTCAATCAAGTAAGTGGGTCTAAAGATTTTTTCCACTACAACAAGCATGTGAACATATATATATTTCTCTCACGTAATGACCAAGTGAACACACACACACACACACACACACACACACACACACACACATACACACACACACACACACACACAATTTTATTGGTGGAACTCACATACTTAAAACTACTTCTGACTGGATGGCTAGTGGCAGGTGAAATTTACAAACTAATATCTAATCTCTGTAACAACTCAGATCGAAGCAGATATGGGCTGTGAAAATTTTATTTTTTTCTTCTTCATTATAAAATGTATAAGTGAATTGGTCAAATTTACGTTTTCGCTCATGTACATTAAATAGTAATATTGGTAATATATATATATATATATATATATATATATATATATATATATATAGGGTGTTACAAAAAGGTACGGCCAAACTTTCAGGAAACATTCCTCACACACAAAAAAAGAAAATATGTTATGTGGACATGTGTCCGGAAACGCTTACTTTCCATGTTAGAGCTCATTTTATTACTTCTCTTCAAATCACATTAATCATGGAATGGAAACACACAGCAACAGAACGCACCAGCGTGACTTCAAACACTTTGTTACAGGAAATGTTCAAAATGTCCTCCGTTAGCGACGATACATGCATCCACCCTCCGTCGCATGGAATCCCTGATGCGCTGATGCAGCCCTGGAGAAATGCGTATTGTATCAAAGCCGTCCACAATACGAGCACGAAGAGTTTCTACATTTGGTACCGGGTTGCGCAGACAAGAGCTTTCAAATGCCCCCATAAATGAAAGTCAACAGGGTTGAGGTCAGGAGAGCGTGGAGGCCATGGAATTGGTCCGCCTCTACCAATCCATCGGTCACCGAATCTGTTGTTGAGAAGCGTAAGAATACTTCGACTGAAATGTGCAGGAGCTCCATCGTGCATGAACCACATGTTGCGTCGTACTTGTAAAGCACATGTTCTAGCATGATAACTTTCTCCATTGAGCGTAGGTGGAAGAACTAAAATGAGCTCTACCATGGAAATTAAGCGTTTCCAGACACATGTCCACATAACATCTTTTCTTTATTTGTGTGTGAGGAATGTTTTCTGAAAGTTTGGCCATACCTTTTTGTAACACCCTAATTTATTTGAGTTTTTTTAAATTTTTTTATGATTTTCTTTCGGAGAATAATTAATATATAATATACACACATACACACACTTAACACAGGCTCGTGCACAATCGCACACTCAGACATACACGGAAGCACGCAAACTGATACACACTACAAAACACTCACATCCAATATTTACACTATGATAAAAGGGTCATACTACTACTCTGCAGACGCTCTCTCTCTCTCTCTCTCTCTCTCTCCCTCTCTCTCTGTCTCTCCCAGAGTCCCCTCCCCCTTCTCTTGCTACAAGTGAGTAGTGTGAGTACGGGCGAGTTTCAATCCCATCATCACAGATGACCCTTTTATCGTCATGAGGCGACAGACCGATTTTAAACTGTAGCACAGTATACACCTCGTGCGCTATCGATCGAATACTGGTTTGCCTTACCATATGCGGTGGCTGTGGTGCAGCACCACGAATACCTCCGCGTAGGCATTGAAAATAGTCTTCGATAGATAGATAGACAGATAGAGCTCTCGATTCCATGTGACGCACACCCTTAGCCCGCCTCTGGGTTGTGGTGTCACCGCCAGACACCACACTTGCTAGGTGGTAGCCTTTAAATCGACCGCGGTCCGTTAGTATACGTCGGACCCGTGTGTCGCCACTATCAGTGATTGCAGACCGAGCGCCGCCACACGGCAGGTCTAGAGAGACTTCCTAGCACTCGCCCCAGTTGTACAGCCGACTTTGCTAGCGATGGTTCACTGACAAATTACGCTCTCATTTGCCGAGACGATAGTTAGCATAGCCTTCAGCTACGTCATTTGCTACGACCTAGCAAGGCGCCATTATCATTTGCTATTTATCTTGTGATTCATGTACCGTCAGACCGATGTTCACCAATTATGGATTAAAGTTAAGTATTCCAGAAGCTACGTACCTTTTTTGATAGTCTCTATTCCTTTAACTGTTCTAGACCTCACGCCAGCCTGCGTGAGCTTAAACGCGTGCCTTTCGGCTTCCTCTCATAGTGGCTTGGCTGTCTTGCCAAGTCACAACATGGGTTGCACCTTCCAATGTGCGATATGCATACATTTTTGTCCAAAGACCTACAAACTTCACAATCGGCAATCCATTCGACTCGTCCTTCATGAGATCGATAACCTTCTTGTTCTGCGGAACAGTTCCATAAGGATTATCGGCCGCTTAAAAAGATGTGTCGAATTCATTATCGTGGTACCTAATTACTTCATATGGATCGCAGTTCTTCACCCAATAAATGAAGCTATTTGTATCCATATAAAGTAAATTAGGATCTGCGAAATGAGTTTTCGCGAACTCATAATGAAAGCGGAACATGTGGAGTTTGGACAGGTCTAGTATGCACATTCCCACATAGATAGGTTTAGTAAACTCTACTGCAGTTTACGACATGTCCACAGCAACAAAGTTCCTAGTGAATATGGTGACCCTCTTAAAATTTGGTCTGGCAGTGCATTTTCTTACACCATAACCCCCATCCCATTCGGTTCTAATAAAAATTTCACGTCGCCCTCTCAAAGTCTCCATAGTTTTACCGAAAATTGAATTATTCATTAATTTATAAAAATCTTTCTCAAAGTCACACGTTGCGGAAGCTCTCTGTCTCGTATTCAAATCAATATACTCCTTCAACCAGGGGGACTGCTTGAAGGAGATGGCCCGGGTGATTTTAACCAGCTCCATACCCAAACTGAGGCAGTGCTGGAGGTTACGATAACCTCTGCTTATCCCCCAGCGTTGTCATCAGTTTCGGTGTGGAACCTCCTCGCGGAACTAGTTGCTCTGGACACACTGGCAAATCGGTATGCGCATCATGCAAACTAATAGGGTATGTGAGTTCTGCCTCCACCACATACCCTACATCAGAATCAGCTGCCATACCCCCTATTATTTTTCCACCTAATCCCTGGCATTCATCTTCGGAGAGCCACCGAAACTCGGAATTCAGCAGTTATTGTCCCATGGCGTGCCCGTATAAGTTATTCCCGTCGAGGTACATTATATAACTTGAATCAATAGATGCGTTGATCCTGTCACCCATCCGTGAGTTATTTGCTTTCACGTTTCTATGGACACATTGGCAAAGTCCCCCACGGATCCACCGCTCAAAGAAAAGAAGCATGTCAGGATCTGTCAATAATTCGATGCTGCACTTCGTTTTCTTGAGCATCGAGTCCCAAGACAACCCAGGTGCCATGTAATGAAAGGCGGGGTCCAGAGAATATGTGGTCATACATATACTCCGGAACTTCTCGAAAACGGCCGCAAGCCAGTAAAGCTGTGCGGACTCTCCTAAAGTGGATGTATTGAATTCCAGCCAGACATTAACGGCATGCTCATACTCTGCATTCGTTATCGTGTCGCCTGTGAGGTTGGTGGAGAATGCAGTTATGTCACGTAGCCTGGTTTAGTTGAGTTTGGCCATTCTATCCACATACTCATATGGAAAAATCCCCTACCTAGTCGCAAATTGAAACTTTTCCTCGTCGGGAAATGGAGCTCGAGTGATATGCATATCCCCCAGAGGTAGAGTCTCAACAAGTTTCTGTAGTGGTGCCTGCAAAAACGTAGCGTATCAAGGAAGCGGAGCGCAATTCTTGGCGTGATTCGTTTGGAGAATGAAATATACTTCTCGACGCTCTCAGGTAGGACACTCACCTGATATTTCTCCAAACCGAAATCGGCCAAGTGCTCAGCTAGAAAGTGAGCGTCATATCCACTTAAAATGTGGAAGAAAACAGGTATGTGTCTAGGTAACTGCTACTTCAAATTGCATGTGTTGTGAGGTGCGCCACGGAATTTTCCTGTAAGATGACAGTGGTCCCTACGAGGAGTTTCCGCCTTTCTGTCTGAAGGCAACCCACAAATATGACAATCAGTGGCGTTATTATACAAATCTTCACACTCCTTCGATTTAGTCATGGGAACGTTGCTGCTTTAAAGCGTGTCAACTTCCTATGAAAAATTTTCAAGCTCAGAGAGCAACCAAACCGCAGGATTATCCCCGACGTAAGATTTGTATTGGTTAAGGATGGAGTCATATGATGATACAATTTGGGACGCTGCCACATATGGTACATGTTTCTCTGTAAAGGTGATGTGTGAGGCTGTAGGGTCGCCTTCAAATGGTTCAAATGGCTCTGAGCACTACGGGACTTAACATCTGATGTCATCAGTCCCCTAGAACTTAGAACTACTTAAATATAACTAACCTAAGGACATCACACACATCCATGCCCGAGGCAGGATTCGAACCTGTGACCGTAGCAGTCTCGCCGTTCCGGACTTGAAGCGTCTAGAACCGCACGGCCGCCGCGGCCGGCTAGGGTCGCCTTCACAGTGGGTCACAGGAGCGAGAAGGCATTCAAAGTCGGCGTACACTACAAACGGACATCGCTGCTGGTTGAGAGCATTCTTAAACTTTGTGAATTTGTTTTCCTTGATGGGCATGATAACAAGTACCCGGTCCTTGGACGTACAGTCTACTAGATGCGTAGATAATAACTCTTCGGAGGATAAATAATTGAGGCACGTTAAACAAAAATGTTTTACGCAACAATTAGTTGATAATTGGGAGCAAAGGAGTCGGGACATGTCTTTGATCCAAACATAATGATAATTATCACCTTCAGAGAAGAGCAGCATGCTTACATGCAGCTCGCACTCACCGCCAAATTTTGAAAAATGGAGGGGGCCGACGATGATATGCTTGTCTTGCTCATCTGACTTGCTTTTCGTCTTCTCCAGGCCATAAACATGAACCGATATGCCAGTATTCTGCGCCTCAAGTTTAGCTATGTCCTGGATCTTAACGGGGAACTCTATACCATCAAAGTTACAATGCGAATGAATATTATCACCTACATTGTATGTACTGGGACGCTCAGGATCGATCATACTTTCTTTCAGAAGCCAGGATTGACCATGCAAAACAAGCCTGATCTTTCCTAATTTCGACATTAATGCATGCCTGCTTATTAGCTATATCTTTAGGGAGCTTGATATAGCTAGACCCTCTATTTACTGGATCGTAGACATGTATAGCGATGTCGAGGTGTAGAATTCTGCTGAGTGCTTTTGCTGAGCCGTTGACTTCCATCTCGGAAAACCGGCCCAATATAGCACTCAAGGTGGATTTACGAAACCACTCGGTGATCGATGTGCTCCGCGTTATCACGCCATTTCTCCCCCAAAGATAATGAATACTAGCGTCTCCATCAACAGACTCAACTTTGGGGTCGGGGGGGAGGGTGTTGGGGGGGGGGGCCCTAATTCAATGCATAGCACTGCGCTGCATTTAATGGCGGGATACTGCGGATCATTGACTACCTTGAGGAGCTCTGTTTCCACGACAGGAAGGCACGCTTTTAGAAATCCTAAAGGATCGAAATACCCCCCAGCCTGGTTTTCGATCCTAGTGAACGAGATTCGCTCCTCAAAGGCGTCGGCAATCACCGAGTACTGCAACTGCTGTATGGTGTCACCGACCTGATGTACTTGACTAAAAGGACGGGCGAGAGAACTGCTACTAGCCACACGATCAACACTAATAATACTATTATAACTAGAGCTATTGCAACTAGGCGGTACGCGCTGTACCTCGCACGATGGTGCCAACGAAGCAGACACACGTGGTGGCCGGAGCACCCCCCCGTGCGAACAGCCGGGCACGGGCTCCGTGACATTGGCAGCTTACATCTCACGAAATAAGTGTCAAACGAAAAAACTACAAAGAACGAAATTTGTCTAGCCTGATCGGGGAAACCAGATGGCACTATGTTTGGCCCGCTAGATAACGCTGTCATAGGTCAAACGGATATCAACTGCGTTTTTTAAAATAGGAACACCCATTTCTATTACATATTCGTGTAGTACGTAAAGAAATATGAATGTTTTAGTTGGACCACTTTTTTGGCTTTGTGATTGATGGCGCTGTAATAGCACAATAATATGGCTCATAATTTTAGACGAACAGTTGGTAACAGGTAGGTTTTTAAAATTATAATACAGAACGTAGGTACATTTGAACATTTTATTTCAGTTGTTCCAATGTGATACATGTACCATTATGAACTTACCATTTCTGAGAACGCATGCTGTCACAGCGTGATTACCTGTAAATACCTTAATGCAATAAATGCTCAAAATGATGTCCGTCAACCTCAATGCATTTCGAAATACGCGTAACGACATTGCTCTCAACAGCGAGTAGTTCGCCTTCCGTAATGTTCGTACATGCACTGACAATGAGCTGATGCATGTTGTCAGGTGTTGTCGGTGGATCACGATAGTAAATATCATTCAACTTTCCCCACAGAAAGAAATCCAGGGACGTCAGATCCGGTGAACGTGTGGGCCATGGTATGGTGCGTCGACGATCAATCCACCTGACATGAAATATGCTATTCAGTACCGCTTCAACCGCATGCGAGCTATGTGCCGGATATTCATCATGTTGGAAGTACATCGCCATTCTGTCATGCAGTGAAATATCTTGTAGTAACATCGGTAGAACGTTACGTAGGAAATCAGCATACACTGCACCATTTAGTTTGCCATCGATAAAATGGGGGCCAATTATCCTTTCTCCCATAATGCCGCACCATACATTAACCCGCCGTGGTCGCTGATGTTCCACTTGTGGTGGATTTTCCGTTGCCCAATAGTGCATATTATGACGGCTTACATTACCGCTGTTGATGAATGACGCATCGTCGCTAAATAGAACGCATGTAAAAAATCTGTCTTCGTCCCTTAATTTCTCTCGTGCCCGCTGGCAGAGTGTACACGACGTTCAAAGTCGTCGCCAGGCAATTCCTGGTGCATAGAAATACGGTACGGGTGCAATCGATGTTGATGTAGCATTCTGAACACCGACGTTTTTGAGATTCCCGATTCTGGAGCAATTTGTCTGCTATTGATGTGCGGATTAGCCGCGACAGCAGCTAAAACACCTACTTGGGCATCATCATTTGTTGCAGGTCATGGTTGAAGTTTCACCTGTGGCTGAACACTTCCTGGCCGCGCGGGATTAGACGAGCGGTCTAAGGCGCTGCAGTCATGGACCATGCGGCTGGTCCCGGCGGAGGTTCGAGTCCTCCTTCGGGCATGGGTGTGTGTGTTTGTCCATAAGTAGTGTGTAAGCTTAGGGACTGATGACCTTAGCAGTTAAGTCCCATAAGATTTCACACAGATTCGAAAATTTTTTTGAACGCTTCCTGTTTCCTTAAATAACGTAACTATCCGGCGAACGGTCTTGACACTTGGATGATGTCGTCCAGGATACCAAGCAGCATACATAGCACACGCCGGTTGGACTTTTTGATCACAATAGCCACACATGAACATGATATCGATCTTTTCCGCAATCGGTAAACGGTCCATTTTAACACTGGTAATGTATTACGAAGCAAATACCGTCCGTACTGGCGGAATGTTGTGTGACACCACGTACTTATACGTTTGTGACTATTACAGTGCCATCTATCACAAAGTGAATATGTGGTCCAACTGAAACATTATATTTCTTTACGTACTACACGAATATGTAATAAAAAATGGAGGTTCCTATTTAAAAGAACGCAGTTGATATCCGTTTGACCTATGGCAGCGCTGTCTAGGTGGCCAACCATAGCGCCATCTGATTTCCCCCTTCAAGCTAGACGAGTTTCTTTCTTTGTAGTTTTTTCCTTTGATGCTTATTTCGTGAGATATTTCGCCCAGTCACTATCAATGGACCACCCTGTATATGAATGGAATTGTTAGAGAGAAAGTATATTAATATTATTAGAGATAGGTAATTTTTTTTTCTTAAACTTACAAGTAGGCTGTTGCCGTATCTGATGATGAATGGCCTCCACCTGCCTATCGATAACATCAAGGTCATCAATAGCTGTTCCTGTAAGAGGATGAGATATAATTTTAGTTATTTTGAAAGGTTAGCTAGAGTGAAAGATCATAGAGGTTGATTTATTTTTCTCTATACTTACGTGAGTGGTGGTGTTTTGGGCTGTCTGGAGCTGGGGGCTGAACACAATTATGTAGGACGCTACGTGGGACACTCTCCAGCTCTGTTTCCAACTGAAGATGGACTTCCATTAAGTGATCTAGAAACAAGGAAAAGAAACAAGAAGTACGAAAAATATTTTTAAATGGTTAATATAAATGACAAACATTAGAATTAAAATTATACTCACAAGGCAATTCCGGCTATCTGTGGAGCATAGGGGGCTGGGGCTGGGGAGCCTGCTGCACCCCAGCCCGTTCCCCAGTCTCGAGGATAAAGTCCACGAGGTCCACTATAACAATGAGGTATATAATTAATAACGAGAATATATAAGATATAGAGAAAAATTGATAATGAAAAATAGAAATTATTTACTTAACTGGTAATGGTGTGTCGTGAACTCTAGGTCTCTTCGTACTCGAGACCTTGCTGCAGCTGCTGATGTTAACACGCTTCATATTCATACTGAACGAGGAAATAGCAACCACAAACAGACGAACAAACGAACGATGCGACGAACAACGGACGAGTGACAAAGATGACCAGGGGGTGACTCCTTCTATATGTGTGATGACGTAGTATCATGTGATCTTAGGATGAACGAACGGATGTTCAGAATATTGTGTGGGTAGTGATCGAGTTCACTAGCAACCCTAGTGGGTGAAAGCTGAACTAGTCAGATGCTTCCAGGACATGGTGGAGAGCTGAGCGTTTTAAAATTTATAAAATTATAGACAAATAATTCATATAGGAGTGAAGACGCTATTTAGAATAGAGATTGGGTGATATTGAATTGAGAATTTGAGATCATTATGTGTGTATATCAGGAGGTATCATGTTAGGATGAATGATTTAGATATATTCTTGATGAAGGATTTATTAAAATTATGTGCAGGGAACGTTGTAATTAGAGGTTGATGGTATTAAGAATAGCGTTAGTAAGCGCTGAAAGAAATGACTTCAAGAAAGTCTGGAGATGAATATTGTTAGCTATTTTTCTTGTTAAAGAGTTTATGGTAGGGAGCGAATTTTTGTACTAATGAAGAGAAGGTTAACTATTTGTGGGACAACATAGAATTTGAGTGAGTTTTTATTTTTTGTTGATAGGGATTTGAGTTGCGAACTTTGTGTTAGATTGACTTGCAGAGGTAGGTAGCTTGGTACGAGCGATGGCTCACGAATACGCACGTGTGTTTTGGCGACGATCTTGGATTAGGTAATCGGACCATGTGGCTTGAGTAATCTGACTCGTGTGATCAGTTACCTTTGCGAGAGCGTTCCTTGTCCACCAAGCCACGTGGAGGGTCGCCAGCCGACCGACCGGCGGTTGTGTGACGTCAGGGCAGATTCTATTCTCCAGCAAACAACCTTGGCGCCGTCTTACCGAGGGCTGTGACGTGAGCGGCCGCTGGACCAGTGGCATACGCGCAGGCTACCGCTGATCGGTGACGCCAGGGGTAGCCTCCTCCGCTGGCGACCATTTGAACTAAGCCAGTTCGATTCTGGACCTAGTGGCGAGCGCACTGGGTGTTACCATCTCCAAGATGTGTACTAAGGCTGTTGGAGCATAAGTGATGACCGTACTGCTTGAAATAAAGACTTCAGTCCTTTTCCCACCAATCAGCAGGAGGTGACTTAGGTTACTACAAGTGTACTTTATTTGATGCTATTTTCATACCTTAGCAGCGAAAACATAAGTGACAGCCAAAATTCAAACTTGGCGAGAATTCGCAGGATGAAGTGAACTTAGGTTAGTGGATATAACCCAACTGGCCTATTTCAGACCATTTTTTCTTAGGTGTGACCGATTATCATGTTGGAATTCGAAGTTGTGACCAATTTTTTTATGAAGGGTTAGGCTAGTGGACGTACCCAATTGGCCTATCTTCCTGCCAAAATTCAAACTTTGTACCAAAATCCGACGTCTTGAATGACATCCTCTGCTGGTGGCTATGTGTACTAAACCAGTTGGACTTCGGACCTCATGGAGAACACACCTGCATGGTATTGTTTAAATAGTAATATAGACAGATCCGGTTATCCTGCCATTATCGTGCTGGAATTTGAACTTTCCGCCATTTTTCTTGGGGAGGGGGTTAGGTTAGTGGAGGTAGACCAAGTGTACAATCTTACACCATGTGGTGGATACACTGGGTGCAGCCATCTTGACTGATGTACCAGTCGGCAACTTGGATGACATCACGGTGGCGCTCTCTGGTGGCGACGAAATGTGCTAAGTCAGTTGGAGTCCAGACCTCGTGATGAATATGTGGTGTCACCGCCAGACACCACACTTGCTAGGTGGTAGCCTTTAAATCGACCGCGGTCCGTTAATATACGTCGGACCCGCGTGTCGCCACTGTCAGTGATTGCAGACCGAGCGCCGCCACACGGCAGGTCTAGAGAGACTTACTAGCACTCGCCCCAGTTGTACAGCCGACTAGGCCAGAGATGGATCACTGACAAATTACGCTCTCATTTGCCGAGACGATAGTTAGCATAGCCTTCAGCTACGTCATTTGCTACGACCTAGCAAGGCGCCATAGCATTTGATATTGAGATTATAACATGTACCGTCAAGAGCGATGTACACCAATTGAGGATTAAAGTTAAGTATTATATCAACTACGTACTTTATTTGCTACTATTAATTCCCTTAACTGTTCGAGACCTCGCGCCAGTCAGCGTGTAATTAAACGCGTGCATTTCGGCCTTCTCTAGCAACGCAGTGTTGGCTCTTCTGCCAACACTTCAGAATACGCTGTATGTCGCCATCTTGGATTACGTCACAGAGGAGAGCGCTCTCTGGTGGTGACGATGTGTACTAAGTCAGTTGCAGTCCTGACCTTATGGTGAACGCATCTGCAAATAATTGTTTTAATAAAGTCTTATGTCAAAGTCCTTTTTCCGCGAATCTGTAGGAGGTGGTGCCAGTCTGGCGACTGAGGTTAGTAAAGTGTCTTTTCTTTCGCGCCATTTTGTTAGCTTAGTAGACATATGGGAATTGTATTTTGTTTACCACAAAAATTAAAAGTTGGTGCCAGTTCGTAGGAAGAGGTGGCGGTCGGGTGTCTTAGATTAGTGGAGGTAGGACAAGTGAGCTATTTTCCTGCGATTTTCTTTGCTTAGTAGAGATAAGAGCGTTGTGGTGCATTATCCTGTTACCATTTCCTGGGGGGGGGGGGGGGGGGGGTTATGTTAGTGGAGGTAGCACAATTGATGATATTCCGGCCGTTTTCATTGCTGTGACACATTATCCTGCTGGAATTTGAATTTCTAGCCATTTTTTTCTGGAGTGTTAGGGTAGTGGAGGGAGCCCAATTGACCTATCTTCCTCCCAAAATTCAAACTCCCCACCAAAATCCGCCATCTTGGATGACGTCATGCACTGTTGACAAGTCTACAGGCCGCCATCTTTGAAGACGTCATCGTCGCCAGTCTTTAATAGATTTGGCAACAATGGAATGTGGGGCCGTACATACTTTCTCCCACTGCTTGTGTGGCCTGTGCTCTTTCCCTATCACGAGGGACGTATCTATGCTGGTGGGATATGCGACAAGTTATATTCTAGAGTGTAGGTAATTCACTTGGAAATCATGTACAGAATTTTACAGGGATTCCATCAAATAGTGGAGTCTTGTTGAGTTTTGGCGATTTAGCCTTCTTATACGATCTGCAGTCCGACTGAAATCACTTGACAGTTGAAGTCTGTCACTTTCCGCTACAGTACTGCCACAACCGTTGCCGGCTACCATTCGGTTATAGGTGACACACATACGCGGAAAGCCACTTCACAAATGCTGTTATGAGTAACGCAGAGCAACGATGGAAGCGGCCGCCGCGAGGTATGACGGACGGAAATGGGAGATGCTCTCTCGACATCTGATTTGAACCTTTTCAGACCTGATTTTTTTTTCTGGTGGAAGGAAAATTTTTATTCTTGTGGTAATGATCTTAGGTGACTTTTAATGATTTTAGATGCAAGATTTATACAAAAATAGGTATCCGTTTTCAAAACGTACTTTGTACACTTGGCATCTTTTATGGACTAAAATAACTAATTTCGGAATATCCTCTATGGAAACAAATAGTAAAATGATCATACAATAATTACCAAGCAAAATAACGATAACAATATTCAATTATACAGTCGAATATAGAGAACCAACCACATCCGTGTATTATGGTGCTCACGAGATTTTGCGCTCTGCCACAATGACTTGAGGATATTTCTATTATGATGCCCAGTTGGCAACACTTGCGCATGATAAAAAGGTTGAACATTTATAAATGCGTGCCTCACGTTTCTACTGGAAAAATGCTTCTGTTGCAGCTAAGACACAGTAGAATTTAAAGTGCACAATTGTAGCCAGAGAGTCTGAAAGGGTTAAGTGACCAACGACTGAACTACGACTGATAGCGTTTTGTAGCCCTGAATTTAAACACATGTTGCTGCCTAACCACAACCTCGTGTTGTGCATGTATCCTAGAGAACAGTGGTCAACAATATGGGGCAGAACTAATATTCACGGTGATTAAAGCTAACCTCTACGAGAAAAATCGAGAGAGAAAAATTTCGGTTTCAGCGCTAAAAGCAAACTGTACTTTCTCGCTGTCATTGGTTACCTGAAACTATTCTTACATTGGCTACGCGAGCTGCCGCGTAACCAACCGATGAGCAGTTCTGGCTGGCACTTGGTTACAGATTATAGGCGACACTGACAGATTTCAAACGAAGAAAGAATGATAGGAACAAAAATAAGAGCAAACAAAAAGGTCAATACGATTTTGAGAATGACGCAGCGAAGTATTATAAATAAAAAATGACATTTACGTCAATTAACTGAATGAAAATAATAATCAGCGTCTTTTGATTAGATTTAGAAATTTAAAAAATGTCGCTGTAAATGTCGAAATTTGAACCTACGACCTTCTACACGTCGCATTTACACGCTGATGCCTGTTATATTTATGACTATGGTAAAATAGAAATGCCGTGTGGCTAGAGCCTCCCGTTGGGTAGACCGTTCGCCTGGTGCCGAGTTGACGCCACTTCGGCGACTTGCGTGTCGATGGGGATGAAATGATGACAGTAAGGACAACACAACACCCAGTCCCTGGATGGAGAAAATCTCCGACCCAGCCGGGAATCGAACACGGGTCGTTGCGTATGACATTCCGTCACGCTGACCTCTCAGCTACCAGGGGCGGTCACAATGATTAATTGTGCTCTTCAAAAATTTGTGTTCACTCAATGTCATGCGAAGATTATTAATGTAGGCCAATCTCTGTGATCATAGTAAGTGTATATGTGACGCTGAATCGCGCTTTGTGCGAAAGGATCCAGAAGTATTTGGTTAGCACTGTGTATGAAACGTGTGTATTTCGTTAGCATCTGTGTGTGCGTGTTTATGGTGTGGTTATCATGCGTGATGAAATATGAAATAAAAGGACCAGCCCCACGATTCGGTATCCAAAGACATCAAGAAAGAAAGCTGGACAAAGAAATGGAAGTGAACTAACCAATTGTTGTGACAGTGTGGCAACGGTGAACGGTTCGGGCGTGACATTGAATGCTCTGGAGGAAACAATCTCCAAGGCGTGAAGTGTCTACCATGAAGTAATTTTAATGGGACTATAGTATGTGACTCGTCTTAACAACGGCGCGACTATCGAATGATGACATTAGTCTTTGTCTCTACTTTCTGAGGGAACAACTGAAGACAGAATTCAACATTTAGACTTTTATTTTGGTTTTTTATATTTAGATTCCTGTATCGCCTACAAGTTACTGGACTATGATTTTGGTGCAACAAAACAGCCTAAATATACATCTTGGAATTTAGGGCTTGTTCTACCACAAAATTTGGTTGCAGTATTAAACCCGATTATATTATCGTTACATGTAAAGTCTGTGTTAGTGTAGACCAGGGCCGGCCAAACGCTGCACAGTGTGCAGACGTGCAGAAGTGCTGCACATGTGCGCACGTGTGCGACAGCGTGCGACAGCGACATCTGTTATTAGACATGTGTCCTAAATGAACCGCGGCGGCTCCACTTCCCTGTTTATGTGGTACAAGCAAGAGGAAAATTGGTCATTAAACCGATTGTTTCAATGTATACTTACATTTAGGGTTTTTTTTTTAATGTGTGAAGGGCTACGCTCAGCTGAAGTCGATAAAACATAACATTCATCTAACTGTCGGTTACTATGCAGATTTCAGACGGAATTGTTGAAAGAGATAGCAATAATGGTATTGATATAACAGGTGATCATCGAGAGATCTGCGGTTATCACCCTGTTCCGTGGTCAGTGAGACAGAAATTATGTGGGTGTAACTGAGGGCACCGAGAATTAGTTATAAGAAACCTTGCATTAGTTTAATGTTATTTGATATCATGACTAAAGTTCGTTGGAAGTCGCTAAGTGCTCTCTTTCTTAAATACTAGCTCAAAAACATAACGCGTATTTACATGCCGTCAGTCAAGCAGCCTTCAAGTGGTTCAAATGGCTCTGAGCACTATGGGACTCAACTGCTGAGGTTATTAGTCCCCTAGAACTTAGAACTAGTTAAACCTAACTAACCTAAGGACTTCACAAACATCCATGCCCGAGGCAGGATTCGAACCTGCGACCGTAGCGGTCTTGTGGTTCCAGACTGCAGCGCCTTTAACCGCACGGCCACTTCGGCCGGCTCAAGCAGCCTTAATAAAAACCCATGGTTGTTAACTGTGTTACATGTCTTACTGGGATAAACTGTTAACATACAAGTAGATGTCTCAATGATAGACTGTGACATTATTTTAAATGTTTAATATGCGAAATACCTTCCCTTGTTTGGCTTGCAAGCTGTGGAAAGAGCACTAGAATGCGCCGGTACAGAGTATCCCAGCAAGTGGATAAAGCGACTTCTGTGGGTAGAAACATGCACTACATGCACGCTGACGGCTGCGGCGTGCACGCTGCGACCCGGAAGTTGCACATGTGCACGAGCACGGCACGCGTGTAAAATTTCTGGCCGGCCCTGGTGTAGACACTCAGCGAAGACACAGAAATTATACTGAGGGTAGCAAAGGGAAAGCAGATCTGCTGAACTACGTTTTTACAAAGGAGTATCCACCAATACTGTCATAGTTTAGTTCTCATGCAACTGTACAGGTGAGTAACATAGATGATAGTGTTAGGAATGTTGAGAAGCAGTTGAAATCAATAAAATCAAACAAAACCCCAGAAGAAAAAGTAATCCCTATCAAATTCTATACATAATTTGCTGCTGAGTTAGCCCCTCCTTTAACCATAATATGTCGCAGATCCCTCGAACAAAAAACTGTACCCAGTAGTTGGAAGAAAGCAGAAGTTACATCCATCTACAAGAAGGACAACAGAGGTGGTACACAAAATCACTGGCGGGTATAACTGACATCCATCTATTCTAGAACTTTAGAACATATTCTGAGCTCCAACGTAAGGAGGTCTCTCGATGAGAATAATCTCCTCTGTGCCACCCAGCATGGATTCCGGAAACATAAGTTATGCGAAGCAGGCCTAGCGCTTTTCTCACGTGATATCCTGAAAGCTGTCAAGTACAGACAGTATTTCCTGACTTCCGTAAAGATTTCGACTCAGAAGGAAATGGTGTTGGCTTGAACGATCCAAAATGATCAAAAATTATTTGGAAATACGGAGAAGTGTGTGTTCCACCAACCATCACAGCATTTAATCTGTCAAATTCACTATTTACGTACAATCTGTGTTTGAAGAATTTTGAACCTAAAGACCACATAAGCATGAGTCACTATAGAAATAATATCGTATGATAGTCAGTTTTGACTACCAGAACCACAAGAGTCAGAAATGAGGCATTATTTGGTATATTATAATTAAAGTTAATCCACGACTAATATTGTGCAATATGTAAGAGCAAGGATAAACTAGAGCCGTGATTTTTCCCGAGGACATGCAGCTTTACTGTATGGTTAAATGATGATGGCGTCCTCTTGGGTAAAATATTCCGGAGTTAAAATAGTTCCCCATTCGGATCTTTGGGCGGGAACTACGCAAGATGTCGACGTTATCAGGAGAAAAAAACACTGGTGTTCTACGGATCGGAGCGTGGAATGCCAGATCCCTTAATCGGACAGGTAGGTTACAAAAGTTAAGAAGAGAAATGGACAGGTTAAAGTTGGATATAATGGGAATTAGTGAAGTTCGGTGGCAGGAGGGACAATACTTCTGGTCAGGTGAATACAGGGTTATACATACAAAATGAAATAATGGTAATTCAGGTGTAGGTTTAACAATGAGTAAAAAATAGGAACGTGGGTAAGCTACTGCGAAGAGTATAGTGAACGCATCATTGTAGTCAAGATAGACACGAAGCCCACGCCTACCACAGCAGTATAAGTTTATATGCCCTCTAGCTCCGCACATGACGAAGAGATTGAAGAAACGTATAACGAGATAGAAGAGATTATTCAGATAGTGAAGGGAGATGAAAATTTAATAGTCATGGGGGACTAGAATTCAGTAGTAGGAAAAGGAAGAGAAGGAAAAGTAGTAGGTGAATATGGAATGGGGGTAAGGAATGAAAGAGGAAGCCGCCTGGTAGAGTTTTGCACAGAGCATAATCATAGAAAACATTTGGTTTAATAATCATGAAAGAAGGTTGTATACGTGGAAGAGGTCTGGAGACACTGGAAGGTTTAAGATAGATTATATAATGGTAAGACAGAGATTTAGGAACCAGGTTTTAAACTGTAGGACATTTCCAGGGGCAGATGTGGACCCTGACCACAATCTATTGGTTATGAACTGTAGATTAAAATTGAAGAAACTGCAAAAAGGTGGAAATTTAAGGAGATGGGATCTGGATGAACTGAAAGAAACAGAGGTTGTGGAGAGTTTCAGAGTCAGTATTAGGGAACCGTTGACGAGAACGGGGGAAAGAAATACAATAGAAGAAGAATGCGTAGGTTTGAGAGATGAAGTAGTAAAGGCAGCAGAGGATCAAGCAGGTAAAAAGACGAGGGCTAGTAGAAATCCTTGGGTAACGGAAGAGATATTGAATGTAATTGATGAAAGGAGAAAACATAAAAATGCAGTAAATGAAGCAATGGAATACAAACGTCTCAAAAATGAGATTAACAGGAAGTGCAAAATGGAAAAGCAGGGATGGATAGAGGAAAAAAATAAGAATGTAGAGGCATATATCACAAGCAGCGTGCTGTTATTGAATTCTTGTGTGTAGAAAACGAAACCGTGGTGAACGCCCATAAACGTTTGTGTGCAGTGTATGGCGATGCTGCAGTTGGCATGGATACAGTTGGGCGATGGGTAAAGAAAGTTACAGCCTCAAAAAATGCAGAAACAGAACTCCATGATGAGCCATTCTCGGGACGTCCTGTCACAGCCACTGCTCCAGACATGCTGAAGCGTGCGGATGCCATTATTATTGCCGACCGGCGCATCACAACTCGACAGTTGGCTCTACAATTGTCGGTCAGTACTGGAAGTGCGTCTGCAATGATAGAGACTCTTGAATATTCAAGGCGATGTTCACGATGTGTTCCACGAATGGTTACAGCGGACCACAATGTTCAAAGTAAGGCCATTTCATCTGTAATGTTGGAGCGTTTTGCGAACGACAGAGAGTGCTTTCTGTCACGGATCGTTACGGAGGACTAAAGCTGGGTGCACCACTTTGCGCTGAAAACAAAAAGACAGTCCATGGAGTGGCATCATTCTTATTCACCACAAAAGCATAAACTGAAGACAAACTCCTCTGCAGCAGAAGTTGTGGTGACAGATTTGTGGGATTGTGATAGCTTTATTCTCTGATAGTGTTGGCAAGAGGGTCAACCATTAATTCAGAGGCATACGTGAAGACTCTGAATAAACGCAAAAATCGTTTCCGAGGTGTTCGATCGGACAAGAATCGAGCAGAAATCTTGCTTCAGTACGACAATGCATACCCACACACAAGTCTGAGAACCCGGGAACACATCGCCAAATTGGGTTGGACATCATTGCCTCATCCACCCTACAGTCCAGACCTGGCACCTCGGACTTCCATCTCTTTGGACTGCTTAATGGTTCTATATGGGGAACACACTTAGAAGATGACGAGCGTGTCACTCATGCAGTGAAAGTATGGCTACAGGACAAGAGCTTTTCCAGCAGGGAAGACATGATCTTCCACAACGTTGGCGTACGGCCATAGAACGTGATGGAGACTACGTAGAAAAATAGGACATGGACAATACATGTTGATGTATATTGTCACCAAATTCTGACTTTTAACAATGAATAAGTTCTGAGGAAAAAACTGTGGGGCATTACTTACTGACGTCCCTCGTAACAAGCCCCACTGACGGTAAAGCCTCTTACGAGATGTAGGTGTCGTTGTGGCGGGTTACTGTGTCACAAAGCACCTGGAAACAGTATAGTCGCTTCCGACTGCCCGAGAGAAGCAGACCATTATTTGGTAGCAAGACACATTCTGGGCCCTGATTGGCTGAAAGGTTTGAAACAGAAATCCCAGTGTCAGTGCTGGTGGTTGTTGGGTGTCGACGACCACTGTGGACGATCTTGTAGATTATGGCTGCCGCCAGTTATGAGAAATATTGCTAAAGTATAAACTAATAACTATCGATGAGATCGACCCACGTTCACCGTGACGAGCCAGCACCTGCTGCCGTCATCACCACACGACAAACGCCTATGAAGAATGGTGATTCATTTCCCCCTCCTTCCCCTTGATAACTGAGTAGTGTCCACGCCAACTCAAATCGGCCCTGAGATTTGTAATTATTTTCTCGTGTGTAAAAGATACTGAAGTAAAAGCGGTCATGTCATGTTTTATTCATCCAAACAATCTGTTCCATTCGCTTATCCATCCCCTAATCTCATAACCTTTTTTGTTTGACTTCATTTAAATATTGATGTCACATAATTATTGGTTCCCAACGTGGGGTGATCTCATTAGTAATTTGCATGCTATACGATACTACAAAGAATTTTTCAATTCACAACTGTATTGATAATCATCATCATTCAGGAGTGCCATGTACTACAAGTTTTGTGTTACCTCTAAAGTTAACAGTGCTACATTAAGAAGTACGACACTAAATAAGTAGCTTCCCTTTTTTAACAAAATTTAAGTGTTCTTTACTAAAAGGGAGTACCAGATTTTCATAAAATTCCCACAGTTACAGCAGCATGTCATCAAGAATCAACGACCGAGCGTCATCTTCTGCAGTGAGGACGTAACATTAGGAGGAGCAAGGATGGAGAAAGATAGGAATACCACGATATGAGCCTGACGTAGTTCATCTCCATCGATAAAACTCGCTCGTACGGCTAACCAGATGCCGGGGCACATCATTCTAACGAGCAGAAGGTGTTTTGAGATATGCAAACAATATGTCAATACATGCGCAACTTACAGTGTTATAGTTTCCGAAATATGGGATGTTTGGAAATTCTCATGGTCGCTTGGTAGGTATGAAACAAGGGTAGTCACGGTGGGGATTGGATATGTCGAATCGGCTGATGGCATTTGACGTCTATCCTACGTCTCTGACCTGGTGAAAGCCTCATTAACAAGTCTGTGAGTGTTATAGCAATGTGGCTGAGTACACCTTTGCAGAATACACTGACACGATCCTTCCAAATGGCAAAGCTCAAGTTAACGGAAGAGCTACTCGTCGCCTTTCTCAAGATCGTTCTCCACAACGTCCGACTCTATCGGATCCACTTTTGGCCACAATTATGGAATGGCATCGAGAAAGGGTACCTTCACCGTCAGCAGGAGAGGCCGCGCACCCAAATCGGAAGAGGCCGTAATGTATCACGCTGAATATAACCTGTCAAAGAGTACACGAGCAATTTCTTTGGCTACAAATGAGTGGAACTGTACAGCAAGTGCTGTACTGGGTCACGTGTAATCAAGTATTTGTAAAGGCGGTCGTGTTACCAACATCTTTTTCAAATGTTTGTTGCAAGGAAACGTAAGTTTTCTGACAAGGATTCCAATTCAAAATATTATCTACTCACTGCTCCAAACGCCCAGTGTAAGTTGATGCGTTGTAAATACTTCCGTTTCTTGTCATCTTTACTGTCTGCCATCGGGTTACCCTAAAAGGCAGGCAGTACCGCATAACAGCCACGCTATGAGGGAAACAAACCAACAGCCAAACAGGCGAAGACATCAGATAAACACGCCGAAGATTCCAGTCGATTAATAGGAACCTTTCCTTGCAGAGGTCGCCGCGACATATCCGGCCACGGATTCCTACGCCGGGTTTCTATTGGCTCCAGCTCACTGTATAGGTCCGGCCGGTCGAAGGCAGACCAGTCTTCGTCCGCTGCTAATGGCAACCGCTATAGCAGAGTCTCCGAAAAGATATCACCGAAGCCGCTGTACTGCACCGCCGATCAAAGTACCAGGCGAACGAGAGGAACCACATCTCCGGCTAGATCGACGGACGTCTACATCTATTGTACAGCCAGCTGTTGTATTGTAGAAGAAGTTACGTTCAATAAACTGTTGCAGAATACAACATGATCCAAGTGCATTTGTGAAGTTTAGGTGAAATGATTAAAACAAAGTGAAATGGAACGATATGCATATTCGACAAGCGTGACGTGTGCTCATGATACATTTTCGGTGCATCTAAACTGCTGTATTACGTTGGCAAAACGTATAGATCTTTACTAGAGTTATACCGTTTTGCTGTGTTTTAATCACTTCACTCAAACTCGAGATTTGTAATTCGATGAAGATTAAGGGAAGAATGTATGGCAACACAGCAACCGTGATGTTCGGAAATACGACTGTGTACGAAAGGTACAGCATGTGTGAATGTACACTGGTGTACGAAGCTTAAGGACGAAAGTGTCACTACTAACTAACATAGTTGGATGAATTTTGGACCATACATGTAAACAACTGCTGCAGAATAGTTCGGAAGGCAAATGAAAGAAATACACAATGAGACGAAGATAAATGAAGCGTTTCTTTTAAAATCGTGATTACATATTATCCACCGCTATTCGTGACTTTTCCTTGGACAATGCAAAAGTTGAGACATGGTCCTTAATAGGGCGTATGATGAGTACGATCGGCGTGATTTTGTACAAAGTGCCACGAGGTTCGTGAGGAGTTCTTCTGGTGCACTTGCGCGTCTCCCACACGTGCTGGATAGGATGTAAGTCGGGGGAACGGACAGGCCAGTCCATTCACTGCATATTCTTTCGCTCCAAAAGCTCCTCCGCTTGCACGGTTCGATGCCGCCGCGAATTTTCATCCAAAAAAAAAAAAAAAAGGAAATCACTGGTGGATACACCCATGAAAAGACGTACTTTTGGAAAGAGTACAGCGTCGCGTTATGCCTCCACACACCGTGGCACCTGGACCACAGGAACGATTATGTTTGACAGAGTTCCTGGCTGCATTGCATGTTTCCACCTCTTGCCACATGAGGGTACATCCAGCATTGTCGAACATGATCGTTTCTTTCTTTGTAAGGTCCAAGTTTCATCGATCTGTGTTACTTGGCAGCGACACATCATGTGAAAATTACTTTCATCCTTAAGTTTTGCACACGAGTGTATACTGTTTCAGCCGACGGCCTTGCCGCAGTGGTAGCACCGGTTCCCACCAGATCGCCGAAGTTAAGTGCTGTCGGGCTTGGCTAGGACTTGGATGGGTGACCGTCTAGGTCTGTCGAGAGCAACGGGGTGCACTGAGCCTTTGTGAGGCCAACTGAGGAGCCACTCGATTGAGAAACGGCGGCCGCGCACGGAAACTGGCGGCGGTGTGGCGACCACGTGCCCTTCACATCCGCCTATCGCCTGACGATGACACCGTCGTCGATCGGTACCGTTGCGCCTTCAAAGGCCTGTTCGGACGGAGAGTATATTGTTGCAAACAAACGTCTAGCGTTGTGTGAAATAGATACTCGTTTGTAATCGTTCTGTGATAATTATTTGTTAGTTACTATCGGTTCTACAGCGACTTTTTCTTCTGTAATTGCGAGCTTTGTTAACATTGCAACATCCATTTCACACAACTGCAGACTTTTACAGATAAATGACCTCGAGGACTGGTAGAGCAGACACATCTCTGTATTTAAAAATCTAATTGTTCGGTTTCAGCACCTCCAACTACGTTACTTTTATTCTCGGTACTACACCAATGGCCAACGGCCTTGCCCCAGTGGTAACACCGCTTTCCGTCAGATCACCGAAGTTAAGACTGTCGGGCTGGGTCGCCGTTCGGGTCTGTCGTGTGCTGTGGCAAGCGGGCTGTACTCAGCCGTCGTGAGGCTAATTGAGGAGCTATATCATTGAGAACTAGCGGCACCGCTCACTGAAACTGACAGCGGCTGGCAGAGCGGTGTGCTGAGCACACGCCTCTCCGTATCCGCATCTGGTGACCCCTAAGGGCCGAGGATGACACGGCGGCCGGTCGGTACTGTTGGGCCTTCGAGGCCTGTTCGGACGGTATTTGCATGTTTTTTACTACACCAACGCTTATTAACGAAAGTACATTTATTTGGTGTATCAAACGATATTTGTGGCTAGATGAGGATATCTTGGTATTGCGTATTCATTGCGTTTTAAGTTGTGAGACTCATCAGCAGACGTGAAAGCAACTTCAGGACTTCCCAGCGAAATGTGTTGGCTTCCTTGCTGTTCATGTCGTGTATTAACCAGCTGGTGAACAACAACAATAATAATATTAATAATAATATATTACCGATGACCATAGATGTTAAGTCCCATAGTGCTCAGAGCCATCAAAGAATGGGAACAAGAATTGAAAAATCGAAACATCTGGAGACCCACCACGCTAGAAAAAGTAAAGGATAACGTCGACGTCACATGCCTAGCCTTCGCTGATGACCTCCCCATCCTTTCTGGTGACGAGCAAACAGCAATCCATCAGATTGAAGTATTCAAAGAATGTGCCGAGAATGTGGGACCGTAAATTTATTTTTCTAAAACCGAATCCATGGTTACAAAACACATCGAAACACAAAATTTAATCACAAAACGTAGCACAGTAAACGAGGTTAACCTTTTCAAGTACGTAGGGGAAATTATCGAGCCTACAGGTACAGAAAGATTAGCACAAAAGCAGGGGAACTAAAAATGCGGAAAGCATTTGGGAAAGTTGCGAGCGTCTACAATAAAAAATGCATAAACATCAGTGCAATAGTTCGACACTACACGACAGTCATCAAACCTGAAACACTGTACGCCAGTGAGACACTAAACCTTAATTACAAAGGAGAGCTAGATAATATCAAAAAGGCCTAAACACAAATCATCCAAAAAATCCTAGTCCCAAAACTCACAGGCGAAGGATAGCGTCTACAATCACACGCAGTCACAGAAAAATATTCCAACATCGAAACCAATTTCCTCCAACGACGACTGAAATTGTATAGACACATTATGAGACTAGATGACAACTGATTAACAAAGAAAATTTTGACGCACTTACAGAAACTGAAAGCGAGAACAGTCTGGATAAAACAGGTCTAAATTGATCTACGAAATGCCAAAATCTCACCCACAGACATCGAAATGTATTCAGAAATAAGGTCTGCAGCTGGGAAATTTCATCAGATGACAAACTCAAGATACCTAGAAGATAGTGGTCAGATGAACGTTGAGGTAAACATAGCGAGATGATGAAATATTTCTGGAAGAACAAGAAAAATAACAGAAACAATTTGCTTTATGTGATCCTCCATGGGTCTAAAAATATGATTCAAATGGCTGTGAGCACTATGGGACTTGACTTCTAAGGTCATCAGTCCCCTAGAACTTAGAACTACTTAAACCTAACTAACCTAAGGACATCACACACATCCATGCCCGAGGCAGGATTCGAACCTGCGACCGTAGCGGCCACGCGGTTCCAGACTGTAGCGCCTTTAACCGCTTGGCCACACCGGCTGGCTCTATGGGTCTAAACAATGTAAATAAATAAATAAATAAATAATCTCAGTCTTTTAGCCATTGATGTAGTTATCCATAAGGACGCATCACCAGAATAATCTGCACACATGTCAAATATTGATAGGCCTATGATTTCGAAAAGATATAAAGATGGCAGCTACTTTCAAATGTTCAGATATGTATAACTGTACTCTTCACAACTGCAAAAATATTGAATCCTGTGATAAAATATCAATCAGCCACAATTTAAATCGTCACACACAAATATCTGGACGTAACAGTTTGTCTGATTATAAAATGGAACGACGACATGATATCAGTCGTACGTGAGGCTGGCGGTAGCCTTCGATCTATCGGTAGCATACTGCGAAAATGCAAACAATCCGCAGTGGAGATTGCTTACGAGGGACTCGTGCGACTCAAGCAAGAATTTAGCTCAAGTGTTTTGGATCCATACCGTATATGACACACAATGGAACAGCACATACTTGACATTGTATTTTAAGGAGGAAAAAGTACGCTTGCAAGACATCAGCCACAGCAATCGATCCCGTCCAAAAATTTGGGCGATGGTTTTGACAGTAGGCAGTTACGACCGTCTGCTTTTGAACTTCTCCCCTCCCCACTGCAGCCGCCTAAGGCTGCGGTCATAGTGGCTCCGATATCGGTGGATTCCGCGACGACCGACTTCAATTGGCGACGGCCAATCTTTTCAAATCAGTGCGCGCTCGATCTTATCTCCCGAATCGGTGAAATTCAAATCAGTTTTTTTTTCCGTCATACTGACCGACGTTCTCGCACACATCTGCTTCTGACACTCCACATTTGGAGCGTGAGAAACTTATAAGTTTAGTCCAAGAAAGAGTGAGTTTGTGGCATCCTGAGAAAGAAAATATAATCGGGATCTAGATCAGAAACTATGGACGGAAACCGCAGGCTTATTCGAAACCTTAAATAGGCAAAATTTTATAGGAAACATTAAGCATAGGTTAGAACGTTAAAAAGTAATTTGTTCAAGTGAAAAGGGTGGCGTATCTTATATGTTTATAGCTACTGTACTGGTTCTTTTTTGTGGTAGGTTGGCATTAGTTAATTATTATTACTGATTACTGGCGCTTTTGCCGCTAGTGTAGTGATTCTGTTAGTATGAAGTGGTTTGCAAACGTAGTGTACGGTATGTACAGGGGATAGGCAAAATAATGTGAACACCTGTATTTACAAGGGAATGGTTGTTAATAAGGGGTTGGACCTCCATTTGCACGTAATACAGCTGCGATTATTCTTGGAATAGAGGTATGTAATGACTGTATAGTGTCCAGTGGAATGTTATGCCACTCTTCGATCAGAACCACTTCTAATTCCTGTAGTGATGAGGGAGGCGTAAATCTGCTCCACATTCTGCACTCCAATACCGCCTGCAAGGGTTCGATAATGTTTAAGTCTGAGGCACTGGGAAGGCACTGCAGTTCAGTTCCATGCTCCAGCCTGTGCTGTCTGTGTGAATGGGTCCATTATCGTCCTGAAATATGGCGCCATTGTTGGGGAACAACATTTGAATCATGTGCTGCAACTGATCACCTAAAATGTTCACATAATCGTCGGCTGTAACATGTCATTTGAGAGTAATGATGGGTCCAGCATAATACCATGCTATGGCTGCCCGCACCATTACACTTCCACCTCAAGCAATAAGGACTGTAGGCTTCTTTTGGCGTTCTCCAGACGTAAGCCTTGCCCAATCTTAGAAATAACGAAAACGTTGACTAGTCGGGCCATATGACGTTGAAAGTTTACACTGTGGAGACTATGGGAATGATTGAGAATGAAACAAAATTAACTAGAGTTCTAACAATATTTACTTTTCAAAAGAAAAAAACAGACATAAATTATACTAAACAAATTATTGATTGAATACCGTAGACAACTAACAGGTAGTTTAAGACCACAATGGGCAAGGATTGTGGGTGGCAGAAATGAGTCAAGTACATTGCCCCTAAAAATGTGAATAACGCATTCTGAATTGATCTGACGCTGAGCAGACTTTGACTGTTCAAATCTACAGAAGTTTCTCTGTATAGGCGCAGATGAGAGAAAGTGCCAATTGAGATCTGTATGCCCTGACAGGGCAGGAGTGGAAGTACGTTAGCCTGTTTGCTTTGTGCGGCGATGTAACATGCAGCTGGTGAGATTTATGCGGTGGAGGTGAGACTGGAGGCGGCACCTGCGAATCGATCGCGGCCACGAAAGAAATGCAAATATCTCACAGTCTAGCGATCAGGCAGACGGATCGCAATTTACTCTCTGCCAGAGCCCTGAAATCACGGTAGATTCAGTGTGTGACACACCCGCTCATTGGTCGTACCAAGGACCAATTTGGCTCACTTATAAGACAGAACGCTCAAGGATGCCAAAAGTATTGGGGGAAGAGTGATAAAAGCACAGAGTACCGTTATCCAAGATGGCAGAAATGACGTCATCCAAGATGGCGGTCATGACGTCAGCTGATGACGCAAGTACCGTTATCCAAGATGGCGGATTTTGGCGGGAAAGTGCCACACCCCCCCGTCCCACAAAAATGGCGGGAAGTTCAAATTCCAAGAGGATAATGCACCACACCACAGTTTTCTCTACTAAGCAAAGAAAATCGCGGGAACATAGCTCACTTGGGTTACCTCCACAAACCTAAGTCAACCGACCTCCACTGCCTCCTACGAACTGGCGACAAGTTTGAATTTTGGTTAGAAACAAAGCTCACTTGGGGTTTTGCTGCTAAGGTAAGAAAATGGCGCAAAAGAAACGACACTTGTACTAACATCTCGCCCGATCGCCACCTCCTCCTAAGGATTCGTGGAAAACAAGGACTTGTCTTTATAATTTAAACAATTTCATGCAGATGTATTCGCCACTGGGTCCAGAGTCCAACTGGCTTAGTAGTACACATCGCCACCAGCAGAGGGCGCTCTCATGACGTCAGATGATGACGCAAGTACTGTAATCCAAGATGGCGGCTCCAAGTGTGTTCACCACGAGGTCCAGACCCCAACTGACTTAGTAAATTTCGTCGCTGCCAGAGAGCACTACCGTGAGTCAGGTGTTATTCAAGATGGCTGCATACATTTTGTCCGCCATGTACTGTAGGACACAGCCACTGCCCGATCCCATTACACAATCCAAGATTGTCTTCTTTCTCTCACATGGCTACAACGGGATACGCGGCATGTGTACGGTCAGTGAGCGCCCGACGGATGATGTCACAGCCCCCAGCCAGCACGTTCATACTCGCGCCACAGATAGTCTTCTGCAAATATCCTAACGAACCTAACCGCCACACCGCGCATCTAGCGTATCATTTACCTAAGTACTTAATTCCAATTCAATTTTAATCATATTCCATAAATGAATGTACAATTTGGATATTCAGTTATCACATGACAATTTTCACATTCTCCCACTAGGAGCTCAAGTCACGTGATTCTACGTCATAGAACCACAGATGGTGGTCTGTAGAGGGAAAATGGCTCGAAAATGACTCAGTCTGCGCTAGGCTGCTGCGGAGAAGTGCACTCTATTTATTTTTGAACATTTTATTGAGGGATGGAGTACATTTATCACACTGATGCAAAAGACACGCTCTCACATGATTGGGGCAATCTCACACAGCCCACAGACCAGCAGATTACTTCTAAATAACGCTCTCCAAACACACGAACAACTCCTAAATTAACCAAATAATTTCAGTACACACTTGCAGACTACTCCTAAATAATGCAGCACAGTGATTTGTAGAACGCTCAGTACTCGTAACCTGTCGAAACTGCGCATGGGACAGCCTACAGGCCCGCTCGCAAAATAATGCAATCAATGCGCATAAGCAATGCCCCCCCCCCCCCCCCCCCCGCGAAGTGACGCGGCCGTCAGCTGTCAAACCACGCACAGGCCCTCGTTCGGGTCCCGCAGGCATGAGGCGGCCACAGCCCTTTCATACTTGTTTTCTGAGAAATTCATATCCAAATATGTGTTCACCTACACACAGGTCCTGGCGCAACCGGCCAGGGACGCGCACGCTGTCACAGTCGCGAGCTGTGGCCGAATGCAGGTGAAAATTGCATCTTGCCGCCCTTGATGAAGCGATCAGGCGGGAGCGTAGACTTATTTACAGACCCGCAGACGCTCCAAGTTTGGCCGCGAGCTAGCGCTCGTCGCTACCCTCGTTCTAACTTCGGTCCGGCGAAGACGCTGCAGAAATCCATTCCAGAATTCTTCGTTAGCGATTTCAACGGAACATGCCTGATGTGAGGTTGACGATTCGCCGCACGTAGCTACTTACCATCGCAAGTGCATCTAACAACGTTCTCAATGTTATACTGAAGCCACACCAGCCGGAGTGGCCGAGAGGTTCTAGGCGCTACAGTCTGGAACCGGGCGACCACTACGGTCACAGGTTCGAATCCTTCCTCGGGCATGGATGTATGTGATGTCCTTAGGTTAGTTAGGTTTAAGTAGTTCTAAGTTCTAGGGGACTGATGACCTCAGAAGTTAAGTCCCATAGTGCTCAGAGCCATTTGAACCATTAGAACCGTAGCCACATTGCTATCTAAAATAATAACCAAGTCGAACTCTAGTAAACTGCATACTCCCCCAGAAATACTTAACGTGCACTTCTGTAGGAGTTTTCGTGTTGTCTCAGCTTGTATGCACGGATATTCTTGCCCTAACAGAATGTGAATAAATCGAGCATTATGATTGGATATTATCGAATTTACTCGCCGAATTACTGATACCGCCGATTTCGAAGCACTGTCCTCCTTTTTTCCTTCTGCAGACGAGACTTTCAGCAGTTATTTTACACAGATCGCCATATTGCATTGACAATTAAATCATACAAACTACCATACATATCGTCAAATATGGAAAGACTCTTACCATAGGACACACACTCATCCGCTCTACTTCTGACATAACATAAACCATAGTAACTTTACAATGCAACATATACACATTTTACACAACGTAAGCCACAGTAACTCTACAATACAATATATACATATTTTACACAAACAGTGCAGTTATCTTTATATCTGTAAGCATCCAAAAAAATTATCGTATGCGTACACTCACACAGGTTATAAGTCACTATGCTCCCCAGTCCTAGAAAAGCACCGTCCACCTTTTATTTCTTTCTACAGACCTGACATTCAGCCGCAATAAACTATTTTACAGTGTTCGCCATATTGCACTGACAACTAAACCTCGCAAAGTGCCATACACATCCTCAGATACGTAAAGACACCTACTCATTTACACTGTCCTCTCACTTGTGCCAGGAGCTTGAATATTAGTATGTGAAACCGATCTCAAACTAAGCAATATATCAACGCAAACCATGTCTATGTAGTAAACATACAATTCGTATCAGTCACGCTCAGAACTGATGTGGAAAGGCAGGCTCGGTCCCCCCCCCCCCCCCCCCTCTTCCCCTCTTCCCCCCCTCCCAACCGGTACAAACGCACTACTGTTTCTGGTACTGACCGCTTGCGTTTCTACACCCATATCCAGACTCTGGGATTACACGAACACAACTATTTCCCCATCGTCTGCCATAATATTACATCATTTTCCCTGTACTTCTCGATATCAAGTACACAGCAGTAGCCATCAGATCGCTCACGCAACATAATTCCGAAGATATAGACTGGAAATTATTTCTCTGCAAACCTGAAACTTAAGATAGGTAGAGCGTGCTCTAGACCACTGAGAACTAGTAACAAACACATGAAAAATGATACTTCCACCCGCTAATACCGATCTCGCTGATGTAACAGATTCGAAATCATCCCTATAACGTAAAAGTCAACTAAGGTCTTTCCATGTCTAGTGAACAGGCAAACGTGTCTTCCACATGCCAGATGCACACTCCACAATCGATCTTCTCTCAACTAAATAAAGTGAACAGTGGATACTATACGTATCCGAAAAGCTATATTTTGCTCGTATCACGCAGAGAAAGTGTTTTACGGTTCGATAAAATAATTTTTCGTAGATTAAGTGGGAAGGAGGATGTATGTCATGCGCTTGAAATATATTTCTCACAAAGCAACATTAACAACGCTACATTCCATACTTCTGATAAGTCGGAAACGCAGGTAATCTAACGTTATAGTCCCGTTTTAAGTGCAGAACGTTGTAGCCTTAGGAGTGCGTGTATTTATGTTCTCTCTTACCAATACCTTCCATGTACAGATTCTAGACTCTACAACAGTATTTTAGAGTTGATAGCTTGGTTGATTTACGTAAAAATGCGTCGAACTCCATCCTTCTGGAGTTCCATAGCCTACAAAAATCATTCGTTTCTTGTTCTTCTTAAATGTCTGCTATTACATCATGGCACTCTGAAATCTTTTACTATACATCAATAAGGAGTGCCAAGCTCGACATGGATGCATCTCGAGATGGGCGAGGACTCGGAAAGCTCCATTCATTCACGAGAGGTGGAGTGTAGCGGTCTTCTTCTGCTCGGTTGCAGATTAATTCGCTAACGGTGTTGCATGGCGGGTTGGTCAATGACAATGTGAGGAGGGTCTTTCACTCTGTAATTTTACCTTAAGACAGTGAGAATGCTGTGTACGAAAGACGATTAATTTAAATAATTAAATGTTCAGAAAATACGGGACACCTTGAAGGACTAGAGATAGGACGTTCATATTCACAGGACACGTATATTAATATGTGCTGCAGATATGATTAGCATTTGAACTATGTCGGCCCGCGGATTCAAGGTCAAAATCGATATCGCGGCGCAGCACCTCCTACCGGTAAAATATGCCTGCGGCTCTCGTTGTCGCTATAAACTGAAGGTAATGGATCAGTGTGACTGGAGCAGACGTGCAGGATGCCTCGCAGACATATGCGCGAACCGCACTGTCAAATCAGTGAGTTTGAAAGAGGGCGCATTACTGGCATGAGAGAATGTGATGCATTCATCGGCGAATTGCTGCTCTTGTGGGACAAAATGTTTCTGCAGTACAACGAATGTGTGCAGAATGGTTTACGGAAGGCCGTAAACGTGACGAGGTAGTTCAGGTCCCACCACCCACACCGTGCCCCGACAAAATCGACATCTCATCTGAATGGCATTGGAGGACCGGTTTGCGTCCTCCTGGGCTCTGGAGCCACTGCGGAACAGTGTAACACGTGGTACGCTATCAGGGGTGACAGTCTGTTGCTGTTTATTGCGGTATGGGTTACGTGCGCGTCGTCCACTTCTCCGCCTACCCTTGACGAATGTGCAGAAATGTGTCAGACGGCAATGGTGTATAGAACGACACCACTGGGGATAGGAATGGCATTACATAGTGTTTCCGGACAAATACAGGTTCTGTTTGTTTCAAAAGGACGGTCGCATTTTGGTTCGCTGCAGAGACAGGGGGAGAGGCATAACAGTGACTGCATTCGCAGCAGACATACAACGCAAACTCAACGCCTTATCGTGTGGGGTGCTATTGGGCACAACCACAAATCACAGTTGGTGCGTGTCTAAGGCATTGTCACCAGTGTGACGTATGTGAATGACGTCCTGTGACCCGAAGCCATACCCTTTCTGCACAACACCCCAGACGCCATTTTTCAGCAAGACAATGCACGACACATGTTGCTGCACGAACATGTGTCTTCTTGGTATCACAGGATGTCAGCCTTTTGCCCTGGGTCGTCAGATCACCAGACTTGTCGCAAGTAAAAAATGCGTGGGATATGGAGAAACGACGGGTGCAGTGCTGTGACCCAATGCCAACCTCCACAGTTTGGAATCAGGTGAATGCAGCATGGATGGCAATACCGCAGGACGTCATTCGCCCCTTATAAGCGTCGATGGCATCATCCACGGAGCAAGTTATCAGGGCCCATGGCGCATCCTGTGCCTACTAGGCAAAAAAAAAAAAAAAAAAAAAAAAAAAAAAAAAAGGGTTCAAATGGCTCTGAGCACTATGGGACTTGAACATCTTAGGTCATCAGTCCCCTAGAACTTAGAACTACTTGAACCTAACTAACCTAAGGACATCACACACATCCATGCCCGAGGCAGGATTCGAACCTGCCACCGCAGCAGTCCCGCGGTTCCGGACTGCAGCGCCTAGAACTGCATGTGCCAGCGAAACAGAGCACATGCAGAATGCACACACTAATGTACATTTCCTGTGAATGTGAACTTCCTATCTCTAGTCGTTCAAGGTGTTCTGTTTTTTCTGAACATTACAATAATTTAAGATTCAAAGTTTTACTACAACTATCTGTTAAGTTTGGTAGTATGCAATTTTATACTAGTATTGTATTACAATTGAATTCCTATAGTTATTATAACGTCTCCCATGATTATGTCGACGTTGATTGGGCTGGAGAGGGATGGGGAGTCGCAACTTGCTTCCGTGTGGACGGATCCTCGAGGTACGGCATAGATTGATCAGGATGCTGTTGGTTACTGAAGGTGGAGCGTAGGTGAAAGAAGCCAGTGGATAGAGGAAAGAGCTGGGTGAAACTGGGGGATGTATGTTTAAGTTATTCTGTTTAATTTGCTTGATCGACATAAGCAGTTGAATTACCTGAATACGAAATAATAGCTTCTGATCTACATTTAAAGTCTTCAGAGAGGGCAACAGCAACGCATAGAATGCTCGGTCGTCGTCTTCTTCCTTTTACTTACTATCTTGTAACAGTGTGAGCTTCAAATGTTATGTTCTTCGTAGGCCTTTTTCTGTTGAAGGACTGTTTTACGTTGTTTACATTCAGTCGGACATCATGGATTTGTTCTTCAGAGGATTCATCTCGACTGTTTTCTGAGAGTGCATCGTCTCCATAATCTTTATCTTGCACGACCGATTGTGTGTGTCAAAGTTACAAATCAAAATGTTCAAATGTGTGTGAAATCTTATGGGACTTAACTGCTAAGGTCATCAGTCCCTAAGCTTACACACTACTTAACCTAATTTATCCTAAAGACAAACACACAAACACACCCATGCCCGAGGGCGGACCCGAACCTCCGCCGGGACCAGCCGCACAGTCCATTACTGCAGCACTAGACCGCTCGGCTAACCCCGCGCGGCTCGAAGTTACACTCTGTTGGTGCTTCATGGAGACGGTCAAGAAAGTGTAGTTGATCATGTAGATGTATTTTGGTCTCTTTGTTGCTGCTGATCCGGACAGCGTTTGATGTATTTTACTACGGCTTTTAAAATGGATCTCTGGTGCAGTTTTCCATCTCCTCTGGACCTTGGTAACTGAAACAACAAGTACAAAGCCGATAAGGCTTTTATTACTAAGAACACATACCCCTGTTATTTTAAGGAGGATTGCGTCTAAGGTTTTATGACAGTTTAGCCAACTTAACATCTAAAATTAAGTCTACTTTCCTCTGTGAACGTAGGTAAGTATCAAATATATGCTGTGCACGTTACAAGTATCTTGTAAGCGGAAACATATTTACAGATCTGCATTACTCTAATTTAATGACTGCATCAACAGCTGGACAGATTGCGGGGCAAGTGTGTGCCACTGTTTGGAATAAGTTAAGATGCAATTCATGTCAGAACCCCCAACAGACAAATGGAACTAAATTAGCAATGGTTTGCTAAATGTTGCCAATTTTCCTAATTGCACCGGAGCCCTTGATGGAAAACATATCCATCTCGTAAAACCTATCAAAAGTGGGCCAGTCTTCGTCAATTACAAGAATTATTTCTCCATTGTTCTCATGGATATCTGTGACTCTAACTATTGTTTCACGCTAATTGATGCCGGAGGATATGGAAGGAACTGTGATTCAAATATATTTAAAAACAGCCTGTGTTAGGGGAAAATGGAAGAAGGTACATTAGCATTACCCCCACCAAAGCCACTGCCAGGTGCACACGACTCCCCAGTGCCACATGTCCCTGTGGCAGACTAAGGCTACGCGCCTGACTCACAGAAAGAAGGTTTTTAATTACCGACTCACCCGAGCCAGGAGATTTATTGAATGCACTTTCGGAATGTTAAGTCACAAGTGGAGGGCTTTTCACCGACCCCTGAATGTCATTCTTGATCTGTTGTCAAAATGTGTTGCATTTTGCATAATTTTGTTCGACTAAGAGACGGATACAATTCTGAAAATCCCTGTATGTTTCGAAGATGTGGCAGAAACTCCACCTGCCAGTAGATCGGGTAATAATGTACTTTATAAGTTTGCGGAATATTTTGTTGGTACAGGAGCTGTGCTCTGGCAGGAACCAAAAATTCACTGAACACAGGTCACATACCTAAAAGACAGACATTTGCGGTTGTGTACAATTTTCCTTCATAATTATCCACTGTGCTGTGCAGAAACTGAAGTCGTGAAAGTAATTCTTTAGTTGTAATGCTTTGTATTTCGTATGGAAAGAAAATAAAAGTACAAGGAAAAAATGCTTCTACTTACCACAGTTCTTCTGATCTTCCTCGTTCAAATTTTCAAAGCCGAGTAATATTGCACTGACTTTTAGCCACGCCATCAAACATATTTCACACCTCTTGTAGTCCCCATGCGACGGATCCAGTATGTTATGGCGTCTTTCAACTTCACTAATTAACATGTCGGTGTCGATGTCACTAGACACTGCGGGATATTCTCAAATTAGACTCATACTGCCACGCTAGTGGAATGCGTCGGCTGAAATGAGGTACAGGGATAGGCAAAATAGTGTGGACAGTGGTAGTAATGGAATGGTTGTGTTTGATGGTCAACAACGCAGGCAAGGCACATGTCGCGCTGGACTCTGGGTGTTCAGTACAGGCTAGGCATCAGTGCAGGTTGTTTGCGAATGGTGCACACTTCGTATTTGTATTTAGAGGCCGAGGTCGACGTGCACTGAAAGACCTAACAGAGTTCCAAAGAGAGCAGATTGTGGGGGCCCAATTAGCTGGACCATCAGTAACCAATACAGCCAACTTACTGAATGTTACAAGAGCAACTGTTTCAACAGTCATGATAGCCTACACAAAACATGGAAAGACGTCATCGTGTAAAAGTAATAGGGCACGCAAATCAGAATTAAATGACAGAGATCGTCGTATACTAACACGAATTATGTCAAAACAACACAAAACTAGGGCGGCTAAAGTGACTGCAGAGCTCAATAGCCATCTTCGAGATCCCGTATCTATCGACACTGTCCGCCGAGACCTCCATAAATCGAATATTAATGGATGAGGTACCATACCTAAACCATTAGTGACAACAACCAAATCAAAGAAGCGTAAAACATGGTGTCAGGAGCATAAATCCTGGGCGGCTGATCTGTGGAAACACGTCAAATGGTCCGAAGAGTCAACGTTTTCGTCATTTCCAACATGGGGCAGGGTTTACGTCTGGAGAATGCCAAAAGAGGCCTTCAGTCCTGATTGCTTGATTCCAACTTTTAAGCATGGAGGTGGAAGTGTGATGGTGTAGGCAGCCATACCATGGTATTCTGCTGATCTCATCATTACTCTCGAAGGCCGTGTTACAGCCAACGATTATGTGAACATTTTATGTGATCAGGTGCACCCTATGATTCAAATGTTGTTCCCCATTAATGTTGGTATGTTTTTGGACGATAATGCACCCATTCACACAGCCACGACAGTACAATCGTGGAATGAGCAGCAAGCAACCGAACTGCAGCGTCTTCCCTGGCCAGCACAGTCCCCGGCCTTAAACGTTATCGAAGCCTTGTGGGCGGTATTAGAGCCCACCTCTCTTGTCACTACAGGAGTTAGAAGAGGTTGTGATCAAAAATGGTTCAAATGGCTCTGAGCACTATGGGACTCAACTTCTGAGGTCATTAGTCCCCTAGAACTTAGAACTAGTTAAACCTAACTAACCTAAGGACATCACACACATCCATGCCCGAGGCAGGATTCGGACCTGCGACCGTAGCGGTCTCGTGGTTCCAGACTGCAGTGCCTAGAACCGCACGGCCACTTCGGCCGGCTGGTTGTGATCAAAGAGTGGCATAACACTCCACTGGAGATTATACTATCATTATATTCCAGTATTCCAAGAAGAATCGCCAATGGGGGTCCAACCCCCTATTAATAAACCATTCCGAATTAAGTAGAAGTGTTCACATTATTTTGCCTATCGTCTGTACTGTGCTACTGCTGCGCACGGTATCCTCAGGACTGGGCACGCACAGCTTGTTTCTGTGTATTTAACAGACGGCGCGGAAGGGCTGCGCTGATACACTCTGTTCATCGTAAGAATAAACTTGATGTAAACATTAAGGCATGTATTCTTCCTCGTTTGCTTGAATATCATTGGATTTCGTTTCACGTGGAGCGGAAGCCAAGCTGTGATCAGTACAGCCAAGTGCGATCATAAATGCTGTGTTACGCGCACACCTAAGCGATAACGCGCGGCAAGAGCTTTACCGGCGCATTAATATTTGACAGCACTGGCCAGCCAGCGGTCCAGCTAACCTGCAATGCTGTGAGCAGTTGCAGTTCAGACGCGAAAAGAGATGAGCAAAGAAACAATATAGCTTCGAACGTCATTTAATTTTTAAAAAGAATGAAATAATATTCAGCAAAACTATAGCATTGCCGCGCGATTTTTAGGTGACGAGACCGAAAGTATAAAATGCTCCGTTCTTACCTTACATTGGATTATAATTACAAACAAGAGTCATGAAAATTCCTAACTTAAACACAGGGCAATTTTTCTGAGCGAGCTACGTGTGATGCAAAAGCTTACTGCAGGGTTTTAACGTACTGTTTAATACTCAAGCCAATGAAGGTATTAATTACAGTCAGTAATCTCTTAGCTCCTACTTTATCCGAATCCGAGGAATACGTTTCAGTTCTGGAACTGTCATTTGCTACGTTGAAACGAGTCGATCAACAACAGAATCCACGAAATCAACCAGGCGCCGCATTTTTTCCTCTTCTTTTATGACGAACCGTTCTATATCCCGCAAGCGTTCGGCACTGAAAGTGTGAAAAAATTGCATGCGTTGGTTCCAGTACGCCCGGCAGCATAACAGTCTTGTTATTTCTCGGGTCAAATCCCTTAACTTGGCTCCTAATCAGTTGTATTGGGTTCATATAGTAATGGTACAGTGGAAAATGTAAAAATGCAGCATTTGTATGGTGTGCTCGATGCTCTAAAAAATTGTTTTCCATGTTTCTACAACACATATCTACATTCCTGGTATAAAACAATGGACACAGTCCAAATAAAAAGTATTCGGTTTTTCATTTTCGTCTTAAAATGTAATCTGCTATGTTTTCTTACTTTAAGTGACCTTTATTAACAGTTTTTTCATAAAATATCGATAATTAAGAATTGATATTTGAAATGAAAATATGAATTTCGCGTGCAATCAATATGAAATTAGAAAGAAGACGTGCATTATTCATAAAATATGATGATGAATTTCACAATTACGAGATGTAGGTATTTTAAATTGAACGAGGAAAAAATTACCCTCATGAGACTTTAACCCATGAACCATACCTTGCAGTGAATAACCAAATTACTTCTCTAATTTAGTAATTACACAGGGTGAGTCACTAACTATTGCCACCTAGAACAACTCCGAAGATGTGATAGTAGCTGGAAAGTTTGTGGGACAAATGTTCCATGGGACAACGGGGGCCATAATATGACGTTGCTTTTTTGTTGCTAGGTGGCGTCGTTTCAGAGATATGAAGGTCAACTTTGTTTTTAAATGGGATGCTATACTTTGGTACTTATTTTCTGATAGCGGCTATCGAGACGAATCCAATGATGTGTAACGGTAAGGTCTTTGAAGGTCAATGAGGTCACAAAGGTGGCATGAACATAAATTTACAGAAGGTGTTCCAAGCAACAACCATTGTTATCATTGCATTGCTACATTCTTCTTATCATGGATTGAGTGGTATTCCTTACCACATTGGCACTTATCGAAGCGCGTGCTCTGACAATTCTCTCTCGTATATCGTGCAAATAGTAAATATTCGACGAATACGGTGAGAGGCACCCACATGCCTTGCTCATACTGTGGCATCAAGCAGTCAGGCCTGCAAGATGAGTGGTCTGCCAAGCGAGTGGATTCGTTCTTATTTTATCGAGTAACATGAACTCTCGTACTCACAATTTAGTTACAAATTATCCTCCTATATAATTAATACGCAACGGAAACGCATATCTGACTATCAGTGATTTACAGAACTCTGACTGTTCACTACGCACTGGCAATACCACATTTTATTTCTGTCTTTTATTTAACGGCTTTTATCGACACGTGGCCACCGCACTGAATATGAATGGCGCACACATTATAAATTCGGGACATTATTACAACATACAATTCGAAGGAAAAGTCACCAATATTTTTCTTTTCACTATCTTATTTATTCCAATAAATTCTCTAACCTAAACACACAAATTCTATAACCTACAACAATGACACATAAGAAATTCCGCCCAGTGGGCATGGCTTTACAATGGTGAATCTCTATATTATGGTCTCGTAATTACTTTTAACGCTACAGTGCACTTTCCGGAAAGGATGGTGGATCTTTTATTATACCTCACACTTCGACTCTCACAATCATCATCACGAAACTTTCCTCCAGACCGAGCGGTACCGAAGGAACAAGCTTAACCCACTAATCTTTTGAAACTACCTCGCTACTCTCCCATGCAAACCACACGTACCCAAATTACATGACATACACCACACTACAATATGAAATACTACACGAAGAATTGTTACAACATTTTCACTTTCAGCTTTCCCACTTCAATTAATATTTATCCCAGTTTCACACGACACTGCCCCACTTTGTAATTCTACTTTCCTACTGTGAACTCTGGAGATATATGCACGTCTTCCTGTGCAATGCAAGCCAAGTGGCGTTGCTGGATAGACGGCCGACTCACCTTGATTCTCTCTCAGAGTTTAAATCTAGCGTCACACGGAATCATATCACACAGTTTAATATTAAGCACACACGCGAGTCCTCAACTGATACCATGGACGAGTACTTCTCTTTATCTTTTGTCTCATACGCAGTTTGAGACTCACACAGTACTCACCACGTGGAAGTACTCGTCTCTAATTTCAAGTCCTGCACACGCCATTTCTTAAATATTTCAACTTATGGTACACACGCTATTTCTTAAATATTTCAACTTATTGTACACACGCTAGTAATTCAGCTTAACTTAAGCACACGGAAGTATTTCAACTTATTGCTACACGTGGTTTCATTGTGACCATTGGTCACTTCCGAAGATTCCTACAATCCCTTTAATATTACCTGCCTGACATTTTAATTCTCCCCACAAAAGTTCCTGAAATAGAGAAATTAATATTTCAAACTACTCTTAAATATTCCACATGCATACCATGTCTCCACTCTTTCGTCATTACGGAGCACAACTAAAACAGGTCTTAACAGCACAAGATCCAGCGGCAGAGTGCCGAAACATGGCCGTTCTCTCGGTCCTCTCGCACCTGTGTCGAGGTGGGGGAAGCACCTTGCTATCGTATTGGTCAGCCACATTTCAGACGCTCAAAGCTCTGGTAAATTTCATCTCTTTGGTCCCACCAAAGGTGGCCAAAGGATCGACTCAAAGATGATCATATATTCACATTCACTATCTGCGGTTAGCAGACGACCATACATTCATTCATTTCACAGATCTCACCAAACTGGATGTAGGGATTTACTTTGTGGGAGTGCACATGTGATCAATTAAATAAATAAATTGTCATTCTTTCCCACACTGGTATCCGGCTTCGCTGTATTAATTGAAATTGAGTTATTTTACAAAAAAAATGTGTTCTTCTGACAAAAATAATGAAGTATGTTGTACCTATTTTCAATGTCGGGTGGTACTGTACCCTTTCACCACTGGCTACCCATGCAGAAAAAAATGGCACGGTACTATCCTTGCAATGCGAGGGTAGTTCCGAACATTTTTTTAAGAAAACTGTATTCGAACAAACGTAGCAAGTCATCAAAGTAACCAGGAGGAGACCTTAGCCCCTGGTGACCTCAAATAGACGACCAAATGCTGTTACTTTACCAAAGTATTGACACAATTGTTCCATTATTGTACTCTCCACAATCCGGAGTAATGTACACATACAAGTTTGCAACAATCCACATGACAAATAAAACATTACATCACACAAATAAAAAATAATGTTGAGATAAAAATTTGCTTAGCTACTGGGATCTTCGTTATTTTTATGAGTAATCCAAACTTTACTAATTCTATGACAAATAAAAAAAATACTAATTGTACTCGTGAAATTCTAAATAGCTCACCGTCCAAACACAGAACAAGTAATCTGACATTCATAAATTGCGTTGTAATAGTCTTTACACGGCAATGTCTAAATACAAAACAAAATCTACGAAAGAAAAAAAATTGCGTACACTAGTTGCACGTAGAAGTCAGGCTCCATATCAATACACGCAATAAATATTTAGCAATAAGTGCTTGATTCCACCAGTAGCTCTCGTATCTTACTCTACTGCTCATTTCGTTGTTGTTGCACATTTGGACGACAAGAACTTGCATTTCGACTAGCCTTCGTTACACTTTAATGTGAAATATCACCTGTGTGATAATGAAAATAAGTGGCTTCAGTCAACACACCAACAAGATCATTACTGTCCACGACATCAAAATGCATCAATTAATTCCGATATTTGATGTGCAATGCAAACTCTTGTCCCCTGTGACAACCTTACTGACCATTGCAACAAGAGCCACTACGTTAGTATTACGCCACTGGCTAATAATTAAAGCATCATTGTACCAAATATTCTAATAAACATGCTACGTGAACTTGATAACTCAGAACAAACAAAAAACAAACACTAACTATTCTAAACACAAATGTTAAAGAAATACAATTACACTTGCTGTCCATTCAGGAATGAAACATATAAAAAAAAACATTTACACAATAACAAATACATTATTCCCTATCTTGCGAGTCACACGGAAACATTTCATTCTGTGATTTTCTTGGGGTCAAAAAAGTTGCTGACAGGTTCCCTAGAAACACTGTCTCGGTGTCAAAGCTCTCCCATGGTTACCCGGACGAAAGTCTTTAAGTCACTCAAATCGGCATTTTGAACACGCACTGAACAGTAAACTGTATCTCACATTAAACACAAATGTCATGGTCACTCTCAGCGTACCATCCACACGAATCTGGTCTTCCAGAAATGGCCCTACAGCTACTATTACCCACGGTTCTGTCCTTTCAGTTCATGTTGTAATTAAAAGTCGTAAGTTCCAACAAACAGCACTTATTCCTGCACCAATTAAAGAAATGTCTCCTACTACAGACGCAAATGTCAATGTCCCACTCTAGTTTCTTGCGTTCATACAATAATTAGTCACCAAACGACAACTGTCCTCTTCAAGAATACCAAGCGTCCCACATGCAATTCACAAAGCACACTTAACAAGTCGCTGCCAAAAGTTTATGGATCCCACCATTCAGTGGTCAAGACAAAACAAAACGATCGTCCTGTCTGCTAAAGACAAAATCTTTTCCACCACTCACAACGTGGAAACACCAGTCCTTCACTTTCCACCTTATGGAAAGTCGCAGTCATCTTGTTTCACGGCTCCACAGTCCAGTACTAGTTAATAGTTGCTGGTAACAAATGCCCGCCGGCTCTGCCGCGCGTCGCCCATTCTGCCGTGGCGCCGCTGCGCGCGCCGTTGAGCAGAAGAAACCACCCGCTGTTGCCTCCGCGGGATACTTTCCCCAGTCGTAAGGGTGGCGGAACTTATGAATGGCCAGTGGTACGTGCGTGTCGCCCCAGGCCGTTGACCTGCTGTAGCGGGCGCGTGGAGTGTACCCCGTCCGGCAGTGGAGTGGGGAGTGCCGCAGCTCTGTCGCCCGTCGCCATGGCTACGTCAGCTCGGCCCGCTAGCGGTATGGGCGTTACGACACCCAATCAGTCAGACCGTTCCGTGCATCTCGCAACATTACAGACAAAAGGATATATTTAAATACTCATTGATTACATGTATGATCTATGAGATACATTGGTAATAAAAGAATCTTTGCTCTAAAAACATAAAACTATACACCCTAGTTTTCTACACATACATCAACATTTATCCCTTTTCTATATACAGCCCACACTTGCGCTATTGATTGTACCTGTCGTCCCTCATACAAAACATGAATGTGTAAAAAAAAAAAAAAAACAAAAGGAATAATAAACAATCTATACAACTCATAATTACAATATAAAATAGTAGACTACTCTAACATCCTATCACAGTGAAAATATCAGAAACTGTTGATTCTAAAACTACAATATGCAATGAACCTTTGTGCTTGTGACAGACTGAAATTAATACCCCTTGAAAGTGTTCTAACAAAAAAATAAGAAATAATCTACACAGCTCACAATTACCTACCACAGGTTATTAAATATTAAACTACTTCAACATCCTAACACAACAAACATTTTAGAAACTGATGACTAAATCTACAACATACAATGCACCTTTGTGCTTGTGACAGATTGATATTAATACCACTTGAAAGTGTTCTAACAAAAAAAATAAGAAATAATCTATACAGCTCACAATTACCTACCACAGGTTATTAAATATTAAACTACTTTAACATCCTAACACAATAAACATTTTAGAAACTGGTGACTCTAAATCTACAACATACAATGCACCTTTGTGTTTGTGACAGACTGAAATTAGTATCTCTTTATACATTTTACATTTTATTATATATAACAACATTTCTAGGACATGTATGAACCATCCACATGATGTCAAATCCTGACCTGCCATCGAGGTTCATCCAAATCAAACAATACACAATAATGTTTTAGTTACAGATCGGTAGCATCCCCTTTACAGGAGTGTGCGCATTGATCACACTACTCTACGACTCTCACTCACCAGACATCACATTTTCCTTCTCATTCAATCCATTAATACACTAACAGAATAGGTCTAGAAGTCAGCTAACCTTAACACCACCACACTCACGACAACATACCATACCTTTGCTCCCTTATACTCATAACACCACCACACTCACAACATACCATACCTTTCCTCTCTTATACTCAACCACATAACACATGAAGCTGTTCCGGAGATAGCTTTCCAGTCTCCGAATTCGTCCTTTCAGTCTGGCACCTCTCTCCATCGGCTTACCTCTGCATTCACTTTATGCTAAATATCAACTTAGAATTGCGACATTTCATCTAAGAAACAAAAATACACAAATTATTCAACCTGCAAAATAACTGTACACATTATTGGTACCGTTTTGATTAGTTATACTGGTACCGGGCTTCAACAACAACAAAAAATATTATTTTTGCCAAATCGCAAATGTTATGCTAAGAATTAGATCTACACTTATATTACATCTTACGTCAGTATTCCACAACGTTCACCATCTGGATCTCCTACTCCCTTTATGTAATTTCACATTGTGCAGTTGTCCTCATCTCTTCATTCGTATTTCGGCTCTCCGTCCGTCCATTACTCCATCATTTCCTGGTCTTCCTTCGCCATTGGCATCTATCTCTATTGCAGCATACACAGGCCTCTCTGTAACATACATCTAAGACATCTCCACATTATTCAATTCTACTCACCTTTATTTACCACTGTTTCATCACGTCGAATCTCTCTTTATTAATCACACTGCTTCACGTCGCTTCTCTCCTTAAATATCACCTTTATCCACTACTATTTATCACGTCGCTTCTCTATCTACCATCTTTATTCACTCATTAATCATCACGTCGTTTCTGCTTGATCCTTATTCATATGACAAAAAATACGTACATACACCACTCTGTCGACTCCTGTTCATGACTCATTCGACCAGTCTATTCCGTCTTACTTCCTGACATCCCGCCTGAAAATTCTTATGTTCGATTTGACTCTGCACAACGTTACACACCGCAAATAAATACACTGACTATCTACCATAAATTGCCTACTTTCGATCTATCCTTCACTTTTCCATAATTTGATGTTAGAAATGTGATGAAGCCCACGAGATTGTTTTCCCTTGATCGTCTCAATTGTGACAATGATTGTCCTGTCGTGAACGCAATGACTGCCTATCCTCTCTTCGCCCATCATTTTGATTTTCCCCTCTTCTTCCATCTCTGTCCCATCTTCTATTTTCCCGGTTTTCTGGTCGATATCCCCATGAATTCTGCCCCCTATTTCCTCGCCATCTTCCATTTCCGTCATTCCTCTGATCCCATGCTCTCCTGTCATTCTGATAGTTTCTACCGTTCCTATCCTCAACTCTGTCTGACCTATGAGTCATGTCGCCGTTCACAATGTTGCTCTCATTACCCAGTTCCTGTAAGAAGTGCTGAAATGACGCCGAATTGTCTAAGCCTCTGCCTGCTATCACTATATCTCTGCGCAATCTCACTGGCAACTTCGTTATACAGATCCTAATGAGCTCCCCAGTTCCGTATGGCACATCCAAATACCTATTTCGTCTCAGCATTTCCTGATAGCACGACACTGGATCTCTTATACCACCTTCGTTACAATTTGGCATCATCAATATGCTTTTCTTAACCTGGTCCTGCTTACTTTTCGGCCAGAAGTCATTTAAAAACTTGTCACAAAATATCTTGTAGCTGCTACAGTCTTTAATAACTTCCTGCATTTTTTCTCTAGCCTCATCCCTCAAATGGTTACACACAAACTTCATTTTGAGGAGCGGTCCCCACGATTCAGGTAATGAATCTTGAAATTGAGACAGCCACAGACATGGATGTTGGTAGTTATCAGGATCCGGAAAGCAAGTGAACTTTTGTACCGACACGAAGTGCCTCCTACATTCTTCTTCCGCATTTATGTTTTCCGACCTTGGGCTATACCCAGTTGGGTTTGCCACCTGTTTTATCCGACACAACCGTTCTCCTGACTCTCTGAGTTCGTCTTCCTCTTTCTGCCTATTTTCTTTTTTAGAATTTATCTCACTCTCCCTCTGCAATCTATCTGGTGGTGTGTCACCTCCGCTACTGCATGCTAATTGCAACTGTGCTAGTTCTTCTGTATGTTTCCTATTTATTTCTAATTGCGCCTCTTTAAACTGTAATAGTGATTGTGTCTCTTCCAGCTCGGCATAAGCCCCTCGCCGCGTACTGTCAGAGCCTGTCTCGCCTCTTATAAAGGACCTTTTCTACATCTGCAGTAATTGTATTCATTCCGACCACTACCTCCGCAACATCATCCCTGTATTTATTTAGCGCCACTTCCTGCCGGGTGACTTGAGCTTCCACGCTGTCTAATGCCCCTTGTTTATCTGCAAGTAAGTCCTCCACTATCTCTTTGATTCGCTCATCCGGCAACACGTCCCTACGTTCTGTAATATCGCTCTCTATTGCACTTATTCGTCCCTCCAAATTATTGGCTTTTTCTTTCACGGCGTCACATACTTGCTTCAAAACACCCAGATTCTTCTCCCCCTCGTCTAACCGATTATTAACTGCGGACAGACGCTCATCGATAACTGAGAGTAGCTTCCGCATTGCCTCTTTACTTCCCTTATCCATTGCCTCCAATCTTTCCTTATTATCTTTATCCATCGCTTGCAATCTTTCCCTATTATCCCTGTCCATTGCTTCCAATCTTTCCTTATTCTCCCTATCTCTCTCCTTATTGTCTCTATCCATCCTCTGTAAAAACTGCAGTAGCACATTGTCATTTGCTACTTTCGACGCGCTCACCTCGTTCGCCTGTGAAACCGTAGCTTCCCTAAGGGTAGCTGCACTTTCACTGCATACCTGACGTAGTCCCGGCTCGCCCGCGTCGTCGGGAAAAGCCCCCGATTGTGAACAAAGCCCGCCGCATAAAGGATCACCCAGCTGCGGTCCACTGGACAATTCAACCCCTTCCGAGTGTTTGTCTTTCTCGCTCGTTAACCCATCGTCAACAGCTACTTCCTGCTGCACTGCTACGTTCACCGCAGAATCGCTATTCTCCATGGTGACTACACTTTTCGACTGCGACCTAGTTACTACGGACATTACGCAAAAAGAATTATACAACGATCTTCCAGCCTTGGACGATATAGCAATTTATTTCATAAAAAAATAAAAGATCCTCACCAATCCAGAAAGAAATTGCAAACAAAACAAAAAAATTTTACTTCTTAGTGCTATCAAAATACATTCCATAAAAAAAATCTTAACAGCAAACCCAAACAGCAAAATATCCTGGCAAAATATCCTGGAAAAAAAAATATCCTGGCAAAATATATCCTGGCCAAATCATCCTGGCAACAAAATATCCTGGCAAAATATATCCTGGCAGGGTCGAAATTATGAGAGGCACCCACATGCCTTGCTCATACTGTGGCATCAAGCAGTCAGGCCTGCAAGATGAGTGGTCTGCCAAGCGAGTGGATTCGTTCTTATTTTATCGAGTAACATGAACTCTCGTACTCACAATTTAGTTACAAATTATCCTCCTATATAATTAATACGCAACGGAAACGCATATCTGACTATCAGTGATTTACAGAACTCTGACTGTTCACTACGCACTGGCAATACCACATTTTATTTCTGTCTTTTATTTAACGGCTTTTATCGACACGTGGCCACCGCACTGAATATGAATGGCGCACACATTATAAATTCGGGACATTATTACAACATACAATTCGAGGGAAAAGTCACTAATATTTTTCTTTTAACTATCTTATTTATTCCAATAAATTCTCTAACCTAAACACACAAATTCTATAACCTACAACAATGACACATAAGAAATTCCGCCCAGTGGGCATGGCTTTACAATGGTGAATCTCTATATTATGGTCTCGTAATTACTTTTAACGCTACAGTGCACTTTCCGGAAAGGATGGTGGATCTTTTATTATACCTCACACTTCGACTCTCACAATCATCATCACGAAACTTTCCTCCAGACCGAGCGGTACCGAAGGAACAAGCATAACCCACTAATCTTTTGAAACTACCTCGCTACTCTCCCATGCAAACCACACGTACCCAAATTACATGACATACACCACACTACAATATGAAATACTACACGAAGAATTGTTACAACATTTTCACTTTCAGCTTTCCCACTTCAATTAATATTTATCCCAGTTTCACACGACACTGCCCCACTTTGTAATTCTACTTTCCTACTGTGAACTCTGGAGATATATGCACGTCTTCCTGTGCAATGCAAGCCAAGTGGCGTTGCTGGATAGACGGCCGACTCACCTTGATTCTCTCTCAGAGTTTAAATCTAGCGTCACACGGAATCATATCACACAGTTTAATATTAAGCACACACGCGAGTCCTCAACTGATACCATGGACGAGTACTTCTCTTTATCTTTTGTCTCATACACAGTTTGAGACTCACACAGTACTCACCACGTGGAAGTACTCGTCTCTAATTTCAAGTCCTGCACACGCCATTTCTTAAATATTTCAACTTATGGTACACACGCTATTTCTTAAATATTTCAACTTATTGTACACACGCTAGTAATTCAGCTTAACTTAAGCACACGGAAGTATTTCAACTTATTGCTACACATGGTTTCATTGTGACCATTGGTCACTTCCGAAGATTCCTACAATCCCTTTAATATTACCTGCCTGACATTTTAATTCTCCCCACAAAAGTTCCTGAAATAGAGAAATTAATATTTCAAACTACTCTTAAATATTCCACATGCATACCACGTCTCCACTCTTTCGTCATTACGGAGCACAACTAAAACAGGTCTTAACAGCACAAGATCCAGCGGCAGAGTGCCGAAACATGGCCGTTCTCTTGGTCCTCTCGCACCTGTGTCGAGGTGGGGGAAGCACCTTGCTATCGTATTGGTCAGCCACATTTCGGACGCTCAAAGCTCTGGTAAATTTCATCTCTTTGGTCCCACCAAAGGTGGCCAAAGGATCGACTCAAAGATGATCATATATTCACATTCACTATCTGCGGTTAGCAGACGACCATACATTCATTCATTTCACAGATCTCACCAAACTGGATGTAGGGATTTACTTTGTGGGAGTGCACATGTGATCAATTAAATAAATAAATTGTCATTCTTTCCCACACTGGTATCCGGCTTCGCTGTATTAATTGAAATTGAGTTATTTTACAAAAAAAATGTGTTCTTCTGACAAAAATAATGAAGTATGTTGTACCTATTTTCAATGTCGGGTGGTACTGTACCCTTTCAACGGCGTATCCATCTAACGTGCTATTGACACGTAAAGATCATTCGACGGTTTCGCAATACAATGCTAATAGGAACGGTCAGAGTAGTATCGTCGAATCAAGCGAATGTGAATGATGTATTCCTTCGAAGAATAAGTCGGTATGCTTCTCATTTATGGAGAATGCCAACGAAATTCAGTGAGACCTATGGGCTTATACGTTGAAGGATATCCTCAATGTACTCACCCTAAACGTCGTACATTTAAATGTGTGTATGATAAATTGAGAACAACTGGATCTTTAACGCATCGGTAACACACCCGCAAAGTAAAGTTACCAACGAGGAAACGAATTGGTAAATTGAAAATTTGTGGTAAGATATTATGGAACCAAATTGCTGAGGTCATCGGTCCATAAGCTTACACACTACTTAACCTACCGTAAACTAACTTACACTAAGGACGACACACACACTCATGCCAGAGGGAGAACTCAAACCACCGGCGGGGGGAGCCACGCGAACCGTGACAAGACGCTCAAGACAGCGCGGCTATACCGCGCGACGGAAATTGGTACTCTTGCCACTGTGGTTCGAGATCCTTCTGTTAGTTCACGTCAAATCGCGAGGGACTCTGGAATGAGCTAGAGTAGTCTTGGCCATAAATATCATCCTTTCCATATTAGTCTCACGAAAAATTAACTGCTGCGTCGCATTGAATTCTGCTGATGGGCTCAACTTCAGATTCAGACGGATGACTCATTTATTAATTTGATTTTATTTACTGACGAGGCTAAATTCACGAACCATGGAAATGTTAATTTGCATAACGTGCATTATTGGGCAACTGAAAATCCGTGTTGGCTGCGACAAGTTGCATTCCAAAAACTGTGGTCGGTGAATGTATGGTGTGGGATTCTGGAGGACAGAATTATAGGCCCCTATTTCATCGAAGGAAATCTTAATGGTAAGTACACCACATCCTTGAAAGAAACATTAGCTCTGTTATTGTAAGAAATACAGTTTCTACATGTCGTCACTCCAGACTTTATTGTGGTTCAACCTAACGTCTACTTGGCAGAGAGGGAATATCATCTTTCATGTGAATTTCGGACCACACTGCCATTACATCTTCTTCACTTGGTGTAGTCAGAAAAGAATGGAATATTTCTCTCCCTATCTAAAATCATTGGCAGAAGTGGGAATCGAAGCCAGACCATAGGTATAAGAACCTACCATCAGTCCAACAGACCACCAAACCCTCTTCTCTGTGACTCATTTTTCTATTGTAATGCCGTTGCGCCACACTGGATGAGAATTCTGACACACAGGCTCCCTGCAGTAAATTGCAGCATATTCAGTAAATTCATTTACTTGGTTGACCAAATCACCATGAACTAGCTGCCTCGGCTACCCAGGGCATACATTCGACTTTATTTTGTAATCAACGAGATAAAGCCGGCCGCGGTGGTCTAGCGGTTCTAGGCGCTCAGTCCGGAACCGCGCGACTGCTACGGTCGCGGGTTCGAATCCTGCCTCGGGCATGGATGTGTGTGATGTCCTTAGGTTAGTTAGGTTTAAGTAGTTCTAAGTTCTAGGGGACTGATGACCACAGATGTTAAGTCCCATAGTGCTCAGATCCATTTGAACCATTTCAACGAAATAAAATCACGTAGCTGCCACCTACACAGAACTGCCAACAGTGTAGGATGCAGAAATTTAGATAGAAAGTGTTCCTTTCCACTTGAGCTATTCTACTGCACTATCTGTTTGTAAAAAACGTCGTGCAGCGCAAAAGAAAAGCTGTAACTGTTTCTCTCATTGTCAGAAGTCTAGACCCGGCCATTTGCATTATCTCGCAGCGCTGTGGTATGCAGAAGTTCTGGAGGAATTGTTGTTCAGCTCTGGAGCTGTTGGAGTTATGTGTTAGCTAGTAGCGTAATGGTAAGTGTTGTGCACCATAGATAAGATGTCAGGAGTTCGAATACATTTACTACCAAATTTTTTTAAAACGCAAGCCTGCTGTCTGCTGCAGTTACCAATCTAATGGAACTTTGAACATAATTCCCTTCACTTCTCAACCCAAAATAGTCGCATGTGGAAAAAGGGCTAACTTCTGTGACATTTTGTTCTTTTCAGGTTTAAAAGACAGCCAGGCAGCAGATGCATCTCGAAGCTTTTGTATTATGTATGGGGAGAGCGCATCGTGGCCAAATACTTCAGAAAAGTATTTTCTACATTAGCTGTCGCGTGGTAGTGGCATTTTATTCTTCTTCAAACACTGTTTGACAGCTTTAACTCAGAACATGTTGTCTACATGCATGTAATCAATAAACTGCATGTGCATCGTCAGACTGTTACAGATAACATCAGAGAATTCGCATATATCGTTGATGATTCATTTCGCTCTCATGTTTACTATTGTTTCAACAACACTAAAGGAAACATTACGAAAACTGTGCACTGTATTATAAGAAATGAAATAAAACTACCCACGATAACCTTACGACGAAAGTCTGTTTTAATAAAACTGAGTATCTGTACACAAGCATGCCTCTATCGACACGAATTAGTAAAATACTACTCACTTAGATTTTGATTGGGTCTGTGTTTAATTGGTATGCTGTGTCATACGCAAGAGGTATGCAAATGTGGCATTTTATAAATATAGTTATGTATTTCTAGAAACCCAAAATTTGCTGGTCAGCAGCGGAAAGAGGCGTTACCTGATGTGCAGCATTGTCAGTTTTTCACCATTGCACTAAGAGCCGAAAGTATTTTCTTGCGATTTCCTTACTGATGTTTGATCTGACTGCTTGTAGCTCTTTTACAGAAGGGGTAAAAACGTTGAAGTCAGTGAGACTGGAACTGCGAACCGTAAAAGACGCTTTTTCACAGGTCAGCACGTTAACACAGAGCTGCCGAACAGGTATGTCTATGAGCTTCCTCTTACGAGGTCAATAGTGGCTAGAACTCATAAATCGCTATTTAAAGGACGAGATTAGTTGCGATTTCCACCTGCAACGATCTTCCTGGGCTGAAAACCGTAAGTTTACAATCTTTTGTTACACCTCAAGCGATAATAACTGAGTTTGTTCAATGGAAATGACAGGTAAAATCAAGTGAACTTTAAGGCTTAATTCCGTGCACACAAGGAAGTAACTCGTCGATTGCAGAAATGCCAAACATACGTTGCCTTGTTGCCAAATCTCAGTTACAGTACCAGCAGCAAGAAGCCGAACCGATGTGATCCTATAGTGGGATGGGAAGTGACCATAGCTGGTGTCTACAAGTCGCAGCTGCTACGGCCTGGAATACGTAATGTGACTGATTCGCATTTCTGTAAATAGCTTTAGGGACTGGAGCGTAGTTACTAAAAATTCTCAGAATTGACTGCAAACTATGCATCATAAATCAGTAACTCTCATAGTTGTTTTCATATTTCTTTCGCAAGTGTACTCAAAACTAAGAAACTCATTCACAGACGTTTTCGTGCCTCGCCGATAGTCGAACACAACAAACAAATAAAAATAAAAAAATAATGTGTGTGTGTGTGTGTGTGTGTGTGTGTGTGTGTGTGTGTGTGTGTGTCTGTCTGTCTGTGTTTGTCTGTGTGTGTGTGTGTGTGAGTGTGAGTGTGTGTGTGTGACAGAGAGAGAGAGAGAGAGAGAGAGAGAGAGAGAGAGAGAGAGAGAGAGAGAGAGAGAGGGAGAGAGGGAGATAGAGAGAAATAAAAAAGAATGAGAGAGAGAGAGAGAGAGAGAGAGTGTGTCAAAAATTGTTGTAAAGAAATTGAATCATGATATGTAAAGAAATCTTTCATTTAAAATGACATGTTCCACATCATTACGAAATGTAGTATTCATGATCTATGGAACAAGAATTAATCTAGTCTAATCTAATCACATCATATTGATGACTAGCCATGAAGAGTCATGAATTACCGAAATTTTTGCCAATACCAGTAACCAAATCTAAACTTGAAGTTAAAACATCTAGCTACTGGCAAGGAAACCGAATATGTCACAGTTGGTTGTGTTTCGATATCAATCCGATTAGGTTCTGGGTTCGAATCCGTGTCCAACACAAAGCTTTACCTCTCGGCATTTCAAGTAAGTTGCTTGTGAAGAAGCAATATTTAACATCTCTCGTAGTTCGTTAAGAGGGACAAGAGATTCTGGGGAGGAATTCGCGTCCGTTAAAAATGTTTGTGTTATGTAATTTAAAGTTGATATTTGATAACTGATACTATCTAAAATCGAGGTATATCACTCTCTGTATGCCTAATCAGGAATGGCTGTTATTTTGCGTCAGTCACGAAATCTTTGCTTAGTCTGCCTGACCTGGGTTTGATCCATATGCAGAACGAGACAGTTCGTCGTGTCATTTGAAGTTCATACATATTCTCAACTAGCTGCTCGTGGATAGCTTAAATTTTTTATATAATTTTGTGTTAAATAATAAGTACTGTATGTTACTTTGAAGAGGAAATCATGAATACGACGAACTTACTACGTGCATTACCTATCTGTCGTATTAATGAATGTGGTAACATTTCAGGTATGTCATTTATTGTAATAAATGTGAGCTTACCAGCCTTAAGGATAGTCTTATCTGTGATAAGGTGTTCCCTGATATTTGTAGCATCGTGGTATTACTTTACATCATGAGTTACTGCGATACAGAGCAGTGTTTTCTAGTGGTGACTTGTTGGAACCATTTTCAACAGTCAAACGACTGTACCAAGGAGCGATTAGAGGACCTGCTAGACAGCTGTGTTATGCCGGTTGCATGCGAATCAGGCGAAATGCAATTCAGGTCGTTCGGATACTTTTGTGTATGATTGTACAGTAGTGAAACTTCGGCAGTATATTTACATATTTAAGTGATTAACATTGCAAGATCAAAGATTAACGTACATGCGAGATAAGCCATTGCAAATGTGAAATGCTAAACACATACATGCAAACTTGCATGCAATATGTTATACAGGTACCGGATATCAGTTTTTGGGATGAAGTTACTTGTCTGTTGCACTTGATTGGTCAATACAGGAACAGTTAATGCTGGTCATGGATGACGCTGGAGTTGTCGTCCAATGATATCCCTATAGGTGTTCGATTGAAGACAAAAAATGGCTCTAAGCAGTATGGTACTTAACATCTGAGGTCATCAGTCCCCTAGACTTAAAACTACTTAAACCTACCTAACACAATGGCATCACACACATCCATGCCCGAGGCCGGATTCGAACCTGCGACTGTAGCAGCCGCGTGATTCCGAACGATTGAAGACACATCTTATGATCGAGCAGGCTGAGGCAACATGTCGGCACTCTGTAGAGCATGTTGTGTTACAACAACGGCCGGCCGCTGTTTCCGAGCGGTTCTAAGCGCTTCAGTCCTGAACTGCACTGTTGCTACGGTTCGTATCCTGCCTTGAGCGTGGATGTGTGTGATGTCCTTAGGTTAGTTAGGTTTAAGTAGTTCTAAGACTGGGGGACTGATGACCTCAGATGTTAGGTCCTATAGTGCTTAGAGCCATTTGTACCATGTTTACAACAACGGTATGTAGGCAAGTGTTGTCATGTTGGAAAACATCCCGAGGAATGCTGTTAACGAATGGCAGCACAACAGGTCCAGTCACCACACTGACTTTCAGTTTTGCAGTCAGAGTGCGGGGGATAAGAACGAGAGTGCTCCTGCTGCCATATGATATCGCACTGTGAAGAATAACCTCTCAGATAGGTTGGTTGCAAACCCTCATCTAGCTTTCATCTAACCAACACTGGACACCGCTGGCACCGAATCAGAATTAGCTTTCTTCAGAAAACACATCAGATGTCCACCCTGTCCTCCAACGAGCTCTCTCTTGACACCACTGAAGTCGCAAATGGCGGTCGTTTGGCCTCAGTGGAATGCACACTGCAGGGCGTCTGGCTCGGAGCTGCCCTTGAAGTAACCGATTTTTGTAACAGTTGGTTGTGTCACTGTGGTGCCGACTGCTGCTCAGATTGCTACTACAGATGTAGTATGTTGCGCCAGAGCCACACGCCGAACACAATGGTCTGCCCATTCGGTAGCGCCGGAGTCCGGTCTTTCTACGACGATACATTCTCGTTGCCACGGCTGTCAGCAGAAATTTACAGTGCCTACATTCCTTCTAAGTCTTTTTGCAATATAGCTGAAGAAACATCCAGCTTCTCGTAGCCCTATTACATGACGTCGTTCAAACTCAGTGAGATGTTGATAATGGCATCTTTGCCGCCTCAAAGGCAGTCTTGACTAACATCAACTCACCATCTCCAGTTTCAAAGGTAGCTTACACTCACGACCGTAACGGCGTGTATTTAAAACAAACCTGATTTGCGTCCTCATATTGGCACTACTAGCGCGACTCTTATGCTACTGGCACGATATCTGAATAGACGTAATCTTTCAGATGTAGAAACACGCCTGCCAACTTTTGTTTATATCGCACAACTTGGCGTTACGATTTCTGCCCGGTAGATTTTCAGAGCAATTGTTGAATGATATCACTGTTCACCTTTGTAGACGAAAATTTGAGGTACATTAACGAAGAAACGCTTTCTACTGTGTAGCGTAAATGGATTTACAATTCTGGTCAATAAGTGATCAAACACTGACGGCCATTTGAGTCTTCTGAGGAAGGCTATGGTTTCTGTTCCGGGATGTATAAAACGCAGTAATAAATGCAGTTCTTAGTAGCCGAGATTACCGCTTGAATGTATTCGACAGAGGGCTTGTGACAGGAACAGAAGGAGCAGGAGTAATGTTGAGATGGTGAAAGGAGTATTTACTGCAGGAGTAAAACGACACACAAGTGATGGAACGGACGCCTATAATTGTTCTGCAACCGACGGGTAATGCGCCAGTATTCTGTTCTGAGGTGGGCCACGTAATCGGTCAACTTGGGATCCATTGTTCCTAGCGAATATTGGACGAACTGTGCAGCAAAACCTACACGCGCTTTACACTGAGGTCACAAAAGTCATGGGATACCACCTAAAATCGTGTCGGGCCACCTTCTGCCCGGCGAGTCCAAAACTCGAGGTGGCATGGATTCAATAAGTCGCTGGAAGGCCCCTGCAGAGATATTGAGCCATGGTTCCTCTATAGCCGTCCGTAATTGCGAAAGCGTTGCCGATGAACGATTTTGTGCGCGAATTATCTCGAACATCTCCCATAAATGTTCGATGGGATTCATGTCGAGCGATATGAGTGGCTTGAGTTGCCCACAATGTTCTTTTGGCTATACAGAGATGGAAAAGAGCCTATGGTCCAATTCTAATGCCGCCATATGGTTCAAAATACGAGGGCGTTCTGAAAGTAATGACTCGGAACTTTTTATGTGAAAACTCTTAAAGCTTTTTAGATAAAACAAAAATTATTAACATTGTACGTCGTTATTCTTCAAGTCTACACATCTGTTCCTCAACATATTCACCCTAGCTACGAACACATTTCTCCCAGTGAGAGACCAGTTTGTTGATACTGTCACTGCAGAACGTTTGACTTTGTTGGGCTCTGAGCACTATGGGACTTAACATCTGTGGTCATCAGTCCCCTAGAACTTAGAACTACTTAAACCTAACCAACCTAAGGGCATCACACACATTCATGTCCGAGGCAGGATTCGAACCTGCGACCGTAGCGGTCGCACGGTTCCATACGGAAGTGCTTAGAACTGCTCGGCCACACCGGCCGGCGTTTGACTTTGTTGTCGGAGCCACAACGTCACCTCTAGTTTCACTCTTCATCGCTGTCAAAGTAAAGTCCTCGAAGGCGCTCTTTAAGTTCTGCAAGAAAATGCAAATCGGTTGCGGCCACGTCAGGACTATAAGGAGGATGATGGGAACCCAAGGCGTCTGATTGTTGCAGATGTCGCAGCGCTCGTGTGTGGTCTGGCGTTGTCAGGCTGAAGGAGATTGTGTTCCGTGTATGGAAGAACGCTTCAGATTCGCAACTCGATTACGGTATACTGTTTCTCGCGTAACGACGTAGTTATGTTAACTATTGCCATGTTACAAGCTACAATTTGGAGCGCTATAGCCGCAAAGGGCTGCATTAATGTAATTATTTAAGACACGAAGCATAAAGATGTGGAATGTTAAATTTTGCTTTATTCAAAGAGCCTTAAGAGTTTTCACATAAAAAATTCTGAGGAATTTCTTTTCATCACCGCCTCGTAGATTCATGAGCCATCGAAATAACCAGTGATAGACCGATAGACTGCCCATTATCTTTGATCCCAAGAAAGAAAAAGAACCTTCTCGCAAAGTAAGATCAAGTGATACCAAAATATACGCAACGCACAAAGAGGAACTAAGGGCCTTACCTGCACTCGATTGTACTACACTAGTAATGAAATTTTTTAAGAAGCGCATTACTGATTTCTTCCTTTCATATACTCGTAATAGCACTTGCTTCAGCATGAAGTCAATAAATAAACATTTTGTGTTCGGAAACATAATATGACACCAGAGCACCGATCATAAAACTTCAAAAAACACGGAGCTCTCCATTATTTCTCCAACAGTCTTCATGCATTACTACTGCTCGCAGATTCATAATAAGAACTTGTCAACCTCAATTTTTTTCAACAGAACGTGTGTTATGTCGTTTTACCAACTGCGACATGGGGGAAATACAGCAAAGAAAAACATCCCCTACAGCAGTGAAGATGTTTGCGCTTGTCTACATTCAACATTGACTGTCAGCTGCCACAGCACGTAACAAAATTCACGCGACGGACAACACAACTATTACAGCAGTTCACACCTCATTCAGTAAGTCGTCAGGTGATGGACTGAACGTTGAAAGTTTACCCAGTCGGGACTTTATAAAAGATTGGCAATGAAGCAACATTTACTAACAACATTTATTTTATTAAAACAGACAGCATTATGCTAAACAAGTTATTGATTAAATACTGTAAACAACTAATAGGAGGTTTAAGAGTACAATGTACAAGGATCCTGGGTGGCAGAAGTAGTCAAGTACTCTGGCCCTAAAAATGTGGATAACGCAGTCTGAAATGATCTGACGATCAGCAATCTTTGATTGGTCAAATCTGCTGTGGTCTCACTACATAGGTGTAGCTGTGAGCAAGTGACGATTGAGATCTGTACGGCCTGACTGCCGGAGCGGCTGTACGTTACCCTGTTTGCTTTGTGTGGCGATGTAACTTGCAGCTGGCGGGATGAGTGCCGCGGAGGTGAGACTGGAGGCGGCACCTGGGAATCGATCGCGGTCACGAAAGAAATGCAAAAACTCACAGCCTAGCTATCAGGCAGACGGATCGCAATTTACTCTTTACCAGAGCCCTGAAATCACGGTAGATTTCAATGTGTGACACACCCGTTTGCTGGTCGTGCCAAGGACCAATTTGGCTCACTTATGTGACAGAGCGCACAAGGATACCAAACGTCAAGACTGGTAAACCAAAAACGCATAAGTGCGCCGTCGGGAAACGAGAAGTCCGAGACGTATGAAGTCACACTGCCGGTACAGTAAGAACTCCACCACAGGCTCCCCAGTCTAAACTATTCGCAAGTGAAGTCTGTCTCATGGCCAGAGCATCTACCAGAAGTCTTCTTACCAGACCAAAGTCCATCACCCAAGTGCTTTGCACCTCTCCGGAAAAAATCCGTTTTCCCTCAAGCTGCACGAACGACACCACGCCATCTTGAGACAATCACAGGGCTCTAGAGTCGCTAAATCTCCCCTCCCACACAACAGCACAAACTCATGTCGAACCAGGGCAAGAGTTAAGAAACCTGCATCTCTTGAAAAAAAACAAAAACCGCCAATTACTGGCTTATTTAACTTTTCGCAGAGGGGGAAGATGATTTTCTTCAAAGTCGTGTCGCTTCCCATGCTAACAAGCGAACAGATACAATCTTAAAGATGTTTATCTAAATCGCCTGTGCCTTGCAGCGTGTTCATCCTAGCTATGAGGTGTAATAAAGATTCTATCTCCAAGCATTTATCAGATGCCAGAGTTCCTTAGACGACCGAGGCAGCTGATGGAAGTGGTTCATAGGCCTATTTGCAGTATCAGCAAACATGAAAATTTGTGAATTTCTATTACGTGTGTCTCTGCGCACAATGCCCAGTTTACAACCCACTGTGTAGGTGCATTACTTCAGTCTGTCGCCCTCAGCCCAGCCTTCCGCTGGCGCCACTGCCGGTAGTTCGACATTGTTCTGCTGGAGACCTGTCTCGAGGAGGGGTTGCCTGTGTGCCCTGTACAGCTGTGGGTCTGTCCGGCAAGATTTGCTGAGGGATGAGCTCGCCGCCAATTGCTTTCACCTCCCAACATGCCGTTTCTAGGAGCTAAGAACCATACAAATACCTCATGCTTTTAGCACCCTACCAGGCTCCATCAACGTCTGCTCAGCCCGTTAACTTTCTTGAGTCTCGCTCAAGGTGCATCAGGTTGTAATAAAATCTTCAATAACTTTCCGTATGCAGAGAATAGGTCAGAGACTAACTTGTCCTCTCTCAACGTCAAATTAACGTCGTTTTCCGAGTCATAATCAACAGTAGATGGAGTACTACAGCAGTGTTAGAAGAACTGTATTTAGACATTTCCTATATGTCCAAAAGAACAGACACCACGCATTCATATAATTAATGCACCTAGCTGGGCAATGGGTCCACCTTCTTCTGTGCAGATGCCTCCTGTGCGAATCTCAGAGTAGCGACCTTGGAGGAAATGGGCAGAGACTGCGGATAGGTGGGAATGTGGATCGGCCGGTTTGTGTGCCGAGATAGTCCGCGCAGTTGCGATAACGTGATGGCGCTGTGATCAACGCACCTGCCTAGTGAGTAGAACCCCGGTCCGAAAGAACGGACACCACGCATTCATTTAAAATTCCAAAACCCAAAACGACCTGTTTCTCTGCAGCTATCAGGAATTAACAAAGATCAAACTGCTCGAATTTGAGAAATACACTATGTGATGAAAATTATTCGGACACCTGGCTGAAAATGACTTACAAGTTCGTGGCGCCCTCCATTGGTAATGCTGGAATTCAGTATAGTGTTCGCCCACCCTTAGCCTTGACGACAGCTTCCACTCTCGCAGGCATACGTTCAATCAGGTGCTGGAAGGTTTCTTGGTGAATGGCAGCCCATTCTTCACGGAGTGATGCACTGAGAAGAGGTATCAATGTCGGTCGGTGAGGCCTGGCACAAAGTCGGCGTTCCAAAACATCCCAGAGGTGTTCTATACGATTCAGGTCAGGACTCTGTGTGGGCTAGTCCATTAAACGGATGTTATTGTCATGTAATGACTCCTCCACAGGCCGTAAATTATGAACATTAGCTCGATCGTGTTGAAAGATGCAATCGTCATCCCCTAACTGCTCTTCAACAGTGGGAGGCATGAAGGTGCTTAAAATATCAATGTAGGCCTGTGCTCTGATAGTGCCACGCAAAACAACATGGGGTGCAAGCCTCCTCAAAGAAAAACATGACCACACCATAACAATACCGCCTCCGAATTTTACTGTTCGCACTACACACGCTGGCAGATGACTTTCACCGGGCATTCGCCATACCCACACCCTGCCATCGAGTCGCCACATTGTGTACCGTGATTCGTCACTCCACACAATGTTTTTCCACTGTTCAATAGACAAATGTTTAAGCTCCTTACACGAAGCGAGTCGTCGTTTGGCATTTATGGCGTAATGTGTGGCTTATGAGCAGCCGTTCGACCATGAAATCCAAGTTTTCTCACCTCCCACCCTCCTGTCATAGAACTTGCAGTGGATCCTGATGCAGTTTGGAATTCCTGTGTGATGGTCTGCATAGGTGTCTGCCTATTACACATTACGACCCTCTTCAACTGTCACCGGTCTCTGTCAGTCAAGAGACGAAGTCGGCCTGCACGCTTTTGCGCTGTACGTGTCCCTTCACGTTTCCACTTCACTATCACATGGGAAACAGTGGACCTAGGGATGTTTAGGAGTGTGGAAATCTCGCATACAGACGTACGACACAAGTGACAGCCAATCATCTGACCTCGTTCGAAGTCCATGAGCTCCGCGGAGCGCCCCATTCTGCTCCCTCACGGTGGATAATGAGTACTGAGGTCGCTGATATGGAGTACCTGGTAGTAGGTTGCAGCGCAATTCACCTAATATGGAAAACGTATGTTTTTAGGGACGTACAGGTACTTTTGATCTTATAGTGTACGTGAAGACTCTTCCCTTCTCTCCGTTATGTAAACCCGTTATTGCTGTTTTGGAGTCTCTCTGTCTTACAAGGAACCCCTTGAGTCCGAGATCTCAAAAGGCCAAGGATGCTTACGGCATTCGACGCTCCACATATTGTCTACCATGCAAACACAGTACTGGCTGCTTATGACAACAGGATGCGGGATAGTAGGTGTCCAAAGGTGAGCACAGCTTGAGGTTACGGAGTGTGGTTGAATTGTTTAGTCGACAAGTACTCACAACAGTGCTATAGTGTAACGTGCGCGTGGGGCACACGATACTCATTAAAGCCTGTACTATAGTAAGTGAGTGGGGTTCACCTTACGAGACAGGATTTTTGTATATATATTGACCGCGTGTACCTGAATGGCGGAAAATCAGACTTACACCCACTCTGTAATAACAATGATACGTCAAGTAAGTCCGAAATGCAACTACACGTCAGGATGGACAAAAAGCAACACAGAAGATGCTACCAATTTGTTAATAATACGGTCGCCAGCCTAATTAGGCATTAACTGAGTTTCTTCCCTGTAAAAGTTGGCAGATATTCGTGCAAAGCAACAAGTAGTAACACGGCATAATATAGTAGAATTTTAGAACCAGAAAATCTATTGAACTGATAGTTTCACGTTCTGTACTGATATGGAAAAACCATGAATACATAACACTACACTATAATGCATACTACAAAACTTCGTACTGTCCATTGATCTGATTAAAATCGGGCATAGGTTACCCTAGAAATAGCACTTTCGAGCCACACACAAAATGTCAATTTTGATAAAGATAAAACACTGATAAATTTTGGCTTTTACATTGACTTTAACTTTTGCTGGTCAAATCAATTTAGAGCACTTCAGAATTCAAATGAATAAAAAAGGGGGGAGGGCCTTGAAACTGTTATGATCACTGTATTAAAAAATTAATTACTGACACCATTATGTGCTCAAGGTTTCCAATATATGAGTTACTACTGTCTTTATCTTATTTCCTACTCATTTAAATACCTTTATATCTGTCTCGAAATAATTAAACTTCATTACTAAATCAATATTAAAGTTATCTTCCAACTTTATCAGACCTTCGTTATTCATTTACTGGTTCATTAACAAAACAGTTCTTTAAACACCATTCTAACATAGTTAGGTCTGCAAGTAATTATTATTAACACAAAATTTAATTTTTCATTTCGGGACACTCGGATTGCACAACATTTGGAAAGGACCCTACCTAGGTTAGTTGTGAGGATAATTAAATGATAGAAAAGTTCTGGTAAAATTTAAGTTGTTATTGAACAGTATGGAACAAAAGTAACACTGGTCCATACGAATACAGTACTAAAAGTTTCAATCTGTTTGTATCGATGCGGCGGTTGGCAGGCGGCGAGATGGCGAGGCACAGAGCACACATACAACCACAGCTATGGCTCTTGAAGTACCGGCACTTTATTTCTTCATAGCGTCGCAATACTTTTCCGTTTAGTGCCTATGGAATTTTGCCATGCTGTATGGGCGTTGGAACGGCATACCCGAGGCTCAATAAAACTACGTCTTCCAGGAGAGCCTCCTCGATCCAGAAGGTGTTGCTCAGAACAATGCCAAACTCCAACTACTACTGCTGAGCCCGTTGTGCCGTGCAGTGCCCGTGCGCATTTTCCCGCGCTCGCCTGCCATCCACCTTTTACCGCTCCCTTACAGACAGGGTATTCACCCGAGGTTTTACATTCTACATATTCTAACACATTGCCTATGTATGGACCAGACGCACAGTTACAATTTTAAACATGTTACAACAGTTTCAACATTTGTTACCTTTCAATTCTATTACAATATTGCTTGACATTTGACATAAACATTAATATTCACATTGAAAATTGTTTACAGTTTCCTTAACATAATGGCATGAAACAAAAAAGAGATGAAAGCCGAACATCAATTACACTAGTTTCTCGAAAAATCAGATGGAAAAAAAATTACTTATATGTACAATAGTACAACGTTGTTGTTGTTACAATAGTGCTATTGGTGTTGATTCAAAGCAGAACAATGGCAACGATAAATAAAGCAAGCTTTGCATTGTATCTACAATGGTTGCTAAAGCTGACATTTCGTCAAAAAGGAACCTAAGGAACCATGCAGAATGAGAAAGAAGTAGCAGATAAAATATTAACGTTTCTACAAGATGAGTCAGTGGACTGTGTGGTGTCGTATAAACTAGATTGTGCGGTCGATGTATCTGAGGAGTACAACGATGACAAAACATGCTTCACAAGAAAAAGTGACAATGGAACAGGTGTCGAGCCACAGTGCCGTCTCCAGTGAAATGTAGTAGAGGACAATCGTTGTCCAAAGAGCCGGTACTAAAAGCGATTATGTACATGGAAGATCATCCGCAACAGAGTAAAAAAAAAATTATCAGTAGATTTAGAATATGTCCACAGCAAAATGACCGTGTAGTGCATAAGAGTGCATTCAAGGGGGGACAAGGTGTACTTCTTACAAAAACTGGTTTGACCGCGTTTCAAGTATACTTATACATGTGGGTGTGCACTATGCACGTCAAATTGCGCGAGACATCAGATACAGTGATTTCAAGGAAGCAGTGGATGGCTGCATAACTGTTAACAGTGCTACAGAATTGGGAGACGTAAGATAACGAATTTCAAACAAAATGTCAACTTCACTATGCACAAAAAACTGCGAAATCGGTCTGAGGATTTGTAGATGAGATAAAAAAACTTATCCCACCGTTCAGTAAGGAATTTGTTTTCGACTTCGACCAATCGGGATTTGAAGAGGAAGTGCATATTAGAGGAAGACTGGAAAATAGAGGTAGCAAGTCAGCTGCATCAAGATCAGTTAACATCAATGCCTTAATGCGTTCGTATACAATTATGCCGAATGGGGAGCTGGGCGGTAAATTGTCTGGAAAGTTATTTATTGTGCTGCGAGAACTTGGGGGTGCTCTGTCCCCTTAGGATTCTTTCTCGTGTGCGTGATCTTGCAAGGACAGTAGGGAACATTTACGTCACAAGAAGCAAGCGCGGGAAAATGGCCGTAAGAGAACTATAGGTATGGTATGAGCACTGCTTTTGGCTAATAGCTGGTCAAAATAACTTGCTTTTGCTTGATTCCTGATCTGCGTATAAAAGTCAAACTACCCTCCCCTCCTGAAAAGTGTTAAAGTGTTAACATTGCAATTCGTAATACCTGCACCACTGGACAAATTCAGCATCTGGATTTTTTTCGTGCCTATAAAACATATTATAGCAGTTTCAGCAGCTACGCCTTAAAGGATAAGCTCCGCGACAGACTGCTCAGCATTCGGTTGTATGCCATCACATTCCATCAGTTCTCATCACCCCGTTACACCATTAAGATTCTATATGCATTCCTTAAGAGTGGATGCCTAGCTGAACGTACTGCATGGTTTGTAACTCCCAAGGAGTTCGTCTCCGAGCTTAATGGTGAGAACCTTTATGACCATTGAAGCCCTCCATTTTTCATTATGTGTTCATGATGCACGTTAATGGTTGTTTTGAACATTTCTTGAATGTCAAAGATGTCCATTTTATTAAGCGTAATACATACATTTCATAGAAGGTTGATCTCTGCAGCTCCCGGACACGCATTGTCTGTCGCCCTTATGATGCACATGGTGAGTCATTATCAGTTAATTTTTTTCTGTCTTAATTAACACAACACTTTCAAATGAGCCTTACTAAAGACTGAACTTGCCACATTCTTGGTTTACTTCAAATAGACATTACCATCTACCAGGCGCTTCTCTCTTTTCTTGGCAAAGCATCAACGGCAATCATATTGTATTCATTGCTAGTAGATTATAGTAACAAATGTATGATCTAAATGGTATGGGTGCTCAGTGAATATGGTAGTGTTACACTGTCCACTTGCCTTGAATGACGTTAGTGGTGGCGCACTTATACCAAAGAGCCAAAGAAACTGGTACACCTGCTAAATATCGTGGAGGGCCCCCGCGAACGCGCAGAACTGCCGCAACACGACGTGGCGTGGACTTGAATAACATCTGAAGTAGTGCCGGTGGGAACTGACACCATGAATCCTGCAGAGCTGTCCATAAATCCGTAAGAGTACGAGGAGGTGGAGATCTCTTCTGAACAGCACGTTGCAACGCATCCCAGATATGTTCAATAACGTTAATGTCTGGGGAGTTTGCTGGCCAGCGGAAGTGTTTAAACCGAAAAGAGTGTTCCTGAAACCGCTCTGTAGCAATTCTGGATGTGTGAGGTGTCTCATTGTCCTGCTGTAATTGCCCAACTCCGTCGGAATGCACAATGGACTTGAACGGATGCACGTGATCAGACAAGGTGCTTACGTACGTGTCATCTGTCAGAGTCGTATCTGGACGTACCTAGGGTCCCCATATAAGTCCAACTGCACATGACCCACACCATTACAGAGACTCCACCAGTTTAAACAGTAACCAGCTGACATGCTGGGTCCATGGATTCGTGACGTTGTCTCCATACCCCGTACACATCCCCGCTCGATACAATTTGAAACGAGACTCGCCCGACCAGGCAACCCTCAATAGTCCAATGTCGGTGTTGATGGGTCCAAGCGAGGAGTGAAGCTTTGTGTCATGCAGTCATCAAGAGTACACGAGTGGGAATTCGGCTCCGAAAGCCCATATCGATGATGTTTCATTGAATGGTTTGCACGCAGACATTTGTTGATGACCCAGCATTGAAATCTACAGCAATTTGCGGAAGGATTGCACTTCTGTCGATTCTCTTCAGTCATCGTTGGTCCGGCCGCAACGAAACCGTAGATTTGATCTTTTACCGGGTTCCTAATATTCACGGTACACTCGTGAATTGGTCAAAAATACCCACTTCATCACTACCTCGGAGATGCTGTGTCCCATCGCTCGTGCACCGACTATAATACCACTTTCAGACTCACTTAAATCTTGATAAACTGCCATTGCAGCAGCAGTAACCGATGTAACAACTGCACTTGTTGTCACATATTGGCGGTGCCGACCGAAGCGCCGTATTCTGCCTGTCATCGTGTCTCTGTATTTGAATACGCATGCTTATACTAGTTTTTTTGGCGCTTCACTGTAGTATAGCACTGACTACCTAAGTAAAGACTGCATGGTGGTGTCGTCAAAAATGGTTCAAATGGCTCTGAGCACTATGGGACTAAACATCTGTGGTCATCAGTCCCCTAGAACTTAGAACTACATAAACCTAACTAACCTAAAGACATCACACACATCCATGCCCGAGGCAGGATTCGAACCTGCGACCGTAGCAGTCGCGCTGTTCCGGACTGAGCGCCTAGAACCGCTAGACCACCACGGCCGGCGTGATGTCGTCGCTTCTAATGAGCAACAACTAATTAAAGCTGAATCTATTTCATCCTGTTCCGCAAGCTAACATACACGTGGCTTGCTAAAACGTCTCAAATTTCCCTGAGTAACATTCTCTCATTGCTGTAGTAGAGGCTAAGGCAGAAACAATCAGATTTATGACAACGTAAAGGATGAGCAACATTGTGATTTACTTGTAAAATAACCTTCCTGGTGTTGAAAACCTGAATTTTCCAACTCAGTGTCACGTATTACGCACAAATTGTTCAGAATATTTCATCATAATTACAAGTAAATGTCTAGTAGACGTAGTAGGATAACACAGTTTCAGTCCTGGAAGTCAGTAGACTATCATTCAGTAGCCAAACATTTTGTGGCTGGAATCTTATACATAACACTTGTTTGAGATAATATAAGTGATGTGAGAGCATTTGTCTTGCTGTCCGTGTTATAATACTTTAACGGTTTCCTTTCTTTAGTCATTGTTTTGTGATGGCGATAACCCATGGCAAATACATGTGAATCAGAATGTAGCGCCTGTTTTTTCAAATAACTAATGGTCAGTATGTTTCAGAACCATGGAAGTTGTAGTACAGCAAGCTTATTGCTTAATTAAGTGCAAGCATAGAAAGGAACCAAAACTTCCCAACATTTGAAGGAAAACACAGACCATTCTGCGTAGTCTAATGTACGAAACACCATCTCGTTAGCACCAAGCAGGTGCAGAGTTCATTCTTGTGTGATTACATTAATTCTCGAGATAATTGCTTAACATATGTTACCCTCTGTTAGGCAAAAGAAATGATAGTTGCGACACAGGTTCTATGTGTTACAGTTAGTTAATAAGTTCGATGCACACCTGTTTCCACGGTTCTGAAATATGCTGTCCGCTATTTAACTGAATAAATAGGCGCTACATTCTGATTCACGTGTATTTCAGATGGTTATCACCACCACAAAACAATGATTGAAGAAAAGAAGCCGTTGAAGTGTTATTACACAGATAGCAAGACAAATAACTTAAATTTTCTCAAACGACTGTTGCATGTGCTGTAGAATGTCTTGAAGCAAATGTTTGGTAATTCAGTGATACTGCTATTTTGTCTAAAACTGACATGGTGAGACCGTGACTGTGTACAATTAATGTAGGTTAATTCTTACAAAGAAGAAAACAGCAACCAGCCACTATTAATACCGTTATTTATTTAGGTAAATAGCGCCGTTACCGGTTTCGAACTGGAAAGTTCATCATCAGACTGCTGTCCACATGATTTTCAAGATACACTTTACATTATCGTCCGTTTCGATTTTTATTTTTCCACTGTGGCGAAGTATTTTTGGTGTGTTGTTGCGCTACGGTAGATAAACAGCGTTAGAAGCGCCCTATGTGAAAATAACTAACCTCCAAACGATGAAATACAGCGTAAATAAATATGTAAGGTTAAGTGTTTATGGTACTTATGTTGAAAATTCTCGTATCTTGAAAATCATGTGAACAGCCGTCTGATGATGAGCTTTCCAGTTCGAAACCGGTAACGGCGCTATTTACCTAAATAAATAGCAGTATTAATAGTGGCTGGTTGCTGTTTCCTTCTCTGTAAGAATTAACCTACATTAATTCAGTGATAACCGACGAACTTCCAGGACTGGGCCTAAATTATCCTGCTATGCTCACTAAATATTTACTTGTAACTGTTATGAAATATTCTGAGCAATTCCTGCATAATACGTGAGAGTGAGTTAGAAAATTTAAGTTTTCGACTGCAGGAAGATTGGTTTGCGAATAAATCAAAATGTCGCTCATCCTTTGTGGTAACGCTGCTTCTTTGTGCCTTAGCCATCTAGCTCCCACACGACCTGTGTGCTTCTGAGTTCCTTATGTTCAAATCCTGCTGAAAAGATATATTTACAGCCAGATTAGTCTCCTAATCCTCTATTTTAATTGAAAGGGACCACAAAGAATTTAAGTAAGGAAATCCTACGAAACCTTTGGATTCATACTGCAGTGCTGTGTTGTTAAATAAAGTAGCCCTTAGAACTGTCAGCTCACCGATGGAGTTTGCGAAACTTCAATAATGATTTTTCAAGTGGTCGTTCAACAAATAATTCAAACACATTCTTTTCTGAAAGCAGGTTGGTTTTATTCGTGATTCCCATACACCATATTATCCTCCACTCTTTTGACTGCAAAATCCTATTTTTGAACATGATCTCCGTTCCGTTCAGTGTGACGGCCTTCCTCTACCTTACTGGGAATTTCTGCGTGCCCGTATGCTACCAATCTACTGGTCGACTTCGGAGCCAACGTCTTGCTGCATCAACATCCTCCCAGTCATCCACGTGTTGCTTCCCGCGCAGTGCATCCTAAACAGATGGAAATAGGAGGGTGCGAGATCTGATCTTTAGGGTGGATGGGGAAGAACGGTCACCTGAAGATCTGTGAGCTCCACGTGTGTGCGTAGACGTTTGTGGGCCCTTGTGTTGCCATAGAGAAAGAGAAGTTCGTTTGCATTTTTGTGGCGACGAACACGCTGGAGTCGTTTCTTCAAGTTCCTAAGTGTAGCACCATATACTTCAGACTTGACGACCGCTTCAGAGTGCCAGAAGACCGTCGCCATGCTTTTACTGGCGAAAGGTGCGGCTTTGAATTTTTTATTCGGAAAAAAAAGAGGCCCGATCAGCCTCCTAACGCTGCTCTTTATGGTCTTCTGTTGGGCGACGAAGAAATCAGTGGGCACACATCTTTGAGTACCACAACTGGTGGATGAGTGTGTCAACACTACCAACAGAGACGTACAGTTGTGCAGCAAGATCTTTGATTGTGCTTCGTTGATCACTTCGAATGAGAGTGTCCGCACGTTCCAAAGTTGCAGGAGTCACAGCTGTGTGCGGCCAGCCGGCAGGCGGGAAATCGGATAGCCTTGCACAACTTTGTTGCGATGATGACAGATGCCTCTCCCAACGACTCACCGTGCTTTTCTTCACTGCCAGGTCTCCATAAACATTCTGCGAGCGCCTATGAATATCTGCGATGGTTTTCCGCCAAAAGAAATGCAGTGACAGCACTCCGCTTGGAACGCACCTCCGCTATAGACGCCATTTTGGAGGTTACATACAGTGCCGCCACCTAACTGAACTTCATAAAACTATAGGGGCTGACGTTGGAATATTCCTTCATGTCTCACAACAAATTACGCATTTTTAAACCGATACTGGACGAGAAAATAAACGTGTAGCGTTACTTATCGAACACCCCCCGCTTTAGGTCATAGGGGCTTTTCTGTCGCTTATTTGCATAATTTTGGATGGCTACTTGGAACAATGGAAACATAGGATGTTCACCACACGAAATATTCGTATTTACCTTACGTATTTATCTTCAGAGCAATGCCAGAATAACCAGTCAGAAAAGCTGATAACAAGAAGCCAGTCAGCATACAGGGTGAGTCCGTGATGACGTTATAAAGTTTCAGGAATGATGGAGAAGGGTAAATATATCAATATGAAATCATTCTGATACCTCTGACATTGTACGTTTTCTGCTGCAAGCTATTTGCTTTCCACATTTTTGGAGGAGGCAGTATGGACCACGACAAGAAAAAATTGTATAGTAAACTTGGCTGCATACTTTAAGGGCTATTCAGCACTTGTTCAGTGGAAAAGATGTGTTTCACAGAAGCAAAGATGAACAAGTGCTCACAGCACTGAGTTTGCAACCCGTGTTAACTGGACGTTTTGCTTCAGTCTGGAACCGCGCGACTGCTACGGTCGCAGGTTCGAATCCTGCCTCGGGCATGGATGTGTGTGATGTCTTTAGGTTAGTTAGGTTTAAGTAGTTCTAAGTTCTAGGGGACTGATGACCTCAGATGTTAAGTCCCATAGTGCTCAGAGCCATCTGAACCATTTGAACTGGACATTTTTTCTTGTTTTCGTCTATACTACCACCTCTCAGAATATGGAAAAAAAGAGCTTGTTGTATAAGAGGCCACAAGGCCGTCGTGGAAAGGTTGTATCTTCCACTCGGTCGTGATGGCATCTGTTCCTTTACGCTGGAATGCGTGGGGTTTCTTAATCTGTTACATATAGCTGAGTGTATAAATAAACTCAAATAAGATCGTAGTTCAGTGCCCAAATACGGTAATGTTGGGCTATGGTTTCTCCCGATTGGCGGAGACATCAGCGAACTAACTCCAATAGGTCATTCCACAATGTCCCATAGAATCGGTGGACATATGACTACTACCTTTATCGACACTCTAGCTTGTGCTGTATTGCACAGACGGTATTCATTAACTCTTAAAAGTCTACATCTGTAGATGTATGCACTCTCTGTTATTAAATATTTTAACTGTACCAGGGAAGTCCCGTACACAGATTGTGTGTTCACCCAGTATCATCGAGGGAGAGTACACGTTTCCGTGGAACAAGGTCAAAATGTGCATTGACACATCGCATAATCGACGCCATTCATCCGTGGCTAATACTACTTTGACGTCACTAAATCGCGGGTTTTGAAGTACTACTAGCGGGTAGAACTCCCTATTCGATATCATGCCGGCACTGACACGCTTAAACCATATGGCGTTCAAACAGTAGGTTTCGTTGAACAGCATTATATTCACGTCAGGTGTCTGCTGCTGCAAAGACTTCACCTAGTCTGCAAGGAAAACACACTTCATTAGATGAGATTATTTGCTTTTTTTCCCCACTATTGATCAGCATCGGCGGTAATGCTTACACTGCATCGCAGTAGGGATTGTTGATATATGTCTTGACATCTTTACACTTTGACGTTTCTCTCACAAGTGGGTGAACTATTTATCTATCGCTGTAAATATTGGTTTCACGATTGTTATTATTATTACTATTTTGCGACATCTAGGTAGATCAATACTTACACACCTGGACAGACATTTTAAATAATTCCAACATATGTACCACTTCGTACATAGTACCATTACGTCGCGGGGGTGGAGGTGCGAGGCGTGTGGAACGCGTGGGGTGTGAGGGGGGAGGGGGGGCATGTGCTCCTTCACGTAAGCTGTGGGGGCGCAGCGAACAACGCGGGAGCGAAACATGGCATGCAAGGGAACTGTAGTCGAGCTCGCTCCCAAGGGGTGATGGGACGGGGAAGAGGGAGGAGTGGCGATCAGGGCGCAGTGTGATTCGTGCAAAATTCGCAGACGTGCAGACGGGCGCAAGAGGCCCCCCCGTCCTTGACCTCGGCTCGTGGCAGGATGTCACGATTCCTAGAATGACTTTGGAGATAAGGAGTGCTGATGCTGACGTCAGCGAAATATGACACGCGCAATTGCAAGAGATTTCCAGGAGTGGCCTTTTGGTTGGCTTCCACCTCGCAGTGTACGTGTGTGGTTTGAAGAGCATCAGGATGAGTTTACAATATTCCCCTAGCCACCAGGCTCCCCACATCAAAACCCAATCGAGAATGTTTGGAACCACCTCGATCGGACTGTCCGCGCCGTGGAGCCTCATCCTAGAAAGCTGGCACAGCTGGCCACGGCTCCAAATCTCTGCCGGTACCTTCCAGAACCGCACTGACTCTCTTGCTGCACGTCTTGCAGAGGTCCACACGGCAAAAAGTGTTATTAACCTTCTAACAGGTGGTCGCATTAATGTGTATATCCGTCTCCGTAACTGGGTGGTCAGCGTAACAGACCCACATGTGGGGACCTGGGTACTGCCAGAGACTTTTCCTCGGAGGGAGGACTGGACTGGCATGCATTCAGCATCGTGATGCCAGTGGAGGTGCTACCTGATTGAAAGGTAGTGACTCCAAGTTCGCGATGTCGACAACGGCCGGGAGCACGGTGCGCTAATCCTATGCCCCCACATACTGCAACCAATGGGGAGTGACTGAGGATGAAACAGCGGTTGGTCGACTACCACATGATCCTTAGGGCCTGATCTCGGGATTCCCATTTTTTTTCCTGCCGCGTTTCAGCGCAATTTCTTATTTTAGACATCGTCGCCAGTTACCTAAGTTAAATTAACAGCAAGCGATTACCTGTATCACTATTGCACCAACCTTTGACCGTCTCACAGGCTCACAGATAGGGGAAACCGATATTAGGCCCCTGGCATTGAAAAACAACTACGAATACTTCAAGCGAAATAGGCGCTAAACAGTGATGGAATTTCAGTTATGATTTACATTGAATACACTATGGAATTAGCTCCTTTTCTATCTCATATTTATCGAGAATTCTCGTGTTGAGAGTCCTGTGTGACTCGAAAAGGGCACAGGTCTCTCCTATTTACAAAGAGGGCAAAAGGTCGGAAACACAAAACTGCAAACCAAAGTTACAGACGTCCATCTGTTGCAGGAGCGTATTTCATCACAGTTACAAGTAGAGCATCTTCTTACCTCAAACATTACAACGTTCTTGGAGTGAAACAAGCTTCTCTCAAAGAACAAGCACCGATTCGCGAAAAACCACGAGTGTGAAACACAGCTTGCTTTATTCACACACGATATCTTACAAACAATTTGTGGTGTCACCGCCAGACACCACACTTGCTAGGTGGTAGCCTTTAAATCGGCCGCGGTCCGTTAGTATACGTCGGACCCACGTGTCGCCACTATCAGTGATTGCAGACCGAGCGCCGCCACACGGCAGGTCTAGAGAGACTTCCTAGCACTCGCCCCAGTTGGACAACCGACTTCGCTAGCGATGGTTCACTGACAAAACACGCTCTCATTTGCCGAGACGATAGTTAGCATAGCCTTCAGCTACGTCATTTGCTACGACCTAGCAAGGCGCCAGTACCAGTTACTATTGATAGTGTAATCATGTACCGTAAAGAGCGACGCTCATCATTAATGGATTAAAGTTAAGTATTCCACCAGCTACGTCCGTTTTTCTAAAGTCTAATTTCCTTGTCCTGTTCCAGACCTCACGCCAGCCTGCGTGAGCTAAAACGCGTGCCTTTCGGCTTCCTCTCATACCCGGTGTGGGCTCTCCTGCCAACCCACAACACAATTATTACAGATGGAAAGGTAAATTCCCTTTACCTAGATTTCCGTAAGGCTCTCGACTCACATCGTCGGCTACCAACCAATATAAGATCATGTGTAGTGTATTCACAAATGTGTGATTGACTCGAGGACTGTGTTAGAATTCATCACAATAAATCACAATGGACGGTGAATGCTCCTCAGAAAAGAAAGTAACATCGTGTGCTCGCCTACGAAGCCTAATAGCACTTCAAACGTTATTAATACACATAAAAAATTTATTAGCCAGGATCAGCAGCACTACATGTTTATTCACTAACGATGCATTTATCTAAAGAGTACTGTCATCGTTGGGAGATCGTAAGCAAATGTGAAACGACTTGGCACTGAATGACAGCTCCAGTTAAATGTGGTTCAACGTATCATACACTGAGCTGACAGAAGTACTTGGTACCTCCTAATATTGTGTCGGACCCCCTTTTGCCCAGCGTAGTGCAGCAATCCGGCTTGGCAGGATTCAACAAGTCGTTGTGGTCCGCTGTAGAAATATTGAACCGTGCTGCCTCTATAGCCGTCGATAATTTCGAAAGTGTTGCCGGTGCAGAAATTTGTGCACGAACTGACCTCTCGATTATGTCCCAGGAATGTTCGATGGGTTTCACGTCGAGCGATCTCGGTCGCCATATCATTCCCTCGAACTGTCTAGAATGTTCTTCAAACCAAGCGCGAACAATTGTGGCCATGTGACATGGCGCACTGTCATCCATAGGAATTCCACCGTTGTCTGGGAACATGGCGTCCACGAATGGCAGCAAATAGTCTCCAAGTAAGCGAACATAGCCATTTGCAGTCAACGATCGGCTGAGTTGGACCAGACGACCAGTCCATTCCAGGTAAACACAGTCCACACCATTATAGAGCCACCACAAGCTTGCACAGTGCCTTGTTGACAACTTGGGTCCATGGGTCCGTGAGATCTGCGCTACAGTCGAACTCTGGCATCAACTCTTACCAACTGAATTCGGGAGTCATCTAATCAGATTACGATTTTCCAGTCGTGTAGGGTCCAACCGATATGGCCACAAGCCCAGAAGAGGAGCTGCAGGTGATGTCACGCTATCAAAGGAACTCACATCGGTCGTTTGCTGCCATAGCCCATTAACACCAAATTTCGCCGCACTGTCGTAACGGATACGTTCGTCGTACGTCCCACATTGATTTCTGCGCTTATTTCATGCAGTGTTGCTTGTCTATTAGCACTGGCAAAAGCACCGTCCGAACAGACCTAGGAGCCCTAACGGTATCGACCGGCCGCCGTGCCATCCTCAGCCCTTAGGCGTCACCGGATGCGGATACAGAGGGGTATGTGGTCAGCACACTGCCCTCCCGGCCGTAGATAGTTTTCGGACCGGTGTCGCTACTTCTCAATCAAGTAGCTTCCCAATTGGACTTACAAGCGTTTAGTGCACCCCACTCGCCAATGGCACACCCGGACGGTTCAAAATGGTTCAAATGGCTCCGAGCACTATGAGACTTAACATCTGCGGTCATCAGTCCCCTAGAACCTAGAACTGCTTAAACCTAACCAACCTTAGGACATCACACACATCCATGCCCGAGGCAGGATTAGAACCTGCGACCGTAGCAGTCCCGCGGTTCCGGACTGAAGCGCCTAGAACCGCTCGGCCACCGCGGCCGGCGCCCGGACGGTGATCCGTCCAAATGCTAGTCAAGCCCGACAGCGCTTAACTTCGGTGATCTGAGGGAAATCGGTTTTACCAGTGCGACAAGGCCGTTGGCTGTTAGCACTGACAACTCTTTGCAAACGCCGCTGCTCTTGGTGGTTAAGTGAAGGCCGTCGACCACTGCTTTGTCTGTGATGAGAGGTAATATCTGGAATTTGGTATTCTCAGCACACACTTGACAATGCGAATCTGAGAATAGTGATTTCCCTAACGATTTCCAAAACTGAATTTCCCGTGCGTCAATCTCCAACTACCATCCAGCGTTCAGAGTCTGTTAATTCCCGTCCTGTGGCCATAAGGACGTCGGAAAACTTCTGACATGAATCACTTGAGTGTAAATGACAGCTGCCGTTTTATAACTTGAGCGCGCTGTATATCTGCATATCGCTATCCCATGAGTTTTGTCATCTTAGTGTGGGACCTATAACAGACAGATTTAAACGTGTAGTATTTGAGTAGAAAATTAATGGTGAATTCCTTGAACATGTTATTTTGTGTAAGTATTTAGGGGCAATACTAAAAAGTGATATGAAATGGGACCATTACGTAACATTAGTATTACAGAAGGCGAATGGAAGACGTAAATTTTTTGCAAGGATTCTAAGAAAATGTAACATATCTTGCACGAAGCAAGAACTTGTCGTGGTTAATGACTGGTGCCGGCCGTCAAAACGCTCCCCACTCATTTGAGTAAAATTCGGGTTTGTGCACGTGATTGAAAAACCGTGGGCACGCCCTCGTACATGAATAATGGGTGCCGGTTTTACAAAATCAATAAATATCGAGGGAAGGGGAGAATTAATTAACTATGGACTTAATAAGAAACAAAGGTCCAATTAATTCGACGATTATTTATTAACGTTTACACACACAGAAATTGCAATTACAGGAAGTTTATATTCAAGTAACACAACAATATCATTTCGGTAACTTTAAAACACTTCTGAGCGAGTCGCAGGGTATGAGGGAACGAACGGAAACGGAATTGCAAACGGAATTGCAAAAATTGTTCACCCTCGAATCTACATTCGTCCATAGCACGGAAATAATGGAATCGACCGTGTTGTGAGGGCTTCGCAGAAATGTAGAGGGAGCTAATGGCATGCTATTGGATTTGAAATGAGCGATCACTCCGTCCAACCACTGCGGGATAGTCACGCCGTAACAAAAAGCAAACTCACACTATACATTAAATCATTTGCATATCCGTCTATGTGACCCTCCAGCCACGATAAGAATTTTGAAAATGGTCGACTAAGAAAAATCTGATCCTTCACAAGCTATAGTGTGCGAAAATGTAGCTCGTTCCGCGTGGATGCACAAAGAAACCCAAGAGAATTCATAAAGTAGATCGCGAAAATGAGCGTAAGAAATCATTTAATGCAAAGACAATTCACTTCAAAAGCAAGAATGCGATGATGGAATTTACGGAGAGTGAAGAGCGACTGTGAGGCACTCTTCAACAACACGTGTGGGTGGACGACATTACCTTTGACTTTATTAGAACAAAAATTACTGGAGAGGATAGTATTCACTAAAATAATAATTTTAATTGAGAGAAAGGCTGAACTGAAACGGTTGAACTGACAAGAAACTCGCTGCGGTCGCAGGTTCGAATCCTGCCTCGGGCATGGATGCGTGTGATGTCCTTAGGTAAGTTAGGTTTAAGTAGTTCTAAGTTCTAAGGGACTGATGACGTCAGATGTTAAGTCCCATAGTGCTCAGAGCCATTTTTTTTTTTTTTGACAAGAAACTTTCTGCAATGCCTCCTAACACACCTACACCATCATCACAAAGAGAAATCTAATGTCGCACAAAAATGTAACACGTGGATCAGTTTAAAGTGAAATACAAACAACATTAATTCGATGAAAACCCCCGAGTCTGAAGCATTCCGTGGGCTCTGCCGCAAAAAAAAAAAAAAAAAAAGATTCTAGAAGTCCACCGAACAACGCGGGAGCATGTGCACAAAGACTGAGACAAAATTCACTCGTGAATCGCCAAAAATTAATGCGCTACTAATTCACTTTCGTACAGACTCTAAAAACTGATGCCTGACAGAGGCTACATCTTCTCAACTTCGATTCAAGTCAATAAGTTAGCTACATGTTCCATAGGTCGTTCGAGCGATTCTTTTCTCGAAATGATGCCGAATGAGTCAGTTTACAGGATATGTATACCTGATTACTGTTCACATTAATGAACGCATTAGTCTTTTTGATCCCACTTACTATTCAACCACACTTAATTTTTTTACAGGCTACCAGTTTTTAAGGAGAAATTTGTCACTTGAATAGAATAATTTGTGCAGGAGAAATGATGTTAAATCAGATTTAAAAATTGCTTCGCTACTCATTAGAAAATTTGTGTTATTGAGTAAGTGATCAAAAACTTTTGTTGTTGCATATTGAAGTCCTTTCTGAGCCACTGACAGCTTTAACAATGGGTAATAAAGGTCATTTTCCCTCTAGTGTTGTAGGTATGAACATCACTGTTCTTCTCAAATCGTGACGGATTATTTATGACGAGTTTCATTAGCGAATGTATGTATTGTGATGGTGCAGTTAAAATGCCTAGTTCCTTCAAGAGGTACCTGCATGACGTCCATGGGTGAACACTGAATGTTATCCTTACCCCTCGCTTTTGCGCAATCAACACATTCTTTCTAAATGATAAGTTACCCCAGAACATTAATCCGTAAAACATTATCGAGTGGAAATATGTGAAATATGTCAGAAGGTTGATACGTTTGTTTGTAGGATTATCAATTATACGAATAACAGAAGTAGCTGAACTTAATTGTATGAGAAGGTCAGTAATACGCCGTCGAAACGAAGCAGCACTAACCCTGGTTAGGTACTGGACCCTACCAAAATAACATCCAGAGTGACGATCTCTTCTCTGCTCTCGCGGCAATCCTACGCAGAAAGTGTGCCTTGACTGGTAACCATCAAGCGAGTCGTGCGACCTGATGGCAACATATGCGCGTCGTAGGAGACCGCCCTAACGAATCTATCTGCCCAGAGAAACTCGAAAAGACAAACGGAACATGAACATGTGTTCCTACCCTCGCTACCGCTTACAGTTGCTCAACGTTGCTCGTGCACGAGACGCACGTAACTACCCAGATGTGGACAGGATATGAGGGAGCTAACTACTTGTCATTTCAGTTATATCTTATTATTTCATATTCTTGTATTTGCATGTAATGAAAGTGGCAGAAAATTGGCTGGCGTGTTTCTATTTGTAAAGGAAATCGCATACAAGATGCTAGCTTGACCAATTCTAGAAAAATGTTCGAGTATTTGGAGTCCTCTTCACGTAGAAATGACATAAGACATTGAACGAATACAGAGACGCGCTGCTAGTATTCGGAACATGTCCGTATAGCCCATACCGAAGTGTAACCCAAATACTAGGGGATGTTTCACCCATAAGGAAAAAAAACCAACACCACCAATGAGCTGTGCGAGATAACTAAAGGTGGTAGACGTGTTTCTACATCTGCAAGATGACGATTATTCGAATATCGCGAAAGAGGGGCGCTAGTAGCGCCACTATGAGGATGCAAATCAGATTTGCTTTAAATACACGCTGCAACGGTCGTGCGCGTTAGTTATCTTTGAGATTGGACGCAGTGAGTGGATGCTAGCCAAGAATGCCTTTAAGACGACGAAGACACTGTCGTCAACAGCTCACTAAGTTTGAACGAGATTGTATAATAGAGCTACGAGAAGCTGGGTGTTCCTTCCGCGATATTGTAGAAAGACTTGGCAGGAACGTAGCCACTGCACACGATTCCTGGCAGCATTGGTCACGAGAACGTATGGTCACCAGGAATGTAGCCACTTCTTATGACCGCTGGCACGGCAAGGTTCGGTCGCCAAAAGGCCGGGCTCCGAACGGCCTCCTGGCGCTGTGGCGCGTCCTAGTGCGTCTGCAACAACAGTTCGAGCAGAAGTTGGCACCAAAGTGACACAACTAAATCGGTTACTTCGAGGAAAGCTTAGAGCCACATGCTCCGTAGCTTGCATTCCACTGGCCACAAACAGTCTCAGTTTGCGACGTCATTGGTGTCAAGCGAGAGCTCATTGGATGGCGGAGTGGAGGTCTGTTGTTTCGCTGATGTAAACCGGTTCTGTCTCGGTGCCAGCAATGTCCCTGTGTAAGTTAGAAGGAAGCTAAGTGAGCGCTTGCAACCAACCTGTCTGCGGCCTAGACACACCGAACGTACACTTGAAATTATCGTCTGGGGTGTGATTTCTTATGACAGCAGGAGCACTATCGCGTTTATTCGACACATCCTGACCAGTTTTGTACGTAAGTCTGGTGATGCGACCTGTTCTGTTGACATTTGTTAACGGTACTCCAGAGGTTTTCTCCAACAGAATAACGCTCGCCCGCATACCGCTGTTGTAACCCAACATGCTCAACAGTGTCAACACGCTGCCTTGGCCTGCTCGATCACCAGATCTGCAATATGTTACGTAGACAAACGTATTCCAAAAATTTCATTACTCTACATTAATTATTTCTTGGTGCTGGGATTTTTTTCCTTTAGTATATGGGAATACTTGGAAGAAAGACGACATAGTTCTCGAGACAGCCTGTTGGGTGCAATTCAGAGAACCTCTAGTTGAAGAATCCTCGCCGACCACAATACCACCGCCATCGGATATCTTGCGTACAGATCCTGATTAAGGTGCTTACAGAGGCATATTTTCCCTCGCTCATAGCGCCAATGGTATAGGAAGGAAAGTCAATTGTGGTACGATCTACCCTTCGCAGTCAGCCGTACAGTGGCTTTTGGAGTACGTATGTAGCCTGTCTGTGAATTTTCCGTGTCACTCATACTGCAAAAACGCAGGCCGCTTTGAGTGTACCTCGCCCCGGGATCGAGCTTAGCTGCAGCAAACGGCGGGACTGCAACTATCTTTGCCGAGTGACAGACGTAAATGGCATTTCTAGCTTTTGTGCTATGCGAGCGTAAAAGAAAAGGTGACTGACGGCTAGAATCGCAGTGTGGCAGGCCGCCTGGAGCGCGCGGCACGTGTGTGGCCGCGGACTGCTTGTAAACACGGAGGCGCGACCCCTATAACGCTAGCGTCCGTCTGCCGTCTGTCAGAGCAGTGGCCCCCTGAATTAGCCTCCGTCGCTCGGTTTATCGTCGCTGTTGTATGCAGGGAACCCTCTACAGCTACCCGCAGGGTGCTTCCGGAGGTAAGTGCGCAGAGGCGTGCGCTGACAGTAAAAGCGTACTGGATCATTCATATCCTTTGACAAATTCTATGACTTCGTAATCTCGTTATTCGCTTGTACAGTATAACCGACTCCTACGTGAAGATTCTGGAGCACGATGTTACTTATTTTTTGCCGTTGTGGGCACACAAATTTAATGTGTTTTGAGTAAAAAAAAATCAATATTTCAACCACACTGCTAGTAAAATAATACGACCTAATGCTATTGAAAAGAAAATGTGTTTAATTTTGGTATGTTTTACTCGTAGATGAAGTACACAAATGGAAATGACGACGGTGTAACAATTCCATTTTAAAACTAACAGAGTTAGGTACAGGTGAAGTTATCAATATTGATGTTGTGTTACGATGAGTGCCTTCATCGCCGGAACTGCTGTTTGTAAATGACTGTGATTACAAAATTCTCTCTATAGTATCCCGATGTTTCAGATTAGACTGAAAGGTGACGTGTGGGTTGTTAGTTGGCGAAGTCAACGAATTTTCATTACCCTATTACCTTTTCCTCATACGTAACGCATTTCTTAATTCTCTTTACGTCTACGTTTAAAACTACTATATTTCTATTATGGTCTGATATTTTCAAGTTTTTAATATGTTCGGACGCGGTAATAATTTTAAACATTTAACTAAAGGGAGAAACATGTTGCATTGTTACTAAACCATAAAAATTTTACTACATATTTTATTCAAATTTCGTCATAATTTACAGTTTATGCACTAGCCAATTGCAATTACAAGGTCTCCAGTAATATGCCACAGAAAAATAAGTAAAAATGGTCTGTTTTACACCTTTTATTGTCAGTTACCAGATTGGTGGGAACCGCGAATTAGTGCTAGCTGCAATCATAAATTTTATGATGATTTAGTAATCTAGGGTTAATAACCCCACCAAAAACAATAAAATTGCCGAGAATAGTATACTTAGGTAATGTAAATACACGTGAAAATAAGACTTTGCTGAAGCCATACTGGTTACACAGTGCTAATAAACACGGTACTGGTGAATGCTATGTTGTATTTATCTCTACGTCCGACAGTTCCTCTTGTTTACATTGTGACAGCGCACCTAATATAATTTCTCTCTCTTCTGCTGTCAAATTTTCCAACACGTTATAAAAACTGCAGCTGCAATTTCTTATTAGCTGAGATGGGCTAAAGACGATAGATACGTTTTTTTCCCCTTTGGTTTGTAGTTGTGTTTATTTGTTTTTGTTTCACTGTGCAATGTTGTTTCTAGGAAAGCAACAAGGCCAGTGAGATAAATACATTACATTTTAACATATGCGTTAAAAATGCGTAATTTTTCACCCATTACGTTGTAGAAATACACATTAAATTGGTAATTTGCCGTCTCGTTCAGTTATGTTCCCTAAGGCTAATTAACTCCAAGCAGATGACAAAGAATTTGATTACTACCGTAGGCCTAGATTGAATTTTAGTGATCACAACTTAAAATGATTCACTCATTAATATTCCTCTCTCATATTATAAAATGAGGAATCTTCTTTCGAGATACCAATGTAGGCAATAATCATATGTAATTTTTCCGTGTGCGCTGTTGTTTTACTTTGAAAGAAAAGCTTCAATTTTTTATAAACTGGCTAATTTTGATTTCTTATCCAGTTAATTCACACCGAAACTTAAATTTTCTGCACATTATGATCCAGACGACAGTGCGGGAAAAAGCAACATATGACGGTGTTCCTTAGTGTGGAGCATAAACATCCATCGGCCGTAAGGTCACAATGGCAAGCGTGAACATATTTAAAATAACCAATGTACAGTCCATATGCATGTTTCGTCACTTTACACAAGAATATATAGAACTTCAGAATACGTCGGCGTAATTGTTGAACAGGAAGCACACATTGCGTGGTAAGCTTCTTAAAAATTAAACTTCTTAGCCGATTCTACCCTTCCTCACCCCCCTCCCCCCACTGTTATGTGGATTATAATATTCTGCTAGCGTTACATAATCTTCAGGGTAAGTTTGTTCTGTCGTTACAAGTATAAAACTGCGTGATTTTTTTTCACCAGATGCATTTCGCTTTATTAAGGTAAAATTTCATCAGTGGTCTGTAATTAAGATTTTAAAGTATACAGCAATGTGATGGAGTGTGAGTTAGAGGAGGTGAGGAGCGAGAAGTGAAATGAAACTGTGAGTGGCGGAGGGGGGGGGGGGGAGGGGAGGGGGCTCAGTAAAGACAGACAGCTCCTCCCTTTCCAAGAAAATTTCCGCTTATAAGAAGCATGAACACGAAATAAACAGTTGCTCAATGACAAAAGAAATATTGGAAACCAGACTCTATATAGAATAATTGATGAAATTACATGAAAAAGAAAACAGCCTTTTCCATCCTTCACCCCCTCCCACTCTCGCACAACCCCCCCCCCCCCCCCCAACCCCACCACCTACTCACATTTTCATTTCATTTCACTTCTAGCTCCTCACCTTATCATCTAACTCACACTACATCACACTGCTACGTACTTAGAAAACTTAATTACAAACCACTGATGATGCTTTACTTCAATACAGCGAAACACGTCTTTTGAAAAAAAAATCACGCATTTTTGTAGTTGCAACGACATAAGAATAATACCCTCAAGAATTATAAAGCAACTACGGATACTATGGCCACACAAATGAAGAATTACAAAACCTTTCCTGTGGTTTAGCTTAATAATACTCAAGGGGAAGAAACTAGCTAGTTACTAGTAATGAATTAAATAAATAATTTTAAAAAAAGCTAGGTGACAAGCATGTAGCCGCGCGGAGTGGCGGCACGGTTTGGGGCGTCATGTCGCGGACTGCACGGCCACTCCCGCAGGAGGTTCGAGTCCTCCCGTGTGTGTGTGTGTGTGTGTGTGTGTGTGTGTGTGTGTGTGTGTGTGTGTGTGTGTGTGTGTGTGTGTGGTGGTCTTAGCATAACTTAGTTTAAGTAGTGTGTAAGTCTAGGGACCGATGACCTTAGCTGTTTGGTCTCTTAGGAATTCACACACATTTGAACAAGCACGTAACCATATTTGTAAATTGATGCGAATTTAAAATGCATCATTCCACATCATTACGATTAATTGATACATAGTCAACATGGATTTTGGAAACATCGTTCTTGTGAAACACAACTTGCTCCTTACTCGCGCGAAATTTTGAGTGCTGTCGACAAGGGATTTCAATTTGATTCCTTACTTCTAGATTTCCAGGCGGCTTTTGACACTGTACCCCACAAGCGGCTTGTAAGCAAATTGCGTGCTTATGGAATATCGTCTTAGTTATGAGACTGGATTCGTGATTTCCTGTCAGAGAGATAACAGTTCACAGTAATTGACGGAAAGTAATCGAATAAAACGGAAGTGATTTCTGGCATTCTGGTGTCATAGGCCCCCTGCTGTTCCTTATCTATATAAACGAATTAGGAGACAATTTTAGCAGTTGTCTTAGATTGTTGATGCTGTCCTTTATCGTCTAGTAAAGTTATCAGAAGATCAAAACAAATTGCAAAACGATTTACAAAAGATACCTTTACGGTGTGAAAATTGGCAGTTGATCCGAAATAATGAAAAGTGTAGGTCATCCACATGAGTGCTGAAAGGGCGTAAACTTCCGTTACACGATTAATCAATCCAATATAAAGGCCCTAAATTCAACTAAATACCTGGGAATTACAATTACAAACAACTTAAATTGGAAAGAATGCATTGAAAATTTTGTGAGGAAAGAGCACCAAAGACTACGTTTTATTGGCGGGACACTTAGAGGCAACAGATCTACTAAAGAGACTGCCTACACTACGCTTGTCTCTCCCCCCCCCCCCCCCCTGCTCTCTCCGGGCTTAGAATAGGCCAAAAGTATTCCTGCCTGTTGTAAGAGGTGACTAAAAGGAGTCTGACACCTTTCGGCCTTTGTATGATGGTTCCCAATAGGGTTTGAACACAATTTCGCAAAATTTTCCCGAAGAGCTAGCCAACTGGGGAATGGCGCCTTACAAGGTGCATCGTGCCCATCGTGCATTGAGATCTTTAGCCCACTTTCTCGTCGAGGCATTGCAGTCCCGCTCATCCTCCGTCTCTTGGGCGAGGATGCCTTCCTGGGTGCGTTTTCCTCCACCCATTATGCAGTGTCGTTTTCGGCGCCGACGACGATCATGGAATTCTTTGCACCTCAATAACGACCGGTGTGGCCGAGCGGTTCTAGGCGCTTCAGTCTGGAGCCGCGTGACCGCTACAGCTGCAGGTTCGAATCCTGCCTCGGGCATGGATGTGTGTGATGTCCTTAGGTTAGTTAGGTTTAAGTAGTTCTAAGTTCTAGGGGACTGATGACCATAGATGTTAAGTCCCATAGTGCTCAGAGACATTTGCCCTCCAGGAAACCTGGTTTCCAGCAGTGCGGACCCCTACACTTTGCAGCTACAAGGGATATTACAAGAACTGTAGCGAATATAGTAGTGTCAGTTGGCATTTATGTCCTGAACGTGGTACGTAATGACCCATAGTGCTCAGAGACATTTGAACCATTTTGATGAAGCGTACCACACCATCACTTGCTGGTGATCAAACGGCAGCAGTCTGGGCGTGAATCACATCCCACTACTCCATGTGTCACGCCTCCCATCTGTGTCAACTGCAGAGCGTAATTCCCCTTGCTCACCAGACTGCAGGATTTTACAGTGAAAAAGAAAAATCATGGAATACAAGACACTGGACCGACTTACCTACACTGAGGCTAAGAGGAAATTTGAGCACCTACACCCCATGGCTATGACCTCCTCTCACGCCGCCGCTACTAGAACAGTTGTAGCCCCTTCAATTCCGCGATTTCCAGTCAGCTCTCAGAGCCAGAAGACTACACCTGCCCCCTTGATGGTGGGGGGCTCTTCCCTCCCTGTCGCTTTCGCACCACCTACCTTGTGAGCACTGTCCCCCGACCATCGAGGACACCAGTCCCCACTTCTCAGCTGGAGAAGTGTAGGTTTTCTTCGGCTCCTCTCGCTAGGGAGGGGTCCCTTGGGTCACTCCCTTCCCAGCTTTCTGCTAGTGGGAAAGATAACACCCACTGGTGGCTGAAGCCCAAAAACAGCTGCTTGTAGGGCTTCACAATCGTCCTCAGTCACGGAGACTGAATCAGTGAAGCCCTCCCAGCCAGAGAAACCCAAGGATCAGTGAGAGAAATCCAGAAAGAAGACCCCCCAAGACCAAGGGAATTGTGGTGGCACCCACACCACCACTGCCTACAAGCTCTGCCTCTGAGAATGAGGTGCAGATTCTGGCATCTACTGAGGACCTAGATCTCAGCAGATCCTAAGACCAAATGGATATAGCCTGTTCAGGAAATAAGTCGGTGGCAGCAGGTGACACAGCTGTAAACTGCCTCACTGAGTGCTTCATGCCTTCCCAGTCTGACGATCACGTCATCCTCCAGTGAAATTGCGGGGGTTTTTTCCACGACCTGGCTGAGCTACGGGACCTGTTAAGCTCTACACTTGCTTTGTGCACTGCCCTCCAGGAAGCCGGCCAGGTGGCCAGCGGTTCTAGCCGCTACACTTTGGAACCGCGCGACCGCTACGGTCGCTGGTTCGAATCCTGCCTCGGGCATGTATGTGTCTGATGCCCTTAGGTTAGTTAGGTTTAAGTAGTTCTAAGTTCTAGGGGACTGATGACCTCAGAAGTTAAGTCCCATAGTGCTCAGAGCCATTTGCCTTCCAGGAAACCTGGTTACCAGCAGTGCGGACCACTACACTTTGCAGCTACAGGGGATATTACAAGAACTGTAGCGAATATAATAGAGTGTCAGGTGGAGTTTGCATTTATGTCCTGAACGTGGTACGTAATGAACCAGTGCCCCTTCAAACTCCTCTTGAAGTTGTGGCTGTCAGGATATGGACGATGCAGGAAATAACTGTCCGCAGCGTATATCTCCCTCCAAATAACGCCCATAGTCCCTTGTGGGGTAGCACCATGCTTACTGGGCGTGCCAGAGATGTCGAAAATTTACTGCCCCAACTCGACCTCTGGCTATTAAATATTAGGGCCGACACACATTTCAGTGTGGCTCTGGTAGTTACTCGGCCATTGATTTATCAATTTGCAGCCCAGGACTTCTCCCATCTATCCAATACAGAGCACATGACGACCTGTGTGGTAGTGACCACTTCCCCATCCTCCTGTCACTCCCCAGGCCTCATGCCCACGGACGCCAACCCACATGGGCTTTAAACAAGGCAGACTGGAAAGCCTTCACCTCTGCTGTCACCGTTGTATCTCCCTCACACGGAGCCATCGATGTTGTGATTGAGCAGGTCACTAGAACGATCTCTTCTGCGGCGGAAAACGTGATTCCTCGTTCTCTAGGATGCCCCAGGGAAAGACAGTACCTTGGTGGTCGCCAGAAGTCGCCAGAACAATTAAAGAGCGTCACCTAGCTCTACAGCGACAGAAGCGGCACCCTTCCCTAAAGAACCTAATAGTCTTTAAGCGGCTCCGTGCCCGAGTTCGCCTCCTTATAAAACGACGGAAAAAGGAGTGTTGGGAGAGATACCTCTCGACCATTGGGCGCCATACGTCACCATCCCAAGTCTGGGCAAAGATCAAACATGTTTTCGGATACCAGACCCCAACAGGTGTTCCCAGTGTTAACATCAGTGGCGTGCTCTCTACCAACGCAGACGTGACTGCTGAGCACTATGTTTGAGCCTCTGCGTCGGAGAACTAACCCCCCCCCCCCCCCCCCACCCAGCCCTTTGCACCCCCGAACGGTGGATGGAAGGGAAAGTCCTCTTGTTCACTACACGCCACAATGAATCCTATAACGCCCGCTTTACAGAGTGGGAGCTCCTCAGCGCCCTTGCACATTGCCCCGTCACTGCTCCTGGGCTGGATCAGAACCACAGTCAGGTGATTGAACACCTGCCGTCTGACTACAAGCGACATCTCCTCGTCGACTTCAAATGGGTGTACGGCGATGTCGTCTTTCCATTGCAATGGTGGGAGAGCGCCATCATTCTGGTGCTAAAACCCGGTAAAAATCCTCTTGACGTGGATAGCTATCAGCTCATAAGTCTCACCAACGTTCTCTATAAGCTGCTGGAAAGTATAGTGTGTTGTCGGTTGGGTTGGGTCCTAAAGTCACTTGGGCTACTGGCTCCATGTCAGGGCGGCTTCCGCCAGGGTCGCTCTACCACTGATAACTTTGTGTCCCTCGAGTCTGCCATCTGAACAGCCTTTCCCAGACGCCAACACCTGGTTACCGTCTTTTTTGACTTATGTAAGGCATACAGTATACCCAGGGACATCATATCGTTACCACATTGTAGGTGTGAGGTCTCGAGGGCCCACTCACGGTTTTTATCCAAAACTTCCTGTCGCTCCATACTTTCCATGTCCGAATTGGTGCGTCCCATAGTTCCCCCTGTATTGAGGAGAATGACGTTCTGCAGGGCTCCATATTGAGTATATCTGTATTTTTAGTGGCCATTGATGGCCTAGAAGCAGCTGTAGGGCTTTCGGTCTCCCCTTCTCTGTATGGGGATGACTCCTGCATTTCGTATTGCTCCTCCAGTACTGATGTTGCTAAGCGGCGTCTGCAGGGAGCCATTCACAATGCGATGTCATGATCTCTAGCCCACAGCTTCCAGTTTTGAGCTGTGATTTTGTGTGTCACACACTTCTGTCAGTGTTGTACTGTTCATCCAGAACCAGAATTTTATCTTGATGAAAATCCACCCACTGTAGTAGACACATACCGATTTTTAGGACCGGTTTTTGACTCTGGATTGACTTGGCTAACTCACTTTTGTCAAATGCTAGCCGGACCTCAATGCTCTCCACTCTGAGCAACACCAACTGGGGTGCAGATCGTTATACGCTACTGCAGCTCTACTAAGCCCTTGTTCGATCTCGCCTTGGCTATGGAAGTCTGGTTTATGGTTCAGTGGCACCCTTAGCATTGCATTTACTCGACCTAGTGCACCAGTGTGGCGTTCGCCTAGCGATGCGAGCTTTTAGAACGAGTCTGGTGACCAGTGTCCTGGTGAAGGCATGTGTCCCTCCATTGTGGATCTATTGTGCACAACTGCTAGCTAGTTATGTTGTACACATTCGAAGTTCTCCTGAGCATCTCAATTACCGTCTCTCTATCCCACCCATGGCAGTTCATCTCCCCCATCGGTGGCCCAGGTTGCGGCTAACGGTTGTAGTTCGCATGTGATCCCTTCTCTCTCAACTGGAGTCCTTCCGTTTACCACCTCCATTTCAGGTCCATTCACGTACACCTCTATGATGTACACTTCGGCTGAAGCCTCATCCAGACCTTCTGCATGGCCCTAAGGACTCTTTTAATCCCACTATTGTCCGCTGTCACTTCCTCTCGATTCTTGACATGTTCCAGGGCTCTGAAGTTGTTTACACTGACGAATCGATGGCTGATGGTCACGTAGGCTTCGCATATGTTCATGGAGGCCATACTGAACAGAACTCCTTGCCAGATGGCTGCATCATTTTCACTGAAGAGCTGGCGGCCATATCTCGTGCTCTTGAGCATATCCGCTCATTCTCTGGCGAGTCATTTCTTCTGTGTACTGATCCTTGAGCAGCCTGAAAGCTATCCACCAGTGCTACCCTCGTCATCCTTTGATAGCGTCCATTCACGAGCCCATCTATGCTCTGGAACTGTCCTGTCATTCAGTGGAGTTTGTGTGAGCCCCAGGACAAGTCGTAATCCCAGGCAACGACCTTGTTGACAGGCTGGCCAAGAAGGCTACATGGAAACTGCTCCTGTATATGGGCATCTCTGAAACTGAACTGCGTTCTGCCGTACGCCACAAGGTTTTCCTGCTTTGGTAGATGGAGTGGCGTAACAGTATGCACAACAAACTGCATGTCATTAAGGAGATGTAGAATGTGTGGAAGTCTTTAAATGGTTCAAATGGCTCTGAGCACTATGGGACTTAACATCCGAGGTCATCAGTCCCCTAGAACTTAGAACTACTTAACTTAGCTAACCTAAGGACATCGCACACATCCATGCCTGAGGCAGGATTCGAACTTGCGACCGTAGTGGCCGCGCGGTTCCAGACTGAAGCACCTAGAACCGCTCAGCCACAGCAGCCAGTGTGGAAGTCTTCCGTGCGGGCTTCTCGCAGGGAATCAGTTGTCCTTTGTTGACTCCGCATTGGCCATATGTGGCTCACACATGGTTACCTTCTCCACCGCGGGGTCCCACCTCAGTGTCGCAGCAGCGGACTTTTAACTTTCCCTGCCCTCTACCTAGGGTGTTGGGCGACAATGCCTCAACAGCAGTTTCAGTTTTACGTTTTATTAATGAGGGTGGGTTTTATCATTTGATATGAGTTTTAGCCTATGTCCATGTGTGTCCTCCACCCTAGGACTTTTAGGGTGCCCCCCAGGGGTCTCACGGTCCTTTCATGACTACATGCATGGCGAACATGGGGCCCCGAGCTATTGCAGCCTTTCTTCTTTCTCAGGCTGCATTTCCTTCCCCTTCCCCTTCCCCTTCCCCTTCCCCTTCCCCTTCCGTTCCCTTTCCCCCCTAGGGGGTCCACAACTCTTTTGTGGATATGTGCGTGGCGAGAACGGGACCCGAACCATTGCAGCCTTCTTTCTCTCCAGGGCTGCATTTCCTTTTCCTTTCCCTTCCCCTCCTTTCCCCTTCTAGCTCCTTTCCCCTCGCCCTCTCCTCTCCCTCTCTTGGTGTCCTTGCTTATGTTGGCCCCCGCTATCCTCCTGGTTCTGTTGGTTTTCCAATTCGGCTTTGTTGCATAATCATCTCCTCCTTTTGGCATTCCTTGGTCCCCCTCTGCGGTTTTACCTCCATTACAAAATTTCTCATCCGTAGTGTGAGCCATTTGGGGAAGAGCACTTTACCTAGTGTCTCCAATGTGCGCCCTCCTAGTACGTTCCACCTTTTCTTTCACGTCGTTGTCTGATACTAGGGTGCATAGCCAGCACGGTAGCCAGCCCGTGAGGTGGGGTCGCTATGTACCCTTTTGGTTGAGCCCCCTGAACGCACCGGGATCACACTTCTGATACCTGAGCTGTGACCTCCTCATGCATGCCTTGGAGTGGTTGCTCGTCATCCTGGAGCATCGTAACTCCCGGCAATGGCCGCCGTGCCAGACGGCCCTTGCTGTGGCTGGGTGGCGCCTGTGAGGAGAGCCCCTGATCGGAGTGGGTGGTATCAGGGCGGACCCTATGCAGATGAAACGCATACGGGTCCAGAACTCTGACCGTTCATCTGCGGCCGTCTCTCTGCATGGAACTGACTCCTCAAGTGCTGCTTCTCTTGCCCCTTCGGCCTTCCCTTCCATGGCTACCCCCTGGGAAGAGGGTCAGACCTGTCAGCTAGGGGCAAAACCTTTCCCCCATTATCTAGTTTGCACCAGGACTGATGGAGATACTTTCACCAATACCAAACCTTTATTCTTTGTGGAACACATTGAAGACAAGTTTGGCGAAGTGGACTCCCTGAGCAAGATGCGGTCGGGATCGTTGCTGATAAAAACTGCTTCAGCTGCCCAATCCGCGGCCCTTCATGCCTGTACCCACCTTGGCACAATCCCTGTGTCCATTACCCCCCACCAGTCTCTAAATATGGTACAAGGTGTGATTTTTCACGGGGACCTCATCCTTCAAACTGATGAGGAACTTCGGGACAATCTCGGACAGTGGGGTGTTCACTTTGTTCGGCGTGTTCAGAAGGGTCCTAAAGACAATCGTATTGATACTAGTGCCTTTATCCTGGCCTTTGAAGGGGATACCCTCCCAGAGAAAGTTAAGATTATGGTCTATCGCTGTGATGTGAAGCCGTACATCCCCCCTCCCATGACGGGAGTCCCTGTGTTCCCCATCCTGTATGTGTAAATTGTCATGGTAGTCATTCTCCACGTTCATCAGATTGCCCAGTATATAAGAAGGAAAAAAAAAAAAGATACAGGAGTATAAGTCCCTCGATCCTTTAACCCACACAGAGGCCCGTAAGAAATATACACGACTTCACCCTGTGTCCATGACACCTAGTTACGCCTCGGTTACATCTACACCCCTTCCACCCCCTTCCTTACCCCCATCCCAGACCCCTCTCCTGCCCCCCTCCCCTGCGGCTCCCACACCTTCTCCTATGGACGCTGCTCCCCCTCCCCAGCCGGAGAAGTGTCCCACTCCTTCGGCGTCTGCCGATCAAGGGCGCCTCTCCCAGGATGCCCTTCCTGGCACCTTCCAGGCCAAAGGTCTGCTGCCGCGCGACGACCGTGAGAGCCGCGGTCTGTCGGCCCCCAGGTCGCCAGGTCTCTTTCTGTTCCTGATCTTGCTGCAGCTGGCTCCTTTATGCCACACAGCCCTCCTTGATCTCAGCCTGAAAAGAAGAAGAAACATAAGTCACGGGACAAAGAGCCTCTGGTGTCACCAGAGGTCCCTTCCCCGACTTCACAACCGGATTCTGACCTCTCGTTCGTGGATGTCGCCCTCTCCTTGTCGGTGACGGGTGGGGACCCAGCGGTATGACTGGATTCAGCGTGTTCAGCCCCCATTTAAACCATCGTTCTGTGGTTCTCCAATGGAATTGTAATAGATACTATCGTCACCTTCCGGAGTTGAAATCCCTTCTTTCGTCCTACTCTGCAGCTTGTGTGGTTCTCCAGGAATCTCATATTACTGATGCTCACTCACCGACCCTCCGTGGGTTCTCTGTTTTCTGTCGAAATCGGGTCGGACCCCTTCGGCTTCTGGTGGCGTTTGTACGTTGGTCCGTACAGACATTGCTAGCACGTGGATTCCTCTTCAAACTACATTGGAAGCGGTAGCTGTTAGGGTCCACTTAGACTCTGCGATCACAGTTTACAATATTTATCTCCCTCCTGACAGGACTCTTACACCTGCTGCGTTAACTGCCCTTATTCAGCAACTTCCTCCTCCCTTCCTTCTCCTTGGGGATTTTAATGCTCATCATCCCTTGTGGGGCAGTGCCTTTCCATCTAGACGAGGTCTTCTTATAGATCAATTTATCGCAGACCACGACCTGTGCCTTCTTAATGATGGCTCCCTTACTCATTTTAGTGCCGGTCATGGTACCTTTTCTGCCATTGATCTTTCTCTTTCTTCTCCCTCTCTCCTCCCTTCATTACACTGGTCGCCACACGACGACCTTTGTGATAGTGACCATTTCCCGTTGATTGTCACGCTCACTTCCCGCTCCCCGATGGACAGGTTACCTCGTTGGTCTTTCCAACGCGCCGATTGGCCTCTATACACTGCACAGGTCGTGTTTTCTCCCTCTTTGTCGGGTTGTATTGATGACGTCCTACGTGACGTGTCTGACGCGATTGTTCGCGCTGGTAGCCTTGCTGTCCCGCGCTCATCTGGACCATTTCGTCGCCGGCAAGTCCCATGGTGGAGTACGGCCATTGCCATCCGTGATCGCCGTCGAGATTTGCAACACTTTAAGAGGCACCCATCTGTAGCCAGCCTTACTACCTTTAAACGCCTTCGCGCTAAAGCCCGTTATTTAATCAAACAGAGCAAGCGGATATGTTGGGAACGATTCGTTTCTTCCTTGGTTCTACTGTCCCTCTGTCATGGGTATGGGCTACACTTCACTCTCTCCAAGGTTGCCATCGGCAGTCCACCCTCCCAGGCCTTCACCTCCCAGATGGCATTTGTACGGACCCATTAGTTCTTGCAGAACATCTTGCGACCCATTTTGCAGTGGCATCAGCGTCAGCCCCCTACCCAGCTGCTTTCCTTTATTAAAAACAGCGGGCTGGAGCTTCCACCTTATGTTTCACCCCTTGTGAGTCAGAATCTTACAATGAACCTTTTACTGAGTGGGAATTCCTTTCTGCTTATCTTCTTCTCATGATACGGCCCCTGGCCCAGATTCCATTCATAACCAACTGCTTCAACATCTCAGTGCTCCACAACGGCAACATCTTCTTCAGGTGTTTAACCATATCTGGCTCCAGGGTGACTTCCCTTCTCAGTGGAGGGATAGCATTGTGGTTCCTGTCCTTAAGCCTGGTAAGAACCACCTATCTGTTGTCAGCTATCAGCCAATTAGTTTGACCAATGTTGTTTGTAAGTTACTTTAACGGATGGTAGCCCGTCGGTTCAATTGGGTCCTCGAATCTCGGGATCTATTGTCCCCTTACCAGTGTGGCTTTCGAGAGGGACGGTCTCCAATCGATCATTTACTTTGCTTGGAATCCGCAGTTCGGCAGGCTTTTTCCCAGCGCCGCCATTAGGTTGCAGTGTTTTTTGACCTTCGCAAGGCCTATGACACGGCCTGGCGCCATCACTTCTTACTTACCCTTCGTCAGTGGGGTCTTCGGGTCCCACTTCCGATTTTTATCCCCCAGTTCCTGATCCATCGGTCATTCAGAGTTCGAGTAGGTACTGCTTTTAGTTCTCCACGGACCCAGGAGACGGGCATCCCACGGGGTTCTGTCTTGAGTGTCCTTCATTCCTCATTGCTATCGATGGACTTGTGGCCTCTGTTGGTCCCTTGGTCGCCCCCTGCCCTGTATGTGGATGATTTCTGCATTTGGGTTAGTTCCTCCTCGATGGCATCTGCAGAACGGCAGCTCCAGGTGGCTATACGGCGTGCCTCTGCATCGACCCTCACACGGGTTTCAATTCTCTCCTTTAAAATCGCAGGTGGTCCACTTCTGTCGCCGTACTATAATCCACCCTGATCCAGAGCTCTATCTCACTGCACAACGATTGCCTGTGGTCCCACAGTTTCGTTTCCTGGGTGTTCTTTTCGACAACAAGCTCACTTGGCTGCCCCATATCAGACTCCTGAAGGTAGGATGTTTCCGTAAACTCAGTGTCCTTCGCTTCCTTGCCCACTCCTCTTGGGGTGCGGACCGTTCCCTCCTCCTCCATCTTTATCGTGCTCTAGTTCTGTCTCGCTTGGACTATGGTTGTCAAGTTTATGGTTCAGCTGCTCCTTCCACACTGCACGTGCTGGATCCAGTCCACCATCGTAGTATCCGTTTGGCCACCAGTGCCTTCCCTACTAGCCCTGTTGATAGTCTCCTGGTTGAAGCTGGGATCCCCCCCCCCCCTTTCTGTTCGGCGGTCCCAGCTTCTGGTGTCTTATGCACTCACTATCCGTTTCTCTTCCACTCATCCTTCCTATTCTATCCTGTTCCCAGACCATGGACGTCACCAACCCAACTCCCGCCCTCGGGCGGGTTTACCAGTTGGGCTCCGCCTTGCGTCTCTTTGCCGTGATTTTCAGCTTCCTTCTTTGTCCTGTCTTCCTCGCTCCCTCCCCTCCACCCCTCCTTGGTTAGTTCCTCGGCCTCGAATTCGGATGGATCCCCGCCGAGGTCAGAAAGATTCCATCCCCCCCCCCCCCCCCCCGGTGGTGTTCCATTCCTTTTTCCGCGAAATTTTATGGGAGTTTCGGGATGCTGTTGTTTTTTACACTGATGGCTCTAAATCTTCTGCTCATGTTGGGTATGCCTTCACGTCCTCTGTTGGAACGGAAAGTCAGCTGCTGCCACCTATATGTGAGGTGTTTACTGCGGAATTGATGGCAATTTCCCAGGCCCTTACCTTTATAAAACAGCCCCAACAAAACCGCGTTTTGTTATGTACGGACTCGTTGAGTGGCCTTCTTTCTATTGATCAGTGTTTTTCGCGCCATCCCTTGGTCTCTGCCATCCATGACCATCTCGCTGATATTCACCATGCTGCTTGTTCCATTGACTTCCTTTGGGTCCCTGGCCATGTGGGTATCCCGGGTAACGAGCTCGCTGATCGTTTGACTGGGGGAGCAGTTACTTACCCCCCGTTTTCTATAACCCCTCCTGCAGCGGATTTACGGCTTCACATCAAATCCCACTTCGCACAGTCATGGGCCAATTCTTGGGAGGCTACTCCCCTGTCTAATAAAGTTCGTGCGATTAAGGTGACACCAGGCCCGTGGCGTTCTTCCTTTCGCCTCTCCCGAAAGGACTCAACTACACTGTGTCGTCTCCGCATTGGCCATACCAGGCTGACCCATGGTTTTCTTTTGCGTGATGAGCCACCCCCACTCCTTCCAGTCAGTAGCCCACATTTTGGTTGAATGCCCCCTTCTTTTGGCTCTGCGTGCTAATTACAGACTCCCCCACACTTTACCTTTGATGTTGGCTGTCGATTCCTGGAAGGTCTCTCTGGTTCTCGGTTTCCTCCGGGAAAGTGGTTTTTATTCTCAGTTTTAAGGTTTTTAATCTCTCTCTGGTGTTGGGGCAGGGCGGTGAGTGTTTGGGTGTCTCCCACGGTAAGCCGTGTTTGGAGATTCCCGATTCACCTCCCTGACCGAGATCCTCTTTTCTTCCTCTTTTATTCTGTTTTTCCCTTTTTTTTAAGGATTGGTTAGTCTCCTTTTCCCATACGTATTTCTACATTCTAGCGGTTGCACCTTTCAAGTCACAGGTGGTCTTGCCTATGCTGCTTGAGCATAGTGTTGGGTTCGTTCTCTTGCCGACTTCCCTCATTTTGTTTTTTACCAATGACAGCATGACTGCCCTTTTACGTTTTTACCTTTTTCCGTTTTATTGTTCTGACTTTCCTGAGATGTCCCATTAGCGGAATGGAGCATATTTGAAACAAGGGACTGATGACCTTGCTGTTTGGTCCCTTAAACCTCAAACAACCAACCAACCAACCATCCTTCCCTTCCCCCCTTCCCCCCTTCCCCCCCTTCCCCCCTTCCCCCCTTCCCCCCCTTCCCCCCTTCCCCCCTTCTCCCCCTTCCCCCCTTCCCGCCTTCCCCCCTTCTCCCCCTTCCCCCTCCCCCTTCCCCCCTCCCCCCTCCCTCCTCTCCCCCTCCCCCTACCCCTCCCCCTACCCCCTCCCCCCTCCCCACTCCCACACCCCATCCCCCACCCCCATCCCCAACCCCTCCCCTCACCCTCCCCACCCCTCACCCTCCCCCTTACGCTCATGCTCACGCTCCCATCATATCTTACTTACACTTCATGAGTGGGGTCTTCGGGGACCACTCCCGATTTTTATCCTCCAGTTCCTGTTCCAATGGTCGCTCATGGTTCAGGTTGGTACTGTTTTTAGTTCTCCATGGACGCAGGAGAATGGCATCCCACAGGGCTCCGTGTTGAGTGTACTTATTTTTCTCATTGCTATAGATGGACTTGTGGCCTCCGTCGGTCCTTTGATCACCCCTGCTCTGTATGTGGATGATTTCTTCATTAGGGTTAGTTCCTCTTCGGTAGCGTCTGCAGAGCGGCAGTTCCAGGGTACTACATGGTATGCCTCTGCGTGGACCGTCTCACATGGGTTTCAATTCTCTCCTTTAAAATCGCGGGTGGTCCACTTCTGTCGCCATACTATGGTCCACCCCAATCCGGGTCTCTACCTTGATCCACAACGATTACCTGTGGTCCCACAGTTTCGTTTCCTGGGTCTACTTTTCGACAACAAGCTCACTTGGCTGCCTCATATCAGATTTCTGAAGATACGATGTTTCCGTGAACTCAATGTCCTTCGCTTCCTTGCCCACACCTCTTGGGGTGCGGATCGTTCCACTCTTCTCCGCCTTTATCGAGCTTTCGTGCTGTCTCGCTTGGACTATGGTTGTCAAATTTGTGGTTCGGCTGCTCCTTCCACACTCCGTCTCCTGGATCCGGTCCACCATCATGGTATCCGCTTGGCCACTGGTGCCTTCCCTACTAGCCCTGTTGATAGTCTCCTGGCTGAAGCTAGGATCCCCCACCCCCTTTCTGTTCGGCGGTTCTGGTTTCTTATGCAATCGCTGTCAGTTCCTCTCCCACTCATCCTTCTTATTCTATCCTGTTCCCAGATCAAGGACGTCTCCCACCTGATTCCCGCCCTCGGGCAGGTTTACCGATTGTGCTCCGACTTGCGTCTCTTTGCCGTGATTTTCAGCTTCCTTCTTCGTCCTGTCTCCCACGTTCCCTCCCCAACACACTGCCTTGTTTAGCCTCTCGGCCCTGGAGTGTGATGGATCTCCACCGAGGTCCGAAAGATTCCGTTCCCCAATAGTGTTCCGTTGTTTTTTCCGCCGAATTTTATGGGAGTTTCAGGATGCTGTTGTTTTTTACACCGATAGCTCTAAATCTGATGATCGTGTGGTATATGCCTTCACGTTCTCTGTTGGCATGGAAAATCATCTCCTGTCAACTGCATGTGGGGTGTTTAATGAGGAATTGGTGGCAGTTTCCCAGGCCCTTAAATTTATTAAACAGTCCCAACTCAACCGCGTTTTGTTTTGTACAGACTCAATGAGTGGCCTTCCGACTATTGACCAGTGTTTTTCCCGCCATACCTTGGTGTCTGCCATCCATGACCGACTCGCTGATCTTCACCATGCTGCTTGATCCGTTGACTTCCTTTGGGTCCCTGGCCATGTGGGTGTCCCAGAATAATGAGCTTGCTGATCGTTGGCTGGGGGAGCAGTCGCTTACCCACTCCCCCCTTCCCCTCCTCTGTAACCACTCCTGCAGCGGAGCCGGCCGGTGTGGCCGTGCGGTTCTAGGCGCTTCAGTCTGGAACCACGTGACCACTACGGTCACAGGTTCGAATCCTGCCTCGGGCATGGATGTGTGTGATGTCTTTAGGTTAGTTAGGCCTAAGTAGTTCTAAGTTCTAGGGGACTGATGACCGCAGATGTTACGTCCCATAGTGCTCAGTGCCATTTCCTGTGGTGGATTTACGGATTCATATCAAATCCCACTTCCCATGACGTTCTCTTTCTACAGGGTCAATCAATGAACTATTCTCCCAACCAATTTCAGTAACAAGCCACAAAAAATTAGTTATCTTTATAGGTAATAGGGGAAAGGATTAATTCGCCCCAGCGCTTCACTTTAGATTTTGCATTTATTGTCACACCCTTCAGTGCAAACCACAGAACAAGCAAGTGTAGGAATGAGATAATATTTGCACTCGTAATATTTGCTGTATAACTTAAGAATTAATAAACAATAGAAATCAAAAATTATTCCTTTTTAACAAACATATTTTTAAGACCATAAATGATAAAGATCAACGAGTAATAAAGTCCCATATATTTGAGCAAAGATCACCTTTTCAGTCTCTGAATGAAGGCAGTAGGTGACATAGGGGACAATCAGACGTATATTAAATGTTACACAATTAAGGACGATCACTCAGTAAGAATTATAACCACAAATTAAAGAAGATTCTTTTAAAGCAATTAACATCAATAGAAAATAATTAAGTCACGTCTCAGCAAATGTATCAAAACAAAATCTTTCAGTTCTATAACAATGTTGGATCGTGGAATGCGCCACATTACCGACGCAGAAGGCTAAATTTTACCAAACAGCAATTCTCCAAACCTAGAACTATATTAATAATGTACAATACTTAGATTATCGAGAACTACTCTAATTCGCTTTTCCTGGGCATAACGGTGGAGTAGATAATTAACCTCTTATTTCATTCTCCTGGAAAATTGAGCAGCAATAGGCACTCGGGCAACTTTTACCCCAGCGTGGCTCGGAAAAAGAGGATGGCTCCACCAGGAGGAGAAAACATTTACCCGAACTGGAAAGGGAACTCGTCTAACACGAACCACTAGTCATTAACCAAAGCTTGCTGGCCAGCGGACGAAAATTACAGCGTCGAAGGTAGCTCTATTTGTGTTTACAAGAACTGATAACTTCTGCAAATGAGATTCCGGCAGAACTACAGCTGTAGTACCAATACGGGACTTCGGAGATGAGAAGAGCAAGTCAACAACGGTCTCTACCCAATAGGCCCAACATTTCAGACAGACCTAGCAACCGACATCAGTCGTGGCTAGGCGGATTACCAAATAGAAACTCTAGCACTACCTTAAATATAATTAAATGGAGCACTTAAAAGCCAGAGGACTAAACTCCTTAACACAAGAATATATACACAATAACAATGACTAAAGTTAAATATGCCTACGTACTAAAACACAACAGATATTGGCAAACATTAACATAATCTCGCATTTCATACATCCTTAAAATCGTCTACAGTCCACTCTCTCTCTCCGGCAGGCAGTACAAGGTTATTTAACATTTTACAACATGCTTAACCAAACAGTGACCTACGCCGACCACGGGCAAACAAGGCTTGCAGAAGGTCCACAGCACAACAGCCATTTTTTTTTCTTTCTTTACGGCGCGCGCCTTAAATCAGCATGGCGTTCAAATGCACGATCATGCAAGGGGGCAGTAACACACACGCAAGGCAATTTCTGATCACAAATTCAAAGCGGAGAAACGTTGCCACACAGTTATTAATACCTCCCACAACACCGGAAGATTGGCCACGCCAGACGAAGCCCGTTGCACTAACTAGATAAAAAATCTTACTTTCAGTGATGAAACCACCTTCTGGAGGTTATTGACAGCCGCAGACGGACTTCATAGCTTCTCCAACCCATGAACGGAAACCAAACGTTGTCCACAGATATACGGCCTCTTGTGTCCTCACGCCCCGGCTTTTTGGGCCCATCCAGACTTAGCATAGAGGGACCGAGCGCCCCACTGCACAACGGTCGTCCAGGGCCAAACACTCGTCTCAACTGCTTCGTCCGCCCTCGGCACGGCACACCCCGCCTTTTGCGTAATGAGCCACCCCTACATTGTGGTTGTGGAGCCTTTCAGTCAGTAGCCCACATTTTGATGGAATGGCCCCTTCTTTTGACTCTGCGTGCTGAGTACAGACTTCCCCAAACTTTACCTTTAATATTGGCAGACGAGTCCCGCATGGTTGAACTGGTTCACAGTTTCCTCCGTGAAAGTAGTTTTTATTTTCGGTTCTAAGGTTCTTAATTTCCCTCTGGAGTAGGGGCAGGGTGGTGAGGGTTGGGGTGTCTCCCACTGTAGGCTGTGTTTAGAGATCACTAACTCCCCTCCCTGGCCAAGATCCTCTTTTCTCTCCCTTTCACTCTGTTTTATAGCTTTTTAGATTTGGTAAGTCTCCTTTTACAACACGCACTTTTACATTCTAGCGGTTGACCGCTTTTAAATAGCAGGTGATCGTGCCTGTACTGGATCAGAGGTGGGATATTTCCTGCCTCTAGCATAGCCTTGGGGTTGCCCACTTGCTGACTTCCCTCCTTTTGTTTTCACCATTGACAACACGACTGCACTTTCACTTTTTTTAGCTTTTTACCTTTTATCGTTATGACTTTTCTGAGATATAAATCCGTCCAAATGGACCACCTTTGCAACAGGGGACTGATGACCTCGCTGTTTGTTCCCTTAAACCTCAATCAACTAACCAATCAACTTTTAAGGTGGAGGTGTTAATGTGTTGCAGAGTGGCTGGCTTCTCCTTTTTTATTCTCATGGTCAGCCAGCCACGGTAATCTGCTTTCTTGTTTTTAATCTGTTCTCCCTGTTTGTTGTGTCTTTCTGTGGTTTTCTTGTCCTGTTTTGTCCATTGTAGTGTTTGTTGTCCTTCTGTCGTTCTTCCTTTCTCCTGCTATTGTGCTGTACGTCTTCTTTGTTTTCTTCTTTCCCTTGGGTAATTATTCTACTGGGAACAAGGGACTGATGACCTCACAGTTTGGTCCCACCCCCTCCCCTTTTAAACAAACAAACAAACAAACAAACAAACAAACAAACAAACAAACAAACAAACAAACCAGCCAGCCAACCAACGAATCAACCAACTACGCTTGTCCGTCCTCTTTTCAGTCCTACTGGGCGGTGTAGGATCCTTATTAGACAGGATTAACGGAATACATCGAGAAAGTTCCAGGAAATACGAAATAAGGGAGAGAGTGTCACGGACATGATACAGGATTTGGGGTTAACGTAATTAAAGCAAAGACTTTTTTGGTTGCGGCAGAATCTTCTCGCGAAATTTCAATCACCAACTTCTCTGAATGAGAAAATATTTTCCTGGCACCGACCTACATACGGAGAAGCGATCATCATAATAAAAGAAGAGAAATCGGAGCTCACACCCAAAGGTACAGCTGTTCGTCATTCCGCGCAGTCTTGAAGAGTGGAATAATAGAGAATTATTGTGAAGGTAGTTCGCTGCATCCTTTGCCAGGCACTTAAGTGTGATTTGCATAGCATCCATGTAGATGTAGATGAATCGTATGAATCCAGGGAAGAAGAAACTAGGCTGTGTAGCAGCACTCCACCAATAAGATTATGCTTATTTTTAACCAAAACTGTGGAATCGATAGAGAATTGCGACGGAGTAACAATGAAATATCTTCAGAGGTGTTATTGACCTTGATACGCTACACAACTTTGTTTCATTTGACGTGAGTACGTAGGCTTTGCTGGCGTAATAATTTACGGTAGTCTTCTACGGACGCTGGGTAGAGTCAGTAGCAACGGTCATTCTGAAAATAGGGACCAGGTGGACCGTTGAATTTTGAAGCCCCCAGCAAACTCGAGAATAATACCGTACAGTATCGTTTTTTATGCTAGCAACAAATAGGTAAAAGGCAACTGTTAACCTTCAACAACGTCTGTTGACCTTCCTTCCTTTCCGGGCTGCATACCTTCCCTTTCCGCATCCTTCCCCATCCCCTGTCTTCACCCCCCCCCCTCACCTCTTGCTCTTTCCTTCACTTTCTCCCCCTCTGGGAGTATGGTTTGCGCCTACGTCCGGAGACGGACGCTTGTAAATGTACCGCATTCTTCTTCTTCCTTGCTTGTATGTCTTCTTCCTCCTTTGTCCATCTCCTTTCCTTACCTCTTCTCTTTACCCTTTTCTCCGCTGCGGCGTTTGAGACCCCCTCTTCTTTCCTTTCCCTTTCTCTTTCTTCCTCCCTGTGCGTGTCTGAAGGCCGACCCACGCACTTCCATGCGTAGCCGGTGACGGGGTAACGCGTAATTCCCCGCCCCGGGTAGACAGGTAGGACACGTACGTACCCCCTGGTAAAGGCCAGGCCCAGGGAGGGGTGATTACCCGAGCTGATACCTTCCGAAAGTGCCGATTGGTCCCTCCGTCCGTATGTCGGGAGGTGTGACCTGAGGTGTGAACAATCACCTAAGGCGGGTGTGCCCTCGGTGAGGGCCCCCACAAGGGAGGAGCGCGCCATCGGAGACGCCGGTAATCATGGGGGATTCTTCCGCAATGGTTTCCTCACCTTCCACTATGTCTGCTCACAAACGTAAGTTCACTGAGTCTCAGCCACAGACGGTTCTTCCATCGTTGCCACAGTTCCTTGTTGTTTCTCGGTCTGACGAAGGTCACGACTTTTCCACGGTCAACCCTTTCATTATTCAGAAAGGTGTCGACGCAATTGCGGGTCCTGTAAAGTCTTGTTCCAGATTACGGAATGGTACCCTGTTGTTAGAAACAGTCAGTGCCCTCCAGGCTCAAAAATTGCTGCGTACTTCTCTGCTCCACACCTTCCCTGTCCGGGTGGAACCGCACCGTACCTTAAATTCCTCGCGTGGAGTCGTTTATACACGCTCCCTCGATGGATTGTCTGACGAAGAAATTCAGCACTACCTGTCTGACCAGGGCGTCACCGCTGTTCATCGGGTTATGAAAAGGGTTGACTCGAACATCATTCCAACCCGCACTGTCTTCTTGACATTTGACAAAGTTCAACTCCCATCAAAAATCAAAGCAGGCTATGAGATAATTTCCGTTCGCCCTTATGTCCCAAACCCTACGCGTTGCTATCGATGTCAGCGGTTTAATCACACCAGCCAGTCCTGTTCCAATCCGGCCAAATGTGTTACGTGTGGCAGGGATGCCCATGAGGGTGCTTGTCCACCTCCATCCCCTCGCTGCATCAACTGTATGGGTGACCACGCTGCTTCCTCTCGAGATTGCCCCGTTTTTAAGGATGAAAAGCTCATCCAGGAAATAAGAGTGAAGGAAAAGGTGTCGACCTTTGCTGCTCGAAAGTTACTCGCCAGTCGACAGCCCACCGTGCCTCAGAAAGGAAAATACAGCGCTGTCCTTGCTTCTTCTCGGCCAACAAAGGAGGCGGCCACGCAGACTTGCGACCTCACATTTAGTACCACGGTCGTCAGATCGGCCAGCGCAAAGATCGCCCGTTCAACCTCACCTCTTTCGCCTGCCCACTCTATGGCTCACCCTTCGTCGGGTTCTGCTAAATCTCGAGCCCAAAAGTCAGACGCCAAGTCTACAAAAAAAGAGCATTCTCGTGAAGAGTTTTTACGTACTGCAACTTCACAACCATCGGTTCCTCCTTCATCTAAACATACCTCCAAGAAGGCTACGAAGAAACACAGTTCCTCTCCTTCTCCGCCAAGGCGTGTCCCATCTACAACACCACCTGGCGGAAATCGCCCTCGGCCATCTTCTGTGTCGCCGAGGCGCACTGTTGGTGGCCGGTCAACTGGCCGATCGTTGGTGGCAGGAGCTGCTCCTGACCAACCTATGGATCAGGATCTTCTGCCTTCGACTGAATGCCATTCCATGCTGTCGGTCGCAAGCTCTGAGCAGTCGTTGAGTTGACAGCACCCTTGGTGCCGTTCCTCCATTTTCTGTTCACCCTATGTCCATTATCCACTGGAATATCCGCGGCATTCGCGCCAATCGGGAGGAATTGTCGATCCTCTTACGATCCTACTCGCCGGTCATCTTCTGTCTTCAGGAAACAAAGCTGCGTCCCCATGACCGCTTTGTTCTCCCTCATTTTCAGTCCGTCCGATATGACCTCCCCTCAGTTGAAGGCACTCCAGCCCATGGAGGACTCATGATTCTGCTCCATGATACTCTCCATTATCACCCAATCCCCTTAAACACTTCCTTCCAAGCTGTCGCCGTCCGTCTTTCCCTTTCTGGATACACGTTCTCTCTTTGCACGGTATACATTCCATCGTCTACACCAATGGCACGAGCTGATCTCCTTCATCTTCTTGATCAGCTTCCACCCCCCTATTTGCTGGTTGGGGACTTCAATGCCCACCACCCGCTTTGGGGATCTCCACATCCTTGTCCACGTGGCTCACTATTGCTAGACGTCTTCCACCAAGCGGATCTAGTCTGCCTCAACACTGGGGTCCCTACATTTTTGTCTGCCTCCACGGCAAATTTATCCCATTTGGACCTTGCGGTCGGTACTGTTCCGCTAGCTCGGCGCTTCGAATGGTTCGCCCTTGATGATACACACTCGAGTGACCACTTTCCATGTGTTCTTCGACTGCAGCCTCAACTGCCATATATGCGCTCGCGACGCTGGAAGTTTGCCCAAGCCGATTGGACACTTTTTTCGTCTCTAGCGACATTCGATGACCGTCGCTTTCCCAGCGTCGACGATGAGGTCACACATTTTACCGACGTTATTCTCACAGCTGCGGAACGTTCAATACCACGCACCTCCGAATTGCCCCGGCGCCCTCCAGTTCCTTGGTGGAACGAGGCCTGCCGTGACGCAATACGTGAGCGGCGACGTGCTCTTCGCATTTTCCGTCACCATCCAACTTTGGCCAACTGTATCCGATATAAGCAGCTCCGTGCGCGATGCCGTCGCGTCATCCGCGATAGCAAGAAGGCAAGCTGGAAATTCTTTACTAGCTCATTTAACAACTTCACTCCCTCCTCGGAAGTTTGGAGTCGGCTTCGACGGTTCTCAGGCGCGGCTAGTTTCTCCCCGGTCTCTGGGCTCACTGTCGCGCCTGATACCTTAGTGGACCCCGTCGCAATTTCTAACTCATTGGGTCAGCACTTTGCTGAGATTTCGAGCTCTTCAAATTACCCGCCAGCGTTTCTCCCGAAGAAACGTGCAGCAGAAGTGCGGCATCTTGCTTTCTCCTCTCAAAATCGCGAAAGCTACAATACTGTTTTCTCCATGCGCGAACTCCAACATGCACTCTCTACTTCTCGCTCCTCCGCCCCAGGACCGGATGGTATCCATGTCCAAATGTTGCTGCATTTATCAACCCATAGCCTGCGTCACCTCCTTCGCCTTTATAATCGAATTTGGACCGACAGTACCTTTCCCAGGCGATGGCGGGAAGCTATCGTCGTTCCCGTTCCGAAACCTGGAAAGGACAAACATCTCCCCTCTAGCTATCGCCCCATTTCTCTCACGAGTAGTGTCTGTAAGGTTTTGGAGCGTATGGTGAATTACCGTTTAGCTTGGTGGCTGGAGTCCCGCAGTCTGTTAACACCAGCCCAATGCGGATTCCGAAAGCATCGTTCTGCTGTTGACCATCTTGTTGCTCTCTCCACTTATATCATGAACAATTTTCTCCGGAAACGCCAAACGGTAGCAATATTTTTTGATCTGGAGAGAGCGTACGATACCTGTTGGAGGACAGGCATCCTCCGCACACTGTTCTCTTGGGGCTTTCGAGGCCGGCTGCCCCTTTTTCTTCGCGAATTTATGGCAGAGCGCACATTTAGGGTGCGGGTGAACACTACTCTCTCCCGTACTTTCTCCCAAGAAAACGGGGTACCCCAGGGCTCCGTGCTGAGTGTTGTACTGTTTGCCATCGCCATTAATCCAATTATGGATTGTCTCCTTCCTGATGTCTCGGGCTCCCTCTTTGTGGACGATTTTGCGATCTACTACAGTTCTCAAAGGACCAGCCTTCTTGAAAGACGTCTTCAAGGATGTCTCGATCGCCTCTACTCGTGGAGCATCGAAACCGGCTTCCGTTTCTCACCCAGTAAGACCGTTTGTGTTAATTTTTGGCGACGTAAGGAGTTTCTTCCGCCCTCCTTACATCTAGGTCCTGTCAACCTTCCGTTTTCCGACGTCGCTAAATTCTTGGGTCTTATGTTTGACAGAAAACTGTGCTGGTCCTCCCACGTTTCCTATCTTTCGGCTCGCTGTCTGCGTTCCCTTAACACCCTCCGTGTCCTGAATGGTACCTCTTGGGGAGCGGACCGGGTGGTCCTTCTCCGCCTCTATCGCGCCTTAGTGCGCTCGAAATTGGATTATGGAAGCATAGTCTACTCCTCTGCTCGGCCGTCTATTCTTCGGCGTCTCGACTCTATCCACCACCGTGGATTACGTTTAGTGTCTGGAGCTTTTTACACCAGCCCTGTGGAAAGCCTTTATGCTGAGACTGCTGAACCTCCGCTGTCCAATCGGCGGGCAGTCCTTCTGAGTCGTTATGCTAGCCATCTGTCTTCCATGCCTGCTAATCCAGCCCATAACCTTTTTTTCGACGCCTCCTTTGATGTCGGGTATGCAGGCCGCTCCTCCTCCCTACTACCCCCGGGAGTCCGCTTCCGTCAACTGCTCCATTCTCTTTCCTTCCGCTTTCCTAAAACCTTCTTGACAACTTGGGGTACAGCACCGCCTTGGCACCGTCCCCGGATCGACTTGCTCAGAGACCTATGTCAATTTCCCAAAGATGGTACCCCTACACTTGTTTACCGTCGGGCATTTGCTGCTCTATGTGCACAAATGACGGAAGCCACATTTATTTACACCGATGGCTCGAAAACATCGTTAGGTGTAGGGAGTGCCTATATTGTTGGCGACACCCCAAATCACTTTCGGCTTCCCGACCAGTGTTCGGTTTATACTGCAGAGCTTTACGCTGTTCTCCAGGCTGTCCACTACATCCGCCGCCATCAGCGGATACAGTACGTAATCTGCTCAGATTCTCTCAGCTCTCTCCTAAGTCTCCAAGCTCTTTACCCTGTGCACCCTCTGGTCCACCGGATTCAGGACTGTCTGCGCTTGCTCCACCTGGGGGGCGTCTCAGTGGCGTTCCTCTGGCTCCCGGGACACGCTGGTATCTGTGGAAATGAGGCGGCCGATATAGCGGCCAAGGCTGCAGTCTCTCTTCCTCGGCCAGCTCTTCAGTCTCTTCCGTTTACCGATCTACGGAGCGGTTTATGTCGCCAAGTTACTAATTTATGGCATGCGCATTGGTCAACACTTCCCCACAATAAATTGCGGGAAGTGAAAGCCGTTCCTTGCGCTTGGACCTCTTCCTCCCGAACGCGTCGTCGGGAGGAGGTAATTTTAGCTCGACTCCGGATAGGGCACTGTCTTTTTAGTCATCGACATCTTTTAAGCGGTGATCCTCCCCCACTCTGTCCCCACTGCTCTCAGCTGTGGACGGTCAGACACCTTTTAATTGAATGCCCCTATTTTAATCCGTTACGCTCCCGTCTACAGCTATCGCCTGATCTATCGTCGATTTTAGCAGATGACACGCGCTCAGCTGACCGCGTTCTACAGTTTATTAGTGACAGTGAAATGACGTCAGTCATTTGAAGCTTTTTTTTTGTGGACAACCAACCCCTTTCTATAGTGGACTTTTAAGCATTCCTTCTGCCTTTAGTTTCTCCAATTTTCTGACTATGTTTCCATTGCTGCTGATTTTAAATTTCGTTTTTTTCCTGTTTTCTACGTCACGGGCTGGGCGCTAATGACCATAGAAGTTTTGCGCCCTAAAACCACAAACAAAAAAAAAAAAAAAAAAAAAAACGTCTGTTGAGCTAGGTATTTACCATTAGATACATTGTAAGCCGTTTACAGGCTCGTCTGTCTCACCTTAGGTGACAGTTAACCAATCACTGAACATTGCCCCAACCCTTTGTGCCTCTAGTCAACGGCGTGGTACTGACGTCCTAGCCTCTTCTATTACTGACGATGAATCGTGTTGGTTCCCAAACTCTCGTAAAATTTGCGACTGTAGTAGAGTATAAAAAAGAACATTTTGTACTTAATTTGTTATGTAAAGCACAATCGGCGATCTAATATTTGTTGATTAATAGAATAGCGCATTAAATATTCGAAAACACACGCCCGCGCTCATTGAAATTATTTGCTCTACCTACATATTTCTGCATAGACATCTGTTTCAAATACATGATTTAGCAATATTTTGAAACTTCGTGAGTCAGGTATAGCACAGGAGCGTCGTCATTCAAGAAGCAACTGAGAGTGCCGTAGGACTTCTAATTGTACTAAAAAAGAAGAAAAAAAACTCCAGCATACTTCTGTAATATTCCCGTGTAGAGGAAACTGAGATGTGACCTATAATACCTATTTCCTTAAATTTTCTATATGGAGGATTGCAGGCTGAGATGAAGCATTAATATAAATTTAAGTATTCGTACCTGAACAGTGAACGATGGTTGTTAGTTATATTTTCCCGCATTCTTCTGCGGATATAGGTTTCATTCACAATCGAATCATTTTCATATATTACTGCGATTGATGTTGGAATGACTAGTTCAAGACGTCTTTGAGCAAGTACGTCTATAGTCGTTTAAGTTAAGACTTTTATTCTCTTAAGAGGACTAAATGTTAGTTACCCATACTTGACCTGATTGACAAATGATGAAACTATCTCTTATAAGCATTTTGAAGAGTGAATACGTCGGACTATGAGGTTGGCTTCATTCGCGAAGCAGGAAGCACACAAGCAGATCTTTATGTAGGCGAAGATGACTGCTCGTGTATCCTCACTGATGGACAGCACCAGAAAACGCAGTTCAGTGTCGATGTGAAACCAAATTGTATAATCAGAGTAACAGATATTGTTAATCTCATTTGAAGAAAAAATTTCCTTTGCAAAGAATTCGGTAATGATACGTATCACTGTAGTTACATACAATGTGTCCAAATGACAGACGAGTACTGATAAAGAAGTTAAAATTTCCGTCTGAGACTACCTGAATGAAGTGTGACAGCAGTCCGAACAATAGGGGACTGACGTACTGGAACATGTATGAAAACTCTGAAATACTGCACTGATAATGACTAGTTACTAGCTGAAATCTAGTTTTGCTTTAATAATGCCTGAGAGGAAAGGACAACTGATTGCTGTACTCCATCATTTTGAAAGTCATATCGCAGTCGTTGAGTGCATTGCACATTCACAATGGGAGGTAACTTGGTGTCGATCAACTATCGACAACTTGAACCACCTATAGGCAGAAATGCAGCACGCTTTCCTACGTAAAAGGCATTTCCAGGAGTATTTTTTGACGTCAGTAAGGCGTATGACGCTACTTGGAGGCACAATGTTCTCAGTCAGCTACACCAGCAGGGTTCTCCCCATCTTCATCTGGTCCTTCCTCTCAAAACGCCTTTTTTTAAGTACAGAAACGGCGAAGTACTGTCAGATAGTTTTGTGCAGAGTATGGTGTTCCCCATGTCAGTGTATTAAGCTTCGTGCTCTTTGCCATATCCCTAAACTGTATCACGCCCATATCAAGGAGTATTCCTTATTTGTGGACGATTGTGCGGTATTCTGCTCTTCCTCAAATACCGCAGCAACGAGTAGTCAGTTGCAACTTAAATTGGGAGGTTGTAGGAGTGGACTACAAAAATTGGTTTCACATTATCTGCAGAGAAGAGTGATTTTGATCGGTCTCATCGTATTTTTAATTTGCCTGAACTGCGTATGTGGGACACCATTCTCCCTTCTAAAGACTTTGAGAGTTTTCTGAACCTCATTTTTTCTCTCTGAACTAATCATGGTTATAACCCTGACGGGGCCTGAAGGCAGTGGCCCAGAAAGCACTGAACGTCTTGACGTGCCTTAGCCACAGGTCCTTGGGAGCGGACAGGGCGCGTCTGCTCAAGTTTTATAGGGCCTTCGTGCGATCGCGGCTGGACAACGGGTGCACAGTGTACGGGTCCGCGAGACCTTCTTACCGCTGGATCATTGGTGCAATACACCACGAAGGGATCATGCTGGCTGATCTGCCCCATACCCAGTCTCTGTGCTGAGGCTGGTGAACCGACATTTACTATCCAGCGGCATCTCCTTACTGTGCGTTAGGCATGTACGTTCCTCGCTACTGCCACTTTCCAAGCACACCAGCCGTCCGTTGCCTAGCTGTGGAACTCCTCTGTACCAATCGTCCACGGGGAACGAGGCCATGGGATCCGCGTGAAATTTGTGCTGGTGTTTCTTTATGTGCGGCACGTACAGGCTGCCGTCCTGGTTCCTGGTTACTGCAGAGGCCAAAAGTAATTTTAGCTTTTGTGCAACACCGGAGTTTGTTTTTAACAAGGTATTTTCTGGTATCTTAAATGAGCAACCCAAATACGTAGCTGTATTCACGGCTGTGTCTACATAGAATTCTTTTGGCTGCTCTGTTGTTTCCCTTGATCGTGACCTCAAGACGTCACAGTTTTCGATGTCGAATTATCCGCAATCTTGAGGGTGTGGGAGCAGGTGAGTTGTGCCATGCCTGTTAAATTCTTCATCTGTTCCGACTCCCATCAATCTCTGTAACGCTTGTATATGGCCCTTCTCCGCTTACAAAGGATAGTGTAGGGGCTAATGCAGAAAGAGTAGGTTTAACGTCCCGTCGACATCGAGGTCATTAGAGACGGAGTACAAGCTCGGATTGTGTCAAGGATAGGGCAGAAAATCGGCAGTGCCCTTTTAAAGGATCCATCTCGGCATTTGCCTGGAGCGATTTAGAAAAATCCTAAATGTGGACGGCCATACGCGGATTTGAACCTTTGTTCTCCAGAATGCGAGTTCAGTTTGCTAACTGGGAAAGAGTGGGTGTTTGGGGGGGGGAGGGGGGGGGACGAAATTGCAGATGTAGCAGCCAAGGAGCCATGTTGTGATCCTCAGTTCAGCGTGCCATACCCCTTAGCTGTTGACGTACAAAGCGATGCGTCAATGGGAAGAAGAGTGACTGGAAGCTGGAAGTGACAGACTGCGTCTAGTAAAGTCCACAAGGCGACTGTGGCGTACCCCCTACAAGCCACACAGGCGGGATGAGGTCCTCGTTACTTACCATCGCATAGGCCACAGCCTTATCACTCGTGGCTTCTTGCTCTCGCGAGAAGACCCTCCTGTGTGCAGTACTCGTGACGTACAGATCACTGTGTGCCGCAGTTTACTAGACTGTCTTATTTCGGACCAGACGGAAGCGGCAGCTTTGTCCTGTATTTTAAGTGACATTCAGAACGATGTGATTAGTGTTTTAATGGTTTGCGGTGCGTCCAACATGTTTCCTAAAATGTTCGTGATGACTTAATGGGGTGACTGGCTCAACTATGTTTTTTTGTAAGTGATGAATCAGTCACAGTTCCCTGTGATATTACTGTCGCTTTTCTTCGTGTTTTAATTCCTGGTATAGCACCTTTCAGCCCTTCTCCATTGTTTTACGGCGTGTGAGGTGGATTGATTGTGTGAAATGGGAACGATTGAATGATTGAGTGAGTCAGTCAGTCTGTCTCTGCGTTATTTTGTAGGGTTACACTTCATGGTGTGACATTTCTATTCCTTTTATCCACGGCTGTTTATTTTAACATTTAACCTTGCCACTCTTCTGTGTATGTCGATGCTTGCTGTAAGATGAGTCTTCCTCACCCAGACTTCTAATAATAAAACAGTAAAACAGTCGTTTCTCTCTGTTCGAACACTCCAATCTCTAGTACTACTAGACAAATTGTAATGGAGTTTCCGCAGGTAACTGGAACGTAGCTTAGGGCAACATGTAGGCTTTCTTTCATCTACATCTACATTTATATTCCGCAAGCCACCCAACGGTGTGTGGCGGAGGGCACTTTACGTGCCACTGTCATTACCTCCCTTTCCTGTTCCAGTCGCGTATGGTTCGCGGGAAGAACGACTGTCTGAAAGCCTCCGTGCGCGCTCTAATCTCTCTAATTTTACATTCGTGATCTCCTCGGGAGGTATAAATAGGGGGAAGCAATTTATTCGATACCTCATCCAGAAACGCACCCTCTCGAAACCCGGCGAGCAAGCTACACCGCGATGCAGAGCGCCTCTCTTGCAGAGTCTGCCACTTGAGTTTGTTAAACATCTCCGTAACGCTATCACGATTACCAAATAACCCTGTGACGAAACGCACCGCTCTTCTTTGGATCTTCTCTATCTCCTCCGTCAACCCGATCTGGTACGAATCCCGCACTGATGAACAATACTCAAGTATAGGTCGAACGAGTGTTTTGTAAGCCACCTCCTTTGTTGATGGACTACATTTTCTAAGGACTCTCCCAATGAATCTCAACCTGGTACCCGCCTTACCTACAATTAATTTTATATGATCATTCCACTTCAAATCGTTCCGCACGCATACTCCCAGATATTTTACAGAAGTAACTGCTACCAGTGTTTGTTCCGCTATCATATAATCATACAATAAAGGATCCTTCTTTCTATGTATTCGCAATACATTACATTTGTCTATGTTAAGGGTCAGTTGCCACTCCCTGCACCAAGTGCCTATCCGCTGCAGATCTTCCTGCATTTCGCTACAATTTTCTAATGCTGCAACTTCTCTGTATACTACAGCATCATCCGCGAAAAGCCGCATGGAACTTCCGACACTATCTACTAGGTCATTTATATATATTGTAAAAAGCAATGATCCCATAACACTCCCCTGTGGCACGCCAGAGGTTACTTTAACGTCTGTAGACGTCTCTCCATTGAGAACAACGTGCTGTGTTCTGTTTGCTAAAAACTCTTCAATCCAGCCACACAGCTGGTCTGATATTCCGTAGGCTCTTACTTTATCAGGCGACAGTGCGGAACTGTATCGAACGCCTTCCGGACGTCAAGAAAAATAGCATCTACCTGGGAGCCTGTATCTAATATTTTCTGGGTCTCATGAACAAATAAAGCGAGTTGGGTCTCACACGATCGCTGTTCCCGGAATCCATGTTGATTCCTACATAGTAGATTCTGGGTTTCCAAAAACGACATGATACTCGAGCAAGAAACATGTTCTAAAATTCTACAACAGATCGACGTCAGAGATACAGATAGGTCTATAGTTTTGTGCATCTGCTCGACGACCCTTCTTGAAGACTGGGACTACCTGTGCTTTTGCCAATCATTTGGAACCTTCCGTTCCTCTAGAGACTTGCGGTACACGGTTGTTAGAAGGGGGGCAGGTTCTTTCGCGTACTCTGTGTAGAATCGAATTGGTATCCCGTCAGGTCCAGTGCACTTTCCTCTGTTGAGTGATTCCAGTTGCTTTTCTATTCCTTGGACACTTATTTCGATGTCAGCCATTTTTTCGTTTGTGCGAGGATTTAGAGAAGGAACTGCAGTGCGGGCTTCCTCTGTGAAACAGCTTTGGAAAAAAGTGTTTAGTATTTCAGCTTTACGCGTGTCATTCTCTGTTTCAATGCCATCATCATCCCGGAGTGTCTGGATATGCTGTTTCGAGTCACTTACTGATTTAACGTAAGACCAGAACTTCCTAGGATTTTCTGTCAAGTCGGTACATAGAATTTTACTTTCGAATTCACTGAACGCTTCACGCATAGCCCTCCTTACGCTAACTTTGACATCGTTTAGCTTCTGTTTGTCTGAGAGGTTTTGGCTGCGTTTAAACTTGGAGTGAAGCTCTCTTTGCTTTCGCAGTAGTTTCCTAACTTTGTTGTTGTACCACGGTGGGTTTTTCCCGTCCCTCACAGTTGTACGCGGCACGTACCTGTCTAAAACGAATTTTACGATTGCCTTGAACTTTTTCGATAAACACTCAACATTGTCAGTGTCGGAACAGAAATTTTCGTTTTGATCTGTTAGGTAGTCTGAAATCTGCCTTCTATTACTCTTGCTAAACAGATAAACCTTCCTCCCTTTTTTTATACTCCTATTAACTTCCATATTCAGGGATGCTGCAACGGCCTTATGATCACTGATTCCCTGTTCTGTACATACAGAGTCGAAAAGTTCGGGTCTGTTTGTTATCAGTAGGTCCAAGATGTTATCTCCACGAGTCGGTTCTCTGTTGAATTGCTCGAGGTAATTTTCGGATAGTGCACTCAGTATAATGTCACTCGATGCTCTGTCCCTACCACCCGCCCTAAACATCTGAGTGTCCCAGTCTATATCTGGTAAATTGAAATCTCCACGTAAGACTATAACATGCTGAGAAAATTTATGTGAAATGTATTCCAAATTTTCTCTCAGTTGTTCTGCCACTAATGCTGCTGAGTCGGGAGGTCGGTAAAAGGAGCCAATGATTAACCTAGCTCGGTTGTTGAGTGTAACCTCCACCCATAATAATTCACAGGAACTATCCACTTCTACTTCACTAAAGGATAAACTACTACTAACAGCGACAAACACGCCACCACCGGTTGCATGCAATCTATCCTTTCTAAACACCGTCTGTGCCTTTGTAAAAATTTCGGCAGAATTTATCTCTGCCTTCAGCCTGCTTTCTGTACCTATAACGATTTCAGCTTCGATGCTTTCTATCAGCGCTTGAAGTTCCGGTACTTTACCAACGCAGCTTCGACAGTTTACAATTACAATACCGATTGCTGCTTGGCCCCGCATGTCCTGACTTTGCCCCGCAGCCTTTGAGGCTGCCGCCCTTTCTGTACTTTCCCGAGGCCATCTAACCTAAAAAACCGCTCAGTCCACGCCACACAACCCCTGCTACCCGTGTAGCCGCTTGCTGCGTGTAGTGGACTCCTGACCTATCCAGCGGAACCCGAAACCCCACCACCCTATGGCGCAAGTCGAGGAATCTGCAGCCCACACGGTCGCAGAACCGTCTCAGCCTCTGATTCAGACCCTCCACTCGGCTCTGTACCAAAGGTCCGCAGTCAGTCCTGTCGACGATGCTGCAGATGGTGAGCTCTGCTTTCATCCCGCTAGCGAGACTGGCAGTCTTCACCAAATCAGATAGCCGCCGGAAGCCAGAGAGGATTTCCTCCGATCCATAGCGACACACATCATTGGTGCCGACATGAGCGACCACCTGCAGATGGGTGCACCCTGTACCCTTCATGGCATCCAGAAGCACCCTTTCCACATCTGGAATGACTCCCCCCGGTATGCACACGGAGTGCACATTGGTTTTCTTCCCCTCTCTTGCTGCCATATCCCTAAGGGGCCCTATTACGCGGCTGACGTTGGAGCTCCCAACTACCAGTAAGCCCACCCTCTGCGACCGCCCGGATCGGATCTTGCAGACTGAGGGGGCAACCTCTGGAACAGGACAAGCAGCCACGTCCGGCCGAAGATCAGTATCAGCCTGAGACAGAGCCTGAAACCGGTTCGTCAGACAAACTGGAGAGGCTTCCGTTCAGCCATCCGGAATGTCTTTCGCCCCATGCCACACCTCGAGACGACCTCCCACTCTACCACAGGTGAGGGATCAGCCTCAATGTGGACAGTATCCCGGGCAGTTACAGTCGTAGTCCGATCGGGGGATGTGTGGGACGAGCTGGCCGTCCCCGACAAACCCCCATCCGGACCCCCACAGTGATGCCCATTGGCAACAGCCTCAAGCTGTGTGACCGAAGCCAACACTGCCTGAAGCTGGGAGCGAAGGGATGCCAACTCAGCCTGCATCCGAACACAACAGTTGCAGTCCCTATACATGCTAAAAACTGTTGTGCAAAAAACGTCTGAACTAATCTACAGAGAGCGCAAACAAATAGACACAAAATTTAAACGGTTATTAAAATACAAGATTGCCTAGTAAATGCAGTAATGCTGCTACTTGCGCACTGCTGACACTGCTCGGCGGCGGAAGGAGACTACGCGATTTTACACTATTCAGGTACTAAAACGCGATGCTACAACTCTCAAATACTATAATACGCCCGAAATTTATGAATTAGACAATGAAAGTACCAAAAACACGCAAAGAAATTAAGAATTAACTATGTAACAAATGAGTGAGCTAGGAGTATACGACTTGCTGCTGCAGCTGCTTATCCAACGGCGGCAGGGAGCACACTCAAAGTGAATCACGACTGAAAAGGTATCGTTGTTAATAATTTTATTCGTTTGAATAAAACGCGACATGGGAAAATATGTGTATTCATTGAAATAGTTGTTTATACATTGACGATTGAACTGTACCATATTTGTGAAAATGATTTTGTTGATTAATTCTACTTAATACGTTTAAAAGTAAGGAATACAACGCTTATACACATAAGCCCCAAAGAAACTGGTATGGGCATGCATATTGAAATACAGAGATATGTAAACAGGCAAAATACGGCGCTTCGGATGGCAACGCCTATGTAAGACAACAAGTATCTGTCGCAGTTGTTAGATCGGTTACTGCTGCTACTGTACAATGACAGGTTATCAAGATTTAAGTGAGTTTGAACGCGATGTTATAGTCGGCGCAGGAGCTACGGGACGCAAAATCTCAGAAGTAGCGATGAAGTGGAGATTTTCCAGCACGACGATTTCACGAGTGTACCGTGAATATTAGGAACCCAGTAAAACATCAAATCTCCGACATCGCCGCGGCCGAAAAAAGTCCCTGCAAGCACGGGAACGACGACGAGCAAAGAGAATCGTACAACGTGACAAAAGTGCAACCCTTCCGCAAATTGCTGCAGATTTCAATGCTGGGCCATCAACAAGTATCGGAGTGCGAACCATTCAACGAAACATCATCGATATGGGCTTTCGGAGCCGAAGGTCCACTCATGTACCCCTGATGACTGCGCGACACAAAGCTTTACGCCTCCCCTGGGCTCGTCAGCACCGACATTCGACTGTTGATGACTGGAAACATGTTTCCTGATCGGACGAGTCTCGTTTCAAATTCTATGGAGCCGATGGCCGTGTACGGGTATGGAGACAGCCTCACGAACCCATGGACCCTGCGTGTCAGCAGGGGACTGTTCAAGCTGGTGGAGGTTCTGTGATGTGTGGGGAATGTGGAGCTGGAGTGATATGGGACCCCTCATACGTCTAGATACGACTCTGACAGGTGACACTTCCGCAAGCATCGTGTCGCACTGGACTCGCATTCGGGCGGACGACGGTTCAATCCCGCGTCCGGCCATCCTGATTTTAGGTTTTCCGTGATTTCCCTAAATCGCTCGAGGGAAATGCCGAGAAGGTTCCTTTGAAAGGGCACAGTCGACTTCCTTCCCCATCCTTGCCTAACCCGATGAGACCGATGACCTCGCTGTTTGGTCTCTTCCCCCAAACATCCCAAACCAACCAAGCATCCTGTCTGATCACCTGCATTCATTCATGTCCATTGTTTATTATGACGGACTTGGGAAATTCCAGCAGGACAATGCGACACCTCACACGTCCAGAATTGCTACAGAGTGGCTCCAGGAACAGTCTTCTGAGGGTAGAATATCACCTTCTTTTCATTAATGAACATAACTGTTAAAAATTATTAAATTTCTCGCATAATGTCCACGTTGTATGTTGTTTGGATATTTCAGTAGCACGATGCATAAATGCGCAGTCCTGCCCACGTCTCTCCTCACACATCGCTTGGCAAAGACGCTGCGCCCGCTGCTGCGCCGTGCATTCGGCCAGAGGATCGGCATGGGGCACGAAGCGGCGGAGGGGTTGCGGCGGGAGGGCAGGAGGGCAGAGGGTGTGCGGGGAGGGGGTCGGTGTGGGGGAGGGCAGACGTGGGAGGGCCGCTGACATTGCACGTACAACAGATTACTTATGCACCGTCACTAGTAATACTACTGATAAGCGAGCGCAGCTAGTAGTTAATAATTCTGTATCGTAGCCTTATTCACCTCTTTTCTGTTTCATTTCCGTTGGATTGCTTGCATAATTTGCGAGACACATTAAATTTGCAATCGATTTTATATACAGGCTGAATCACCTAGAACTTGCAACCACAAATATCCCAGAAATGGGAAGTTCTATTAGTCTGCGGTTTCCACTCAATGGATTGGTTGTCAGGGGCTATTGTTACCAATCAACATATTTTAATAATACTTGGAAAGTGACTTTTTTGCGCGATCGTGCCCTTTTTTAAATAGAACAATGCCTATTGCCTTGAATTGACGAAAAGTAGCGTAAATTAGAATGTCAGTGGTGTATGTTGCAGGAGTCAAGTACGAGTCGCTTACGAACTATCGTATTCTGAAAACTTTCTCCACCGACAATGTTTCGTTTATCGCCAACCTGGGTGTAGATCTTAAGCGATTTTCCATAGCTATTCAGGAGCCTGCTTAGCTTTATTTCCGTTTCCAACAGAGACACACAGCGCAAACACATAGTCCGCAGTACGAACACACAAGGAGGAGTGATTCAGTTTGGGATAACAGCTATCTCTCCCCAGGCAGGAGCGGCCACGTAAGATTCGCGACTGCAGCATCGCAACTGAGACAGATCGGTGGTTAGTAATAGTTGGGGAGAAGAGTATCCACACATAATGCAGTAAGAAAACGTAGTCTTTGCAGAACAGGTTAAACTTGAAGAGGAAACGTAAATGCAAGCTTACATTCTAGGAAAATAAACGCGGAGCTATCCTGGGTGGCAGGAAGAGGAAAACGAAGTGTGTTTAACTGCAGCCAACGCGGTCTAAGCCTTCCATCAAATAACTAACTGCCGAGCGGAGCTTTGTGTGGGAGGATGGTTAGATGCCGCAATCCAAAGGCCGGAGTTTCGATCACCAGTTGGCCGTGTGATTTTTTCCTGACGCTTTCAGCATCTTTCAAATAATGCGATCTTCTGTTAATCAGAAAAATGCTAACAAGGGGACCGTAAGAACTTCCTTCGCCTATTTGATTAGTATTGACAGGATGCGTGCCGGCCGCCGTGGCCGAGCGGTTCTAGGCGCTTCAGTCTGGGACTGAGCAGCTCCTACGGTCGCAGGTTCGAATCCTGCCTCGGGCATGGATGTGTGTGATGTCCTTAGGTTAGTTAGGTTAGTTAGGTTTAAGTATTTCTAAGTTCTAGGGGACTGATGACCTCAGCAGTTAAGTCCCATAGTGCTCAGAACCATTTGAACCATAATCGAGAGGTCAGTTCGTGCACAACATCCTGCACCGCCAGCGCTGTCACAGTTATGGACGGCTATAGAGGCAGCATCGCTCATTATTTTTACAAGGGCTCCCAACCACTTGTTGAGTCCATGCCACTTCGAGTTGCTGCGCTACACTGGGCAAAAGGTAGTCCGACATGATATTATGAGGTATCCCCTGACTCCTCTTTAACTCAATGTAAACGATGTGTGTTATATGGACATAACATTTAATCTGCCTGATGTGCTCGGCAAGACTCAACAATAGAAACGGAATTACCAACGTAAACCTTGGAATAGTTCCAAATCCCACGATAGGCTCGACATACATGAACAGCAAGTAGTCATCAGTGCTATAAATATTCGATGGGATTCATAACGGGCGATTTGGGTGGCAAAATAATTTTCTCGAATTATCTAGAATGTTCTTCAAACCAGTCGCCAACTACTGTCACCAAGTGAAAAGACATCGTTGGTTGGGAACATTAGGTTATATATGGCTGTGAACGGTCTCCAAGTAGCTGAACATAACCATTTGTAGCCAGTGATCGGTTCCGTTGGACCAGAGGACCAAGGCCATTCCATGTAAACTCAGGCCACACCATTCTGGACCCACAACCAGATTGTACAGTGTGTTGTGGATAACTTCGGTCCTCGGCTTCTTGCGTCACACTTGATCCCTACCATGAGCTCTTACCAACTGAATCGGGACTCATCAGCCAGGTCAGGTTTTCCAGCCGTCTGAAATCCAACCAAAATGCTCACGTGTCCATGAGGGACGCTGCAGGCGTTGTCGTGCTGTTAGCAAAGACACTCACGGCGTTCGTCTGCTGCCATAGCTCGTTAACGCCAAATTTTACCGCCCTGTCCTAACGGGTACGCACGTCGCAGTGTTCTTTGTCTGTTATCGGCGACAATTCTATGTAGACGCTGCTGTCCTCGGTCGTTAAGTGCAGATCTCCCTCCACTACGCTGTGCGTGGTGAGAGGTAATGTCTGAAATCTGGTATTATCGGCACACTCATGACAGTGCGGATCTCGGAATACTGAATTCCCTAATGATTTCCGAAATAGAATGTCCCATATGTCTAGTTTCAACTACTATTCCGGGTTCGGAGTCTCTTAATTCCCGTCGTGCGGCTATATCACGTCGGAAACCTTTTGACTTGAATCACATGAGTAAAAATGACTGCTGCACCAATGCACTACGCTTTTATACCTTGTGTTCGCTATATTACCGCCATTTGTATATGTGCACATTCCTAACTGATGACTTTTGTGACCTCAGTGTATAGCGTTACAGTTAAGGCACTCAACTCGGAGTAGGCGGCGTTGGGTTTCAAATCTTTACTTTAACCATCTGACTTACTTTTCAGTGATTTCGCACCTGTATGTTAACAATAATTCCAGGATAGTTCACAGTGGCATCTTTCCCAAATACGTAACATGAAACTAGTGCTTCACCGCTAATGACGTCTCTGTCGATGAGACACTGAACTCGACTCCACGAGGAGGCAGTTTTGTAGAAACTGTGGAGTGTTGCAAAGATTGTGCATTCACTATGAAATGACACTGAACCGTTGCATAGAGCTACTGATATTTGAATATAACTTGGCTGTGCATCAGGTATGTAGCCTGTCTTTCTGCCAGTCTTCAGACATCCTGAATACAGCCACGTCACCTGTTCAATATTCTCCTTGCAAATGTAAATAAGAGTTCTTAATGCAAAAGAGAACAAAGCCAGCTTCACTGTCTGACTTCCAGAGATCATCAACTGTTCCTTATCGTACTGAGGATTGCTAATACTTTTCCAAGAATAACAGTATTCTGAATAAACACTTCTTCAGAAAAAGAGGTTAACTTGAGAGGTCCCATGCCCTCTTTTGCATGTCGCCTCTCATTTCCATCACTGTTATTAATGTTTTATGTCGTTCCACGGTGGTAACAGGCCGAATAAGGTTATTGTACTGAGAATATTTGCACTGAGAGCTCAAAATACTTTTCACGTGATTCCTATGCATGTTGGGTTACTTTTGTGGGTGGCCTGTGCGAGACGAGCACCGGTGGACGCGGCACACTGTGTTTCTGGTTGGGGGCTGCATTTCCGCGAATCTGAGCAGAAGTCAGCGCCTACATCATCAGAACGCTGCCTACCGACGACCTGCTACAGATTTCAGGATTGGTGAAGTATTTTGCGGCTCCGGCATTTTAGGACCTATCAATTTTATACTGAAGTCCTCAACAGCACCCACGTTCGCTTTGCTGCAAGTCCATCTTGTTTGTTTCTCCACGTGATCCCATTTGAGCTCCCACTACTAATCGCGATACTGCAATATAGTCGGGAGAGTAATATTTGATTCATCAGGACCTCCAGTTATTATCGTCAGTCTGTTGCATCACAGAGAGTAGGAGCCCCTTGTTCTCGAGCCAACTCTTGTTCTCATAGTAGTTTTGTATAACCCTATCATTTAACTTACTGTTTGTGTCTATAATCATGTGCCTTTATGTTCTGATGTATATCAAATCTCACTGTAATATTTAATCCGCTTTTCATTTCGTAGATATATGCAGAATCCCATTTCCCGTTCTTTATTATGATAAAGTTCTCTCTCTCTCTTTTTTCTCTGGGTATATTACGATTTTTATTAAATTATTGTGAATGTGCACTCCTTATTTTACCAACATCATCATTTCCTTTCGTTACCGTTGTGTGCATAATTAATTAGGTGGTAGGTAAGGAGAGGGTCGAGTGCATGTCTCGCTCTCATGCAAAATTCGTCCGAATTAAAGGGGTACAAACGCTTCTCAACCTCGGCACCTCGTGAACTTTATCCTCACGTTAGAGCAACTACCAACAAGACACACATTACTGCATAAATCTGTAGGTCTTGTAGAATTCTCGGCTGTCAGCTGGCGGCACGTTGTAAGCTCTCCACCACATTTTGGCAAATATACCCGATGCCACCTTGCTACTCTGCTTGCGAGAGTCCTGTGCATCGTGCCTCATAAATATTGAGACAAACTTCTGTAGGTTATAGACCTTGTCCATCGAGGATAGAAAGTCATGTCGGGATACGTCATCCAACGACGCTTCAGTGCATGGGAGTTAGAGGCGCCAGCACCTCACCTGCCACTGGGCCATTCATTCGGCAGCAAACGTGGCTTTGTATGCTGACGGACCATAGGCAGAAATTCTCGCAATGTTGTTATTCAGTGATCGCGACTGATTGCCACGATCGCCAATGGAGAAGGTTGAGCTAGCTGTTGCGTAGAAAGGCTTTGTCTCCTCTGAAATCGATGCTCTGTTTCCTCAGTGGATGACAGTTTCTGACTGTGGTTTCCATCCACAGTTTATTTTTCTTGTGGAACAGTCTAACATCTCCCACGTTTTTCGGTACACAAAAGAATATACTGAAGATGGAGACCGGTGTCAGAAACCGTCATCCACCAAGGCAAAAGAGCATCCCATTCATAGGAGACAAGGCCTGACTACGCAGCAGCTAGCACTATCTTCTCCACTGGTCATCGTGGCAATCAGTAGCGTTCACTGAATAACAAACAACATTGCGAGTCGTTCCGCCTACGGCCCGTCGGCGTATGAACTTAAGTTTGTTGCCGACGGGGTGATGAAGTGACAGTCTCTGGCGCCTGTGACCTCGGCGCACTGTAACATCGGTGGATGACGTTTCCGGACGTGGGTTACTGTCCTCGATTTATTTCTCAAGACACCTCCCTACAGCCCGTTGAAGTTCGTCGCAACAATTCTGAGGCACCCTGCACACGCTGGCCGTTACCCCACCACCACTCTGCTACTGTCGTTGCCTGTGCAGCCACCGAGGTGGGTGGTGTTCATGGTAGGGGAGGCAGCGTTCAGTTGCGAACTGTGGACTCCAGTGTACGCGCTATCGTCGTCGGCGGACGTCACTAATTTTTGAACTGAAAAGTTTTCCTTTCTCTCGGCTCAGTGTCAGAGTGTTGGTTCCGTGTCAGACTCAGCTGTAGGCCACTATCTCTGTTAATCAGACCGTCTTGGATTCTAATTTCATTGGCCTCCATAATCACGCATTTTCAGAGGGAGGAAGATTGTGTAGAAAAATTATTTAGCTGTAATCCATAGTATGGCGAGTTGTTATACTGTGGTCGGTCACGACTGGTTTGATGGTCTGGTGTAATTCAGTGTGCTGTCTATGCTCACGGCACCTCCCTTCTACCGTGAGTACAGTTTCCTCAAATTATAGTTTGACACATTGGCAGAGGATTTGGTAGATCCTTGATTGCAAATGCCTAGATCACTCTTAACTAGAGCTACCCTGTACAAAAACTAGGGTTCGGTAATTTCGCTACACTAGATAAATGACGTACTAAATGTTAGTATTACTAGTAGCATTCGTAACATTGATAGGGAAACAAATATAAATGAATGTGGTAGAAACTGTTTTGCACATAATTACAACCGCATATCGTACAGCGTAAGTAAGGTGTGTATTTTACATGTTTACAAAATTTAAACTGCATGTTTTCAGTAATAAAAATTGGTTCGACATGTAACGTCTGAGATTTTATGTAACTAAAGAAATTGCTTTTTATGCAAGTACAGTTCACCTGCACAAACATACAAAAATATATATAATTGTTGTTACTTTGTACTCAATACAACGTTCTTCATCGTGATCAAAGGCAAGAATTTTCTGTTATTACTGGTTAGTCCGAAAGTTGTTTACGAATAACCGAAACATGTTTTATACAAGCTCAACAGAAGTAGTGAAGCGATAATTCATATCTTTCTGTTTTGCGGTTTTCTAAAATTTTACCTTTCTTTAGGAAATTGTTTTTTTTTCTAGTGTTATGTGATAAACCTATATTTTTTTAATTGTTGCTACTATAGCATCCATCTATTTCGCATTACAAATAAATTGTTTTCGGATAAAACCAGAATTAAAAAATTGACAATTTAAATTTTGCTATACATGCTGTTAATTTTAAGTAACAGACTGGAGGGCAATTATACAGAACAATAATGTGCCGTAGTTAACGCAACCCTTTATATATCCTCACTTACTTTGTGGTTGCTTCACCGCTTCTGGTCGCCGCAGGGAGTCACTCTGTGGTGAGTTCATGCTTGGCCACCATAGGGCCCCAGCCTTTGCAACACCTTTTCCCTATCCATGCCGCAAGTCTATCGTTGCTATTCTTTATCCCCTTCCGCTTGTTTTCTGCCTCCAAGAAACAAAAATTGTGTCCTCATGACCACTTTGACCTTTAGCATTTCCTCCCAGTCTGCTTTTAGCTTCCCCCCGAGCACAGCATTCCATCTCATGGGGGAGTGATGCTGCTCATCTGGGTTATGGTGAAAGTCAAATGCATGCTGTTGCAGTCCTCATTATCCTTCCTCGCTTCACCGTTTCTGTTTGCAACGTCTACATCACTCTCTCATTCAGTGTCATCTGGGCAGACTTCCTTCACCTTATTGACCAACTCCCTTACCCCTTTTTGCTACTCGGTGACTAAGGCACACCATCCACTTTGAGGCTCTTCCAGAACCTGTCAAAGAGGCTGACCTTCCCAATCAATTCAACCTCATCTGTCTTAACACTGGAGCACCCATCCACATTCCTTTCAGACTTTATGCACTCCTATTCCATTTGGACCCCTTGTTCTTCACTGCCCAGCTTACCCTAATCTCGAGTTGTCTGTTCTCCCTGACACGTACTCGAGTAACCATTTCCTGTGAGATATCCTTTTGCTGACTCCTACTCCACCTACGTGTAAACCCAATTGGCAGCCTTATAAGGCTGACTGGAGGCTTTATTCCTTCCTGGCGACCTTCGACGAACATTTCCCAGGTTGGATGTCCAAGTCGAGTACCTCAAAAACGTCTCCTTACCGCCGCAGAACATTCCACACCTCGCACTTCATCTTTACCGTCCATTGGTGGACTGAGGCGTGCCGCAAAACGATTCACGCACAGAGACGTGCTCTCCACGTCTTCAGCTTTCATCCTACACTGGCGAACTGTATTCGTTGTAAACAGTTGCATGCACAGTGTTGTCGCATTCTTTGCGATAGCGAAAAAGCAAGTTGGCTCTTTTACTAGTTCTTTTAACAGTTTCACTCCCTCTTCTGTCATATGGGGCAACCTCCATCGACTCTCTGGGACCAAGGTCCATTCCCCAATTTCCGCCATGACCATAGCGACTGATGTTCTTGCGGGCCCTATAGCTATCTCCAACGCCTTGGGCCACTTGTAACCTCCCCCTCACTTAACGACCTTAATGACAGTGAAAAATTAAATCACGTGTACCTAATGGAAATTTGGGAAAAGCAATCGTCACCGAAGTTATCTGTCGGTAAAGAGGGAGGAAAGGGTTACATCTAAATGAAAGGAAAAATGCAAATGAAATTGGTGGAAATTAATTTTGAAAAGGGATAAAGTTAATAAAGAAAGTAAATGTGCGGTCCTTACGTTAACAATTATTGGGCGTTAATTAGATATTTGAGATTTGGGGAACATTACGGTCGCCAGTCCCATGGACAACTACTATAATAACTGAAAATGAAAGATTAATGCACATATGTTTAGCACTGAAAGCGTGGCAACTGAAGGTTGACACGTGTTGTCTGAAAACTGAATGTTTGTCAGAAGTAATAAATTTCGCTACACTCTGACTTAATTTAGCAAAAGAATTAATAAAACCGGAATATTGAAAGTTAATTTAGTGACTAAAATTAATAGTGAACTTTGTTTCTGAAGCACTACGAAATTCAACAAAATAAGGTTAGTCTTGTGCTACCTCAACAATTCTTTCAAAAGCTACTTGAATCTACGTAATTTAGAAATGAGAGATTTAACTTTGAACTTTAATTAAATGATTCTGAACAATTAACAATAGTAAAATTTCGTACGTACCAAGCTGAGCTGCAGTCACAGGTAAGCTAAAATATGGTAACAAAACTCGCACTCTTAATTTCTGCTTGTGTGATCTAAATACTGTGGCCAGCTATGAATACTTTAACTGAACTTTGTAATTGAAGCAGTGAAATGGAATGATATTACTTTATGCTGGCGTATGAATTTCAACGACACTCGGGTTCATTTCAGAAAAGGAAGGGACCCTGCTTGGTAATGCAATTGGGACAATGAACAACAAAGGTTCATACTACGTTGCTGTAATTTTGAAACAGTTTGAAAAGCTGAGGTCTGCCATACAGTTCTAAAACTTTACGTGCTTCCAGTCTTCCTTGTTGGCTGATTGAAGGTTTGAAGTCGTCGATCGAGGAGGTGGCGACACTCATTGTCGGCCGTCGCTGTGGCAGAAGCTGGATGTTGGCGCGCCTTCTTCTCAACACGGTCACCAGGCGAAACGGGCTCTTGATGTGCGCCAGCTAATGCTTCCCGTCCGCGACACCGTGTAAGAAACTATCATAGCAAGTGGAGCGCAATTACATGCTGCCAAACCCCGAAAGCGCGGCAACTCGCGGGAGCGTCACACAACACACCTGCTCCACCGCCCTACTCCAGCCAGACTCTCCCTGCTCGCGCTCCATGCGGCAGAGTTAACACTACCAAAGATCCTAAACACTTTGACTCTCCACACGACCTATCGATGTAATCGTTCGATAGCATAGTTTTCCCTAGGCAAGACCCAGCGTAAAAATACAAATAGTATTTACAAAACAAACCAATTATACGAGGGCTATCCACAAAGTACATTACGTTTTCGTTTGTGTCCGTCAGGGGCGGGGCTAGCGCGCCCATCTTGGTGTCATGGCATTCCGCCGCTCAGTCGGCATCCTGCCGTGCTAGTGAGAGGTTCGTGCTGTACTCCGATGAGTTACTGTGACAGTTTGAAATGTCAGCGTTAATTGAAAATGCCGCGAAGTGTGAAGTGCGTGCTGTAATAAGGTTTCTGACTGCAAAAAACTGTAGAAGTCTATCGGCAGCTTTGTGAAGTGTATGGGGACAACACAATCACTGAAGGTGGAGTGCGTCAATGGGTCATAAAATTTAAAAATGGCCGAACTAACGTTAACGACGAAGAGTGAAGTGGAAGACCCGGCTTAGTGACTGCCGAACTTGTCGAAAATGTCTATGCCGCGGTCCGTGAAAACCGTAATTTCACAATAACGGAACTCTCTACGAGTCTTCCACAAATTTCACGAAGTTTGTTGGACGAAATCACTACCGAAAAGCTTGGTTACCACAAGTTTTGTGCAAGACGGATACCAAAAATCTTGACAGAGATTCACAAAAATCAGCGAATGGCTGCAGCGTTAACGTTTTTGGACGCTTACGAGAAAGATGGCGACTCATTACTCGATCGCATCGTTACTGGTGACGAAACATGGGTTAAGCATGTGAACTGCGAGACAAAATTGCAGTCAATGCAGTGGGGGCACACAAATTCCCCCCAAAAACCCAAGAAATGCATGCAGACAATGTCGGCAAAGAAGGTGATGGCGACTGTCTTTTGGGACAGAAAATGTGTGTTTTTTGTGAATTTTCTGGAAAGAGGCACTACAATAAACTCTGAAAGGTATTGCCAAACTCTGCACAACCTCAGAAGAGCAATACAAAACAAGCGCAGGGGAAAGTTGGGCTCAAAGGTCTTTGCCGATTCACGACAACGCCCGGGCCCACACGGCAAATGCCACTCGCGAAGTTCTCGAAACTTTTAAGTGGGAGTTGTTTCCTCATCCGCCGTACAGTCCCAACCTGGCACCGAGTGACTTCCACTTATTCCCAGCAGTGAAGAAGTGGTTGGCTATGCAGCGTTTTGATGATGACGCACAGCTTCAATAAGAGGTAACCACGTGGTTGAAGGCGCAGGCGGCCGAATTTTACGACGAAGGAATTTCCAAGCTCGTCCATCGCTACGATAAGTGCCTTAGTTTAAATTGCAACTACGTAGAAAAGTAGTATCTAAGTGTGGCTTTCATTTGTATATAATTAAAAAATTTCCAATACTTTATTTATTTTTAATTCCAAAACGTAATGTACTTTGTAGATAGCCCTCGTACATCGACATAAATGCATATATATATATATATATATATATATATATATATACAAATAGTAAAACAATTACAATATATAAAGACACAGAAATGTCATACCTTCAGGTAACAAAATAAAGGAAAAAAAATTATAGTACAATAAATGGAAATAGGAGGATATGCATTTCCGGCGTTACACACTATTTTGCGTGGATCTCGAGCTCCATCCACTATCACCCCGCCTTCCTCCCTCGGAAACGAGTGGAGGAGGCTTGTGTGACATCCTTGTCCTCTCAGAATCGTAAATGCTTCAATGCCGCCTTTACTATGAGGGAGCTATATCATGATCTCACTTCATCCCGGTCATCTGACCCAGGGCCGGAGGATGTTCACATTCAGATGTTGCAGCACCTCTCTCTCGCAGACAAGCACCTTATCCTTCACATGTAGAATCGCATTTGGACAGATGGCACGTTTACCAGACGCAGGAAGGACAGACACCTTTCTTCTAGTTACTGCCCCATTTGTCTCACAAGTTGTCTCTGCAAGGTGATGGAACATACTATTCGTGGCTGGTTGGTATGGTTGCTAGAATCTCGCAGTCTACTAACCACTGCACAATGTGGATTTCGAGCGCTCCGTTCTGCAGTCGACCATCTCGTCACTCATGTCACGAACGGTTTCCTGCGGAAATACTAGAGTGTGG